>NC_059353.1:44412500-45612500 GCF_019703515.2 Myxocyprinus asiaticus | reverse complement strand
GTGTGTGTGTGTGTGTGTGTGTGTGTATATATATGTATATATAAAATTTAAATTGTTTTACAATATTGCCGTAGTCTTTTTTTTTTCTCCCCTTTTTCTCCCCGATTTGTAATGCCCAATTCCCAATGCACTCTAAGTCCTCGTGGTGGCGTAGTGACTTGCCTCAATCTCGGTGGCGGTGGAAGAATCTTAGTTGCCTCCATGTCTGAGACCGTCAACCTGTGCATCTTATCACATGGCTTGTTGAGAGTGTTACTGCGGAGACATAGCGCATGTGGAGGCTTCACGCTATTCTCCGCGGCATCCATGCGCAACTCACTACATGCCCCACCGAGAGCGAGAACCACAGTATAGTGACCATGAGGAGGTTACCCCATGTGACTCTCTAGCAACCGGGCCAATTTGGTTGCTTGGGAGACCTGGCTGGAGTCACTCAGCATGCCCTGGATTTGAACTCGTAACTCCAGGTGTGGTAGCCAGCGTCTTTACTCGCTGAGCTACCCAGGCCCCCATTGCATTAGTCTTTCTTTACTGTTACTGGATGGCCCAGACACAGAGACTACAAGAGTGCAAATTGAATGAAATCCCAGATGCAGAAAATGCTACTCCAATCCCAATGAATAATTAGCAGAAGAAAATAAAAGTTGTACACATTACAGGACTTCTAATTATAAAGAAGCCCAAAATACACATGGGACTCTTATTTTGAAATATCTGCAGTCCCAGTTGTGAGCTCACTGACGGCTGATTCGCTGAGAAATGGAATCTGATTCAAAATGCTAACCTGAGCTCCTGAGTTCAAACCCTCAGTACTCTTTGGGTGATTCATGAAAAAGACATGGTTCAAAAGAGTCATTTGTTCACGACTCTCTCGCACTGGGTTTGTTGTTGCGTGCAGTGCAGCAAAGTCATCATTGCAACAGAACGGGTGAAAAGTGGAGCGAGACACACTGGTGCACAGTCTAAATTTGTATTCAAAAACTCACAAGATGATATCTTACAAAACCGCATATGAATGCACACAACCCGACTGTCGCCAACAGTGACTAGATTTTAAATTAGTCGCAATCAATTATTTTTGTTCGCATTTGTGACCATTTTAGTCGCAGTCTGGAGCCCTGTGGCACCAAACAGGATTGCAAAAATAATTACTTTTTGAAACTAATTTCAAACACTTCCAGGCAAGTAGCCCCACCTAAAATGTATGCTCAACCATTGATGTGACTGTTGTGGGACTACCTGTTTATGTGACCAGTGGAAGATGGGACAATGTTCAGGAAACTGCTTTGTGATTATTTTTGCATTTTTGTTTGGTGACGCTAGTGGCACAGAAATTACATTTCAGCTTTTAATAGTTAACAGCTGGGCCTTATACAACTCCTTTGAAAATGCTATTTAAATGCTACCCAATTAAAGCTGAAGTATGTAACTTTTTCACTATTAAAATATTTTCTTCTGTCCCAGCTTTATATTCAGAGACAACTCTCTCTCCGAGACTGAGGTCTCCAAAGTTCTTCTTTCTAACCATCCTACCACCTGTCCATCCTACAGCCTTTTACCAATATATCGGTATCGCCGTATATGTTTACCGATATATCGGTGAAAGGCTAATATCGGCCAATAATAAAAACTTTTCAGATATGAAAACTTTTTCAGAACATATAATGCAGAAAACAATGCTTTAGAATTGGTGTCATGGCGGTGTTAAGCGGTGCGGAGTTAAGCGGTGTCTTCTCGGTAAGTTGCTAACTAGTTTGTGAAATACATACTGGAAAGTTAATAAACAATGACCCAATCATTTTTCTTTTTCAATATAACTAATAGAACATTAACCCTGTCCCTGACAACCATGTCACTCATGTTTATCACATCTGTTTGCTGTTAGCCAGCTATAGTTTGTCAGTGCAGTCTGTAACGTTGCAGATTGAAAGGTAAACATCAGAGCATCTTTTTGCAGCTCAGCAGACAATGGTGCAGTGGTGGATTGTGTCTATTTAGTGTTGATTTCACACTGTGTTGTTACCTAGATGGTGAGATGCAATGCTGGAAAGTAAATAAAGTCCATCTTTTACTCTCTGTGACAACGAGCTTATAGCTAACTAGCTAACCACGTAGCTACTTTCATTGCTTGTCAGCTGAGTGGAAGCTAATGTGTAAATATGTATTCACCAAACAGTTTTGTTCAGGATTCACAGTTTGGTACCCCCTTCAACCGAAAAATTCCAGTCATTGCATTTACAAAATGTAATATTTAATAGTCTGGTTTTCCACCGTTGAAAGTTTCCCCTGAACTTGTATAGCAGAATACGGTGTAACACCACTGCCGCTGTTTATGTCTTGACTTGGCAGGTGTAAATGCTTCTCGTTTTACAACCTGCCCCTAATTGGCTGACAGTATTAAAATAGTTAGCATTGACTGATACTAAACAGTACTGATGTTTATTTAGCTGTTTATTTTATTTTTATTTATTCTTTATTTTAATGGTCAGCATTTGACTGATACTAAACAGTACTGATGTTTATTTAGCTATTTATTTTATTTTTATTTATTCTTTATTTTAATGGTCAGCATCTGACAAACTAAACATACAGTACTGAAGTTTATTTAGCTATTTATTTTATTTGAATGTATTCTTTATTTTAATGGTCAGCATTTGACTGATACTAAACAATAATACTGATGTTTATTTAGCTATTTATTGTATTTTTATTTATTCTTTATTTATATGGTCAACAACTGACTGATACTGAACATACAGTACTGATGTTTATTCAACTATTTATTGTATTTTTATTTATTCTTTATTTTCTCAGTGTTCATTTCTAGAATTGGTTGACAATGAATAATAATAATAATGTCAAATATTCTTTGATAAAAATATTTGTTTAAGAAAGCAGCCTTCTGAGTACCTTTGCATAGTCATTTCGGTGCAAAATCGGTGAACAATCCACATAGAAAAGGTCTGTTTTCATTCCAGCTCAAAAATTAACTATATCGGCCACCACATCGGTAATCTGTGAATTTTCCCCCTCTAAAATCGGTATCAGTCTAAAAATCCCATATCAGTCGGGCTCTAATATATAACATTTAATACTTTGTTAGTTGTTTATAGTGAAGCTAACTACTTTTTTCAAAAGAGTAGCTTGACCAAAGTTTAGTTAATTTAAGTTTTGAGTAGCTTTAAAGTAGCTTCCCCACACTGATTGTGACTAAAGTCCTAAGATGTGTATCGTGCAGTCTGACATAAAAGAAAAATAACACTGGGGTCATATATTAGAAAATCTTACAAGCAACAATCATAAAGGACAGAAAAAAATTAATTAAATAAAATTACACAGCGTACACCCAGATTTAAATCAGGGCTGTCAATGAATCTAGAGTCTATGCTGCAGTAACAGACAGCTTGCTCCACTCGGGTCAGTGGTATGCAATAAAAGCCAGCTCTATAAAGCTTTTATCAGTGGGCTTAGGCTATCCTGATCACTAGATCCCAGGTTAATCTCTCACCGAGAGTCAGTGACATTTTTAAAGCTGCTCTCCCCGAAACCCCCATCCTCTGAGAGATTGTTTAACACCGTTTGACATTTCCGCAGAGCTGGAAATGCTCCACATGTCGGACGGGGATGTAAAAGGCTCTCTCTGCGCGTACACCTCTCCAAAACTCCAGCAGATATTCCTCTCCTAATGATCTTGATGTGAAACCGGCAGTCATTGTATGGAGGAATGTTTATGGATGACGCATTATAGCCTGTCACTTTTTCAGGAGCTGACATTTCAAGTATGCTGAAAATTGAGCTTATCCAGTGGGTGTGTGATAGCCTTCTACAGTCCTTTTCAGACCTATTCAGCTGACAGTGGTGATTAAGATCTGAGTTATTCATAGATTTGACATTATTTAAGTATGACCTTCTGCATTTGTGAAATGTCACACATCTGATCATCTTTGTTTAATTAGTAGGGTACAACGGGGCTCAAGCCCCCCTTAAAGGTAAAAAAAAAAAATTACACTTCACCCCAGGGTGACGTAGCCAATCATGGAAAGACACAACAATAAACAGTGAAAATAATCTACGATTGGTAGGCTACATGTTAGCTCATTCATTCTCTTAATTTTCCGTTGATGCCTCAAAAGAATGTATCACTCGAACATAAATTAAATGCTTTCAGCAGGCTTAGTAAATGGCAGTATCATTTAGTGAAGTAACGACTGCGAGCTTCAGTTCATCCAGCCGGCAGGGTTGCGGAGAAATTTTTTCATAATGATCTCTTTTATGAGCGTAATTTCATCCTCGGCATTAAACTGCGACTCAGCGCTGAACTACTGTGGATATCAGTTCAAGTTACATACATATCTTTTTTTCCACATGGCTCTGTTACATTAACAGTCTTAAGACAATCTACACGTGACATATAGCAATGACATTTTATGGGTAATGGCTTCAAGTTTTATAACCACAAAAACATCCATTCCAAATGGTACTAAAGTCTATTACTACTACAGTCTATTTTTGGCCCAAAAAAAAAAAAATAGTAAAGACAAATTATTCAGTATTAGTTTGCCGAAAACAAAACAGCACTCATAAAAATATATGGCTGCAGGTGGACTTGTTCATATAGGCCACGAACACAAAGCAAAGATTTGGGAGTGAAAACCACAGTCAAATGATGAAGTAAATCCCCTAAATGATGGTTCTATGTGAGTCACTTCTGTAATTGTGATGACATAACGATAGCTATATGCATAGCAATGTTTTGGCATCTGTAAACAAGATATATGGACACCAACAGTTTAACCTGTTTGGTATTAGCTATTTTTGAGGGGAAAAAAATATTCCACTGAAAAAATAAAATAAATAAAATAAAAATCTTGCTCAGGATTGTTGTCTTGGTTTCCAGTAAAAATATCTAAACATCCTTAAAGCAAGATGCATTGACTTGAGAAGCAAAATTACAAGATATTAAGTCTTGGTTTCAGAGAAATCTAACTAAATTTATTGAGGTTTAGGCAGCTACCTTCTAAGGGTCTGTTCACACCAAATGCATTTTCTGTATGCGTTCCCTGCAGTGTCAGAAATGTTATATTAAAAGGGAAAATATTTCTTAATATATTATTCTTTACCTTTATGGGAGAATATTTGATCAATTCATAAATTTTTATCAATGTATCAAAGGTGTCATGTCATGAGTAATCAAAATGTCCTTGATAATTTGACATATAAGAGATCATTCTTCTATAAAAACACACAGTAAATTTAAAAACTCAAAAGTTAATCTCAAATGCAATTAAAGCATTTATTGAAATCCAGCTGTAAAAATGCCTCATTCTCCTTACGTCACTAGGGGGCCCAAATATTCATGACCGCTTCTTCACCAACAACATCAATGCCTACTTTTCGTCATCGCACCCTCTGCCCCACCCACTGGGGCTCAGTTTGGAAACAGAGACAGAGCAGGACAAACAGAACACCAAAGGAGACCCATCTGGAATTAGGTCCAGAATTATTTTTGTATATAAACATGCACTAGACAAACGTCTTTGATCATTGTCATGTATCTCACGCTGCTTTTTAAAGATGCTGTGTCAAGTTACAACTCTGAAAAGGAGACCCTGTTTCATTTAGCTGCTGCATCTTGTAGTTTTGAGCACAATTGCGTCCTGCACGCATTCTCGCACCCATCTGCGCTATTTTTAATTGTTGGGAGTACTGTATGTAAACATGCACTAGATCAGGGATCGGCTACCTACGGCACTCATGCACGCCAGCAACGGCGAGAGAGGAGTAGGCTATTTTATTTATATGAAGTTCCTTGCACCTGCATTCCAATCTATATCTTGATGTAATCCTTCCTCATGATCACACAGCATGTTTTTATGAGCTGAATGGGAGGCTAAACAAAAAATGTGATGAGACTGCAGTATACCCAACAGACTTGTGCAGCATGTGTAAGCCATTTGCGCATCACAAGCCGGCAGAGATTTACATTCGATTAATTGCGCTAGTAAACGTGTCCGCTTTGCTTCAGTCAGACTGCGCGGATGACAGCCTACATTCCGTGTTTCATTTGTTTCTTTTTGCTTTCAGTAAAACACGTGATGTAATTAGGAAGACACCATTATTAATCCTTGAGCTTTTCAACCCAGCATACAGGTACACCCTCCTTAAACCATGGTCGCACTCAAAACTACATTAAAAGATTAAAAGAAAAAACATAAACCCACATCGTGGGGTTAAAAAAAAATCAGAGTCTATTCAAAATATAAATTAAACCTGGAAATGAAGTTCTGGGATTTTGCAGGCGAAATTCACCGAAAAGCGCTGAATAATTGATTGGCTTGTGATGCGCGATTGGCTTGCACAAGCAGCGTGAGTCTCGTCACACTTAATAATGTTTAGCCTCCCATACATTGGATGAAAACATGCTGCGTGACCATGATGAATGATAACATCAGTGTGTAGATTGGAATGCAGGTGCAAATAACTTAACTATAAAATAGCTGGCTCCTCTCTCGCTGTTGCTTGCGTGATTTTGAAAAATGTATGACATAAAATAAGAAATATTTAAGATTCAACACAATTTTGTGATCAGTAATCAAATAAGCACATTTGTAAGATTAACTGTTAACTCATTTTGTACAAAAGGACAGGTTTTCTTTCATTAAAGCACTTTCACAAGATGCTGCTCTCTGAAAATTCACATGCAGGATCATGATTATATCATAATCATTGGGTTTTGCACAAATGTTTCACTCAAATTGTTATGCTGATAATGTCATTTGTAATGAAAAATAAATGATTAAATAAAACAAAATAGAAATATTTTCACTAGTGGAAAGCCATTGACCAGAAAAATAGAAAATGGCACACCATGTCAAAAGGTTGCCGACCCCTGCACAAGATAGACCTCTTTGAGTTGAATGCGTTTCCGGCGATGTGTGCCTCAGTACACGATGATACTGTACAGTATGTGTGTACGAACATCTTATACACTGTGCTTTGGACTATGTATGTGCATTTTTTATTTTAAATTTTTTGGCTCATATCATTGTTGATTGCTTGTGAATTAGTCATAATATGATTCAAGCTTTGCAAAGGAACTGTTACTGAATGTTAGGGCAGTTAAAAACACTATTGGACGCCATGCAAAACCGTGAGTAAACATTTTCATTCATGAATATTTCATATGTCCAGACTGTTTCATATGGCACTGCGGTGCTTACAGTAAATGAAGAGTTTAATATGTTTGGATGCAAAATATTGGAAGTGCATTATGTGTAAACCCAGAAATGTAGTTTTATTATGTTGTGGAGCTTGTTCATTCTCTTCCGACTGAGTTTAAAATATGTCTGTATTCGAGGGGCTGCATGATGTTATCCAATTATTACAGTGGGCATTTATGTTGAAGTTTTAAGGAGGCACTTAGGCCAAAACCGAGCATTTTTTGACCAGAGACAGGGTGGAACATTATCTTATACATATTACTAAATTATGACTGTTTTGGTGCAAACAACTTTACTAACATTATCAGTGGACTTCAGGGAAGATAATACAATTACAAAAAAGAGTATGCCATGACACCTTTAAGACAAATTCTCAAGATTAAGAAATGAATTACCTCTTAATCTAAAAATTAAATCAATATCAACTCTATATCAGATGTTACAAATAAAAAATAAAAAAACTAGACAAACGTCTTTGATGTTGTGCCATGCTTTGCTGTTTGTTCAGCATCTTGCACAAGAGCACCACATTGTTTTATATTCCGTGTCAAGTTAAAAGAACTTAAACTTTTAAAAATGCATCTTGAGGCATCTGTGTTCTGTTCTATCCGTTGCGCTGCATCTAGCTTTTTTAGCACAAAAACATGTTCGGACTGAACGCCTTCTAAGGCAGAATCCTTACTGAAATGGAACTTTGTAAGGTACAGATTTGGGATGTTTTATATTGGCAGCAACTCTGTGTGTCATACAAATAGTGCTCCTAATGCAAAACGCACCTGAGACTCGGCCTTCAACTAATTTCAATACAAATTTTCCATTAGCATGTTGCTACGATAACACTGTGATAATATTATTAGCATAAAATACTTAGCACACACAAATATTAGGTAAAATATAACTATTTTAATTAGATTAAACAATTTGTATCCATACTTTTGGTATTTAATGAATTAAAAGTAGCCTTTATTTATAATCAGCATTCCCCTCACTTTGTCTACTGTACCAACTAGGATGTCTTCGCTGAGACTGACACAATGCATTATGCGATAGCCCTCTTTGCAAAGGACACTTGCTGTTCTTGGGGCCATTCACACCAAACAATTTTTGCCATTTGTTTTTGTTATTTTTCTATGTAAACATGCACAAGATGAATGTGTTTGACCGTTGTGGCACGTCTCACTGTTTTTTCAGAGTCTCACTTAGAAGCGTCATGTTTTTAGACGGCGTGTCCGATGAAAAAGAATTTCAACTTTTAAAACTGCATCTTGAGACACTTGTGTTCTGTTTTATTTGTTGCACTGCATCTAGCTTTTATAGCCCAAGAACGCATTAGGTTTGGCCAAATCTTTTGGAACAGCCTTTGCTTGAATACAGCAATGATGCCTTACATTGCTACCTACATAGGCAGCTCAATACGTTTTGGACAGAGCCCTTGACATCATCCAACTGGACAACTGGCACATGCTGCCCCATGTCTAACGGCAAACCAAACTGTGAGGCATACTGTATGTGAAAACAAATCCAGGGCTAAGGACCATTTAATGGCTAACATGGAAGTGTGTAGCACTCCAGATGCTGTCCAAACCCAAATGTGTCAGAATGGCTCCTCAATGACTATTTCATCTGTGTGCTTGGTGACCTCATCTTGAAATGAATAATTGATAGTGAAGGTGGAGGAGCGATCTCAAAGACAGATTATCTCTGTCTTTTGATATACCCACCCTGAACTCTCTCACTCTCTTTCTCTCTCTCTTGCCCTTTCTCTTTTCTCAAGAATAGAATGAAGACAGAGAAAGAGAGAGACATTTTAAATTCCACCGTCAGCATTATAAAACCTCTTTTAGCAGACGTTTCTTTTTTAATATTTTATACCCTGGTGTTCTATTGCCAGAATAATGGAAAACTGAACTTTTTAATTCTTAGTTGATCACAGTTGAAGGACAGTTTTCTTTAAGTATAGTGTCTATGTGCTTTATGTGGATACAACCTTGAAGAAACATGTTATGGGTAGTTAAAATATAAGATGTCCATGAACTTAATTTTAGATGAATTATAGCATATTATACTGCAGGTCACTGTTGTAGCTACTTAAATTTTCATGTCAACTACTCTTATGCAGTCTAGTAGTAGAGACCAGTCTTGAAGATAACAATGAAATTGCTTGATAATGGACAATCACTTTTAATGATGTAATTTGATTAAAGTCTAAACTTATTATTATTATTTTTTTTTTTTTTAAATAAAAAAAGTTATAGTAGTTATAGTTATACAACCCTCACCCATTGTAAAATCACTGTAACTGTATTTTATGTATATTTTATTTAATATGTATAATAAATTCTAGTATATATATATATATATATATATATATATATATATATATATATATATATATATATATATATCAGTGGCGGACCGTGCATTTTAAGTCCAGGCCTTCAGTGTGATTCATGCCATTGAGAAAACACAGTTTCACAATGAATAAGACACCCTATGCTTTTGGGCATCAAAAATTATGTCGCAGCTAACTAATAATACCAATTATTAAAAACAGGTCCACCACGAAAGCCAGATCTTGAAACGACACTTAATGCTCAAACAAGTTTTGTGAAATGAATGTCTCCTGAACAGACATTCAAAAATCATAATTTTTCATATGAATCTACCAAGGAGGTCCATAATACCTGGAAAAATCTATCTAATAATATTTGCGATTTAAATTTTACTTGCAATAAATTTCGTTTCGCCAGGGTACATGGTTATGCTGCGTTCCATTCAAGTTGGATGTGGGATATTTCTATTTGATATCTCCGACCATAAATGCATTCCAATGCTCCCATTAGCTTAGCAGGGGTTTGACTCTCATTAGAGATGTCTCCTAGCAACCCAACTGATAAACAATGCTGCAGCGCTAGCATCTGTGCTTCAGGTGTACGGTTATCAAAAGAGATTATAATGTTTTTTACACCTATTTCTGCACGCATTTGTTAAACAAGCTTTAATATCATGTAATGTGGAAATAAACTTATTTATCGATATTACTTAATAAAGTGAATGTTTATCACTTACTTTGTATATCTCCCTGAGTGTCGACATGTTTGTGTGACATCATGCCCCTGCATCTCGGCAAAATCAGAATTGAGAATTTCTGCATGAGCCTACAAGTTGTAATTCTGACTTCAAGATGCATTCCATTGCACTTTTCCTAGTAGGAAGTTGTAAAATCTGACTTTCCGAGTTGAATGGAACGCAGCACTACTTTTCAAAACCTGATCCGACACTGAATGCTCAAGCAGCCTAATTTACACTTAGAAAACTCCTGATGTTGCTATAACAATGCAAAAAGCACTTACCAAATTACTTGAAGTGAAAATCAGTCCTCCTTTATATATATATTATATATTTATATAAAACATAATATTTATGCTTAACCCTCCTATTGTGAAGATAATTGCGGAGAGGTAGATAATAATATTTAAATACCACATAGTTTTTAGTACGGGAACAAAACGTTCCTATTTTGTCAAGAAATATCAAAATACACATAATACTTTTTTTTTTTTTTTTTTTTTTTTTTTTTGTACATCTATGAAAATCGATGTTTTTTTGTTTTTGTTTTTGTTTTTTCTTATAAACACTTCACTCACATTTAGCCTCTTTCCATACTCTCTCACACACTTTTTTGTCTCTCACTGGGACTGCATCTTGTTTACAAACATGCACACACACACACACACACACACACACACACACAAACAGTCTCCCACATATTCCTGTACAAAACAGACAGGACAGATGTAACAAACATAACAAATAAACTAAATCAAAGGTACTACTGCCTAAAGGGGGTGTGGCAAGATTTTGTTCATGTACACAGTAGTCTAAATAGGGCTTGAAAGAGGCACATTTTACACATTTTACTCTGAAATAGAATAGAATTTGCTTCAAAACATAATAAATAAGTATTAATGTTGTATACTCAAACTGTACAGTTGTTGTAATGAAGTTTAGTTGAAAAAGAATACATTGATTTCATTGACCACCAAGTTGTATTGAGCAGTTATGAGTAATAGGAAATTCATTCAAATTACTAGTAATTCTCATATTCTCATGTTAATATAAATTGTATATTATGTTATATTTAGATAAAATGTCACAGAAATGTTGATAAAAAAGATGGTTTGCTGTAATTAATGTATATTTTGAAATGTCAAAGAATTTCTACATTTTATTATTTCTAAAAAATGGCATATTAAATAGTAACTTTTATTTTTGTCAGATAGCATGCCAAAAATATCAATCTTTTTACATGTATGAACAGTTAAGAACACATTCATGACTTACAATATAGTTTTAGATGAAAACTATCAGGTTATGAATGATTTATAAGCTTGAATTCCACCGGGTCAAAATTGACCCATGAATGCAAAAGGTATATTCAGATTCTGAATGCAATAGGAGGGTTAAAACAAGAATTTTCCAATGGGGTAAGGGCCATTCAGACCGAATGCGTTCTTGCCCTAAAAAAGCTAGAAGCAGTGCAATGAATGGCACCTAGCACATGTTTACATAGAGAAACAAAAAACAGTACAGAATTTGTTCAGTGCGAACAGCCCCTTTAACAGCCCAGCATAATTGAAGTCTAGTCTAGTCTTCATACAATTTTGTAAAGTAAATTTCTCATGTTTTAAGGATATTTAGATATCTTCACTGGAAAACAAGCCAAAATTAATGATTATAAAAAGTTTAAAATTGTTGATGGGGTTTCCCAACGTGATGCTGCAGAAAAAGAAACTAAACAGCCAACAAAACGTCCTGTTGTGGCTTGTTGGGACAAAAAATTTAGATTTACTTAGATACTATAGCTTTTATCACTTGTCACTTTTTTGCATCATGCCTGGTTAGGACAAAGTATATGCACATGCATAGAAATGCACAAAAACTTTGTCTCAGCTTGAGAGCATAATGACCTCGAGTTGAACCATGCCATTTAATATTTTATGATTATGAGTTTTATTACCATCAGCATATAATAAACTCCTAACTGCATCAGAACTCTGTGTACTATAATGTAATGCCGCTGCTAGAATGCAAGTAACTTTCTCCTTTTTTATCAATACAGTTATTTATTATGATTATGGTTTCTCTACCTTCGCCAGACACCTATTTATCCATGGCCGTAGCCCATACAAGCATGCTATTAGTGTCAAATACTCCACTACTTTGCCAGGCAGAAATGTGGCCTGATTACACTGTGTTCTGGTAGGGTGCTGTGAAGCTGCAGGTGGCGGGGGGAAAGTTCCAGTTTTCTGGGTTTGATCGGTGTGCCCAGGGCCACATAAATATGCTGGCACTACCGTCACGCTTGGAGAGCCAGCATTGTCTACGGGCTGGGAGTGGACACAATGGCACAGCAGGCTGAGGGTTGGGGCAAGTCTATGAAGCCAGCTGCACCAATGCCCCTCCAGGGGTACAACACTACCTCAATGGCAAAATGAGGGATTTCAAAGAGGCACGAAAGTTTATGAGACTGAACAGAGAGAAACAAAACGTAATGAAATAGTTACCCTAAAAATGCTGCCTAATCTCATAAAAAAACAAAAAAATAACAATTGTAAAATAAGTGAAATGTCCACTCTGTGGCACTAAAAACGAATTACGTTTTCTTCCAAAGAGATGAGGTTTTAAAGTTAATGCTCTATCGTGTTTTAAATCAACAAAAAGGTTTTTTGATGAAAAACACAATAGCTTTTTTGATGAAAAACACAATAGCTGAAGCTACCACATCATTTGGTGGTGTTTCTATGGCACTTTCAACATGTCAACTCTTGTGTGCTCTTCAGGATTCGTACCCCAGTAATTTCCAGCACAAGTGCAATGTACTATCAGTTGAGCTACCATGAAATTTGATTGCGTGTGAACAAGCTTGTGAATGTAGTTGGTTATGTAAAGCAAACGCTAAAATGTATCACCTTTCAAGTCATGCACTATAGTAAAACTGTTTAGATGTCATAAAATAGCATTGTGTGAAGTACAGGGTGAAAAGTAAGTGTTTATGAACTGTTGATCTGCCATTTTAATCCATTTTGATTTGTGTGAAAGTGAATAAAAGTCATTGTTGTTTTAGTGTTCAATTCAACAGGACACTGTCACGATATGTGCAACAAGCCACATTAAAATAACTTTGCAAAAATTTAGATATAGTAATGTTATTCTATATGACAAGGTAGCAAAAATGAAAATACAAAATGAAAGTTGACTTTCTTTCTTCCAGTGAAAACTAAAGGAGAAATTTTGAAGAATGTGCTGGCATTTTCCAAATAATATGGACTTTAAAGCTTCAAAAATATACAAAAGCACCATAAAAGTATCAAAAAATTAGTGCATAAAAATCTGTGCACTATATTACAAGTCTTCTGAAGCCATTTAATGAAAAACAGACTGAAATTTACATCATTATTCACTGGAAATCTTGATATCTGCCCTAGTGATCCTTTCTGCATTCATAAGAGTTCATTAGATAATAGCAATGTCCGATTTTTTTAAGTCGGCTCTTTTAAATGAATCATGTGATCTTGTTTACAAAACTGGTCTGACTGATTCTTTCACATATTGGACTGATCTGGTTCTCGAATTCACTAACTCACTGACTCAATGGTCCATTTGCAGCAGTTAACAGCTCACTAAAGAGAATTATAATCAGTGAATAATGATGTAAATATTGGTTTGTTCCTCACACAGAGACATTGTATGAATTCAGAAGACTAGTAATATAGTACACAAGTGTGGACTTCTTTTATAGTGCTTCTGTGTCCTTTTTGAAGCTTGAAAACTCCAGTCCCAATTAAAGGGATAGTTCACACAAAAATTAAAATATTCTCATCATGTACTCACCCTCATGCCATCACAGATGTGTATGACTTTCTTTTTTTCTGCAGAACACAAACAAAGATTTTTTTTTTTTTTGGAAGAATATCTTATCTCTGTAAGTCCATTCAATGTATATGAATGGTGACCAAAACTTTGAAGCTCCAAAAACATATAGGTGTATACGCATAAACGTAATCCATATGACTTCAGTGGTTTAATCAATGCCTTCTGAAGCAATCTAATCCATTTTGGGTGAGAACAGACCAAAATATAACTTATTTTTCACTGTACATCTTGCCATTACAGTGTCTAGGCATGATCATGATTTCAAGCTCTGTTACACTTCCTAGTGCTTGATGCATGAGAAGAGTGCTAGATGGCGCTAGGAAGTGTAATCAAGCTTGAGATCATGATCGCCAAGAAAACGGCTCATGTCAAGATTTATTGTGAAACAAATAGTTATATTTCGGTCTGTTCTCGCCCAAGACCAATTTAATCGCTTTAGAAGACATGGATTAAACCAGTGAAGTCTTATGGATTACTTTTATGCTGCCTTTATGTGTTTTTGGAGCTTCAAAGTTTTGGTCACCATTCAGTTGCATTGTATGACCTACAGAGCTGAGATATCCTTCTAAAAATCTTTGTTTGTGTTCTGCTGAAGAAAGTCATATGCACCTGGGATGGCATGAGGGTAAACGATAGATAATTTAAATTTTTGAGTGATCAATTGCTTTAAAGGGGTCATGAAATGGGGGATCAAATTTTCCTTGATATTTAGACAAATAAGAGGTAACTGTATTATAAAACATACTGTAAATTTCAGAACTCAAAACTTCCTCCCCAGTCAAAAAGGACGTTTATAGTTGCCACCCTGCTGAAACGTCTTATTTTGAAATCTGTCTGTTGATTTGTATGAAACATTGCTAATTTTTATGTACACATCCCACCACATGCCTCATCGCACCCTTGGCCCCACCCACTGGCGCGCAATTCAAGTCAAGAGAGCAGGCCTTCTGTGGCTAACTATTCTTAACCTAACATCTAAGGGGACCAATCTGGACTATTTTTGATTATTTTTGAATATATTCATGCACTAGACAGACATCTTTGACCACTTGAAACATATCTCGTGCCGCTTTTAAAAGATGCGGTGTTAAGTTACAACTCTGAAAGTGAGAAGCATTCATCTCTTTCATTCAGCTGCTGCCTGTGTTGCTTTGAGCACAAACACATCATGAACACGTTCTTTCGCCCATCTGTGCTATTTTTAATTGTTGGTGTATGTAAACACAGGACGTCTTTGATGATGGATGTCTTTGACGATGGACAATGGACGTCTATGACCATTTTGGTGTGTTTCCGCCGATGTGCACCTTAGTGTGCCCTCGTTATGTGCGTAAATTTACCGTTCTTTGGACTATATACAAGTATGTGCATTTTTTTTTTTTTTTGGCTCATGTCAGCATGGGTTGCTTGTGAACAGACAAAATGCTATTTAAGCTTTGCAAAGTGACTGGAGGTGCTTAGGCCAAAACAGAGCGTTTCAGACAGAGGGCCAAAAACAGGGTGGAAAATGATAATATATTACTAAATTGTGACTGTTTTGGTGCAAAAAACAAACAAAAAAAAACAAAAACAAAAAAAACATAAAAAATCATAACATTATCAGTGGACCTTAGTGAAGATAATGAAATCATAAAAAATAGCACTTCATGACCCCTTTAATACATATTTTAAAAGAACACAACCCAGCTTTAACCTCCTCATCTGGGAAGATGGAGCAGTCTGCCAGAGCAAGCTTGCACACTGTCCAACTCATGGTTAAATCACATAGTGTGTGTGTGTGTGTGTGTGTGTGTGTGTGTGCGTGTGTGCACGGGTTTGGGTGGTTTACGAGGACATTTTTTTTAGGTTACAAACTGGTAATTACAAGAGTATTATGCTATAAATGTGGTTTATGAGGACATTTCTAGTGTCCCTGTAATTCAAATAGCTTAAAAAACATACTAAATGATGTTTTTTTGAAAATGTAAAAATGCAGAAAGTTTTTTTTTTTTTTTTGTGAGGGTTAGGTTTAGTGTTAGGGGATAGAATCTATAGTTCACACAGTATAAAAATCATTATGTCTATGGAGAGTCCTCATAAGGATAGCTGCACCAACATGTGTGTGTGTGTGTGTGTGTGTGTGTGTAGAAGCCAATCTTAAGCAGAAAGTGCCCTCTGCAACTCCCCTGCAGGCAGCTGCCATAAATGGGTACATCGGTGAGACACTATGATGTCATTCCCCTGCAGTCAGTACAGCTCTCGTGCTGTCGGGAATGCGTTTGACCCCCTGTGCTTTTGCACTTCCGTTCACTGCAGCTCTGTGCATTACCTCATCGCAAAGTCTCCACCCCCCAACCCGCACTCTCTTTCTTCTTTTTGTAAAGGGAAGTAAAGCTGTATTACATGGTATTCTGCAATACCTTATTATACTTTATTCTATTTAGTTGCAGCACTCTGCAGTCAACTATTTTTGAGTCAGTAAAATATATATATATTTTTATATAAGATCCAGGATTGTTAAGTGGGTGTACGAGAGCTCTGCTGTTTCCAGATAATGGGAATTCTGACAGCCCAGGAAGGCCAGAGCAAGCCTCGTAAATCAAACTTTAATTTCCACTCTGTTCCCATCGGATCCATGAGCGCAGCAGGATTACTCATATACTTTATGTGGATTTACGCTTGTTAGAGCTTCACTCCCTGCGAACCTGCGTTATGCTGATGGACTGGCCTTACAGGAATCAACCCTCACGATAACCAACAATTAGTCCAGAAACTCATTCAAACAAGCCACCTGCAGCATATGTAATGGTAGCTGGTAGGTAGCTGTGCAGTGTGTAAATCTCACTCCCCTGGCCTCAAGAGGTGTACTAGTGACTGATGCTAGAGGCTGTAGCCTTTAGTTTCCTTGTTAGCGTGCCCGCCTCCCATGCCAGAGATGCCGGTTTGAATCCCGCTCGGAGCAGTTCGAGCAGGACCGGTTACAATGGTGCCATGACCCAGATGGGAGTGAGATTTAGGGGGGTGAGTGTAACGGTAGCCAGCTGGTAGGTAGCTGTGCAGTGTGTAAACCTCACTCCCCTGGCCTCAAGAGGTGCACTAGCAACTGACGCTAGAGACTTTAGCCTCCTCATTAGCATGCCTGCCTCCCATGCCAGAGACGCCAGTTCGAATCCCACACAGAGCAGGTCGGGCAGGACCGGTTACACATATGGGTCGCTATCCAATCTCAGATTTATAACAGCATAATTCTACACCAATTGACCAATCCATGACGTAAACCAACCAGCTCTGAGGTGAATCACAACATAACAAATTTTGATTTCAAGCAAAAAAAAAAAAAAGTATTTGAAAATTGACAAAAAGTAGTATAGTTCTTGACCAGAAATTCTGCTATAAGTTAAAATACTGTAACACAGACTGATGGCTTCAACAGAAGCATCCCTACTGAAAAGACCAGCATTGCTTGTCACCAGCTAATGTTGTGTTTAGTGTGCTGGGATGCTGGTGTCCCCACAACTAGCTTAAAGGAATAATTTACCCAAAAATGAAAATTATTTCCTCATTTACTCACCCCTATGCCATCCCAGATGTGCATGACTTTCTTTCATCTGCTGAACTCAAACAAAGATTTTTAGAAGAATTTCTCAGCTCTTTCGATTCATACAATGCAAGTGAATGGGTGCCAAAATCTGGAAGCTCCACAAATCACATAAATCAGCATAAAGGTAATCCATAAGACTCCAGTGGTTAAATCAGTATCTTCAGAAGTGATATGATAGGTATGGGTGAGAAACTGATAAATATTTAAGTCCTTTTTTTTCTTTTTTACTATAAATTGATCTCCCTGCTCAGTCAATCTGCACTTTAACTTTCACATTCTTCTTCTTGTGTTTTGGTGTTTCACATTCTTCATGCATATCACCCCCTACAGGGAAGGGAGCAAAAAAAGACTTAAATATTGATCTGTTTCTCACCCACACATATCATATCGCTTCTGAAGATTCAGATTAAAACACAGGAGTCGTATGTAATATTTTAATGCTGCCTTTATGTGCTTTTTGGAGCTTCAACATTTTGGCACCCATTCACTTGCGTTGTATGGACCTACAGAGCTGACATATTCTTCTAAAAATCTTTGTTTGTGTTCTGCAGATGAAAGAAAGTCATACACATCTGGGATGGCATGAGGGTGAGTAAATGATGAGTGAATATACATTTCTGGGTGAACTATCCCTTTAACCAGCTTCCACTGAAATAACATGCTGGTCAGCCAACATCACCAGCTAGGATTTTCTGGTGAAAAGCATGGCTACGCTGGTCCATCAGCTAGACCAGCACCAAACCAGCACTAACCAGCATTAAGCAGCTTAGATCAGCAGTGGAATTGCATGCTGGTTAAACTGGTCTTTTCAACAGGAATATACCATTTATTAACAACCTCAGAGCTCACTGTATGTCTGTCTTTTATAGTTAAGTTATAATTAAAATCAATTTCCATATGGAGAAAATTAATGGGATTTTTAGTTCCGGAACCCGACTGTTGTGCTCTACCAAATTCATTTAATTTTAGAACTCACTTCTAGCGAAGCATGTTGAAGTGCAAAACAGTTGTTTGTGAGCAGCCCCTGATGCAATAACTTTGGAGTAAACATTTTAATTCTGTTTAATGAATTTACTGTAAATATGATACAACATGTAAGACAGGGCTGAGAGTAGCTACTATTTATTTATTTGCATCCACAATATTCTCAGCGAGTCCACTGTATTTCGCTAGGTGGGCGGAATTTCCGGTTGTCTAGCGGAAGTGCGATTGGTTGGCGTTTTGTTTGTAGCCGATCACTGTTTGCTTGCGTGTCATGCAGTTAGATTCTTGCTTTCTAAATGTTGTAAGATGTCTTTAAATTTTCCCGGACAATGTGTGCAGTTAATGGTTATCCTTATAATCAAGCGAAACTAAAGTTTTGTCTAAAACAGCAATGTTATGATCAGAAACCACTCACAAAGCACAGCGCTCCAGTCCCAGATGCTGCATCTTCCATTGGATGCCTTTCAGAAGGAGTGACTTAAGAACATCTGTTTAAAGCTTGGAATAATTTGTTTGTGTGCTCTTTTTACTTTATTGGCAAGAAGTCAACAGCGGGGATTACTTATATTATCCACCATTACGATCCAGCTACGATAGACGTCCAAAAACAGAGTGCAATGAATTACATAAACGATAGCATTATTGTGCTAACATGTGTGTGTATGTGCTGAAAGTTCATTAGAAATGTGGAGAATTTGTTCATTTCTATTCAGCGTTGGCCTTTGTGAATGCTTCGAGTGTTTTGAAATAGCATTATTACAGAGTATAATAAGGAACAGTGTTTTTCCTGAACTGTCTGTGAGTAGTGATGATGTTTTCAAATGTTTTCATGCTGTGATGCTAAATGGATAAATTCTACAGTGGAAGACAGTAATTATAAGATGAGACATGTACAGTAGTGAGATGTTTTATCATGTTTATAATTAATTGTATTATGATTTTCCTCTTTCCTGCATTTTTCCTGCTTGCAATTCACTTTCTTATGAGTGTCTTTGCAGAATGTGCATGTCTTCCCATAAGGGGAAAAGGTGATTTGGAAAACAGTGTAGCATTAATTGAGTATCAATTAAATTTATTTGTACAGTGCTTTTAATAATACATACTGTTGTATAGTTACTTTACAGAGAACATTAAACTTTTGTGTACAATGTTTATAATGTATGTCCAAATACATATGTTTATTTGTATTTGTAACAAGGTTAAGGACTTGATATATGCTTTAAAATAACCATAATTATCTACAGTTCTCAAAATATGTCCAACTTTACAGCTGTGAAGGCGCTGATAGGCTACATAGCTTTTCAGGTTAGTCTGCTCAGGTTCTTCCATCAATGGATAAAGACACAACAAAATAACTAAAATACTTCTATTTGAGATATTTGGCCATCATCCTGAAATTATTATTATAACCATAATCATTAACAGATAGGTGAGGAAGAACAATATCGCCTCGCTTTAATTCTGTGATCATTTGTTCTCAGGTTTCTGTAATTTTTAATGCTGCGTTAGTACATAACATAACGATTGTTTACGCTTAACCGGAAGTTCTGCCCACATTGCCCGCAGAGTATCATGGGACTCAGGAATATTGTGGATAGGGACAGTATAAAAGCATGATTTTAGCCAAAAAAAAAAGATGCATGAAATTAAAGCATGTGCTATATAGGCTTTTCCCCTAAAAACAAAAAAAAACAAACTAGATTAAACTAAACAAAAATAAACCAAGCAATTGAAAAGAGAAAATATTAAACTATAAAAGTAATTGAGGTTGCTCCCAACTCACATATAGTAACATATAATACATATAACATATAACATATAATAAAAAGAAGTATACTTAAGATTTATTAATTTAATAAAAACAAGTACAGTATTTAATTAAGCCAGCACTACCAAAGTATTTAATAAACAAACATGCGAGAACTTTTGAATTCTCATGAATAACAATCTACATTTTGTATTTTTCCTCACACAACGCAATTGTCATTATGAACTTTCATCATCATTCAAAAATTCACCTTTTCTGTAAAAAAACTAAACAAAACAGCATAAAGGATTACAATTACATGAGGGTGACTAAATAATGACAGAATGTTAATTTTTGGGTGAACGATTCCTTTAAAACAGAGTGTTGTTTACACAATGCTATTCTCTCTTCTGCTGAGTTACTGTGAGACTCGGAATTCTGGACCATTCATCATTGCTACACCTGAGAAGCATGTCTTCTAATTTAGCCTGAAACAGACAGGTCTCTATCTGTCAAAAGACTTAGTGCTGATAGGACCTCCTCTCCACCAGCAATCACAGCTCTGACATGTTGTTTTAGACCCCTCATCGGGTCTCTGTAATTGAGAATTGTTAAAACATCTACTCAGTGAGAATGTCCTCTGCCAACAAAAATAGTGTGCATTCATCTGTCAAGGTCTGTCAGCTAATACCTCAAGCAATATTTCATGCATCCTAACCAAATGTTTAAGACAGCATAATGCCTGATGTACTGTATAAAGAGACATGGTGGAAAACCAGACGACATAAACACCTTTCAGGAGTGATGAATGAGAAATGGTCATCATCAGATACTGCATACTTTTTAATTACGTTGACAAATGCATGGTTATGAAATGAAGAGATTAGACTATAAATTCTGATTTGATGAGCCACATTCAAAGTTGTTGTAAAATGCTGATAAATGTACAACTGTAACCGCGCATTTGGAAGTTGTTGCTTGGCAACTGTACCGTTAGACTAATGAACCTGGTGACAGAATCTTCTGGGATATATTTATTAATTTTAATAATAACTTACTATAAATATTAACTTTACCGAATATTAGTGTCATTTGTTTTCATGTATCAATGTTGACTCAGATGTTTATTCTACAATTTGTTAGGAAAAATAAAAATAGACACAAATAAGACAATTGTTGACATAAAGTGTAGAGCCATAAAATTATTGTGTATAGCAGGTCAGATCATTTATTCTTGGGATAATTTGATGTGAAATATTTGAGTTTGCATAGAAATCCACAGAAGAAAGAAAGTCATGTGGGACTGGGACAACATAAGTGTGAATAAATGATGACAGAATTTTCACTTTGGGGTTTTAAGCTAAAGTCTCCTTCTGCTCTCCATTTTGCTCAGCGATTGTGATATTAAAGACTATACATGTGGAGGTGTGATCTACAGGCCTCTAGTGAGACCTTGGCCCGGTCTGTGTATGTTTGGACAGATCTTTAGCATGATGCTGAAAGCTGACATTGCTCTGTGTTTATATTTTTATGGGAGGGAACGCAAGTCTCTTCCCTTAATTACATAGCACCAGCAGGCCCTCAATGAGCCATGAAGTCTTCATTGTTTGAGGAGTGGTTCCCCTGTCAGAGTCTTGGAAAAACCTCTTCACTTTAATACAAGCAGAGTGAAAGACCAAAATCAACATTAAGGCCAGGGAGAGACAACATAGCCTACTATACAATGCTAAATTGTCATATGACCAGTGTTGGGAAGCCTACTTTGAAAGTGTAGCTTCCCAAGCTATGAGCAAATCATATTTTAAAGTAGTTAAACTACAGTTTGAAGTGTTAGCTCCACTACATGCTGCAAGTAAAACGTAAAGCTAACTACACTGAACCATCAGAGACCTAGCAAAACAGAAGTGCAATGTTTGTTTAAAGCAATTAAATAATATCTAATTTTAGATAAAACAAATATGGATAAAAACTATGTATAACATGACAGTCTGAACTGTATTACAACAACAGTTTTTGAGAAAAAAATATATTAATTGTCACAGCTTGCAAAAGACACACTAAAAGGTCAAAGCTAGTTAGCTTACTTGCTAACACTTTTGTAATAAGTTTAGCAATTTTTCAAGGAAGTATTTGACCTGTAATATTTATTTTCTTAATTCCCAACATGTTTACTGATAGAAAAATTATTATATACCCTGAAAATTTATACTTCCATAAATGTAAAGGTGCACTCAGTAACTTTCATCTTTATGTCATCTTGGACTTATACTGACATGTAGCGGCATGGATGCAGCATCAGTTAAAATCAATAGTTTTCAGTTTCAGACGCCATTGTAGAAATGTAGTATTCACAGTCAGCCATGATTACTTTAATCAGTTAGTGAAAGTGTCAAATAACAGGACGATTACTAAGATTTAGCGAGTAGCATTTGACTGGTCATGTGATTTTAACATGGCAGCCCCCATGTGCGGACCCTCTCCATGTAGAATAAAACAGCTTTTATAAGGTTACTGATTTGACTGGAGTCTTCATTTTAATGTGAGTGGTCATGATTCCCTACATATATTGCACAATTACAATTAATGTCTTTAGGAGGTAAACATTTTTAAAAAAAGAAAAAATTACTAAGTGCACCTCAGTTCTTCAGCACCTCAGACAATTTTTCTTTTGGCTTAACTGGTAAAATATGATTTTTTAACATATTTACACAAAGGAGCCTATTCAATAAATCATAAACTATTCTATCAACTATTCAATACATTTTTCCAAATTAAACAATTCCAGATGACATTTGCCTGATTTCTGTGCTGTTTTGTCATAAAAAATAAAAACAAATCTGTTTAATGGTATTCATGGTATACAGTATTAAATATACTACATAACATAGAGATGGGTATTTTTATTATACCAGCATACTGTATATCATAATCATTATTTTTAAATTCTAAAAATGTTTAAATGTTCATGAATTTACCCTTATGGCTTGTAATAAATTATTGTTCATATATGTTTGTGATGAATTGTGTTGAACATTCAAAATGTACACTTTCTGTCTTAAAACAGTGTTGAAATTTTGCAATCCAAAATGCCCACCGTTGCAAATGTGAACTTTTTTTTTTAAAACCACTGTCTTCCTAAAAAACACTTTCAAGGAAGAGAAAAAGAATATACGTATATCATCAGTGTCTATGCTTGAGTCTTTGAGGGTTAACTAGGACGTGATATCGAAGATTATGTCATTTCTGCCTATTCCAAACCTGTATGACTTTCTTTCTTCCACGGAACACAAAGGAAGATGTAAGGCAGAATGTAAGTCTCAGTCACCATTCATTTTCATTGCATCCTTTTTCCATAGATGAAAGTGAATGGTGACTGAGACTAACATTCTGCCTAACACCTTCTTTTGGGTTACATGGAGGAAACAAATTCAAACAGATTTTGAATAACATGAGGGTGAGTAAATTATAGAATTTTCATTTTGGGGTCTATAACCAGAATTTAAATTTTTTGATGCGTGTGTGTGTGTGTGTGTGTGTGTGTGTGTGTGTGTGTGTTTATGTATATTCTAAGTGCTATTTCTTTACCCAGTATTTAAGAATGCTTAAGCTCTTTAAAATTAGACCTACCTCAGCTAATCATAAATGATGGAACATGTTTGGGATCAGAGAGTGCACTTTATTTCAGCAAGGGGTAACGCCTGTCTCTCATAAGCACTCCGAGGCTCCATTACATTGACATATTGTATAGCACAGCTAATGACATATGGAGCCCGCTTTTCCAGCCAATTTGTTCAGGATGAGCTTGTGTCCACCTAAAGGGAGGGAATTTTTAACATTGCTTCCGTTGTTTGTTATCTTTGGCCATCACGAAAAAATGCTGCACTGTAAAGATCACACCAGTCTAAACATGCTGTCCTGGGTTATGCTAGTTTTGGACTCCACTGAAGTAGTGAATGCTTCAAAATAGACTTCCAGTACAGTGGATTTCAGATGATCTATGGATTATCTTGTCTTCAGAATACAACCTTTGCTCTGGCATTTTTTCTGATGAGTCCTCCAAAATTAAATGAATATTCAATGCAAAATTTTGTCATCATTTAGCCACCCTCAGAGGCAAAATGTCCAATTGGTTCTTTTCCATACAACAAAAGTAAGTGGTGATTTATAGTTCCAAAGCTCCAAAAAGGATACAACGCACCATAAAAGTAAATAAGAACTGGTTCTCGGTTACTAACCCATCTCAACACACTAGAACCAATGTTGTTTGGCATCGGTGCTGTCAAACCTGGTGCGATGCACCTAAATGTGCCATTGTTGAACAAAAGCACAAATGAGATTTGTGGACAGAGGGAAAGATAATGAATGAATAATGGCTTAAATTTCAGTCTGTTCCTCACACAAAGCTATAGTGTGGCTTCAGAAGACTTGGAATATAGTGCACAAATAGTATGAACTACTTCATTATATATTTATTGTGTTGTTTTGTCCTTTTTTGAGCAAAATAAATCACAATCCACTTTTGTTTATGGAAAATAAAAGCTTAGACATTTTGCCTGCAGCTTTTTTTGTGTTTCAAGGTGAGTAAATGGTGACAAATGGTGAATTAAATTTTTTAGGGGAACTATTCTTTTAAATACAACTGAAATGCAAGACAATTGTATGGAGTTACTGTACAGTGTGCAGAGGGATGTTTTGGTTGTTGGCCAATGGCAGATCAAGAAAAATAATCGAATTGTGTGACAATACACAAAGTGGATGAATTGCTTGTTTTATCAGACCCTCCACTGAACCCATATTTTTATAAAGCAATAGTCAATAGTCTGCAACAGTCAAAAGTGGATCCATGTGTGCAGAGAAACAATAATTTATTTTCTGTTTAAATGTGTTTAAAGCACCATCTGTGTGATGTACTTAGGGCTGAATATATCAAATCATGCAGGAAAACCAGAAAAAAAAAAAAGAAAGAAAAAAAAAAGAAAGATAAAATACATTATTACGACTTCTGGACATTCATTTTTCCAGTAGGGAAGCTTTTTCTCCTTCACAACAATGGGAGAAAGCCGGCTATTGTTTGTTTTGTTTTAAACTGTTATTTCTATCCTAATTTAGCCTCTGAAGCATTTCATGCATAGTTGAAGTTTATGAAACATTATCTAACAATACTAAACAAAGTTAGAGTGTTAAAATGATGGCACCACACAAAAACCCAGATGTATAAACTAACCGATGAGCAACTCTTGTTGAACACAGCTATGACCGACAATGTGTCTCCCACACTCTTTTACGTGAGACTACAAAGCTTCTTCAATCTTCCTTAAATAGATGTGGAAATAAAAGAATTACATATTCTGAAATTTCTGAATCAAAAAGAAAATTAGGAGACACTCTACATTGCCAAAAGTATGTTGATGCCCCCTTCTGATTAAAGGGTTTGGCAAGGTCCCTTATTCCAGTCTTAATGGGATAGTTCACCCAAAAATGAAAATTCTCTCATCATTTACTCACCCTCATGCCATCCCAGATGTGTATGACTTTCTTTTTTCTGCTTAACACAAACAAAGATTTTTAGAATAATTTCTCAGCTCTGTAAGTCCATACAATACAAGTGATAATAAGTAATGTTAATTCTATTCCTCAAAATTATTTGCAAGAAGAATATCAAGGGAAACTATCGACAACTATGGTTTTTGTCATAAATGCAGCCCTGTTCTAAACATTGACATACTATAATACATTTTTAGCAGATAAAGTATACACATTTAAAAATTACTTTCTTTTTTTTTAATATTACTTTTTTTTCCTTCTTTTTTTTTAATTAATTTTGGGATAGTCTTTCTCTCCTGGGAAACAAAAATACAAAACAAAAATATTGATGACTCATCATGCACTCACTTAGGAGAATGTCCCTCCCGCTAATACCACCTACTTCTGGCTAGCAAAAGATCTTATTTGCAGCAGTGAAATCTTTGATTTTTGATGGAAGTCTTGATGAGGCTGTGAGGGATAGACTTTACATTCTCTTCAATGGGTTGTACGGTTGATTAAAGTGTTTTTAGATCATTCTGCTGACGAAACATTGAAAACATACAGTCCAAGACATTTCAGTAGACAAAAAACTCCAGACAACATGAGCATTTTGATAGCTTTATACAGTGCATTTCAATGAAGAAATGGTAAGTCTATCCCTCAAAGCCTTGTTTTTATTTCAGTCAAAAACAAAAGATGGTGCTACTGTGAATAAGGTCTATGGCAAGCAGCAAATCATGTTCATGGCTGTGATGTAAAGGCTATTGCCCTTTGGTATTTTCTGCACCAACTTCCTGTTTGTAAATACAGTAGGCCATCATATAAAAGAAAACTGTGCTCTTCAAGCCAGTTCATGGGACAACTGATTGTCACATCAAATCTAGCTTGCAATGGCATAAAGACACTGAATCACATTACTTTGGATGTTAAAATAAGTTCTCAAAACTAGGAGAAAGACTCAAAAACTGTGAAATGTTTGTTTGTGGACAGATTGCATTACATTAGTCAGTTTCATTTCAAGTTATTGGAAACGCAGGCCGGTTTTGAAAGGTTAGCAGATCTGCTGGCAGAGCAACACAAGGGGTTAACAGGGAACAATGGCATTATGGCAGTTTATCGCAAACATTTGGAAAAGTATCTTGAGAATTACAGTTAAGAAGAAGGTTTAAGACAACAAAGTCAATCAGTTGATTGCAGGATGGTGTGCAGGGGCACTAAGACCTTTTGAAGTTCTTAAGGATGACCTCACTTTCAGCTCAAGAGCAATTTATGTACCATTTCCTCTTGAAGATCTGCAGGCATTCATCACACCATGTCCACAGCGTAAACATTTCACATCTTAACGCAAAGAGCACTGGTAGTGTGAGCAACATGTGGTGCTCCGCAGAGAGACACACCACTTGAAGAAGGACAATACTATCTCCAAACAATCTTCTTTGTGCTGTTTTCCTTTCTCTTCTTGATAAGATGTTTGTGCAGCCTGGAATGTCTCTTGAAGACTATAAATATATACAGGTGTCTTAGTAGCATGAATTGCACCAGGTGGAGTATTTCAAAACACTCCTTTTTTATACTAGCTGACTTCGTTGACAATCGGTGGCTCTGTTCAAAACCTTTTGAGCTGTCCACTGCCTACCTGGATGTCTGCTTTCTAGGCCCTAGAATCTAGAATCAAGGGCATCCAAACCCTTTGGGACAGACTTCATGTCAAGACAATGCATAAGATACCTTAAAACAACTAGGTTTTGGAACAAACCTTCTTGATGGCTGACATAATCACACAGCCACATTTATGTGGAGAAAATAGGAATAACAAAATATTAGGTGTCACTTTTTCACAAGCCATTAATTCTCATGTCAGATTGAAAACATCTGACAAGAGTAGTTTCGTATGTGGTGGCAATGGCACAAAAAATTTGACAGGATACATCTATGTAAAGAGCAAAACATGTTTACTCTATGCTAATGGAATGTGAAGAAATTGATTTTTGATCTGATAGCTTCCTTTGAGGTGTCACATTTTGACACATTCCAGGCATTTTGTTTGCGAGATAGAAGCTCTCAGCTGGAAATAATCCAGAGAATTTTCCTCATAGATTATTCTGATCAGTTGGACATATTTCTTTGTAGCTCAAAACATTTTACTATTTATCAAAGCCCTGCTGAAAAAAGAAATGACACACAATTACACCTAAAGATTTGTTATTTGTTTGAGCCATTGTAGAGATGGAGATCATATCACTAGTGCTGGGAAGTAGCGTGATAGAAGCTCAGCTATTTTCACAATGAGCTACAGCAAGCTACATTTTCCAACAAGTAGTGCTGTTGTAGCATCACAAAACACTACATTTGTCACATTGTATTGTGAACACAGCAAAGGAGCCAAGGGAGCAATCAAACGTGTTTAAGGGTCATCACACTAAACTTCACGCTCCATTAACTCCCATTCAAACGCATCTGAACACAAGAGACCGGAAATGCAAGCTGATGCGAGGAAATTTCTGATGACACTGTGTACCAAAGTTCAAGTTTGGTGAACTGTGAACTGCGAATCTGCATGACGAGAGGACGTGTGACCAATAGAAGTTCGAAACGTCACTGACTGACCTTTTGGCTCAGTTCAAAGGACAAATATTTTAAAGTTGTGTTTTTTTTAATTTATTGTTGATGGAAAGTTAGTAGAAGGTACAGTATATATATATTTATTTATTTTTATTTGTGTAGTGTTATTTACTAAAACCAGATGCTCTCCTGCATGACATCATATCCTTGTCATTTGCGTTGTTCGAAAAAAATTTGCATGCTAGTGTGACCGTGCCTTTACCTAAACTGTCCTCTCTTATTCTCATGTCGGTTCTTTTGGATGGTTCATGTAAATGAACTAGTTCACATAAATGATTCACTGATTCACTTGAACCCTGTGCAGCCTTAAAGGGATGTGCCTCCTTTTTTAATTGAAATATTTAGTGTAAAGACCTTTTCACACCAAACGTGACGCGATTATGAGAGCAGAATCTCCGGCGAATTGCCCTTTCCAATTGAAAGCAAAGCGAATGTTCGCCGTTAACAAATTCATGCCTTTACAATAGGTGGCGCTAATCGACAAGCAATTTTACCCCAGTATGGTAGGTGGCTTAATGCACCTTTAAGCTGGTTCACCCTCTGCCCATCACCAGGTAAGAAGAAATAACCACTTGACAAGTTTGCAAAACAAGAAAAGCAAACGATTCTCTAGCGAGCAGATCGAAGAAATAAAACTTATATCTCTACTTACCAGTTGAAGCAGTGATGATGAATGTGTTGTTGATTTGCTCAACGAGAAAGAAAACTTTAGAGACACTTCACAAACTATTTCAGTTCACCTGCTGGACAAGCTGACTGACAGTATTATCATTAATACACAGTCTGAGGGGTATTTAGAAAGAATAGAGTGTAAAAAATGGTTTAACGGTTAAAGCATGTTAACATTTGGAACAATATTAATCATATGCCACTGTCACACATACTGTCTATACGTGCATTTGTTTAAAACAGCTACATAATGCACAGTAATAATGACTGTTAAAACAAATGTTTGACTATCTTATTGCTGTGTACATCCACTTGTGTCATATTTGCTTAAAACCTTACATGTTATAAATTAAACGTGATGAAATTTAAACACTCCAAGAGTGCAAGCATTAAACACAGATCTCACCCAACAAAACCCATCTTCATTCTTACCCATTATTAGATACTTAATACTGCTAACAACTATTTAAAATAGCCATAACAGAAATAACGATTTTGTTTTTTGTTATTCAAAGGCACACAGAGTAGGCTACACTGCAAGTCACAGCAATAGTATTAATATTATTAATATTTGGTGAAGAAAAACACTTAAGGTCCATACATATTTTATTAAAAAAGTGATACAAAGGCAAAGGTGCTGCGATGTATATTATATTAAAGATATAAGAGAACCCAAGTAAGATGAAATGCAAAACAATGCAGCTATATGGAATAAATTATGAAGACAACTCACATAAGATCAGATAATTTTTAAAGGGGATGCAAGTTAGTGATGCAGCAATAACATTTACATGTTTAGAGAACCCATACAAGGAAAAAATGAAAAGATTTTAAGGCATTTGATGCAGATGAAATAAACTTCCTCATTGCCTGTTCAGGATTTCTTCCTCAAGTTACTTTAGCGTTTAATGTTGGTGGTGAACAGTTTTCTGTGCTTTAGCCCCATCGGTTGCTCTGGTCAGCTCGAATGCTCATTCCAGGTGAGAATGGCTTGTTTGGAATCTATTGTTTCGATTCAAAATGTTGATTGCGGCGAGAAATCGTGCCAAACATTCACGTTTGGTGTGCAAAGGCCTTAATGCTGCTGTTTATCAATATATTACGATTCAGTTATATAAAATAGAATGTTTTCTAGTCTATTAGTCTCTATTAAGTATAAATTCAGGTTCAATTTAATGTTTTCACCCTATTTGTTTAACCTTTATGAAAATTAACCATGGTTTTACTATATTAATATTTTAGTAACCATGACTGTACAGTTGTGTAACAGGTTAGAGGAATGAGGAAGCGGGACATGGCGAATCCAACTCAAAGATAAATTTATTTTTCACACAAAAACACGTTCGCTTGACTGTGTAATGGTAAAGCTTCACACAAAAACACTCAAACACTATATATAGTGGGACTGGCAGTGGCCAACACACTCAAAGCTTCAGCTGGGCTCTCTCCCCCTCACTCTGAGGTCTGGCCCCTTTTATTTCCCCCGTTACTCATAGCGAACAAAGAAACAGCATTTACCAGCAATTAATCTCAGGTGAAAACACTTAGTGCTTCCTCTCTCCCCAGACGAACGCTCGACCATGCCCTCACCTCCACAAGTTGGAACCTTTTTTTTTTTTTGGAACCATGGTTTTACTAAAGTAACATTGAAGTATACATACGATAACCATGGTTTTACCATAGTTATACTGTAGTAACCATGACTGTAGTCACCATGGTTAATTTAGCAGCTACTATGGTTTTACTACACATTCCATGGTTAAACTATGGTTACTGTAGTAATGAATACTGTTTATATCTATCAGGTGAAATAACTGAATCATTAAATAATATAATCTGATTGTTATACTGTATATATTTATATAAAACATTTCTTTTGAAAATAGCTGCAATGTAGTTGTACTTTTTGTTACTAGCTTGTAATGTAGATAACTACTTTTTTTTAAGGGAGTAGCTTGACTGTAGTTTAACTAATTTAAGTTATGAGTAGCTTGTAATTTGGGAAGCCACATTTTCAAAGTAGCTTCCCCAACACTGGCATCACTTTGATTAGTGGTGAAGCACCTTGAGCAACAGAGTAATACGTCCGGTTGATCAAAATAATCCTCACAATCATTGTACTATGATCTGAGAATAATATGAGATAACTGAGAATCATCACAAACAATCCATGGAGTTAAAATTAAAGAATTGAAGAGGTTATGCACTTGTGAGGTCTATCGGAAAGGACAGCTGACATGTTGACCAATGCAGCTGAACACCCAAAGGAACGTCCATCCTCCAGATCTTCCAGCAGACACCATAGATCAGTTGCAGCACTGACAACATGCTGGATTTATTAAGGCATTTCTATTGTAGAAAAATGGCTCCTTGTAAAGATTAGAAGAGCAATGGTTTCTTGGGGACTGTCTTGCAATATCTACAGAACCCTGAACTTCAACATGAAATGCCATTCAAAACCAATTTTACTTCCAACATCTGACATAATTCAGAGTTAAACAGGATATTCAATGAGAAACAAATGGATGCGACTTGGATTTTTTCCATCAGAAATGATTGAACGAAAAGTGGACGCTACTGTACATACCAGAATGGAGTTGGATTGAAGGGGAGCGGTTGATAAAGTAAGAGGGATTCGTGATGTCAGACAAAAAGGAAAGTCAATTTACATTTACATGTATTCATTTAGCAGACGCTTTTATCCAAAGCAACTTACAAATGAGGAAAACAATAGAAGCAATTCATCTAACAAAAGTGGCAAAAAGTCTCACATAGCTTAGAGCAGTACACATAGCATTTTTTTAAAGAATATGAAGGTAGTGCGTTAGTACGAATGGGTTAGGTGTTCACGAAAAAGATGGGTCTTTTTTTTTTTAAAGAACATGAAGGTAGTGCATTAGTATGAATGGGTTGTTTTCACAAAAAAGATGTATCTTTAGCTGTTTTTTGAAAGAGGCTAAAGACACAGCCGCTCGGGTGGAATTAGGCAGGTCATTCCACCAGTGGGGAACAGTCAAGGTAAAAGTCCAGGGGGCCTGGGTAGCTCAGCAAGTATTGACACTGACTACCACCCCTGGAGTCATGAGTTCGAATCCAAATCAAATCAAATCACTTTTATTGTCACACAACCATATACACAAGTGCAATAGTGTGTGAAATTCTTGGGTGCAGTTCCGAGCAACATAGTAGTCGTGACAGTGATGAGACATATACCAATTTACAATAAACATCAGATTTACACAACACAATTTAAAATCTAATATACACATAATTACACACAACACAGTATACATATAATAACATACAATGTACAGTATACAATACACACAATATAGAATACGCATTATACAATAAAAAAAAAATAGTATATATAAAATATACAGTAGGTTGTATTGTACTGTATTGTCATTCAGGCTGTCGGTTGATTGTAAGTTGCAAGTGTGTTGTTAAGAGAGAATATAATTTATGACAGTCCGGTGTGAGATAATAAGATTAATAAAGTGCAGTGCTGATGTATTTTGATAGTGAGAGATCAAGAGTTCAAAAGTCTGATTGCTTGGGGGAAGAAGCTGTCAAGTAGTCAGCTGGTGTGGGTCCTGATGCTGCAATACCGCCTGCCTGATGGTAGCAGTGAGAACAGCCCATGGCTTGGGTGGCTGGAATCTCTGATGATCCTCCAAGCTTTTTTCACACACCGCCTGGTATATATGTCCTGGAGGGAGGGAAGCTCACCTCCGATGATGTGTCTGGCAGTTCGCACCACCCTTTGCAGGGCTTTGCAGTTGTGGGCGGTGCTATTGCCGTACCAGGCGGAGATGCAGCCAGTCAGGATGCTCTCTACAGTGCTGGTGTAGAACCGTGTGAAGATGTGGCGGTTCATTCCAAACTTTCTCAGCCGTCTCAGGAAGAAGAGGCGCTGATGAGCCTTCTTCACAGCGGCCTCAGTGTGGACCGACCATGTGAGTTCCTCAGTGATGTGGATTCAGGAACTTGAAGCTGCTGACTCTCTCCACTGGTGATCCATTGATGGTGATGGGGCTGTGTTCTCTTTCTCTTCTCCTGAAGTCCACCACAAGCTCCTTTGTCTTACTGACGTTGAGGGAGAGGTTGTGCTCCTGACACCAGTCCTCTCTGTAGGCTGTTTCATCATTGTCAGTGATCAGACCTACCACCGTCGTATCATCAGCAAACTTAATGATGGCATTGGAGCTGTGTGTTGCCACACAGTCATGTGTGTACAGAGAATACAGGAGTGGGCTGAGAACACAGCCCTGCGGGGCTCCAGTGTTGAAGGTCAGTGATGAGGAGATGTTGCTGCCCATTCTAACCACCTAGCGTCTGCTTGACTGGAAGTCCAGGATCCAGCTGCACAGCGAGCTGTTTAAGCCCAGAGTCCGGATTTTCACATAAAGCTTGGAGGGCACTATGGTGTTGAATGCTGAGCTGTAGTCTACAAACAGCATTCTCACATAAGTGTTCTATTTTTCAAGGTGGGAGAGAGCAGTGTGTATTGTAGATGCAATGGTTGTAGTGGAGTGGTTGTTGCGGTAAGCAAACTGCAATGGGTCCAGTGATGGAGGCAGCACAGAGCATATGTAATCTCTGATTAGTCTCTTAAAGCATTTGCTGATGATGGGGGTCAGAGCAACAGGACGCCAGTCATTTAAGCAAGTGATTTTGAATTGCTTTGGAACAGGCACAATGGTGGACGTTTTAAAGCATGTGGGGACTACAGACAAAGAGAGGGAAAGGTTGAAAATACCCGTAAAAACACCAGCCAGTTGGTTCGCACACGCTCTGATGACGCAGCCCGGAATGCCGTCTGGACCCACGGCTTTACGGATATTCACCCGTCGGAAGGATCGTGTTACATCCGCTACAGAGACGGAGAGTGAACTAACCTCTGTAGCTCTCTCCGCGAGGGTGGTGTTATTTCCCTCAAAACGAGCATAAAAAGTATTTAGCTCATCCGGGAGAGAGGCAGCGGTGTTCACAGCGGAGTTTTTATTCCCTTTAAAGTCCGTGATGATGTTAATTTCTTGCCACATGCTTCTAGAGTTGGTGGTGTTGAACTGTCCTTCAATCTTGTTCCTGTACTGACATTTTGCTGTTCTAACTGGCTTGTTTATTGAACTGGCTTGCGTTCCCGGAATTAAAAGCAGAGGTCGGCACATCAAGTGCCGCGCAAACATCGCTTTTAATCCAAGGTTTCTGGTTCGGGTAGATCCGTATTGTTTTGGTCGGAAAAAACGTCCTCTACGCACTTTCTGACGAAACATGTAACGCTATCAGTGTCAAGCTCGATGTTGTCATCAGAGGCGGACCGGAACATCTCCCAGTCCGCGTGATCAAAACAGTCATGTAGCGCTGAGCCTGATTGGTCCGACCAGCACTGGATCGTTCTGAGGGTGGGTGCTTCCTGGCAGAAGCAGAATGGAAGAGTGGTCCGATTTGCCAAATGGTGGGTGGGGGAGGGATTTGTAGCCATCCCGGAAGGGAGAGTAGCAATGGTCCAAAACCCGGTCCCCTTGTGTGTTAAAACTGATGTATTGGTGGTATTTTGGTGCGACTGATTTGAGATTGGCTTTGTTAAAGTCCCCAGTCACAATGAACATGGCCTCAGGGTACGCGGTTTCCTGCTTGCTTATAATCCCGTACAGTTCCTTGAGTGCCCGGTCTGTGTCGGCTTGTGGCGGGATGTACACAGCAGTGATAATGACTGCTGTGAATTCCTTCAGTAGCCAGAATGGTCAACACAGAAGCATGAGAAATTCCAGATCAGGAGAGCAGAAAGAATTGATAGAATATATGTTCCTCTGATCACACCAGGACTTGTTGATCATAAAACATACACCACCACATCTGCTTTTACCTGAGAGGTCTTTCGCTCTGTCCGCTCGGTGCACAGAGAACCCCGTGGGTTCAATGGCTGAGTCTGGAATCTCCGCAGACATCCAAGTTTCTGTAAGGCAGATAATGCAGCAGTCCCTCGTTGGAAAGAGATCCGCGCTCTCAGCTCACAGAGCTTGTTGTCCAGAGACTGAACATTTGCCAGTACAATACTGGGTAGCGGGGGTCGATTTGCGCGACATCTTACTCTGATGAGAACACCGGCTCTGTTTCCCCTTTTCCTTTTGCGTTTCCAAGGCTGGGCTGCCCAGACAAAGGGCTCCGCTGACCTGTTTGTAAATAGCGGGTCGGCATTGAGGAATTTGAAGTCCGGTTTATGGTGTGCTGAGTGACTCCATTCCAGGGTGTGCTGAGTGACTCCAGCCAGGTCTCCTAAGCAACCAAATTGGCCCGGTTGCTAGGGAGGGTAGAGTCACATGGGGCAACCTCCTCGTGGTCGTGATTAGTGGTTCTCGCTCTCAATGGGGCGCGCGGTAAGTTGTGCGCGTATTGCAAAGAGTAGCATGAGCCTCCACATGCGGAGTCTCCACGATGTCATGCACAACGAGCCACATGATAAGATGCGTGGATTGACGGTCTCAGAAGCGGAGGCAACTGAGACTTGTCCTCTGCCACCCGGATTGAGATGAGTAACCTCACCACCACGAGGACCTAGTAAGTAGTTGGAATTGGGCATTCCAAATTGGGAGAAAAGGGGATAAAAAAAATTAAAAATTAAAAGGTAAAGGTCCAGGACAGTGATTTTGTGCCTCTATGAGATGGCACCACGAGGCGCCGTTCACCTGCAGAACGCAGGCTTCTGGAGGGCACATGAGTCTAGATAGTGGGGTGCGGAGCTAGTGGTTGTTCTGTAAGTAAGCATCAATGCCTTGAACTTAACGCGAGCAACCACTGGCAGCCAGAGCAATTTGATGAAGAGATGCGTGACGTGCGCATTCTTGGGCTTGTTGAAGACCACTCTCGCTGCCACATCCTGGATCAATTGCAGAGGATTGACAGTACATGCTGGAAGGCCTTCCAGAAGAACATTGCAATAGTCCAGCCTTAATAGAACAAGAGCTTGGACGAGGAGTTGTGTAGCATGATTCGATAGGAAGGGCCTGATCTTCCTAATGTTGTACAAGGCAAATCTGCATGATCGGGTAGTCCTTGCAATGTGGTCTGTGAAGTTCAACTGATCGTCAAACACAACTCCAAGATTTCTGGCTGTCCTGGATGGTGTAATCGTTGACGAGTCTAGCTGAATGGTGAGGTTGTGATGAATTGCTGGGCTCGCTGGAAGCATGAGCAGCTCAGTCTTAGCAAGGTTGAGTTGGACGTGTTGATCTTTCATCAAACACGAAATGTCTGCTAGACAGGCTGAGATCCGGGCCGCTACCATCGGATCATCAGGCTGGAATGAGTGGTAGAGTTGTTTGACATCAGTATAGCAGTGATAGGAAAAGCCATGTGCCTGAATGATGGATCCTAGTGATGACATGTTTATGGAGAACAGAAGTGATCCAAGCACTGAACCCTGAGGCCCCCGGTAGCTAGTTGGTGAGATTTAGACACCTCTCCCCTCCAAGACACCCTGAAAGACCTACCTTTAAGGTAAGACTTGAACCAGTGGAGTGTGGTTCCTGTGATGCTCTTTGCCATGAGGGTTGACAGGAGAATCTGGCAGTTTACTGTGTCGAAAGCAGCAGACAGATCCAGTAGGATGAGTATGGATAATTTTGATGCTGCTCTTGCCAGTCTCAGAGCTTCAGTAACTGACAGCAGGGCAGTCTCTGTAGAGTGTCCGCTTTTGAAGCCAGACTGGTTGCTGTCTAGCAGGTTGTTCTGTGTAAGAAAAGATGAGACTTGGTTGAATACGACTCGTTCAAGTGTTTTAGCGATGAATCGGAGGAGGGAAACTGGTCTGTAATTGTTTTAAAGTGCAGGGTTTAGGGTGGTTTTTTTAAGCAGTGGGGTTACCCGAGCCTGCTTAAATGCAGTGGGAAAGGTACCAGTAAGAAGAGATGTATTAATGATGTGAGTGAGTGCAGGTAAGATTGAAGTAGAAATGGCTTGAAAGAGGTGGGAGGGGATAGGATCAAGAGGGCAGGTAGTAGGATGGCTGGAAAGGAGAAATTTGGAGACTTCCGCTTCCTAGAGGGGAGAGAAATAAGGAAGAGTGTGTGTGGTTAATGTGTGTTCATGGGTTTGTGGTGTGGAGAATTGACTGCTAATGGTTGTTATTTTATCTATGAAAAATGTGGCAAAATCATCAGCTGTTAGAGATGATGCAGGAGGGGGTGGGCAAAGGAGAGAGGAAAATGTTTTGAAAAGTGTGTGGGTATCAGAAGAATTGTTAATTTTGTTGTGATAGTATGAAATTTTTGCAGTGGAGACGTTAGGAGAGAAGGAAGAGAGGAGTGACAGATACATACTTAGGTCAGCAAGATCTTTCAATTTGCGCCATTTCCTCTGAACTGAATTTAGAGCGATGTTCACTGAGAAAATCGGATAGCCAGGGAGTGGAGGGTGTACCGCAGGCTGGCCTGGATGAGAGGGGATAAATGTTTTCTAGGCAAGATGTTAAAGTGGAGCATAGATATTTTAGATGTAGAGCAAGTTAATACACTTTGATTAAAGATTAAGAAGACATTTTTTTTATTATTTATTTATTTTTTATAACATGTACCAATGAATCATGCACAATGAGCCCAAGAATGTGCATTAAGAAGTAAATAGGGTCAATTTTGTTTTCATGTTGACTTTAAGGAACAGTACCTGGTGTGGGTCTGGGTTTCCATTCCTACAATATGATGTCATTTCGATGATTCATTCATTGGTACAAAAGGCAAATGAGAACCTCAATGTTAACCTATATTGACTTTTCTTATCTACATAAGCCTCACCTTACTGTAAACTTAGTATCAGACAGCTAGATTCTCTTCCATTAGTTGACCTGCTGGAATTTGTTTTTGTACTAGGAATAACTGACATGCGTTCGTATCATTCTATAAATACCTACCTGGATCAAAAACAGTGAAACTCTGAAAAAAACATTGGCAGTTTCTGTCTGAGACAGGGAACTCATAGTCATGGGATTAAAATAGTTTAACAAGAGGCAAGGGCACCGTTTTTATAGCTCTTTATTTATTTAGATATGGCCCTGAGCTTGGCCATGATGACTCTTTTTGTATAGTGTTCTTCCTACATTATACAAAGCAATAGTTTTTTTTAGACTTTCGTGTCCTCATTTCTGTTTTGAATCATTAACTGTGAGATATTATTTTTCCACTATGCTCATCATGGCAGCATTTGCTGTAGTCAATGATCCTTGCCTTGAAGTTGCCTAATATAGCCCAATACGATCTAAGGCCTGTTGCACAAAACCGGTTTCAGTGGCTACCCAAGTAAATTTGAGATTAGTTTGAGCAAACTCTGGTTTTACAGCAGGTCCGGCTCCAGCAATTTGTAGTAAGGTGGGCCATGTGAAATTCCTGGTGGGACCCCATACACTCCAACTGCTCCAACTTCATTCTTTCTTTCTTTCTTTCCTATCTATCTATCTATCTATCTATCTATCTATCTATCTATCTATCTATCTATCTATCTACATCCTTAAACTTAACTTTCAAACTTTAAGCTTTTAAAAATATTGTCCAGGCTTTCTCAAGCCAACATAATGTTTGTCTTGATGAACTTTTTATCTAGTTTATTTATTTATTTACATGTTTTCTGTTTTTAATATTATTTTATTGTCCTCTATAACAGATTTTGTAACAATTTAGTAACTGTAGATTTTATCACAACAGGTGCAGGTCCGAGACTGAGCATCGAACTATTGCTATCACTACTATAATATTTACAACATTAGCTTTCTGCTTATTTTAGAAAATTCGGTCACAAACGCATCCATGTCCAGTTCATGTGTTATTGATTTTTCATGAGCTAAAAGTACAAGATTTTTTTTCCTCTCGTGAAGCATTGTGTGGCGAAATGGTGTACAAATTATTGCCAGAGTGGAGAATGAGCTCTCACATGAAGCAGTAGAAACACCCATGACCAGGGCAGACACATACAGTTTATGAAGACTTGGAAATGCATCTTTGTATTCCTGCAAGAGTTTGCAAAGAGCCGAACAGTCAGCATCAGTTGGAAGCTTTTTGGCCAGCATTGGTCTGGCAACAAGAATTTCACTATGCAGCTCACTTTTTGCAACCCTGCAAGACTACAGAAAGGCTCAAGCAGCTGAATGTCAAGAAATGTGTTGGATTATGGCATCAAACATGAGAGGGCTTGTATCAGCTCTAAATTCTTTGTGGAAAACCTGTTTTCCATCTCTGATACAGCTGTATCAACAATGTTTAACATCTGTCGCCTTAGAGCTTCAGTGGAATATTCAGAGCCCGACTGCCCTTCTTGCCCTATAGGTGATAAAATGACAGAGTCAGCATAGAAGGGATTAATAGTCCTCATAGTAGGGCTCATCAGTAGGCATGTGCCAGTGCAGTACTGCTGCAATTGACTGTCATTTTCTCTGAGATTTCTCAGTGCACTAAGAGATACCTGCAGTACTTCAGCTGCACTGCACACATCAACATGGTGAGACTGTAGGATGGCATTGGCTGGTTTCAAAATGGCAAGAAGATGAATCAGAAATTTGCCAAATTAAAAAAAAATGGCATCGCTTCAGCTGAGAGAGAAGCCCTGAAGCTTCTTTTGCAAGGTCAACCGAGGCATTGTCATCATCGGAAACCTTGGAAAGAATGTCAAGAATGACTTTCTCGTTCTCCACAACACATTTGGTAACTTCAAAATGACTTGTCCAGCGGATTTCTAACAACCTCTTGAGATATGGGCAACTGTACCTCTGACAGACAAAATGATGCATGAAAAAAAGTGTACAGGGAGCCTGACAAGTCAATGAATCTTTTGGCACAAGGTTCACTTTGAATTGCATGTATGATGAAGAGGTGAAGCTGGTGGTTATAGCAGTGGATGCAGGGGATATGCCTGCCCAACCTTTTCTGCAATAACGCCTGAACACCACCTCGCACCCCACTCATCACTGATGCTCCATCATAACACTGGCTCAGTATATTGTCAGAACTGAATCCTGTATGAGAAAAGTGTCTTAATATTTCGGTGGTGATGTAATCTGCATCAAGCTGCTGTAGTTCCTCTGGCACACCATTGCACACAAAGCGGATTACAACAGACAAATTTTCAATGTTACACCGATCCCTTGTGCCATCACTTTATAAACAGAATGCAGCTGAATCAGCAGTGTCATATTTCTGTTTTATTTTTTTTCAGAACCATGGATGCCAAAATTTCAATCACTTCATTCTGGATGGTTTTGGAAGTGTACTTTGCATTTTCTGGGATACTTGACGTAATGTCAGCAAGGTATTTATCTTTTTCCAATGTGTATATAAACAGCTTGGCAAAAAGCCCCACAGCTATGCAATCCTCCTCATTGTCAAATGTTTCCCGATCTCCACATATTGGAAGCTCATTGACTGCTAAAGATTTCACAACACCTGCCACGCTTTTTATGTAATATCGATTCTTTTCTATCTGTTGGGGGCCGAGTAAACACGTTATGGTCTCTCCTGACACCTGTCGGTGGCGAAATTCTGCCACGCAGTTGAGTCTTGTAAATGAGCCTGGCTACAAGCATGTTTTTGAAGACCGTGGTCGCATTCTAATGCTGCTTTCCAGTTTCTGAAACCCGTCGAAACGAAAGTATCCTTCTTGGAGAAAGCAACACCAAATACTCGACATGGAAAACAAAAGCATGCGTCACGCTCTACAGAATATTTAAGCCACGGTCGTGACTGATACCAAGTGGCCGAAAAACATCTCTCCCTCCCTCCGAGAAGAGTTCGGGGTATGATTTCAGAGCCGGCTGAAGAGGATTTGCCTTGTTTAAATCATTTGGGACAGAATTGCTGCATTTTTGTGTAGGTGTAATTGTGTTTTTGACACCATCCGAAGATGCCGTTGAACTTGACCCAACAATTTCTCCGACCTCATTGCCGCAAATGGAAGAGGTGGTAGCTGCGTCCTGGTGAGAAAAAGTGCTTTTCTTTTGACCTTTCGGAATTAGAAATCTGTGCATGTTGTGCTTTGTTTAATGTACAAGTGTTTAGTAATATGTTTACTGACTGTTAAAATGACAGTATCGTTATTAATATTGCTTTGTCATTCAGCACGTTTGTTAACGGCAAAGGTAGCCAGGTGAATGAGGCTAAGGCTATTGTTTCGACAGCCTACACTTAAAAAAAGAAAAAAAAAAAGAAAGAAAGAAAAGAAAAAGAAAATCTGGAGTTGAATTGAACATCGCACCAATTTTGTGATTGGTTGTTATGGGGGGTGGGGCCAGGGTGGGCCAAACTCCTGATTGGTTGGGCCAGGCCCACCCTGGCCCCTCTGTGGAGCTGGGCCTGTTTTACGGTTCATCGCCATAGCAACTTACGCTACATGGCTAACCTGCTCCAGAGCAGGTTTTATTCTGGGTTACAGATTGCAAACAGATATTGAACCAATCATCACTGAGTAAAGTCCCTGTGTCTTCCCGCAAAGTGAAGCGCGCTTCACAGAGAAATGTATATATTTAATTCATTTTGATGTATATATTAAGATTTAATATATTAAACCTACATATTAAGATATTATAAGATGGCTTATTAGAGAGATCCAGGAAACTTTTATATTTTAAGCAGCACTAGAAAAATTTGTTATTGAGTTTAATGCATTTCTTTACATACTGTACCTGTATGCAGTGCGTGATGCTGAGAACCTTGGGGGGGAAAAAAATGTTTGCAGAAGTGTTCGTAAAGTGATTTTCACACTTTAATAATTTTTTCTTTAGACAATAGCAACAATTAGTCTAAACCCCTATGATGCTGAAATCAATAAATATTCCGTATAATCAATAAATGCCTTATAATCACTCCTGCAATAAATATACCTGAACTGCACATTACTTTATTTTGTTTCTTGCAACATTTTAGCTCCTAAAACAGTATATGTTACGGTTAAGGGAATACAATGTATAGACTGAACCTCTTTATACTTATTGGGTTAAATGTTCAAATATTTCCAGCTAAGCCAACGATAATAAAATGCTCTTTAAATTATAAGGCTGTTCTTTGGAATTATCAAATAACTACAATGATTAGCAATATAACAGCAACAGCATAATGGAAAGAATGTTGTTCTCAAGTGAACAGTTTTGGACAAATTATGTGATTTATTGGTTTTCATTCATGAAACTTTACGAAACATTACGGAAAGCGCAAATAGCAAAGTACTTTAGGGAGTGTCTTACAACATTGAATACAGCATGATGGCTTAAAGCAAATAAACAGCGTGACTCAACTGGCTGAACAGAGGGAAAATTGCAGCTGATAGATGGAAAGTTCCTTTAGACAGCAAAGACATAAACTAATGTATTTAGTTATCTGTTTGGGTTACAGAGACAATGCAATGTACGTTAAGACGCCCAGTTCATTTGCTCCGCAGACGTTCAAGTACAAAAGAAAAACAAACATTAGCCCACACACACAAAAAATAAATAAATAAAATAATTAGAATGCTTTAGATATATAATTAATCTCACTTGCTTATCAAGCTAGCAGAAATAAAATTAACATGTCTGAGTTTTTATTTAATTTAATTAAATTAGATTCCACGTTAATACTCAAGTAATAAGGCAGAAAAAAAATTATACAGTATAAATCCTTGAAGTTTACAGGGTACTTAGCCCTGACAGACAGACGTTGCTGGGAGAGGTTGCTAAGGCAGGGCCCTATGTTAACATTTTTTTAGGGGCACAGTGAAAAATGTAAGGGCACTGTCATATGCACAAGCAGGCATTAAGAATTACTACAGAATTCAGAAACAAAGGACATTAGACACCTTCTCTGATAAACTTTTTTAAGTTATATTTTTCAGTATAGGTAACATCAACATCAGGCCTGACTTATTAACTTTAAGAACATCTGATAAACAAAAAAAATATTGTTAACACTTCATATTTTTATTAGCCATTAACAACCAATAGGTCTATAAAACTATTAACAGATTAGAAGTTCATTACCATTCAAATATGTAGGAAAATATATTAATCAAACGTTCATGACATTTATAACTATTTAAAAGTAGTTTAAGTTTTAACTATCTGCATGAGTGAGAGAGCTCTCATGGAAAACAGACGTGAAAACAGCAATTTTAATGCAAAAATAACTAGTATACAAGTACTTTAAAGTATTTTACATATGAGGTTAGATGCATTAATGAGTTCTTATTCTGACGATACTATATTAGTTCATAAGTTTAGGTGTAAGGTGTCACTCGCACCAGTGCGCCTGAATAACTTTTCACATTTACATGCGGTAATTTTCACTCGCACATGGAAGTAAAATGCTTGCACTATTGAGTCTTGTAAGGTATTGCCACGGTTGGGAGGGTTACTTTTGAAATGTATTCCACTACAGATTACAGAATACATGCTGTAAAATGTAATTTGTAACATATTCCATTAGATTACTCAAGGTCAGTAATTTATTCTAAATACTTTGGATTACTTCTTCAATACTGGTAGATTTTTTCACTTATTTTGACTATAAAAGCTCTGCCAGTACAGTAAGACAAAATACACATGTTAAAAATACATTCTCTGAAAAACCTAAATATCTAATGCAGTGTTGTTTCTAAAACAAGATAAATCTAATTGATCTTGTTTTAAGGATTTTTTGATATTTGACTGCTCTCTCCCCGGAGCCCATTCCTGCCCCGAGGAGGCAAGGAGTCCCGCCACCAGAGCCAGTTCCCTGCGCGCGGGTGTTTGCACCGCCCACAGCAGCTAAAGTGCCCCGCCACTCTCCCCCTCAGGTGGAAGTGTCCGTCTGCGCAGGTGCAGGCATGGCGCCTGGGCCGGTCTGTTGGAGTTGCAGGGATCTGGGACACTTCTGGGATTAATGCCCTGTGGTTGAGTTGGGGATGGTGGTCCGGGTCCCCGACACTTCGCAGGCTGCCCCCAGTCGGGCCGGAGTGTACCAGATACCGGTAAGAGTCAAGGGGGGTACTCACCAAGCATTGGTGGACATGGATTGTAATCAAACCACTATCCACCAACACTTGGTTCAACGTGAGGCTTTGGGCACAACCAAAAGGGTGAGGGAAAGTGTGTGCATGGGGATATTCACAATTACCCGTGGTGACCCTTATTATCAAATTTCGGGGAACAAAACATAGAGTGGAGGCCGCGGTTAGTTCCAGCATCACCCATCTGCTGATTTTGGGGACTAATTGGCCTGAATTAAAAAATGTATTAAATGGAATATACGCGGATGGGTCCTGCACAAAAGCGATGAGATGTGAAATGTGCAATGCTCTGGCAGGGGAGGCAGAGCCGGTGCCGTCTTCGTCAGCTCCACGTCAGGATGACTTGGGGGGTGGGAGAGGCTGCAGCCCCTCCCATCCTCAGGGGATTTCCCGAAGGGGATTTACCACTGGAGCAGTCACGAGACGAAACCGTCAAGCATGCCTTCGACCAAGTGAGAGCGATCGATGGTCAGCAACTTCAGCAGAATGTCGCACTTTCATATCCCTATTTTGCAATTATAAACGAGCGGTTGTATAGAGTGACGCAGGATGCTCAAACAAAGGAAGATACAACCCAGCTCTTAATACCACGGAGCCGTCGGGAAATGGTGTTCCAGGCAGTTCATTATAATCCCATGGCGGAACATCTAGGGGAAAGAAAAACACTGAACTGCCTAATAGCCCATTTGTATTGGCCGGGCATTGGCGGCGATGTCGCAGGTGGTGTGCGGCATGCCGCGAATGTCAGCTGGTGAATCCACCGGCCACACCAAAAGTGCCATTGCGCCCCCTTCCGCTGATCAAGGTCCCCTTCAAGAGAATTGGCATGGACCTCGTCGGGCCATTAGAGCAGTCAGCACATGGATATCGCTTTGTATTGGTCCTAGTGGACTATGCAATGCGATATCCGGAAGAAGTGCCTCTACGCAGCATCTCAACACGTATTGTTGCAGAGGACTCTTCAAAATAATCTCCCGGGTGGGGATTCTGAAAGAAATCCTCACCGATCAGGGCACAACCTTTATGTCAAGGACACTATGTGAGCATTAAATCAATTCGCACCAGCGTTTACCATCCACAGACAGATGGCCTGGTGGAGCAATTTAATAAAACCCTTAAGAACATGATTCGTAAATTCATGCACGAGGATGCTAGAAATTGGAACAAATGGCTCGATCCCCTGTTATTCACAGTACGAGAGGTCCTGCAAGCCTCCACTGGGTTTCCCCATTCAAGCTGCTGTATGGGTGGCGCCCACGTGGCATGCTTGATGTCATATGCGAAGCTTGGGAGGAGGGACCTTCAAACAGTAAGAATGAAATTCAATATGTTCTTGATCTTAGAGCAAAACTCCACACTCTAGGGCAACTAACACAGGAGAATTTGCTCCAAGCTCAAGAATGACAGAGCCGACTGTATGACAGGGGAACTCGGCTGTGGGAATTTGCACCGGGAGATAAGGTACTCGTATTACTCCCCACATCAAGCTCCAAATTACCCTTTGGGGTCACACGACGAGTGGGGGATACGGATTATGAAGTTAACCTGTTGATGTGCATGCCCCCCGCCGCCAGAACTGATGTCACTTTGCTTAAATTAGTTCACATATACTATATAGTCTAGTCAAAAAAGAGTTAATAATGTTGACATATTATAAAGATGTATAATTTGTCAACATTATGAACAATTTTGAACAGCACACTATATGGTAAATGTGAACTAATTTAAGCAAAGTAAAGTCAAACCCATGGGTGGGGTCAATGAGCATCAACAGGTTAAGTGAACCGATAGAGGGGGCGCACGTCAAATATATCACCTCAACCTCCTGAAATACAAAACACAATCATTTCACTTGCAGAAACCACCTCTCACCGTATCAACTTGCAGAGGTTGCCAAGTTGCAACAGGAGTTTGCAGATGTGTTTTCCCATCTACCGGTTCATATGAACCTCATCCAACACCACATCGAGACCGAGCCAGTGGTGGTGGTATGTAGCCATCCCTACCGATTGCCCAAGCACAAAAAGAAAATTGCCCGGGAAGAATTGGATGCAATGCTCGATATGGGGGTAATAGAGGAATCCCACAGCGATTGGTCCAGCCCGGTTGTTCTAGTTCCTAAGAGCGACGGGTCTGTATGGTTCTGTGTGGATTATAGAAAAGTCAACGTGGTGTCTAAATTTGACGCATACCCAATGCCTCGAGTTGATGAGTTGCTTGATCAGTTGGGTACTGCTCAATTTTATTCCACACTGGATTTGACAAAGGGTTATTGGCAGATCCCCTTGACACCAATTTCCAGTGAAAAAAACAGCCTTCTCCACACCATTTGATTACACCAATTTGTGACACTTCCATTCGGTTTGTTTGGAGCCCCGGCTACGTTTCAGTGTCTCATGGACCAAATCCTCAGACCGCATTCGGCTTATGCCGAATTTACAGCAATGATTGGCAGCGGCACATGCAGTATCTGAGGGTGGTTCTGCAATCGCTGCGATGAGCGGGACTCACAGCAAACTCCAAGAAGTGCGTGACTGGGCGGGTGGAGGTACGGTATCTGGGGTTCCACTTGGTCCACGGGCAGGCGCATCCCCAAATTGACAAGACTGCGGCGTTTGCGACCTGCCAGAGGCCCAAGACCAAAAAGGGGGTGAGACAGTTCCTGGGGATGTCTGGCTATTATAGGAGATTTGTGCCTAATTATTCGGATGTCACCAGCCCACTGACTGATCTCACTAAAAAGGGAGCTTCAGACCCAATCCAGTGGACAGAGCAGTGTCAACAGGCGTTCACACAGGTTAAAGCCACACTTTGCAGGGGGCCGCTTTTACATGCACCTAATTTCTCTCTCCCTGTTGTCTTGCAGACGGACGCTTCAGACAGAGGGCTGGGGGCCATAATCTCGCAGGTGGTGGAGGGGGAGGAGCGCCCGGTGCTGTACATTAGCCGCAAGCTCTCGCTGAGGGAGACTAAGTACAGAACCGTAGAAAAGGAATGTCTTGCCATCAAGTGGGCAGTCCTCACTCTCCGGTACTACCTGTTGGGGCGGGCCTTCACCCTCTGCTCGGATCATGCCCCACTCCAATGGCTCCACCGCATGAAAGATACCAACGCGCAGATCACACGTTGGTATCTGGCTCATTTAAGTTCAAGATGGTCCACAGACCGGGAGTGCAGATGGCTGTTGCTGACTTCCTTCCAGAAATGGGGGGGAGTGGTAGACAGGCCGGATATATCCCTGGCCTGAGTCGGGCAGTGGGGATATGTGGCAGCAGGGGCGTGGTCAAGCATCCGTCCGGAGAGGGAGAAAGCGGTAAGGGCGCTTGCACCTGAGCTAGATTATGTTTAACACCTGTCTCTAATTCCAGTGAGCATGGGGAGAGCGGCATATAAGCAGCCATTCCACAAGCAGAGGATAGAGAGTGTCTGGCACAACGAAGTCCACGGTTCTCCTGAAGCTGTTGCATTTAATCTGTTGTGTTTGTGAAGCTGATGTGTCTAAGTAACTACATGCCAGTGAAGCTAATGTGTTTAAGAGTCTACGTGCCTGTGAAGCTGATGAGTTGTGAAGTTGTGAAGCATTGAAGTGGCCGATTAAAAGTCTTACCTGAGCCTGGAAAACCTGCTTCCCTGTGTTCTCCTTCCATTCTGCTGTGAAGTTATGTTACACTCATTTACAAGTAAAAATAATCAGTGGCGAATTTGCAAAAGTTTGCGGCAAATTTGCCCTTAAGTCTCAATTTTTGTAAGGGCCTTGGTGGTTGCAAGGAAGTTGCTAGGTTGTTGTGACTGATAGTGTGTTGCTAAGTGGTAGCAGGTCATTCATAGGGGGTTCCTACAGTACGTGGTTGCTAGGGACCTCCGAGTGTCTGCTAGAGTGGTTTCTAGGCAATTACTAGGGCATTCAAAACAAGCTGAAGGCCTGTGCAGATGTTGACTCCTCTACAATGAGTGAAGAGTCAAAAAACTTCAAAAGAAGTCTATTTGATGTTTAATCTATTCAAAAATATTATTAGATGTAGCTTGAAAGCTCTAGGATTTAGAGCCGAAAATGTTGGCCTTGGTTTAGGGATTTTGAAAAAAAACCTAAACCTAGTTTGTACAATAGCAGTGCAACAGAATGGCATGTTATACAGCATTTGTAACTTTAAAGGGTTAGTTTACCCAAAAATGAAAATTCTCGCATCAGTTACTCACCCTCATGCCATCCCAGATGTGTATGACTTACTTTCTTCAGCAGAACACAAAGAAAGATTTTTAGAAAAATATCTCAGCTCTGTAAGTCCATACAATGCAAGTGAATGGTGACCAGAACTACAAAAGCCAGCCTTAAAGTAAACCATCACACTCAAAGTCTTCTGAAGCTATCCAGTTGGTTTTAGATGAGAACAGATCAAAATGTAACTCCTTTTTCACTATACATCTTGACATCTGCAGTCTCTTTGGCGATCACTATTTCAAGCCTGATTGCACTTCCTATAGCGCCATCAGCGCTCTGCGCATGGGTCAAGCAGTAGAAAGTGTAATCAATCTTGAAACCATTATCTTGCCTAGATACAGCAATGACAAGATGTTCAGTGAAAATTAGTTATATTTGGGTCTGTTCTCACCCAAAACCAACTGGATCGCATCAGTAGACATTGATCAACTGAAGTCTGATGGATTATGTTTATGCTGACTTTATCTCCTTTATGGAGCTTCAAAGGCCTGATCTCCATTCACTTGCATTGTATGGACTGTGACGGGGTGAGCAAGGGACAGACACAGTGGGTGTGGTGTCAAGCCTCGGAGAGGCATTTATTGGAAATAATAATAAAAATAACATGTCCATAAAAGAGGTAATAAAGTGGGGGGAATAGTGTTCATATTAAAGGGGGAATCTGGCATCCTTGCAGTGAGATAGGGCTCCATGAAGGGCAGTGTCCATAGAATGTCCCAGGCATGAGCTGGGTCCGCCACCCGCTCACGCTCCCCTCCAGGGTCCACGGCGCGAGGGGCGGCGTTGTCCTTGGCGGCCTGTCTTCCCAGGCCCGTGGCAGGTGTGAGGGGAAGGTGGCCCGGCATCTAGCCCGTTGGCAGCGACGTGAGCTGTTCACCCCGGCGACTCATTAATGCGTCCGGGGGTCTGAGGAATGGGTCCGGCAGCGCATCCAACTCCGAACCCTCCCAGCTCTGGTCCTGGGCATGCGAGGATGCCAGTGTGTGCACACATGGAGATTTGAAGCCGGCTCCCCGAGAAGAGGTGCGCTCTACGTTTTAAAGACAGCGGTGATGAAGCATTATTCCCATCAGGTGTGCTTCATTCACCACTGTCAGAACGAGGCTTATTAATTATGCACCTCTTCTCGCTCTCCTGCCCAAGTCCCGCCGTGAGCCTGGCTGAAGGGCGGCCCTAAGAGGCGGGGTGATGATGACGAGCCGGAGGGGCGGATCATTCTGCCACAGGACCTACAGAGCTGAGATATTCTTCTAAAAATCTTTGTTTGTGTTCAGCAGAAGAAAGAAAGTCATACACATCTGGGATGGCATGAGGGTGAGTAAATGAGAAGAGAATTTTCATTTTTGGGTGAACTATCCCTTAATTATTGAAACAACCAATTTCTTATTACACAAATCATTGTCATGATATCATTTGAATGTGGACGTGTGGGTATGCATGAATGTTCTGAACACCAGGAAATTTCAGAAATGCTAAATTGATGCTAACATACACGTTCCTTATTGAACTGTCTTTCAAAGGCATTTAAGAAGATTCCACATCTATCATCACATCTTTGTTCCGTTCACATCTCACTCAAAAGAAATAAATGTCCTACTTGGTTAAGAGCCTGTGTAGAAATGACAGTTCAAGCTGGTGATTTCTTGCAGTGAGCTTTCATTGCTATCTAACCGTAAAAATCAAATTATATGATGAATTCCATTCAAAGGCAATGAGCGTGTCTCCGTCAACAAGGAACGTTAGTAAGGTGTGATGATTAATTGGAAATTAGTGCTGCCAAACACAATATCTATGGAAAAGAATCCAGAGCACATTCAACTTCCAAGAAACAATGGCTGATTCATGTTGGATGATCTTTATTGCTAATGTGCAGTGAACACTGTATTATCATTATGTTACAATAATGACAGTGCTCTTGTTGTATTAACCTCTAACCGTCTGATAATCGCTCCTTAAAACCAAAGGTCTGTGGAAGAAAATTAATTTTAAGCCCATTTAAAGATAGCAGAGTACCTGTAAAATGAAAAGGTTCACTCATCATTTACTCACTCTTATGTTATTCTGACCTAGTTTTATTTTTTTTCTTCTGTGAAACACAAAATAAGATGTTAGGCAGAGTATCTGAGGTTCTGTTTTCAGTACAAGGAAAGCAGTTGGTTTTAAAAGTAGTCCATCCAACTTATGTAATATAAACCATTTTTTAATTATTTTTTTTATGCATTTGGCAGATGAGTTTATCCAAAGCAACTTACAGTGCATTTAATATATAAATTTGATCAGTTTGCATGTTCCCTTGGAATCAAGCCGTTATCTTGGCATGCTAGTGCCATGCTCTACCAGTTGGGCTACAGGAACACCAACAAGTCTTCTGAAGCCATACGATAGCTTTGGGCAAGGAGTGGACCGGAATTTAAGTAGTTTTGAGACTTAATAGCTATGCCAGAAGGAAAGATTATCAGTAAAAGTTCCTCACACAAAGCTATTGTATGGCTTAGTAAGACTTAAAATATAGCACATGAGACATCTTGTATTTAACAGAAGAAAAAAAGAGGTGGGGTCAGACTGAGGGTGAGTAAATGATGACAAAATGTTCAATTTAGATGAACTTTTCCCTTAACTGATGACTTTGTGTCTCTAAATCATGTGGGATTTCAAACAATTCTTGCTGTTGACCCTTTTCAAACCTGGAAGAAGACAAACGGTTATTTGTAAGATATTTTGTTGCTAGTTTGGTTAGGATACATTTTCCCAGTTCCAAATCAATATAAAGTGAAGGGTAGACAGACAGATAGATAAATGGATACTACAGACAGACAGACAGACAGACAGATAGATTGACCGAATGACTGAAAGACAGATATACAGACAGATAGACAGATACATTGACAGACATATACAGTGGTGTGAAAAAGTGTTTGCCCCCTTCCTGATTTCTTATTTTTTTGCATGTTTGTCACACTTAAATGTTTCAGATCATCAAACAAGTTTAAATATTAGTCAAAGATAACACAAGTAAACACAAAATGCAATTTTTAAATGAAGGTTGTTATTCTTAAGGGAAAACAAAATCCAAACCTACATGGCCCTGTGTGAAAAAGTGACAAGGATTTTTTGGTAGACAGCAGAATTCATGGTTCCATTTATCACAGCAAGTCTTCCAGGCCCTGAAGCAGCAAAACAGCCCCAGACCATCACACTACCACCACCATATTTTACTGTTGGTATGATGTTCTTTTTCTGAAATGCGGTGTTACTTTTACGCCAGATGTAATGGGACACACACCTTCCAAAAAGTTCAACTTTTGTCTCGTCAGTCCACAGAGTATTTTCCCAAAAGCCTTGGGGATCATCAAGACGTTTTCTGGCAAAAATGAGACGAGCCTTAATGTTCTTTTTGCTCAGCAGTGGTTTTTGTCATGGAACTCTGCCATGCAGGCCATTTATGCCCAGTCTCTTTCTTATGGTGGAGTCATGAACACTGACCTTAACTGAGGCAAGTGAGGCCTGCAGTTCTTTGGATGTTGTTGTGGTGTCTTTTGTGACCTCTTGGATGAGTCGTCGCTGCGCTCTTGGGGTAATTTTGGTCGGCCGGCCACTCCTGGGAAGGTTCACCACTGTTCCATGTTTTCGCCATTTGTGGATAATGGCTCTCACTGTGGTTCTCTGGAGTCCCAAAGCTTTAGAAATGGCTTTATAACCTTTTCCAGACTGATAGATCTCAATTACTTTCTTTCTCATTTGTTCCTGAATTTCTTTGGATCTCGGCATGATGTCTAGCTTTTGAAGATCTTTTGGTCTACTTCACTTTGTCAGGCAGGTCCTATTTAAGTGATTTCTTGATTGAGAACAGGTGTGGCAGTAATTAGGCCTGGGTGTGGCTAGAGAAATTGAACTCAGGTGTGATAAACCACAGTTAAGTTATGTTTTAACAGGTAGGGCAAACACTTTTTCACACAGGGCCATGTAGGTTTGGATTTTGTTTTCCCTTAATAATAACAACCTTCATGTAAAAACTGCATTTTGTGTTTACTTGTGTTATCTTTGACTAATATTTAAACTTGTTTGATGATCTGAAACATTTAAGTGTGACAAACATGCAAAAAAATAAGAAATCAGGAAGGGGGCAAACACTTTTTCACACCACTGTATATAGATAGATACACTGACAGATGGACGGATGGACTGATGGACAGGGGTGTAAAGTATTTGAGTAAAAATACTTAAGTATTATATTTAAGTATTATTTTTTGGGATTTGTACTTTACTCGAGTGCAGTATAAACAGAATACTTGTACTTTTACTTAATTACATTTTCAAAGAAAAAATAGTACTTTTTACTCCTTACAATTTTATTTAAACTTCAAAAGTACTCATTACATTTTTGCACATCACGTCTTACTTTACTGAAGCCGCCATTACACGTCATCCAAAAAACAACAGATGACAGGCCAGAGGTAAGCCATTTCAAATGGAGTGTCGCACGGCGGTTGTATGGAGTTCGGACCATCTGCAGAGGTGGAATTTCCTGTTGTTGTTGTTGTTTTTAGGCAACTATTAATTATAACAACAACTATAAAACCAGCAATGATAATACGCCTGATAATAATAATAATACAAATAATGGAATCTGAGTGAATATAAATTATGAATTTTATTGAATTTATCCATCTGCTCAACAGCAAGGTTTTGTCACAAAACCAACATTACTAACTTTCTTCAAAGCTTCATTTGAATTTTTTTTATTTTTGATCTTTCTCTATGTCTCAAGGGGCTGGGTGCTCTGACATTACAATTCGTGAGTGCCTTCTCCCATGCAACGAACATTGCATGACTGAGGCAACATTTTTGCAAAATAAAATTATGTGGTTCATTACACGTCTCAGGGCAGTTCCGAAGTGAAATGTCCAATGTGTGGCGCTAAAAGCAAGTGAAATGTTCTCCTGAACAGATGAGGTTTTTAAAGTTAATGTTCTATCAAGATTTGTGCCTTGCTCAAGGACACAGTGGTGGTGGCTGTGGGGCTTGAACCAACAACCTTCCGCTTATCAATTCAGTGCTTTAGTCCACTATGCCACCACCACTCCATAAACCAATTGATTTAATTTTTGATAAAATCAATTGATTTTTGTTGATTTAAATCAACAAAACCTTCCTACCCTAAATATTAAACCTAAACCTAACCGATAGTGTCAGAAAAGCAAATGTGACATTAAAAACACAATTTCTGAAGCAACCACATCATTTTGTGGTGCTTCTATGACACTTTCGGGTCACGTGTCAACTCGCGTGCTCTTTAGGACTCGGGCCCCGATCCTTTGTTTTACATATGCAACACTCTATCAGTTGAGCTACCACAACATTTTATCACACTAAAACAAGCTTGAAATGTAGTTGGTTATGTAATGCAAATGTTAAAAAGTAATTGTGTTTTAGCGCCTCTAGTGTTCATTTCACCAGGAAATTGCTGCATTACATACAACGGGCCACATAAAAATAATTTTGCAAAAATGTAGTTATTGTAACATGATTCTTTGACCAGGTTGCGAATGCCAACTGGGGGAGATATAAGACAGTCATCAGAGACAGGTAAAAGGCAACTTAACAAACCATTCGAATTTAACAACATCCTCTCTCACAAAATCTCCTCTCTTGATTTCATTCTAGCAAGGAAAAAAGTTACTTTTTACATTTTTAATACTTAAGTACTATTTAATGTTAATAATTTTTTACTTTCACTCAAGTATGTTTTGGATAGATACTTGGACTTTTAATTGAGTACAATTTTCACTCATTATCCATACTTTCACTTAAGTATAATTTCTGAGTACTTTTTACACCCCTGCTGATGGAAGGAACAGAACAGAACAGAGCAGGACAGAACGATCGACAGACAGACAGACAGACAGACAGACAGACAGAACGATCGACTGACAGACGGACAGACAGAACGATCGACAGACAGATGGAGAGACAGGCAGAATGGTCGATCGATCGACAGACAGACAGATAGATACAGCAGATCTACGGACAGACAGACAGGTAGATAAATAGATAGATAGATAGATAGATAGATAGACAGACAGACAGACAGACAGACATAGTTTGAAAGCTGTAGAAGGAGTTTCAGTTAGACATTCCTGCTATCAACCTATTAAAACCTGGAAGTGGACAAGCATGGATGTCTATAAGCTATTGTGTTGCTATGTTAGTTAGGACACGTATTCCTGGTGCAAAATCCAGATGGAAAGGAGACGAGTTAAAACCCTTAAAAGTAAACAAAACAGAGCAGGTGTTTTTATTAGTCAGAGTGGCTCCAAGGAGATCTGGGTGGGGATTGGCCATTGGAGATGACTCTACATTGACGAAACCTGGCAAGCCGAACGTAGAAACCCTGGGGGATTGTTCAATCAAAAGGAACCTCCTGAACAACATTTAGAATTCTCAACGTGAGGCCACAGAAACTGGAAAAGATGCACTATCATGTTGTACAATCCCCCCGTAGGGTGCTGGAAAAATGATGATAGCAAGACGAGTATCGGTTGGCATTTCAGGCTGAGTGGAAAACTAAATAGATGAGACACTGACTGCTCTGCTTGCCTGTAATAAGTCATTGCCTGACATAACACAGAGCTCTACCTTAATGCTCCAGACTTAGAGGAACAATGGTGCACCTGCCGAAAGCAGTCTAAACATCCACACTTGCACATGGCAACAATGAGCTGACGCCTATTTCGGAGGGTGTCCACTTGGAGATACAGCATGGAAAACATGTCATAACACTACAGTGTGGGATTAAAGTTCAGGTGATTACTTTTCTCAGTCAATGACAGATCAGTAGGGAATCACCCGAAAGAATCTGCAGACTTCTTTAGTTATTTTTTTCTGCTCTGATTTTGGGAGAAAGTCTGTGGAATGGATGAAACCCTCCTATTGTGTAAAAAAGTTACATCCATTATGTTATGAGTCAAATTGACTCAGTTTACACAGTTTAATTACAATAAAAAACATCAAATACTAGGTTAAAATAGTAAAATACAGTTCTGCTCATGTCTTCCAGCTGACTTGCTACTAAGATTTGTTGCCAATAAACTGGAATATTTTGGCAAATCCAACAATTAGTTCCTTCTTATATGTGCTCAGTGTCTCAACCCGCACCTTGCAAACTCGACTTTGTTTTTACGAAGGCAGATTGATCAACAAAATTTGTGTGCCCTTCAGCCAGCTTTTGCCATTTTTTAATGCAATATATGCATCAGATGGTCAGTGTACGTAATGTGGCTGGTTCGTAGGCATGCAGTCTAAGGCTGAGATTAGGGGATATGTAGAACTTTGTGAATAACACTTGTTCAAAGTTTGAGGAAGTCTCCTACACCAAAAATCAGAGCCATCAAAGTACATTAGGAAAGTGCAAGCGACTTCATACACATAAGACTATACGATATGACTTACTGGATGACTTTAGGTGTAGGTTGATATCATTTAAATATGCATACACCAAGGCTTTAAGTACAGTCTGTATATACTCCCAGATAGCTTACTGAGTTTGACATCTCTGAGATGTCTGTTTATATACATCTGCTAAATGTCTTATTGACATTAGAGAGGAAACATCTTAGACATATTGCAGATGAGCAAACAACATAAAAAAATATGTCTTTCAGATGTAAACACACACATCAATTAGACGTCTGGGTGATGTACATGTGCTATCATGGCTATACTGTAACAGCAAGGAGGTCCCTGGCCAGAAGGCATTCTGATTCAAATGTGCAAGAGTGGCTGGTTTTCAATTCGTGTATTGGCTAAAAGCACTTCTTTAGCCTTCTGGGTGGTAACTCCTCTCTTGACATGGATGGTTGGCTCCAGGGCTCTGTTTATGCAGTTGGTGAATATCCTTGATGTGTCACCAAAAAAGGTAACTTAAGGCAACTTTTAGAAGGTTGAATATCAGCTCTGATTAACTTATTTATTGGTAGTGATGCAGATAAAATCTGTTAAGAAAACAACCATTTGTCAAAGCACTCTAAGACTCAGAAGCAATTTTTAATTCATTTTCCAGCAAGCTATCAAAACAGACTAACAAAAATCTCTCTGACAAACTCTACTGGATTTCCATTTTGGTCAAGGCTGGTTTATTCTGGTTAGTGCTGGTTTGGTGCTAGTTTTGTTGGTGGACCAATATCGCCATACTTTTGTGGTGTTCAGGGTTGGGAGGGTTACTTTTGAAATGTATTCCACTACAGATTACAGAATACATGCTGTAAAATGTAATTTGTAACGTATTCTGTTAGATTACTCAAGGTCAGTAACGTATTCTAAATACTTTGGATTACTTCTTCAGCATTAGGTAGATATTTTCACTTGTTTTGACTTTAAAACTCTGCCAGTACAGTAAGACAAAATACACATGTTAAAAATACATTCTCTAAAAAAAAACCTAAATATCTTATGCAGTGTTGTTTCTAAAACAAGATAAATCAAATTGATCTTGTTTTAAGGATTTTTAAATATTTGTACAGGAAAATAATTAAAATAAATATTATCAAGAATATGATTTTTGCCCTAATATCAAAGGTCTTACTAGAAAAAAGAAATTATGATCCAACGTGAATTTTCTTGATAAAAAAAATATGATCGTGCCTGGTAACGTGCATGTAAAATGGCTAGGAATAGCATTTTAGCTTAGCGTAAAGCTGACAATTTACACAAGGTTCATTTCTATTTCTTCTGCTCCAAACTTACTTCAAACTTACTTCTCTGTCTGCTCATATGAATGTAACGCATCATAAGAAAGTGTTTCACTGCTGTTCAAATGCACTTTGGATCGCATCATTTTTATGTATACATTTTTCCATCTGAAAGGACTAAATATTAAATGAAACAAATGACGATAAAATGCAAAGTAATCTCTTCAGTAATCAATATACTTTTTGAATGTAACTGTATTCTAAATACCAATGATTTAATTTGTAACTGTAGTGGAATAGTTACTTACAGTATATTTTGTATTTTAAATACGTATTCCCGTTACATGTATTTCGTTAATCCCCAACCCTGGTTGTGTTTCTGTTTTCTAGGCCTAAAGTCATGGAAATAAACACAATCTTAAAGGGGTCATGAAGTGCAAATTTTATAATTGTATTATCTTCCCCGAGGTCCACTGATAATGTTTGAAAGTTTTTTTTTGCACCAAAACAGTCACAATTTAGTAATATATGATGATTTTCCAGCCTGTTTTTGACCCTCTGTCTGAAACGCTCAGGTTTGGCCTAAGCGCCTTCAACGTAAACGCCCACTGTTCTGATTGGCTAACATCATGCAGCCCCTCAAATTCAGCAAACTCAATTGGATGAACATTATAAAACAAAATTGCAGGGTGTACACATAATGCACATCCAACACATTCTGAATATATTAAACTGTTCATCTCAAGCACAACTGTTAACACTCAGCACCATAAACTATCAAACAGTCATGACATTTGAAATAATTATGAATGAAACGGTTTACTTACATTTTTGAAGTGTTTTAACTGCCCCATCCTTCAATAACAGTTCCTTTGGAAAGCTTGAATCGTATTATGACGGTTCACAAACAATCGACACTGACATGAGCCAAAAAAAACTAACAAATCATAGTCCAAAGAACGGTGAAATTACACACACACACATACTGAAAGTGCACTGAGTTGCACATCGCAGGAAACACAACGAAACGGTCGAAGACGTCCATCATCCATCATCAAAGACATTCATTGTCAAAGACATCATACTGTATGTTTACATACACCAACAACTGAAAATAGCGTAGATGGGCGAATGAACGTGTCCATGACGTGTTTGTGCTCAAAGCAACACAGGCAGCAGATGAACGAAAGAGAATTGCTTCTCCCTTTCAGAGCTGTAACCTGACAACGCATCTTCTAAAAGCAGCACAAGATATTTATCAGGCAGTCGAAGATGTCTGTCTAGTGCATGAATATATTCAAAAATGATCCAAAATTGTCCAGATGGGTCCCCTTTAGTGTTATGTCTGGAATAGTTAGCCACACAAGGCCTGAACTGAACTGCGCGCCAGTGGGCCAATTGTTTTTGGGTGAGAACACACCAAAATGTAATTTTTTTTTTACTGTACATGCCATTGCATTCTTTAGGCACTATCATGATTTCAAGCTCGATTACACTGCCTAGTACTTGACATGTGCGTAGAGCGCTAGATGGCTCTTGGACATGTAATCAAGCTTGAAATCATGATTGCCAAGGAAACTGCAGATGTCAAGTTGTATAGTGAAACTGAGTTATATTTTGGTCTATTCTCATGCAAAACCGATTTAATTGCTTCAGAAGACATGGATTAAAAGATATGGATCACTTTTATGCTGCCTTTATGTGCTTTTTGGAGCTTCAAAGTTTTGGTCACAATTCACTTGCATTGTATGGACCTACAGAGCAGAGATATTCTTCAAAAAATCGTAATTTGTCTTCTGCAGAAGAAATAAAGTCATGCACATCTGGGATGGCATGAGTGTGAGTAAATGATGAATTTCCATATTTTTGGGTGAACTATTCCTGTAAGTACACAGTCTTGCACCTGTTGTCTTTTTGTATCATCAAATACTTTTTTGCTTCAAATCAAAATTTGTAATGTTGTGGATTCCCCATAGAGCTGGTTGGTTTGGTTCACGGGTTAGAACTCTCTTTTGAAGTATTTTATGAAATCCATATGGAAGAAATGAATGGGAAAAATATTTCTTGAACAAAGACGGCCGAAAAAGTCGACGTGTACTGTTGTGATCTGTAGTGATATCCGATTTGTGGGCGAATCATGCTTGCTTCTTTTCAATGAATCGGATCCCTCATACTCTCATTGATTGACGAATTGTCCTGAATGATTCATTAGCAAATCGGTCTGAATTTAAATTATTAAAAAAAAAAAATCCTTATCCAGTTATCGCAAAGGACTGGAAAGGCCATGGAAAAGTCATTGGTCAAAAAGTATAGGAACCCTGCAAATAGTGATGTAGAAAAAGGATCAGAAAAGATGGGTTTTCCTGCATGTGAAGTGAATTAAACTGAATGCATAAGCGAAGCACTAGCACAGTATTATCATGTAAACAAAGACTGGATCAGGTTCACTGGGAAATTGTACTCCATTAGTTTCATGTCTCACCATGGTGTAAATCTGCCAAACGTTTTCTGTTTTTTCCATAAACTATTCAGGTTATGAATGTGCTCTCAGGCCGCAGGGAAATGTGCTCCACCTTTAGAAGAGGCTCTGCTCTGTTGTGGCCACTGGCTCGTTTAAAGTTTTTGTTTCTCAATTTATCACCGCAGTTTTGAACTTTGTCGGGGGTTTTTGTTCCCTTTGTGCAGTTCGCATTCACGCAATGTGAGTTGACATGCACGGCGCGTGTCCCCACCCCTGGTGAGCTCTGTCACAGTGCATGTGTGTGACTCGGGCCTGCCGCTTTAATCACCCACTTTGTGGGCCTCTCAGTCATAACCGCAAAAAGAAAAATGCTATGCTCTCTCTTTTTCTTCCCTTCTCTCCCTCATATTCCAATGAGTTCTTAACCCTCATGCACAGCTGAGGTTAAACATGCACTTAGAAAAATGTTACATATGAAAAAATTAATAGCACGTTTGACTAATATGTTCAAATTGATGTAAACTCATGAGATGAAGACTCCAGCCATATCGATGGCTTTGAAAAAGCTTTTTGTTCTACATGGATCTCTGAGATAAATCACATTATACACATAGATTTTGCTGATGCGTGAATCTCTTTCCAGGATAATGTGTTGTGCAGTTCTCAGTAATTCACCAATTAAACACACAGTAATATAAGAAAAGATTGCAATCACATAGACTTGGCTATACGATTGCTTAACAACCTAGGAGGTCTTGGTAGGTCTGTCTAGAAGGGTTTATACCAACCCGTTTTCATAACGTAATAATAGTACAATATGCCGAAATTGTAAGAAATGTTAAGAGCTGTCTTGTACAAAATCATGCAACTTTTACTCCCATAGAGAAAAATAAACGAACCAAAGAAAGACTAAAATTGTTCTTGTTTAACCACTAACCCATACATAACCATGAAGTCTAACCCCTTACCCAAACTCTAAACCTAAGCATGATGTCTATAGGAAAATAACTTTTGTGTACTACAGAAGAAAGAAATCATCAGGGTTTTGAACAAGAATGAGGGTAGCGTATTACAGGTTATTGAAATACATCAGTCATTTGAAATTGGAAAACAAAGTGTGCCTTTTCATACAAGTCATATAATATCTTACGACTTTGCCATCTCATATCAATTATTAAGAGTTGTTATGAGACTTTGTTGGTTTATACAGTTTTCACTAAAATTAGATTTTTCTCTGAAGAAAATTATTGGGATTTTTAATTACGCAACCATACCGTTGCGTTCTGTTCGACTGAGTGAATACACTACTACTACTACTACTAATGATAATAATAATAATAATAATAATAATAATAATAATAATAATAATAATGATAACAATTTAGTTTGATAAAGCACTTTTAAAGTTCTCAAACTGCTTTACATACAAAATCATAAAAGTACTATACAAAACAAGCAAACCAAACAATCTATCAACAAACACAATATACTGTACAAGACACATTATAAGAATGGACCTCAAATCAACAGCATAGTCCACAGTGCTGGTTCGGCTCAGCATATGTGCAATCCACCAGTCCGAACATAATGAGTGGAAAAGTAAAATGACCAAGCAGTGCATGCAATGAAACAAACCGTTACGACATGCAACTCCCACACCAAAGAGCGAGGACAAAAAGCAGGACTTCAATGGCAAGCACAAACACGCAATGACTACTTTCACCATGCCACAAAATACATCTGCACCAACGATGCATGAAAATGTATGAGAGAAACCCCCCCCCCAGACAAATAAGAACAAATTGGCATAATATTGAATACTTTCAAAATGTATTATGGCTTGTCTCTCTTTTTCTTTAAAACAAAAAGCAAAAATCTGGGTTACAGTGAAGCACTTACAATGGAAGTGAATGGAGCCAATCAGTAAATGTTAAAATACCTTAAAAGTGAAAGTAGTCATTGCTCAAAAGTATAGCCACAAGACAAAAACAGTATGCATGTTAACATGATCTTAGTGTGATAAAATTGCTTACTAACCTTTTCTGAATAAAGTATTATCCAATTTTAAACCTTGTTGCCATGACGACATAACATAGACCCTAAAATGGCCGTAAAAATGCCAATTTAAAAACTTTTACAGCTCAAATAATACACAAGCTTTAACAGAATTAAGGTAAATTTTATTTACCTTAAAAATTATAAGCTTCACATTTCTGCTTTTAAACCCTACGAAAATTGGCCCGATTCATTTCAATTTCAAGTGCCTCACTGTAACCTATATTTTTACTTTTTTATGTGACAAATCAAAATGATTTTTGTGGTAATCAACATTATGCCACAAATGCTGTTGACTGAGCTTAACTTGTATTGAACCCAGAATGTTCCTTTGAGATAATTTGTGTTTACTTTAGAACAATAAACTATTTTGGTATTATGTTGGGTCACCACTTGATGTCTAATGTGAAATCTGATGCAAAACCCGCTGAGAGCCACTGATCTATATTACAGCTCGGCCAGTGGCTGCATGCGGCTGTGTGAAATGTTTACAAACTCTGGTTTCAAATGCACACACATATGTCTGTCTCACATTACCATTCCTTGTCACCAGAAAACTAATGTGCTTGCACAGTGCTTGCACAGCTCCATATGATAACTAGGGGATGGGAACTAATGCCTGCTTGTTTTTGACAGCTCCCATGTGAACCAATTTAACAGCTGTCATCTTTAAGTCCAGAGGGATTCCGTAAATATGTTGCACAGTGCAAGAAACTGTCTGGTTGTCTGTCTCGTTGCGGTTAACCCCTGCTGCTGATTTTATGTTGACATACTTTGACCTTTTGAATTTGCTGTCTGTCTGTGTATCACTGAAATACATTCACTGAACACACATTTTGCTAAACTGCTATGCAGTATAAAGTGAACTGCAAAAATTTTGAACTGTAATCAGGTAACTTGTCTGTATTTAGAAAGCTCCTCCCCTTAATTTCTATGTAACAATAAGAATTAAGAAATACTTTACTATGACATTATTATACATTGTTATTCATGAAACAAGAGCATTATTACATAAATTGTTGCATTTGAAATTTAATTTAATAACAATATTAAATATTGTTTAATTGAAAAATTTGTAACAATATAAGACTTAAAGAAACACTTCACTATGCAATTATTGGCCCATGAAAACCCTGTCTCATGACTAGTCGTACTGATTAGTACAAGATGGCAAAATCAAACAAAAACGTACAACTTTTACTCTAGTAAAGAAAAACAAAACGTTATGGTATTACGGATTTTCTTAAGTCAAACCCAAACCTGAACCCAACCATAAACTCTAAGCCCTTAATCCAAAACCGAAACCTAACCATGATTTTAATAGGAAAATAACTTATGTACCATGGAAGGAAGAAAACCATCAGGGTTAGGAATGAGGCGAGGGAAGCGTATTAAAGGTTATTGATATACATTTGTTACTGATATTGATTTGTATTGCATAAATAAATATGGAATGAGTAGCCAAATTTGTTCACTGATGTTTCCTTTCTTAAAATAAAGTGTTGAACAGGGGGCTAGCTAAAATTTGATGTCTGTATTGTATCAATTCTGAGCCCAGTCATATGATATCTCAAGATTTTGCCATCTTGTAAGTATTATTACGAGTTGCAATGCCACCATGTTGAAAATGAGCGGAATTAACTTGTGTATAAACTATCCGTCAATCCATTTTTATGTAAATTGTCACATTGAAATTGAATTGAGGAATTTGTCTGTCCACATGTGACGCTACACAATTACTGACAATCAGAAGATATTTTGGGGCAGATTCACTAAGAATGAATTGCGCCCGCTAAAAGCAATATTTTGTTGCATGCGCTAACTGCGTTCGTTTAGCACCCGATTCACTAAAGGAATTATGCAGATCAGGCAATGGCACAAACACGGCCACAAAAATGCAGTATGCCGCAGACCACCATATTTGACCCACCCTGCTGGGATTGAACAGCATCACTTTGGTCCAGACACCTGGATCATCTCTTAAACATGCAATGCATGCATCTGGATATATGCCAGGTTATAATGCTCTTCAACATCATTTGATGAGTATTTGATTAATTGTTGCTGAAATGATCAGTTGAAAATGTTCACAAACATGTCTTTCAAATAAATGTAAAAAAATGGCGGTAATAGCGCAATGTAAATTGCGCAGAGCAAATTGCACGGATATTGTGAATCAAGCGCAATCTTTAATGAGCCTAATTTACATAGAAAGGATGTGTGTTCGTGCAGAAAGGAATGACAATGACTTCGATTAAACATTGAAGATGCGGCTCAATTTCAGCGCTGATTGTGCCCGCTAAACGTGATTGCGGGTGGTTAATGAATAAGACGTGGCTATTTGGGCTGAAATACCACGTGCAAAAGTGGTGCAACTGTTTAGTGAATCTGCCCCTTTATGTTTAAAGGGGTCATGACATGCCTATTTTTATTATTTTAATGTGTTCCTTGAGGTTCACTTGAGGTTCAACAGTATATTTGTTTTTAAATTATAATTTTCATTCTGACCCTCTGTCAGAAACACTTGGTTTTGGTGCTGCTTCTCCTTTAAAGACTTGACAGTAAACGCCCACTGTAATGATTAACTTTCTGTTCTTGACTGACCTACTCTCTTCTTGTCATCTCACTGCTCACCACTTCTGGGCAAGCTACGGAAGTGATATGGTAAAGTAGGCGTTGATGTGTTGTTGTGGAGGCGGTCAGATGCAAATGTTTACCACAGTGTGACATCACAATGTGGAGGAAGTAGAGGACGAGTTGTTTAGGCAGCTTGGTTTAAACAAATGCTCTTTTTGCGGTGAGGAGGAAGTTTTGAGTTCTGAAACTTACAGTATGAATTTATAGTACAATGACCTCTTATATGTCAAAAGATCAAGTAAAATAAAATTACATTCTTAATGTCGTGGCCCCTTTAATATACTGTATAGTTATGCAGAGTGGGATTTTAGACCAATGAGATTTCACAGTGGATGTGAAATTTCTACACATGCTCCACCCATTAAGTGTTTGTTTATAAAATACTAATAAGAATATAGTCAGCTCCGTTTAACAAATTTTTCAATGTTTCAATCCATACCACTGAATTCCACACATTTTACTCCAAAATCAGTGCATAAAATACAAATAAGTCTGTCTCAGCCTACATATTCTGAACATTAAACATTCAATATGTTCTTATTGGTGGTCAGTGAGTGCATTTACAAACACCATTTTTCTTACCGGTTTATCCAATGTGTGCAAGTGTTGTGTGCATGCCAGTTAACGTTTTGATGTCAAAAGCAGGGAATAATATTAATATAAATAATTCTTAACTTTTTTTTTTTTTTTTTAAAGCAGATTTTTGATACACTGTTTTCTGCGTATTGGTGTGCATGTAAACAGCACACAAGAGTTTTCACTTTCAATATAGACGGTTATTACAGAATATAATAAAATAATAAAAACTTACACCGTTGCACCTGGTTAGAGCACAGTCTAAAAGCAATTTCACACCGACATTTGTTCAAAACATGCTTTGTTGCGTCTTTATTGCCCTATTTGACATAATTTTGAGGGAATTATTTAAGCATGCCAAATTCACAGAGTTGCTGGCTTACCAAAGCCTCCAGCGTGAAATTTATCCTGACTTATTACAATTTCAGCAGATGGTAAAAGATGACAGTCAGGCTGGCAGCCAATAGTTTTGACATGATAGCTAAATTTGATTATCGTCTAAATCACAACGTCGCTGTATTGAATGGGAACTGCTGTTAATTTATTAGTCAAAGCCAACATAAAGACACAGATTTTCTCAACTGGCAATAAGATTTGTTTGGAAAAGCTTCCAATTCCGAGAACCAATTGTGTAGTCAGCGTTTATTTTCAAAGACATTTGGCTAATGGGATGGACATATTCGAGAGCTTAAATCAATGTCATGGGCAAGTCAGGATTTGTTGCCAAGTCCCTGTCTCATAACCGGCCTACAAAAACATGATAAACACACTGTAGGGAATATTCCCTTCATAGAAAGTACAAAATCTTCAAATAATCAAAAACTTGACCATTGTGGCTCAATTTAATGACTCTGACAACACTGTAATATTTTGACATCCTTTAAACTAGAGTGTGAACGACTGATCTCAGTTGTTTGTATAATCATTACCTCTTCTTGTAGTCTCTCGTGTTCTTTGATGTGTTCACAGTCCAGTGTTCCTTGGCCAGGATATGTTAGTTTAAGCCAGTCTTTCTTGTGGTTTTCCGGGCTGGCTATTAGAGCATGCGCTTATTTTCCCTCTTCAGTGTTTACGTTCGCTAAAACTTGTGGGATATTAGCAATGTCTTTAATATTTTCAGTTGTTTCCTTGGCCATACAGTGGATTACTCATCTTCTCCTTGGCAATTTCAGCATTTTTTTTTTTTTCTTTCAAGCCTTTTCTACTCAGTAATGGCTTTTCCAGTTCTGTCATTAAATAGTTTTATATCTGTTTGTGCAATAATGTTTTGTTCTACTTTAGTCACACAGCCCAATCATAAAGTTCTCTGCCAGGAGGCCAAAGAATCACTGTCTTTTGCATCTTATGCCATTTCTCACTCTTGCTCTTTACAAATCTTGCCAAAGCCAACTGCTTAACAGCTTGTGGATGTACAGTACATCACAGTAGATTTTTTTAAATGACATACGCTCTTCTTTGAAGACTGGTGAATTATCCATCTCTGATCTGATATTAGTTTTATAAGGAGTATAGTGTGTGGCCTGGGAATAATGAGCTTGCCTTCTGAAAAATTCACTGCATGACTTTAAAATTTCTTCTGCATTTATACATGTGTAGATATTAATCCTAAACACATTCTGGCCTCCAAACAAGCTAAATTTAGAGACACTCGAACTGTTTGCCATTATTCTTTTATATCTGGAGCCAGACTCAAATTCCCTCAAACCACTTTGGGCATCTTTTCTCAAGTACCCTTTGAGAGCTTAAAAACTGCCGTAAAATAAGAATATATGATAGGAAGCTGTCTTCTAAGACCATTCTAACTGAAACTGAACCTCTTAAGATACCATTTTGGAGTGCCCTACATAGGCAGCAACTCTGTGCATCATGTAGAGTTACAAGTAATGCAAATACAATGAAGGTGAGTAAAATGAACTAAAGTTCTGATTTGACAACTTGTGTAAACAAACCCCCTACCTATTTTCAAAAAAATAGTTGTATTTCTTGAATATGAGCTGCTTTTTAATCTAAATTGTAAAAGCAAGGCCGTAACCACGTCTTGAACATTGGGGTGGATCAAACCATTTTGGGGGAGGGGGATCGCAGGTGTCCTCTGTCCTTTAAAATAGTAAATACGGTAAATGCAATAATTTTCTGAATAAAGGCTTTAAATGCATTAAAGTTTTTAAATGTGACCAAAATTTGATAATTTTTGGTTTAATTTTTTTTTTTTTTTTTTTTTTTTAAGTTCACACAGTACAAGACAAACACTGTGACTGCATTGCTAGCAATTTGCCTATTTCAGTCATATTTTCTTTCTTTTTGTGCTGTATCAAAGAAAAGACAAATAAAATTGAATTTCTTTTAATCACTGATGTATCTGTAAAATGACATAACATCATCTGGCTTGCAAAAAGAAAATAGGCTACACAAAATTATTTACTGTCCTCAAGTTGTCCCTCATTATCCCCCCCCCCCAGAATCTTAAAACAATCTTCAAGAATCCTAACACTGCTCTTTTCCATACAAAAACAGTTCATATTGAGCACTACAGTCAAGGTCCAAAGAAAAAAAAAAAAAAAAATCATCATTAAAATACCATAAAAGTAGCCTTACAACACAAAGTTGTTGTGTGGCCCCAGAAAGCTTGGGGTATTGTGCACTTGTCATATGGACTACTACTGTTATGATGTCTTTATACTTAACCTTTAATAGTGCTTTATAGTATTTGTCCTTTATGAAGCTTGACAGTTCCTGCTCAATATAAACTGTTATTCTATGGAATAGAGCTGCTTAAAAAATCTATTTTTATGTTCCAAGAAAAGGTAACAGTATATGGGTTTTGAACAACATGAGGGTGAGTAAATGAGTGAGTAAAAGTACATTTTCCATTTTAGAACTATTCTTTAAACTGGTGGCTCATTTTTTGAGCACAGACCTGACAAGACATACTAAAAATAAAACAGTCTCTTTTAAAAGAAGACTCTTAGGAAATGCTGCACAACATTCAGAATTAATTAAAGACATAAATAAATTATTTAGAAAATATTAAATTGATTGTTAATTATTTCCTAATAATATTTGCACTAAAAATATATGACACTGTCCTTGCCACTAGTGTTAATTTTGTCAGCTATTTTTTTTATTTAGTCTTAGTCTTAGTCCTGTGTCAAATGTACTTGTTAGTTTTTATCATATTTAGTCAACCTTATCATGCTTTATTTTAGTCAAGTTTTAGTTGACTAAAAGTCTGGGCATTTTAGTCTTATCTTAGTCAAAGAAAACCCTCAGTATTTTAGTCTAGTTTTAGTCAATGAAAACTGATGACATTTTAGTAATATTTTAGTCACATTTAGGCAGATGCAACATTAAGAAATCCAAGTGTTGCACTATAAGAAAATCATTGCTATGATTTTAACTTAATAACACAAACCCTGAGTATCCAGTAAAAGAAAACTACACAATCACTGGGTGGTATTATACTCACAAAGTAAGTACTTTATGCAGGCATATTACTGCAGACACCTTTTTTGAGGTATGTTTTCGTAGGCAATTAGTTTTTATAACATATTTAAATAAATATTTATGCCAAATCAAATTCATTTTGATGGTAATGTGAAGGACAAATAAACACAGCATTGTCACCAAATACATGCCAAACACACAAGTCATTGGTCTATACTCAAGCCTATGTTACCTCTGCCACTCATTTTCAGCTCCTTCACAACAATTTGGTAGCCTATTAGCTTAATGGGTTTGGTTTACCTATAAAACACAGCCTACATAATGTAACACCACCACCTTGTCTTAATATAGCTTATTAAGTTGTCTAATATAGTTGTCACTAGTTGTCTTGATATAGCTTAAAAAAAAACAACAACCTAACATTACCACCAAGATGTTAACCTACCTCAATTTCTTTGTGGTTATCATCTTCTCTTTCTCCCAAGTCCAACTGTTGCTGTCATTATTTAACGAACGTTAGCTTTCTGTAAACTACTTGAAGGGACTCCACAATGTGCTTGCTTAGACCTGATATGCCATGCGCAGCACAGAAAAGGAAACTGCAGCTCATGCCATCCAGTGAACAGGATATTTGGATGGTAATTAAAAAAAAAAAAAAAAAAAAAAACAGACTATAATATTTAGTCTCCTCTTTTTTCGACGACAATAAAGAGAGATTTTGGTAAAGATTTTATGTTTTAAACTACATTTTAGTCTTGTCTTTTTTCGTCAACAATATTGCATGTTGATATAGTCACAGTTAGTGTTTAATGACGTCAATGCCTGCTCGTCATCGTCTCATCTTAGTCATGGAAAAAAAGGTCGTCGACGAACATTTTTCGTCATAGTTTTCGTTAACGAAATTAACACTACTTGCCACAACCTAAAAACACAATGGAAGCCTAAAATTACAGGTATAATCTGAGGGTGATAACGCTCTACTTTGTGTTTTATCAATCATTTTCTTAGACAACGTGAATTTTCTAAAAGGTTCCTTCAAAAGCTTACCAGATAACCACATTCATTCAGTTCCTTTACAATATACACACATTCGCTCTTTGTCTTAAGCCTGACATGCTGAAAATGGCTCCATTAATGTTTTCACATACATAATTATGAATGACATACAAATCACATCCTGTACAAGACATATTTTCAATTCAAAATGGTGAATTTCGCAAAATGGAGAATAGTTTGCACCATTGGAAATTACTTACAGTTGGTACAACATTTTAATCATAAAACAGTGGTCAAATATTGCATGTTTAGTTATGTATATACTGACATCTTACATGACACAAACACTCTTAAAATGAACTGCTTGCTGATGCGCGGCGCTGGGATAATCCACTATGAGGTTCCTGCTCAGTGTCTTAAACTTGAGTCCCGCCTTCATCGATTTGATTGGCAAATGACAATCTCAAATGACATTGACAAGCGGTGTTAGACTACTGAGCATGGTAAAAACTAAACATTTTTAAACCATTATTTTATTCCTGCAACAACTCAATGACAATATGACAGCAGCACATAATGGACTGCAGCAGAACAGCAACAAGGATATAAATTATTGGGGGGATAATTTGGCCATATCTGATTATTGGAGGGGACTTGTCTCCCTCAATGTATATTGAATTTATGGCCCTGTGTAAAAGACAAGATAAAAAAGTGTTTTTGTACACTCTATATGGTCATGTCAGAATCATTTGTCACTCGTGACCCTGTGGTGGTGTAAAGAACAGGTTAGTCGCACCCTCTGAACAGCCTTATAGCTTTGGGCTCATATCACCTCAAACTCTGAGATGCTTAAAGGGATAGTGAACCCCAAATGAAAATTATATCATATTTACTCACCCCCATGTTGTTCCAAACCTGTCTGACTTTCTTTTTTTTTTGTGTGTGTGCGGAACACAGAAGTTTAACATAATCGCTAAGATGCTCTTTTTACATACAAGGAAAGTATATAGAGCTCAAAAAATGACCATTTAAGTGTCATAATAGTAGTCCATTCAATTTGTGCACTATGTGCCAAGTCAACTGAAGCCATTCAATAGCTTTGAATGGGAAACAGACTGAAATTTTAGTTCCATGGATAGTCTTTACCTCTGCAGTAGCTCTCAAATATAATTTCTAGATGTACACATGCTTTTTATTTTATTTTTTAGATTTACGCATTTAAATGTAATTACAAAATTTCATCAAATTGAATGGTGTACTGTTTAATAAAATTACATTAATAAAAATCTAAATATATGTAATTATTATTATTATTATTATTATTATTATTATTATTATTAAGGATTACTTAATTCAACTTGATGGAATTTTGTTATAAAATTGAAATGCGTAAATCTGAAAATATTCTTTTTTTATGTATATTTTCAAACTTGTCATTTCGCGGAAACCAATGCCGTTTGGTGCCAATGACGTAAAACCTCGTCAAATGTGCTTAAAGGCAATTTTTAAATCTAACTTAAGTTCAATTAAGATTTGTCTTGTATGGAACCAGGCATCAGATTTGACGTCAATGAGCGAGTTTACATGCTCACCAATACATTAATAACTACCAAAAACCAGCTTATTTAAAAATCTGACAATGCAAGAAAACCATGCTTACGCGAGACTTTAAATCATCGTTATTCTCAGTTTTTAACGTCAAAACCTAAAGAGTCATGCGCAAAACACTTACACATGTTTTTTGCTAAAAACATTTATGACCTACGCTCGATCAAGAAGTACCATTCAAGGCGTTTACATGACTGTAACATGGTTTAAAATGAACCGGACGAACCATCAAAATAATGTTTCATGAAAACTTAAAAAGACATAAACACACACGGCAGCTGCATGTGGCTCTCTCTCTCCCGAAATGCCGCATCTGGCTCGGCCTTATCCCTCTCCTCGGCTGATTAGCCCCATTGGGGGCCGGCAGTGCAGACTCACGGCCCGGCCCCGCCCTCCTCCTTGTCACAATGGCCAAACACATTGTTGGCTTAATAAGCATAACTGGTGAAAGAACATGCATATAAACGTACTCACTGACTTCTAATCTGAGTTGATGCATTGTAAGGCACCATATTTGATTTGAAAGCTCTAGCCAAGAGCGGGATTATAAGTGAATAACGGCTTAAATTTGGCTTTAAAATCTGTTCCTCACACAAAGCTATTATATTTAGATATATTAAGTCAGGTTTTACATGCTGTTATCATCAAACGTCATGGGTTCTTACATGTTTCATGACCAAATGACATTGACGTCAAACTTGATATTTGATTTGAGAGCTATAGCGGAGAATTTTTTTTTTTTTTTTTTTTGTGAATATCAACTTAAATTTTGTTCTGTTCCTCTAGAAGACATGAAAATAGTGCATGAGTTGATGGACTATTTTTAAGGTACTTTTATGGTGATTTTTGTGTCATTTTTGGATCTCAACAGCATCCATCCCCACTCACTTCCATAGTATAAAAAAGAGCATCTCAGAGAGTCTATTAAACTTTTAATTTTGTGTTCCAAAAAATTAAGTCGAACAACATAACAGTGACTATACTATGATACTTTTTTTTTTTTTTTTCATTTCTTTTTCTTTAAAGACAATGCTGTGTGTGTTACTGTTTTTTTTTTTAGTTTTTTTTTTTACAAACCAAGAGGCCTTAGTAAGAACAGGTCAGAGAGTGGAAGAGTTACCTTCAAGTCCATTGAAACTTTCAGCCAGAACATAAAGCCAACTGTAGAAGCTATAGGCCAGGCAGCAGGTGTTGGGAAGGAAGATGATTATCTCTACAGGCATTAGAGGGTTATTACCTGATTGGTGGCTATCTGAGTTCAGCTAGCTCCCATGTTCCGAATGTGGCCATCATTCCTGGAAATAATGGTTCATATGCAGCTTGATCTCTCAGTGCCAGGTGCAGAGGAACCCAGAGGTGGAGTGTGCTAGGATTTATGAAGAAATATGAGTATCTGCAAGCGTGTCAAGTCAATCCCTGAATGAGGCATGCATGAGCTGGCACGCCAACAAGCACGGACACACACAAACTCACAGGTCAAGCGTGCCAGGTCATATATCTCATCTAAACTACTTTATCGACTTATATGGTGTAACTGAGATATTAATCAAAACATTTTAAAGTACTGGTGCTATTTTACAATTCTGTGGCTAAGTAAATTAAACTGGCTTATGTAAATGGAAATAATAAAATATTGAGTCAAAGGTGTAAGCCTTGACCCAGATTTACTACTTATTTTATCACAATCCTGCGAACAATGTTATATTTGATCCAAAAATCAGATTTAAATTATAAAAAAATCAGATATGCATGGAATCTAAATTCGAAAAATATAATCCTGCCGGGGGGGGGATGTTTTCATCATTCTCTCTGATGCTGTCTTGAAATTGTAAACAAATGTAATTTGCGACTTAAAGGGATAGTTACCCAAAAAAATGTAATTATGTCATCATTTACTCACTCTCATGTTGTTCCAAACCCCTAGGAATTTCTGTCTTCCATAGAAATGTTCATGTTACACAAGATTTTGCCTTAGTTACCATTCACTTTCATTGAATCTTTTTCTCTATACAATGAAAGTGAATGGTGACTGAGACTGAGAGTTGCAAACATTCTGCCTGACATCTTCTTTTCTCTTCCAAGAAAGAAAGTCACACAGCTTTGGAAAATCATCAGTAAATGATGAAAGAATAAGCCTTCCATTTAATAACCTAGTGAGCTACCTACCTACACTAGACAGCAGCATAAGCTGTTGAACTGTTCCACAACATTGTGTCACCTTCTAAGATACCTTCCTTTGGCCAAATTCTAAGGCACCATCGCATCGTAATCTTCACAGAAAAGGCTTTCAAAAAGGCTTTTCACTGAATTTCAATATGTATTATATATTTATTACAGATATTATATTGATAAATATTTGCATTTTTATGCATTATTTATAGAAATTATCTTTACATGATGGCCTTTCTCAGCAAATAATGATAGTATTGATTGAATAATAAGTATATATATATATATATATATATATATATATATATATATATATATATATATATATAGATAGATAGATAGATAGATATATATAGATATATATAGAGATATATCTAAGTTTTTTTTGTATTAATTGAATAATAAGTATGTGCGTATATATATATATATATATAGCATTAAATCGACCTCCCTCATTTTTATGCTTATTAGCTTATCATGTCGTTAGCTTAGGCAACATTTACACTAAACTGTTTTCATTTGAAAACTCTGTTTTCAGTTTCCTAACATCATAATTTTCCAAAGTATGCAGTAAGGGAGAGTGTTTCTCTTAATGCTCTATATTCGGTAGAGGAAAATGCTGTTCTAGTGTGGATAAGAGGTGTAAAAGTAGTGAAACTAAAGCATTTGTAAAAGAAAGATATTAGTGTTGACGTGGCATGATAAACGTTCCAACAAAAAACCCTATGGGAATTCATGTGAGAAGCTCTATTTTATGGAGCTATTTTGCATGGAGTTGCTGCCTAACATATGTAGAACATAACACTTTATTTTAGGGATCAGAAATTAGACAGTAATTAATGACTAATAATTACAATTGTAAGTGACTAGTTATGGACATTTTTGGCACAATAAAGTATTTAGTAAACCTTAATTGGCTGATTTCTTATTCTTGCTTTATAGCCCCTTTACATTTGGTTTTGTCATAACAATGAATTTATTAGCTAAAAACAAAACATATCAGAAGCTTGTATGATGCAAATTACATCCTTTATAGGTTCACAGTACTCTGTATGAATGTGCGGCTTATAAGTATAAAATGCATATAGAATGCATGCATGGAAGGTTAGGGTTAGGGAAGGTTAGGGTTAGGTTTAGGGTTAGGGGTTGGTGTAGGGTGTCTGTGGGACTCTAAATAAACACGATAAATATGTTGATGCCCCTATACTGTATGGTAGCGTTTAATTAGGGGTGCAAATAGCATCTAACACTATTTGCACTTAGTGCAAATAAGATGCTTTTGTTGCTATTTACACTAAGCAACAAAAGTCTCCGCCTTTTATATTTATTTTATACTTACAAGATGTACATTCTCACAGTGTAATGAGAACCTATAAAGGATGTATTTTGCACCTTACTAGCTATTGGTATCTTTTGTTTTTACCTAATAAGTTCATTGTTAGGAAAAAATAAATGTAAAAAGGCTATTAGGCAAGGTTAAGAAATCAGTGAACAAAGGTTTAATAAATACCTTATAATTCTAAACAAGTCCGTAACTAGTCCCTTACAAGTCCAATTATAGTCATTAATTAGTGCCTAATTTCTGATCCCTAAAATAAAGTGTTACCCCATTCACTTATGAGGTTTCATTTCAGTAAGGATGCAAACTTGGGCAACGTCCACACAAATATGGTTTTGGTTGAAAAAAACATTGATTTTGCCATGTGTATGCCTCTCATCCACAATAGAATGGCGTTTTCCTCCATCAAAAACAGAAATTTTAGAAAACGCTCTCTAGTACTGCAAACTATGATGTTATAGGTACTTCAAAACGGAACCGGATTAGTGTGAATTTGGCCTTAGGTCACATCCACGCTGGTACGTTTTCAGTTGAAAATGCATTGATTTTCGTACTTCTTCTACACCTCTCGTCCATACTGGGACGGCAACAAGACTTTCGAAAATGCTTTCAAGTACTGCATACTTTGGAAAACGATGACATTAGGAAACGGGAAACAGAGTTTTCAGTGGCCTTACTGAAATTGTGGCCTCAGAAGGCATGCAAACAAAGTGATTTTAATGATTCGGGAAAGGAGGATGTGGGAGCCGAATCCACATTCAACGAGACTTTAATTAGAACACAACATCAAACTGAAAACATAACAAAAGCACACACACAAAACACTGCTGTGTGCATCTCTCTCTCCTTAAATACTCCTGCTGCCCCTCACTGGAACGCAAGACTGTTGTGGCACACAGGTGGAACTCATTCACCACTTATCTTTCCGGCCTCGCTCTGCCCAGATGCCGCTCGGCTCCGCCCTGCTCGCCACATACCCCCATCACCAAACTCAGGCCGGGGAATACTCCGGGCTGTGACCTACTCCCCCCACACTTTCTAGGGAGGGAGCCTCAGGATGGTCTCTGGGTCCGACCCGCACATGCCTGGGAGTAGGAACAGGATGAGGGAGATGAGAGGGAGGGGGGAGAATAGAGAGTGGGAGAACAAAGCAGAGAGAGGAGAGAGAGATGGGCTCGCCGGCCCCGGACACGTTGTTGACTGGTCCTCAGCCACTCCTCCGCCCCCTGGCGGACGACAGCTGCTCCTCCATCCCCTGGCGGACAGCAGTGGTTCATCGGCCTCCTGGCAGACAGCAGCGAGTCCTCCGTCCCCTGGCAGATGGCAACGGCTCCTCCTTCTGGCGGACGGCAACGACTCCTCCTTCTGGTGGACGGCAGCGGCTCCTCCGCTTCCCAGCGGATGGTAGCGGTAAGGACTCCATGACAGCGCATCCTTCCTTCTTCCCGGGTTTCGGCACCAGTGTAATGGTTCGGGAAAGGAAGATGCAGGAGCCGAATCTACATTCAACGAGACTTTAATTAGAACACAACATCAAACTGAAAACATAACAAAAGTGCGCACACACAAAACACTGTTGCATGCATCTCTCTCTCCTTAAATACTCCCGCCGCCCCTCACTGGAACATGAGACCAGTGTGGCACACAGGTGGAACTCATTCATCACATATATTCCCGGCCTCGCTCTGCCCAGATGCCGCTCGGCGCCGCCCTGCTCGCCACAGTGATCTTATCAGTTAAGTATGAACAACAACAGCACTGCTTTATATTCCGGTTTCCAAGCTAAAAATGTTTTGTTGTGTCTTAACCTAAATCTTTGCTGTCTGCCACATTTAAAATTGGAAGTTGAGTCTTCTCCCATCAGGCTTTAACCTCAGCAAAGCACAGAAGCATGACTATGAACTTTGATGTTTAAGCTTCAACGTCATCCCGAAAATGCGAAATCCCATTTGTGTCCAACCATATAATTATTATTTAGCTCATTTATGTCTGTAGACACGCAGAATACTCACAGAAAGCCATATGGGTTTGGAAGAAGATGAGGGTGAGTAAATTATGACAGTATTTTCATTTCCGTGTGAACTATCCCTTTAAAGCTCGCTTCATGAATCAACTTTACCTGCACTAGCTTCAGTTTTCCATCCACTCCCACACCAATTTATGTCCCCTTTCCATTATTTTTTCCTTCCTTCTTTCCTTCCCCTCTTCCTGCCGCCCATCCCCTAACTTCCCATGACTTTTCCCAAAAACCTGATCTCAGCGGCTGCCCAACCTCCACCGCTTCCCGCCACCCAGCCCAATGTGTCTTTGTTCCAATGCATGATGTAATGCTAGAACAAGCTCTCAGGGACCTGAGAGATACAAGCCTTAACAAAGGGAACCAGATCTCTTTTCATGCGTGAGATCTGGACAGAGGAGCATGTTTCAACAAAGTGCAGGGAGAGTGCGCGTTAGAGCGAGCGAGAGAGCCACTTGTGTATAAATACTGATTACGGTGATAACTCAAGAGTGTAGTACAATAAGCTCTTTATTGGTCCCCCAACATTACATAACAGCTTCACGAGACAATAATTTCAAACACGACGGTTTGACCATTAAGGTGTAGTTTGTCACTCATCTAATCATTTGATCAACATGTTTCCACCGATTGGCCCCTGCTTGATAGTAGTTTATTTTTTCCCCATGTTCTCAGTGAGCACACGAGGAGTGATTGGACTGATGTTTTGACATTTCGAACCAAAACATAGTGATTTCTTTAAAATAAATTAACATCACACGGAGTCTGATGTAAGCCGGATTTGCATGGACTCAACAGTGGAACATGGACAAGTCCCAAATCATACAGGGATTAATTCAGCCTGACCTGGGGCTTAAATTGTGCCGGTGTCATGCAATATTGTTGTTTTTGGAAATCCAATAATATCACTTGAAGATTTTTGTAGTTTTAATCATGAAAGTACATCAATTAATGTCCTGTAAGCTATTGCTGCATTCATGTGCTATTGAAATTATCCTACTTCCAACCTCTAAAATCTTAATTATGAATACATCATGTTTACTCCTATTTTGACATTGTAATACACGATAGTCAGCTTGCTAACAATAATGGAATTTTGCTCAAAAACATGCTATTTCCTCTATGTAAAAAATGTAACAGATGCATTAAATGGTGACTTCTTTCTAGAGAAAATCTAGAAAGTGTAAATGAATATTGAACTCGCTCTACTGACAAGTGCAAAAAAAAAGTATGGAATAAAAGAGCTCTTGTCGAAGTCATTGAAGAACTAGTTTGGAGGCCATTGGAGGACATTGCCTAGGGACCAGGGCGAAGCAGTCATTTTAAAAGTGTGTGGGGGGCGGGGCAGCTGTCAATAGGTGGCTCGCACAGACCCAACACTTACAGTGCAGTATTAATATATTACAGTATATACAGTTGTGCTCAAAAGTTTGCATACCCTGGCAGAAATTTGACATTTTAGCATTGATTTTGAAAATATGACTGATCATGCAAAACATTTTTATTTAAGGATAGTGATCATATGAAGCCATTTATCATCACATAGTTGTTTGGCTCCTTTTTAAATCATAATGATAACAGAAATCACCCAAATGGCCCTGATCAAAAATATACATACCCTTGAATGTTTGGCCTTGTTACAGACACACAAGGTGACACACACAGGTTTAATTGGCAAAAGGTTAATTTCCCACACCTGTGGCTTTTTAAATTGCAATTAGTGTCTGTGTATAAATAGTCAATAAGTTTGTTAGCTCTCACATGGATGCATGAGCAGGCTAGATACTGAGCCATGGGGAGCAGAAAAGAACTGTCAAAAGACCTGCGTAACAAGGTAATGGAATTTATAAAGATGGAAAAGGATATAAAAAGATACCCAAAGCCTTGAAAATGCCAGTCAGTACTGTTCAATCACTTATTAAGAAGTGGAAAATTCGGGGATCTCCTGATACCAAGCCACGGTCAGGTAGACCAAGAAAGATTTCAGCCACAACTGCCAGAAGAATTGTTCAGGATACAAAGAAAAACCCACAGGTAACCTCAGGAGAAATACAGGCTGCTCTGGAAAAAGACATTTACATTTATGCATTTGGCAGATGCTTTTATCCAAAGTGACTTACAGTGCATTTATTACAGGGACAATTCCCCCGGAGCAACCTGGAATTAAGTGCCTTGCTCAGGGACGCAATGGTGGTGGCTGTGGGGATCAATCCAGCAACCTTCTGATTACCAGTTATGTGCTTTAGCCCACTACGCCATCACCACTCCTCAAAGGCAGCGTGGTTGTTTCAAGAAGCACAATGCAACAATACTTGAACAAAAATGAGCTGCATGGTCAAGTTGCCAGAAAGAAGCCTTTACTGTGACAATGCCACAAAAAAGCCCAGTTACAATATGCCCGACAACACCTTGACACGCCTCACAGTTTCTGGCACACTGTAATTTGGAGTGACGAGACCAAAATAGAGCTTTATGGTCACAACCATAAGCACTATGTTTGGCGAGGGGGTCAACAAGGCCTATAGTGAAAAGAATACCATCCCCACTGTGAAGCATGTTGGTGGCTTACTGATGATTTGGGGGTGTGTGAGCTCTAAAGGCATGGGGAATCTTGTGAAAATTGATGGCAAGATGAATGCAGCATGTTATCAGAAAATACTGGCAGACAATTTGCATTCTTCTGCACGAAAGCTACGCATGGGATGCTCTTGGACTTTCCAGCATGACAGTGACCCTAAGCACAAGGCCAAGTTGTCCCTCCAGTGGTTAGAGCAGAAAAAGGTGAAGGTTCTGGAGTGGCCATCACAGTCTCCTAACCTTAATATCGTCGAGCCACTCTGGGGAGATCTCAAACATGCGGTTCATGCAAGATGACCAAAGAATTTGCATGACCTGAAGCCATTTTGCCAAGACGAATGGGCAGCTATACCACCTGCAAGAATTTGGGGCCTCATAGACAACTATTACAAAAGACTGCACGCTGTCATTGATGCTAAAGGGGGCAATACACAGTATTAAGAACTAAAGGTATGAAGACTTTTGAACAGGGGTCATTTCATTTTTTTCTTTGTTGCCATGTTTTGTTTTATGATTGTGCCATTCTGTTATAACCTACAGTCGAATATGAATCCCATAAGAAATAAAAGAAATGTGTTTTGCCTGCTCACTCATGTTTTCTTTAAAAATGGTACATATACTGTATTACCAATTCTCCAAGGGTATGCAAACTTTTGAGCACAACTGTATTAATATGTAAGTATGATGTAAGTATTATATTAATATATACGTATTATTCACTTTTAATATTTGTAGTATTTTAAAGATTCAAGGATTGCAAAATAATTGCAAAATTTGGCAAAATTAGCTGCAAAAATAAAGGGCTTCTTGTGGAGCACTTGCTTCTGTTTCACACATGACAATAAAAGAATGAGCACAAGCTGGTCCTGAATTAATTATTTAATCAATTACAATAATGACAACTGTGCATGTGCACAATTACATTTTTTATTCTGTGCTTGTGCATTGTGGGATTTAAATGTATCCATGTGGCTCGAGTGTTTTGACTGCATTCACCAAAATTCATTCAGATCCATTTAATGATTCAGTGACCATTCCTGGTGATGCCAGAAGGTGTTGACAAATGAATGTCTTGTGTGAAATGAGTTAGTCACTGAATCAATGATCAAAAGAACATTTTAATCCTTTAACATTTGTATGTCTACAGACCTACAAAGAGACTTGAGTAAAGGTTTAATGAATTATAAGAACAAAGCAAATCTACAGTGCATCCGGAAAGTATTCACAGCACTTCACTTTTTCCACATTTTGTTATGTTACAGCCTTATTCCAAAATGGATTAAATTCATTATTTTCCTCAAAATTCTACAAACAATACCCCATAATGACAACGTGAAAGAAGTTTGTTTGAAATCTTAATAAATAATTACAAAAATAAAAAACGAAAGTAAAAAAAAAAAAAATCACATGTACATAAGTATTCACAGCCTTTGCTCAATACTTTGTTGAAGCACCTTTGGCACCAATTACAGCCTCAAGTCTTTTTGAGTATGATGCTACAAGCTTGGCACACCTATTTTTGGGCAGTTTATCCCATTCTTCTTGCAGGACCTCTCAAGCTCCATCAGGTTGGATGGGGAGCGTCGGTGCACAGCCATATTCAGATCTCTCCAGAGATGTTCAATTGGGTTCAAGTCTGGGCTCTGGCTGGGCCACTCAAGGACATTCACAGAGTTGTCCCGTAGCCACTCCTTTGTTATCTTGGCTGTGTGCTTAGGGTCGTTGTCCTGTTGGAAGATGAACCTTCACCCCAGTCTGAGGTCCAGAGCGCTCTGGAGCAGGTTTTCATCAAGGATGTCTCTGTACATTGCTGCATTCATCTTTCCCTCAATCCTGACAAGTCTCCCAGTTCCTGCCGCTGAAAAACATCCCCACAGCATGATGCTGCCACCACCATGCTTCACTGTAGGGATGGTATTGGCCAGGTGATGAGCGGTGCCTGGTTTTCTCCAGACATGACGCTTGCCATTCAGGCCAAAGTGTTCAATCTGTTTTTCATCAGACCAGAGAATTTAGTTTCTCATGGTCTGAGAGTCCTTCAGGTGCCTTTTGGCAAACTCCAGGTGGGCTGTCACATGCCTTTTACTGAGGAGTGGCTTCCATCTGGCCACTTTACCATACAGGCCTGATTGGTGGAGTGCTGCAGAGATGGTTGTTCTTCTGGAAGGTTCTCCTCTCTCCACAGAGAAATTCTGGAGCTCTGTCAGAGTGACCATCGGGTTCTTGGTCACCTCCCTGACTAAGGCCCTTCTCCCCCGATCGCTCAGTTTGGCTGGGCAGCCAGCTCTAGGAAGAGTCGTGGTGGTTCCAAACTTCTTCCATTTACGGATGATGGAGGCCACTGTGCTCATTGGGACCTTCAATGCTGCAGAAATTTTTCTGTACCCTTCCCCAGATCTGTGCCTAGATACAATCCTGTCTCGGAGGTCTACAGACAATTCCTTGGACTTCATGGCTTGGTTTGTGCTCTGACATGCACTGTTAACTGTGGGACCTTATATAGACAGGTGTGTGCCTTTCCAAATCATGTCCAATCAACTGAATTTACCACAGGTGGACTCCAATCAAGTTGTAGAAACATCTCAAGGATGATTAGTGGAAACAGGATGCACCTGAGCTCAATTTTGAGTGTCATGGCAAAGGCTGTGAATACTTATGTACATGTGATTTTTTTCCCCGCTTTTTATTTTTAATAAATTTGTAAAGATTTCAAACAAACTTTTTCACATTGTCATTATGGGGTATTGTTTGTAGAATTTTGAGGAAAATAATGAATTTAATCCATTTTGGAATAAGGCTGTATTTTGTTATGTAACACATACAAAATGTGGAAAAAGTGAAGCGCTGTGAATACTTTCTGGATGCACTGTACAATTTCCCTTCAGTTTGTGAGCTGCTGAGCATTTTATCAAAAGACAACAATAATAGGCTTATAATAATTATAATGAGTTTCAATAACGTCCATACATTTTCATGTATACAAAAGCGTGTCTACATATCTATTCACTTCAGTTAAATGCCTAAGTGTTCTAAGAACACAGCAGATCAAACTTTTTTCCTACAGTTTGTCGACTGCACACCAACATATAGGCAAAAAACAGGATCTGATATTAAAAATATCTTTACATATTTAACACAGATCTAGTAATCTGCTTAAATTGGCAAAAACAACCTATCAAACTATTACCTCACAAACATAATGTATAAAGCATAACTTAATGAAGACTCTTAATGCACTGATATAAACTCCACTTCCAATGTGTGCTTAAAAGGATTGTCCTTTGTTTTTGTTTTTCTGCAGTGCATTTCACATAATGCTGCCAATCAAGAACAAAATGCCGATAAATAACTCTCGTTTGTGTGTTCCTCATCTCTAGATTATTAATTTAGTTCAACATCGATGCCGATAAAATAACATAGATAAATGAGCATTGTTGAAAGCAGCTTTGTAGAAATGAACGAAGCCACGTTGAGTAGCCTGTCTGACTGACGGCCTATTACGTAAGGGTTGTTTCAGCTCATGGAACTCACCTGTGATTGGCTGGACGGTCAGCCCAAAGTAATAAAATGCAAAAAATACTGTATACAACTCCACAATTTGGAATAGTTATGGGTTTAGCTTGGAAAAGTGCGGGGGGCATATTATGCAAAATCCACTTTTTACATTTTTTTGAACATAATTATGTGTCCCCAGTGTGAGTAGACAACCACAAAATATGATAAAAGACCATCCTCTCATTTCGAGCCGTTCAGGTTTGCAAACCCTTATGACGTCAAAAGGGGAAAGGTACTGCCCACGGCTGGTGAAGAGATCCGCCCGAGTAGCTTAGATCCACCCTCATAAAACCTGAGCGAGCAGCGCACAGTTCGCCATATTTATCTCCTCACTTGAGCCACTTGTGCTAACTCGACAATGTCCCAGCTACAAGGTAAACATGCCAAATGTTCTGTTGTTGGTTGCAAGAGCGAACACAAGAGTCTTCATGAACTCCTGGCATCTGAGCCACTGAAGACCAAGTGGATTATTTTTATTTTTAATGGCACTGTGCCCACATCAATAGGAAAATCCCTATATGTTTGTACAAACCATTTTACATCGACTGCTTCATCAACGAAGATCAACACAAGGCTGGATTTGCTTCCAAGCTAAGGCTAAAGGATGGATCGATACCAACTCTCCAAGACCCAACTTCAGATTTGCAAGTCATAAGTTTCGCACTTTATACTTTTTTAATGTTTTCAATTTGGCTTTCTGAATTTGCTTCTTTGCTCGTTGCATGAAAAATGCTTGTTGTAAATAAATTGTGCTTTGTGTAACGTAGCAACTCATTCCTAACTACCTTATTCCATAACAATGAAGCTGTAGCTCTGTTTTGGCTACGATATAAACTGACTGGCATCCTCCACAGTCCCACTTCAGTGGTCACTCCGGTGTTTTCAGTAGCAGCCATATTGGTTTTCCTGCATTGTTGTCACCGGGGTATACATGGCACCAGCAGGATAGGCACAGCAAACTCCCAGAAGGGGGTATGGGTAGCAGCTGCTCCTTTGCATTTAAAGATACAGACACTAAAACAGCCTGTTTGGAACAGGGCTACAAAACAGGGGTATAAAGGCATGGTAGAATAAACGATCTGTGAGGTATTTTGAGCTGAAACTTGACAGACACATTCTGGGGACATCTGAGACTTATATTACATTGTGTAAAAAGGGGCACAATATGTCCCCTTTAAATAGTGCGGGGGAATTTGACAAGTTAATATAACAAGGCAATGTGAAACAGGAGATGTTAAACAGGTGAGGCATTCGAGTCATGGTATATAAGGAGCCTCCAAAAACAGCCTAGTCCTTCAACAGCAAGGATCATTTGAGACTTGTCAATTTGCCAAAAGATGCTTCAGCAAATAATCCAGCACTTTGAGAACAATGTTCCCCATAGACAAATTGGAAGGATTTGGGGCATTTCAGCCTCTACAGTGCACAATATATTTAAAAGATTCAAGGAATATGGTCCAATCTCGGTGCGTAAAGGGCAAGATGAAAACCACTTCTGAATGTGCGTGATCCCTGATCCCTCAGACATCGCTGTATTAAAAAACATCATTCATCTGTAATGGATATCATGAACATGGGCTTGGGATTACTTCAGTAAACCTATGTTAGTCAACAGCATTCACCACTGCATCCACAGATGCAAGTTAAGACTTTGCTATGCAAAGCAGAAGCACTACATCAACACTGTCCAGAAGCGCTGCCGACTTCTCTGGGCTCTGTCTCATCTTAGATGGAAAGTAGAACAGTGGAACCATGTTTTTGGTCCAATGAGTCCACATTTCAAATAGTTTTTGAAAAATACAGCTGTCGTGTTCTCCGGGCCAAAGAGGAAAAGGACCATCCAAGCTGTTATCAGCATCAGGTCCGAAAGCCAGTATCTGTATGGGCCAGGGGTGTGTCAGTGCCCATGGCATGGGTAACTCGCATATAATTGAGGGCACCATTAATGCAGACAGATATGTAAAAATTTTGGAGCAGCATATATTGCCATATCAGCACCATCTTTTCAAGGGACGTTTCGGAATTTTTAGATACCTAAGAGAACAATTTGTTTATTGTAGTACGGTAAAGATGTTCAAGAAGTGTTAAAAGAACTAATTAATTGTTAATCATTTGGTCTGCCTTTTGGATAGTAGATAGTAGTAGGAATGGGAATTGTACAGAATTTAACAATTTTCGTTCCAACAATGATTTGACTGCAATTGTTTACTTTCTATCAAGGAGCTTGAGCTTGATGTGTGAGTCATTTGACTCATTATTTTAGTTAAGAATGTGTTAAAAGCACCAAGTTCAAGGATTCAAAGAACTAAATATCTGTGAAATATTTTAATGATTTAAAAAATTTAATGGTTCTAGTTCCGGTTCGACTTTAGATCTTTACTTACTACCAAGGAGCTCAACATTTATTTGTGAGTCATTTGATCAATTAAAGTAAATTATCTGTGAATAAAACTACACTGGTAACACTTCATTCATTGAAAACTAAGGACTCCTCAGGAGAATAATTTTTTTTATTTATTTATTTTATTTGAGTAAAGATCATGTGTTAAAAGAACCAAATAATTATTTATCATTTTGGTTTGAATCGTAAGGAACGTAACGATTCTGTTTCCAGTTCCGATTCGACTTTAGTTCTTTACTTACTACCAGTTAGCTTGAGATTGATGTGTGAGTCATTTGACTGATTAATTAAAGTAAATTGTTCCCTATCTGTCACTCACTTGACGTGGTGTCGATGTAGTGACACTAGGGGTTGCCCTTGGGAGCCCCAAACACTTCTGATCTTTGAGAAAATGCCAATGGGAATTGGCAAGTGGAATTTGCATGCCACTCCCCTGGACATACAGGTATAAAAGGAGCTGGATCGCAACCACTCATTCAGATTTTTTCTTCAGAGCCGAGCGGTTGTGTTTCAGTGAGCTGAATTCCTCTGCCGGTCCATTCATCTCTGAAAGCTGTTGGATTTACGGTGCATTACAGCGGTTTCTCCCCCTCATGCACCGTTGGAGTGCAGAGAATGCCCCTGGGTGCTTCAGCAGCCTAAGAGCATATATTCTTGCATTAAAAGAGTATATTTTCCTTCTAAAAGAGTGGCACTGACGGAGAGCATCTTTTTAAAGATGCCTTTCCGTCTGTGTTTAATTCCTGGTTGCGGTTGTTATCTCTTCGCTTCCGACGGCCACAATCGCTGTCTCACGTGCTTGGGCACTGCCCACGCAGAGACAGTGTTCATGGACGGGTCAGGTTCTCACTGCGAGAACATTGCGAGAACATTGCAGTCGCGGCTTTCCTTCGTCAGAGGGAAAGCCACCCCAGCGGCTCCCCGCCTCGGTCCTTCTACCTACGGGTATGAGGCCATGTCAGTTAGTACTGGGGGCGATTTGGGGACCCCAATGGGAGCTGCTCCGCCGGGTAACCCCCCACAGACCTCCCATTCCCCAGCACGCTCGTTCGCCCCGGTCGAGTTCTGGGATGAGACCGCCAGCTCGTCTCAGGGCGAGTTCATGGTCTCATTCGGGGCTAGCAAACTGGATAAGCTCTCGATAGCAGCATCAGAGAGTGGGCTGGTTCAGTCTGACGCTGAAGACTCGACTGGGCTCCCACCTTCAGGTGCGGTCACCCAGTCACAGGCCGATGCGGAGCTGGCCACCTATGGCTCAACTTGGTAGAGATGAGGGAGGCTGACATGGTACGGTTCCTTAACACCCCTATCTCCCAGGTTGGCCTATTCGGTGACACCATGGAGGACTTTGCGCAGCAGTTCTCGGCGGTCAAGAAGCAGATGGAGGCTATCCAGCATTTCCTTCCCTGGCGCGGATCAAGATCCCGCACCCCGTCTGCTCATCGCCAGGGGCGTCCCCCTGCGGCAACGACACTGGCTCCGCCGCAGCCCGGCCCGGCCCCGACGTGAAGCCTCCCGCAGGAAGCAGATGCCCCCCGTCTCACGGCCCGCTGCCAAGAACTTGAGGAAGGCTTCAAAGCACCCCTGAAATGGGCGACCCAGGGACGTGGAGACCCACTACAGGCCTGGAGGTGCTAAGCAGGCCACTCCATCCCCCGGTGGAGGGCCGGGAGGAGAATACTTTGTTGCCTTTTCTTTTGATTTCGCTGCATTCCTGAGGGGCTGCGGTACCCACATTTTCAGAAAAAGAGCGTTTTCCTCATTCCCTGGGTCACACACCCAGTGTTTACGGCTGTCGTTATCACGCCGGACACTGCACTTTTACGGTAGGCCCCCCGCCCCTGCGCACCCAGCTTCAGCACAAACACACCCACACCTGGGCGGTTGTGATGGATTATGAGGACGGTTTTCCTCCTCCCCCGTCACTGACCGGTCCTATGGTGGGTACCCGGAGGGAGTGCTTTGATGTCCCCAGACTCATCACAGCCACGAGCTAGGGGTTCAAGCCCCCTCAATGTGGCACCTCCGGCTCCGCCCTGCCGCGAGGCCCCACCCACCAGTACATCTGACGTGATTGTCCCCTTGTTCCCCCTTGCCCGGAGCTTGGAGGCGTGGTTTGCGCTCCCCAACCCATCGCGATGGCTGACCAGGACCGTCCGACTTGGGTATGTGATTCATTTTGCCAGGCTTCCACCCGGGTTCAGCGGCATCCATTTGACCTCAGTGAAGGGCGAGAACGCCGCTGCCCTGCATGTGGAGATCGCGACCCTTCTGCGGAAGGATGCGATAGAGCCTATCCCTCCAGCCGAGATGAAGAAGGGGTTCTACAGCCCCTACTTCATCATACCAAAGAAAGGCGGTGGGTTGCGGCCAATCTTGGACCTGTGAGTACTGAACCGAGCCTTGCACAGACTCCCATTCAAGATGCTGACGTAGAAATGCATTTTAGTGACCGTTCGGCATCAAGATTGATTCACGGAGGTAGACCTAAAGGACGCATACTTCCACGTCAAAAGGGCACAGGCCCTTTCTGTGGTTTGCCTTCGAGGGCTGGGTGTACAAGTACAAGGTCCTCCCCTTCGGTCTGTCCCTGTCACCTCACGTCTTCACGAAAGTCACAGAGGCAGCCCTTGTCCCACTAAGGGAAGTGGGCATCTGCATCCTCAACTATCTCAATGACTGGCTGATTCTAGCTCACTCTCGAGACTTGTTGTGTGCACACAGGGACCTGGTGCTCAGGCACCTCGGCCGGTTGGGGCTTCGGGTCAACTGGGAAAACAGTAAGCTCTCCACAGTACAGAGCATCTCTTTTCTCAGGTTGGAGTTAGACTCAGTCTCTATGATGGTGTACCTCACAAGCGAGCGCGCACAGTCGGTGCTGAGCTGCCTGAAGTCATTCAGGCAGAAAACGGCGGATCCACTGAAGCAATTTCAGAGGTTCCTGGGGCATATGGCATCCTTAGCGGCGGTCACGCCGCTCAGGTTGATGCATATGAGACCGCTTTTTGCACTGGCTTCAGACTCGAGTCCCAAGATGGGCATGGCACCACGGGGCACATCGCGTGGTCATCACGCTGATCTGCCGTCACTTGTTCAGCCCTTGGACGGACCTTGCATTACTACCGGCAGGGGTCCCCCTGTGTCCATGCGCGTCGTGGTTATGACAGACACCTCCGAGCATGGCTGGGGCACCGTGTGCAATGGGCATGCAGCCACAGGCTCCTGTACAGGGCCGTGACTGCGTTGGCATAGCAACTGCCTCGAGTTACTAGCAGTGTTGCTTGCCCTGTGGGGGCTTCGGCCGTTGATCCAGGGCAAGCACGTGTTGGTCTGGATGGACAACACAGCAATGATAGCATACATCAACTGCCAAGGCGGCTTGCGCTCACATCGCATGTCGCAACTAGCATGCCGTCTCCTCCTCTGGAGTCAGCAGCGACTCAAGTCGTTGTGAGCCACTCACATCCCTGGCGACATCAGCAGCGCGGCAGACACGCTGTCGCAGCAGGTCACGCTCAGGGGAGAGTGGAGACTCCACCCCCAGGTGGTCCAGCTGATTTGGAGTCGATTCGGTCAAGCGCAGGTAGACCTGTTCGCTTCCCGGGAATCCTCCCACTGCCCGCTCTGGTACGCCCTGACCGAGGCTCCTCTCGGCACAGATGCGCTGGCACACAGCCGGCCCCAGGGGTTACGCAAGCATGCGTTCCCCCCAGTGAGCCTACTTGCACAGACCCTGTGCAAGGTCAGGGAGGAAGAGGAGCAGGTTATCCTAGTAGTACCCTACTGGCCCACCCAGACTTGGTTCTTGGACCTCACACTCCTCGGAACAGCCCCTCCCTGGAGGGATCTCCTCTCTTAGGGACGGGGCACCATCTAGCATCCATGACCAGACCTCTGGAATCTCCATATCTGGCCCTTGGACGGGATGCGGAATACCTAAGTGGCCTACCACCCGTGGTGGTAGACACGATCACTCAGGCTAGGGCTCCCTCTATGAGGCGACTGTATGCTTTGAAGTGGCATCTGTTCGCTAAGTGGTGTTCTACATGATGTGAAGACCCCCAGAGATGCGCAGTTGGGTCGATGCTTTCCTTCCTGCAGGAGAGGCTGGAGGGGCAGCTGTCCCCCTCCACCTTGAAGGTTTACGTGGCTGCTATAGCGGCGCACCACGATGCAGTTGACGGTAAGTCTCTCGGGAAGCATGACCTGATCATCAGGCTCCTTAGAGGTGCGAGGAGGCTGAATCCTCCCAGACTGCACCTCATTCCCTAATGGGATCTCTCCGTGGTCCTGTGGGGTGCCCCGTTTGAGCCCCTGGAGTCAGTTGAGCTAAACTGTGCTCACGTCCATCAAGAGGGTAGGGGACCTGCAGGCGTTCTCTGTCAGCTACACGTGCCTGGAGTTCGGTCTGGAATATTCTCACGTGGTCCTGAGAGGAAAGAAAGTCCTACACATCTTAGATGGCATGAGGGTGGGTAAATGCTTAGTCTATTTATATTTATCCAACACATCCAACCTCTTCTGCCATTGCATTCACTTGTACTGTTTATAACCGATTTGTATTTAGAGTTGCACTACGTATGTGCATGTGTGTATGTATGTACTGTATGTATGTGTGTGTCTGTGTGTATGTATGTATGTGTGTGTGTGTGTGCGTATGTATGTATGTATGTATATGTATGTATGTATGTGTGTATATATACATATATATATGTATATGTATGTATACAGTATATATATATTTTCTATTGTGTATTCTATATGTACTTTTTTCTTTTCAATATTTATTTATTTTTTATTCATTTTTTAATTATTTTTTAAAAGTCTTGTTGCTGTTTTGTATTGTTGTGTACTGGAAGCTCCTGTCACCAAGACAAATTCCTTGTATGTGTAAGCATACTTGGCAATAAAGCTCATTCTGATTCTGATTCTGATGATGAGAGAATTTTCATTTTTGGGTGAACTAACCCTTTAAAGTAAGTTGTTTGCGAATCACACTATACTGGTCACACTTCATTCATTGAAAATATCCAACTCAAGAAAGTAATTTGTTCGCAAGCTAGCCAAAAACACACTCAGAGGATTTTATAATGGTGCAGATGTTCAAAAAGTGTAATGAATAATTCTGATTTTGAATCATTCTGTTCCAGTGTCCCCCATTCTGGAACCAGTCCTGAATAAGAACAGCAACCCATTGCAACAAGCCCTTTTAGAAACCCCTTCATAAAAATACACTTACATTTATTGCTAAGGGTTTTCTTAACTCAAGGGGTTTGTTGTAAGTTATTAGCACAGATTTTAATGTATTGCAAGTCTTACATTGCTCCCAGACTTATAAAATCATTGTTCTGACAACCATTTTGTTGTCTTAAAAAACACCCATACCTAAATTATGCTGCCACTCAGTGGCTCTATACAGTAGGTCCACCCCTGTGTCCCGTTATGCCATTCGCTGGCACCCATACTGTAAATCCATACACACACTGGATCCCTATTGAAGGCAGTGTACAATTGCAACCTCCAAGAAATAGGTGTTTTTCTGTGGCTTTATATAACATTTCGTCAAGTTTTTGCTGTGGTCTATTTGCTGTGGTTTATCTGGAGCGCATTAATGCATTTTGCTGGGACTAGCTGAATGCTCTGACATAAGATGGGATGTTTGTGAGTGTTGTCTGACAGTTTACCACAGGGAGAATGCCGATTGGTGTTTTCATTCTTCTCCTTATTTTTTCTTATTTTTATTTTTTTATATTTTTGTGAATAGGCCTATTAAACACCATTACATTCTTACTTCAAAGCCTGGATAATAGTATACAGCATAATATACTGTATTCCAGAGTTCAAGAGGGTGAAAAAGGGAAATTCGTTTCGCTAACCTAAGATGAAGCACCTTAGAAAGGCAACTACAAATAAATAGAACTCCAAAGTAAATGTTCATATGGAAATTATAACATAACAAGGGTGCAAATTACAATTTTCAGTGAAGCCAAAATTTTGTTCAAGAGAGGTCAAAGTTCCCTCTAAACTGTGTGTGAAAAACATGTGCAGAACACAGACTTAAAAATGTCTATGAGATTTCTAGAACTAGAACTAAATGAATAGGCAACATTTAGAATCTTGTAATGGTTTCATTCTTTCTGCTGATGCCCGACTATTTTCATCTCGACTTCAGAAAGTTTTGATGATGTTCATGGTCTTTTGATGACAAGTCCTACGATAGGTGAAAGTAGCACGTGGGTTGTCTGCAGTTTTGTTGAACCCTTTGTGGGAGATGTCAACTGCTTTTCTGACCATAGAAACAAGCTTATATTTTCTGAGCCACCTGTTTGAGAGAGCTCTTCAGAATGAATGTTTATCTTTATAGCTGACAGACTTGTATTTTTCCTGCATATTCTGCATGAGTGTATTGTGGAAAAGAAGGGTCTTTTTGATATGAGCAGGAACTTTGTGCTTCCGTAGTTCCATCCGAGTCTTCATTCTTGGGAAACTTTTCGATATGTCTGACAGCTTTAACTTTAACCTCTGACATCTTTTCTTATATTTTTCTTCCCTCGTTTTCATTTCATTGACCTTATGCTCAAGCTTCTTTAATTTTCTAAAGTAATGCATTTTTGCACTTCTTACCCTTTTTTTGTTTTGAAGGTCTATGCTCTGGTGTCTGATCAACCTCGCTAGAATTGCTAGGTGGTGTGGACGCCCTGCCAAATGTCTCCATCTCTCTCTGACTTTTCACTGACACCCTGTGTTTTCGCAGTCTGTCCCTCCATGCTTTTCTGACCTTCCTTTGCTTTCAGTCAGATGGTTCGCCACTACATTTGAACGTTTCTTATTTCTTTCTCTTTCCTTTCTTAAATGTTCCTGAAACTTCACTGGGTCTTCCCTCAGTCTTTGTTTGTATTCTCTCAGCTTCTCTCTTCCACTTCTTTCTTTCTTTCTTTTTTTTTTTTTTTTTTGTCTCCCTGCATAACTCTACATTTACATGCTAAAAAAGAAATCAAAATAATTATTAAAAGAGTTGAATAAACATTACTAATCAAAAGCCTGAGTACACCTGCTAATTTTGTTACAGTTACAATTATATTCAAATTGATCAGTCATTTGTCTTTTTAACTGAGTGTATGTATATTGCTTCCCTTCACAAATGACAAACTTGTATCTGTACTATCGAGATGTATAGTAATTGTGAACCTTCAGCCATTAATGACAATTACTGAAATCACAGGTGTCTTTATATTTAGGTTAATGTTCAGAGAAAATGTAAAACATATTTAAAACTGACTTCATTATGTGACCAAATCCATTATGATTATTTCCTTAAAATAAATAGTTGAAAATAACATTTTGTCACTACCAAAACAATCCAGTCACTACATTATCATATGTTTCGGTGGTGACCGTTTCGGTAGTGAATATTTTAGCAAAGTTTTGGCATAACTCAACAATGCTAGCTAGCACATGGCTGGCAAACACAGTTTTTAACAAAAACTCCCCCCATGTTACCTCCCCCCCATCCCCCCCCGGAATCTGCGCCCCTGGGTGTGGCTAAAATCAGGCTCAGCCAATGGACTAAAACATGTTGTGTTTCGGTTGTGACATGAAATTGAGGGACAGCATTTTTAAATAAAGTCTCACTTCATATTAGGTGTCTTCAACTACTATGTACTAACGTTAATATAAATACAATACAATGTGCTTACTTTGTAATGACAATTTTCTCTGCAAAATTCACACAAGATTCACATCTGCTGCTACTGAGGTTGAGGTTCGGGTAAGTTTAGGGGTATGGTTAGGTTAGGGTTATGGTTTAGAGTAAGGGTTGGGATAGGGTTAGGTTTAGGTGTAAGGTAAACAGAGTAAATACTGATGTAATGAAATGCAGGTACTTTAAATTTAAGTACAATGCAACAACATGTATGTACATAAAAAGTACAATGTATCAAATGCTTAAGTACACAGTGGTTAAAGACACCTAATATAAAGTGGGTCAAACATTTCTGCATTGGCTGTATAGAAATGTTTTGTACAGAATAGTGCAGTGAACACATGGTCTGGTACATGGTATTTTTTTCAGGTGGCTAAAGGGTCTGCCCAATACAAATATTGCAATACAAACAAAATAGAAGGAACATTGGTGCAGTTTATAGGATTTACTAATAGTTTGGCAGTGTAGCGCATTAATTCAATTCCATTTTTAGGTTAAAGAGTAACAGAGGCTTGTCTGGCAGGCAGGTAAACTCCTGCACATTGGCACTGCTGACTATAGCCTGAGGCTTATTTACAACAGGGCCTACACTCACTCTGAATCATTTCAGCCTGACAAGAGACAAACACACACAGTCAAGTTCATGCCTGCCTTTAAAGTGATATATACAGTATGCTTGCAGCAAAGCTATAGTATTCACTTTGAGATATACTGCTTATTTGATATAGCTAACACAAGTCTATTAATTAAATGTCTCTCAAGTTGAGTGCACACATGAGCATTGAATGTGGGTGTGTTACCAGTAAAACATAAAAAAAGAAAGAAAATGCTGACGGGCTGGTATTATCCCGTGATCTTAAAGGAATAGTTTCCCAAAATATAAAAAAAAATAATAATAATAATACCTTTCATAATTTGCTTACACTCATGTCATGTCATTAAGAACACAAAGAAAAATAAAAACATGAAAGTATTCCATGACATTTGTGCCTTATTTCATATCTAAAAGACAGAAAAGTAAAAAAAAAAAAAAAAAGCTAACAGGCGGAAGATATCCTGTGATCTTAAACAAATAGTACAACTGAGTCCAAATGTTAACGCATAAGTGGTGTTAAAAAGGTTTTGAAGAGTTCACATGTGCATATGCTCAAGTGCGTCGGGGAACACTGAAGTCTAATACAGAGGGAAACCCATCTATTGCAGCACAATGCACCTGTCGCATTACAAAGTGCATGCCGCTTTCGTGTCTTTAGCAGCTTTCCCACATTAAATGGCTTTCTGGTGCACGTGTAAATGAGCTATTATAATTAAACATTTGCAGAAGTTATTACTCCACCCCCTGAGTAACGTCAATTACGACAGCTCAACCAACATGGTTCGAATGATGGATGTGTGACATAATTACTATGGTTTGGGAAACAGTCATGACTAGCTAGTTAATTTCTACAACAATGCATCGTACTATGGTGGTTATGCAGTGAGTTACGTTGTTGTACGGTGATTGATTCTTTCACTAATTGGACTGATCTGGGTCTCGAGTTCAACTCACTAACTCGATAATCTGGTTAGAGCGGTCAGTTAACAGCTCACTGGAGTGTTAGATTATCAGTGAATAGGGTTTAAATTTTGGTCTGTTCCTCCACCGTGATCTCATGAGAATTTGTATGTATTTTAAAATAAAGTTAGGTTCTAGCACATGTACATTTGCTTAAGTTTGCATAGACACCGAAACGTACAATACTGACATATTGACAGCATCTAAAATGTAATCATTTTTGCACATTAACACCTTTAGAAATGTACAAATGTTTACATATACTGATTGAATCAATGAATATTGAATTCATGCGATTAATCAGTTAATTTCATTGCATTTATAATCAATGAGATAAGTTGTGTTCAGTGCCATCACATTTATTTGATGCATTTACCTAATATGACGTAATAACGGTTTAATTTGGTTCTGTGTGATTTCTATTGCCCTATTCAATGTTTTATAGGATTATATCACTTTAACCAAGACTCAGCTTTTAAATGTTCAAATAAATAAAAATGCAGTTATAATTTAATCATTCCTTAAGGATTTCATTTTTATTTTATTTGCCATGGAACACAAAAGGAGTTTTCAGAATATGCCAAAAAAAAAAAAAAAAAAGAAAAAGAAAAAAGCACACAATCAAAAGCATCATAAAACAATCATAAAAGTAATCTATTTTATTTTTGTGCTATATTCCAAATCTTTAGATAGCTTTGTGTGAGGAATAGACACATATTCAAGCCTTTTTTTCAATGATCTCTGTCTCAGTCTGCCGTTGTCAAGGATTCACCAGGCTCTCTCGCCACACACGATGTCTGGTCTCCCATGGAATACACTCACTTACATGCTACTTACCTGTTCTCCAGCGAAGTCTTCTAAGTTCCACTCCAGCGATATCCAACGATTTCTCCAAGGTTCCTCTCAAACGTTTCCAACGATCTGTTTCCCCTGTGTCTCCTCTCCTCGCATCCCCGTCTGATGTTTGTGAGTGTGGCTCATCAAGGGCTCTCACTCATATGAATACAGACTGTTATCACTGTACTGCTCATCATTTACCATTCAACATCTTCTGATTGATACTCACCTGTTTACTTAAACTGTGTGTTTGATAAATACCTGCCTTCGGGTTCAAACATCATCTTCGAGTCTGGGTTTCCGTTACAGACGACCAGACCTGCCAAAATCATGAACCGAGCAGGTATAACACTGCCGGATCCATTTCAGGAGCTGGTTGACGCTCTCTGCCTTGCACTTATCCCTCATGTTTACCCCGCTGCACCACCGATCACAACCAGCGCTCCCTTCACTTCTTCTTCTGCACCAGTCTATACTGCCAGTCCCGTGGTCAACTCAGGATCGGCGGAGGACTGCAGCGGCTTTCTTCTCCAATGTCCGCTCTCCCTAGAGATGCAGCCGCATCGCTTCCCCACCGAGCAGGCTAAAATTTCATTCATTATATCTCTGCTTGCAGGAAGAGCGTTGAAGTGAGTTCAATTTCTCTGGGAACAAAACAGTCCAGTCACTCAGTCGCTTGAGAGCTTCATTAAACAATTCAAGGAAGTTTTTGGATGCCCTGTGGGAAATTCATCTATCAGCGAACAATTTTATAATCTCCGTCAAGGTAGAAGTTCAATTAATGAATATGCTCTCAAATTTCGTACTCTAGCTGCTTCCAGCGGATGGAATGAGCCCGCCCTTCTCACCAGCTACCATCAGGGACTCGAACCGAGGCTGCGGCTGCATCTCTCCTCTTATGACGATTCAATGGGGCTAGAGCGTTTCATCCAGCTCTCCATCCGCATGGCCAACAGAATGAAAGCCTGCCTGAATGAACTACCCGCCCTGCAGCCTCCACCTGTTCTGCACCAACAACCTTCTGTCAGCTCTCCAGAACCAGACAGTGAACCTATGCAAGTGGATGCCTTTCAGCTGTCCTCAGCAGAGCGCCAACGGTGGCTGACCCAGCGATTATGCTTGTATTGCGGTGGAGGGGGACACGTCATCTCGGCGTGTCCCATTCATCTCCCACGCCCACTGGTGAGTCACGTTAACACTCCTAATGTCAGTTATTTGCCATTATTAACCAGTGTGACACTTACCGCCTCTGGTTTGTCACTTACAGTATCCACTCTCCTCGACTCTGGGTCAACCGGCAACTTCATCTCCGGCACGCTCTGCCGCCAGCTCCAGCTCCAAAAGAGACCCTGTGAGTCCAACTTCAAGATTCACTCAATAATCGGCAAACCACTGGGCAGAGGAGTCACCTGTCACTGTGTTGGTCCTATCAAACCTCAAATCAGATGTTTGCATTACGAAGAAATCATTCTACTGGTTCTGGAGAGCTCTACAGCCAAAATCATATTAAGACATCCCTGGCTCATTCAACATTCTCCCGTTATCTCCTGGTCCACCGGAAACATCCAGTGTTTTCCTTCCTGCTTCCCCATTCATCCTAGACCCACGGCTTCAATCAAAAAATATCCTGTTCTACATCTCAATACCACCTCCATCGAAAGCCCAACTAGTCAAACTTCTGTGGAGGTACCACCCTGCTACTCCCACTTTCAGCACGTCTTCTGTCCCCAACAAGCCTCTCAACTACCTCCTCATAGACCATGAGACTGTGCAATAGACCTCTTACTTGGGGAGCCAGTGCCCCGTGGTAAGATATATCCCCTCTCCATCCCAGAGCAAAAGGCCATGGAGTATATTGAGGAGGCCCTCAACCAGGGCTACATCTGGCCATCCACATCCCCTGCTGCTTCAAGATTTTTCTTTATGGCGAAGAAGGATGGAGGCTTGCGGCCCTGCATAGATTATCGCTCCCTCAACAAGATTACTGTCAAGTTCCGCTATCCGCTTCCCCTCATCCAGGCAGCCTTGGAACTGTTGAGAGGAGCCACTGATCTTCACCAAGCTGGACCTTTGCAGCGTGTGCAACGTCATTCGGATCCTCTACAACGTTTCCAACAATCTGTTTCCCCTGTGCCTCCTCTCTTCGTGTCCCCGTCTGATGTTTGTGAGTGTGGCTCATCAAGGACTCTCATTTCCTATATGAATACAGACTGTTATCAGTGTACTGCTCATCATTTACTGTTCAACATCTTTTGATTGATACTCACTTGTTTACTTAAACTGTGTGTTTAATAAATACCTGCCTTCGGGTTCAAACATCATCTTCGAGTCTGGGTTTCCGTTACAGCTGTAGTTCCCACCGTAACTGTCGAGACTTTATTTTCATAATTCAAAAATTGCAGCCCCAAGACGCATTACAACAGGTCTTACGGCTATGATGTTAAATGCTCATTGGCTCTCACATGTCTTTTGACTGATTGCGACATGCCGTATTTTGTTATGTATTCGTTTGAATGTAATATGACAGTGCCTTCATGGAGTGTATCAGGAGAAGATTTTTAGTAATTAATAACTTAAATTTCACTTTATTCCAAACACAAAGCTGTTGTATCATTGAATGCAGCACATAGACATTTGGACTATTTTTGTTCTGAATTTTGCCTTTTTTTATACAGTTGCAATCAAAATTATTCAAACCCCCCCCCCAAAACAGTAAGGATTTACAAAGGTAAGCTTTTCTGATGACCCAGAATTTTTAAACTTTACATCTATATCAGTTGAGTGACACATTCAAAGTCATAGTGTGTATATATAACCTAATATTTCTTAATAGCAGGATTTTTAAAAAAATACAGCCATGTCATAATTATTCAACCCCTGTTGCATGTAGCTGTTTCTTAAATATGTAAGGCTACACAAGTAATTGTTTTAAAACAAAATTAAGTCATCAATCTGCAATGGCACTTATTTAAGTTTTAAAATTTAAGTTTAGCATTGTAAGCAAAAATGTATTTCTATGCAAAAAAATACAATTAAAAATAAGTTGTCTCAAAAGCTAATAGAGGAGATTATTTCATTGCACAAGAAAGGTCATGGCTAAAAGTACATTTCCAAGGCACTTCAATTTCCAATAGACAAAGTTGGCAGCATCATTCATACATTTTTAAATATGGTACAACAGCAACCTTCTTGGGGTGTGGAAGAAAGCAAAACTTCACCAAGAGAAATGTTGAATTGAATATTCAAGGAGTAATTAGGAAAGACCTGTGGAGTCCTGGAAGAAGGTTTTATAGACGTATGAAACTAAACTGAAAATGAGTTTTAGGCCCATGGGTCAGCAGTACATCTGGAGTAAGATGACAAAGTGATGACAAGAATGACACCATCCCCACAGTCAAGCATGGAGGCGGGTCAGTCCTGTTATGGGGGTGTTTTGCGGCTGCAGGAAACGGCTATCCTGACTATGTGACTGACACCATGGATTCTTTCAGGTATCAGGCCATTTTGGTGTCGTGGGTATCAATGTTACAAGCTGTATCTTCAGTGTGCAAACTGAAGCTCGGTGATCACTGGACTTTCCAGCAGGACAATAACACCAAGGATACATCCAAGTTGTCCAAAATCTGGTTCAGGGATAGGTTGTGGAATGTCCTTAAATGACCCTTTCAGTCCATTATTAAAATCCCATTGCAAATCTTTGTTGGGATTTCAAGGAAGCAGTGGCAGCACAGAAACCAAAGAATGTCAATGAGCTGGAAGCTTTTGCTCATGAGAAATGTGTAAAAATTCTAATAGAGAGGTGTCCGAAGCCTGAGAACACTTACCTGAAACATTCATTTGCTGTTATTAAGGATAAAGGATGCTCCACAAATGATTGACTTTGGGGGTTGAATATTTTTGACATGACATTTGTGGAGAAAATTAGTTATTTTTTTATTTTAAAATTTGGATAAACTGAACTCTTTGTTCTCAAAATCACTCAAATGTGTGTTAAAAACGTACTTTGACCGTATACTGAGGTTTTAGTTGATGTGTTTTAATTCACATCACCAGAATGTATTGCTGGTCAGTGGGGTTGAATAATTTCAATTGCAACTGTATATATAAATGATAACACTTTACAACAAGGTTCCATTCATTAACATTAGGTAATGCATTAGGTATCATGAACTAACAAGAACAAAATATTGATTACAGCATTAATTAATCTTTGTTAATGTTTGTAACGGTGGCTGCCCCCCAAAATAAATGTAAACAACCTTTTAAAATAATTTGGGCGGCAGACAGGTTTAGCCCTGTTAAAATTTCTTTAGACCCTGGATAGCTTTTAAAAAGTCACCAGTCACAGCGATATTAGCAGGGACGTAGCTAGTGGGGTGAAAGGTGGGAATGATTCTAGGGGCCCAAAGGTCCAGGGGGCCCCACAACAAATTCCAAACTGTATTTTTTAACTGGAAAGGGGCCCAGAACAATATACAGTCAGGGGGCCCAGATTACCTTGCTACGGCCCTGGATATTAGAAATCTTTTTACTGTACTAGGGAATTACCACCAGACAAAAGATCTCTTTAAAGATTTAATTGTAAACAATAATGAAAATGTTAATCATATAGCACAATGAAATTAAACAATAAACACCTTTACAACATCAAACAACTTAAGTTAAACTTGTGGCTGTGTGTGTGTGTGTGTGTGTGTGTGTGTGTGTGTGTGTGTGTATGTATATATATATATATATATATATATATATATATATATATATATATATATATATATATATATATATATATATGTGTGTGTGTGTGTGTGTGTGTGTGTGTGTGTGTGTGCAGGGTGTAGGTGTATGTGGGTGTAAGGGAGAGAGGTTAGGCTCTCTGGAGGACTGTGTGCAGGTCAGTACAGTAGGTTGCATGTACCTTGCAGTGTGTGATGCACTGGTTTGTTGGAATGCAGAGTGAAAGTCACAAATGAGGGGATGGCAGGCCAGAACACAAAGCAATCGCCTTTAGCTTTAGACGCTCTGTTCTGTCACAACTCTGTTGCAGAGCACATCGGCGGGTCAGCAGACTCTTTAGTTCTCCATTACTCGTGCCACTCCACATTAACAACTATTATTATTTGTTTAACAGCAAACGCTTTTTAGTGTGGAGCGCTTTTTATGAGTCCCTTCTAGGGCTGCAACAACTAATCGATAAAATCGATAATTATTGATAATGCAAATCATCGACAACTAATTTCATTATCGATTAGTTGGATTTATGCGGCAAACACCGAGAATCTCCACCAGTGACGTCACTTTACAGTCCAGTGAAAATGTGCACAAGCATGTGTTTATAAAAAAATTATGTATTTTTCAGATGGGCAGAATTATTAATATTTCTATTCTGGTGTCACCAATGCCCTCTGCTGGGCTAATTTTTTTGTCCCACTCCATCTATGATGAATAATTTTACTTTTTAATAAACAGTACATTTTAAGTTTTACAAGTAATGGAAAGGAACTGCATTGCATATTTCCTGAATGTAATAATAATACAAATTAAACATAACTATTCATGATTCAGGCTTTGTTTAAAGTTTTGTGAGAGTAAAGAATCGTTCAGTACAGTAAACCAATTTACACCCTTTATCATTTCTGTTTCTTAAAAAAAAATATATATATAAAATACAGGAAATGTTATTTATCCGATTAATCTAAGAAATAATCGAAGATTAATCGATGATCAAAATAATCGTTAGTTGCAGCCCTAGTCCCTTCACTGTTTGTTCTCTCTCCTCCATTCACGTTCCTTTTCTCACAGCACAAGTACACCAAGGCAACTTTTTCTCCTTGACCATCTCTGCACCATTCTGTTTCACTCCACACTTGTCACACCCCAGGTGCACTATGACGAGCAGCCATTTTATACACTCTCACATTAGGGATTGGTGGAGGACCCTTAAAGCGACAAGGCGGATTTTCACTCCACCACATGTTAGTTAATAAAAATGCAATTGTTTATTGTTATTTCATAGTGCATGAATTAATGTTAACATATACAACTTTTGATAAAAAAAAAAAAATACTATATTTTGAAATTAACATTAACAAAGATTAATAAATGCTGTAAAATTATTGTTCATTGTTAGTTAATTTTAACTAATGTTGTTAACTAATGTTAACAAATGGAACCTTCTTGTAAAGTGTTACCAAATAAATAATTATGATGACATTTATCTGCCTGTTACTTTTATTATATGCTTAAGGAATGAATATGGTTAGGTTTAGGGGTAGGGTTGGATTAGTGGTTCTAAAATATATAATAAATAATTTATACAAATATATTTATAATGGATTCCGGGATTAAATACAGTATATTTATAATGGATTACTAAATATTAAAAATTTCTAAAACTGTAAAAAACAAAAAAATGTAAATTTCTTGATGCTGTCAAAACGTCCATATTCTGCGTTTCAGCGTATAGCCAATCATACAAATATGTATGTTTAAATATAACAAATAAAACTTTGATGATGCTTTTTTATTATTATTATTATTTTATTTTTTTTGGAATCTAATTTTGTAAGTCCTCTTTCACCTTCATTGCATGGAAAATGTATTGTTAAAAATTTTTATTTTTCTGTTTCACGGAAGAAAGAAAATCATATGGGTTAGGAACAACATGAGGGTGAGTACATAATGATAACATTTTCATTTTTGCATGAACTATTCCTTCAAAATCGCTGATAAAGCTGTGTGTGGACATGAGCATTGAATGTGGGTTTGTTTCCAGTAAAACTGCAAAAAAAGACAGAAAATGCTGACAGGCGGGTGTTATCCTATCATCTTACTGTAATACCTCCATGTTTGCGTGTGGTCCGACACAACAGTCATCAAAATTGTTCAGTGTCACCTCTGACGTAGATTACCCAGAGCTGCCAGCCAGCTGTATTCTCAAAATATACTGTAATGTATGGTCACACATCGGAACCATGAATTAAGTGGGCAGTGGAAACAAAACAAGTTGTCCCTGTTACGGTGTTAAGCTCTGAAGAGCTGTTAAGTCGGACAGCATAATAAAGGCACTTGATAAAATGTGCTTTGCCCCACTTCTGGTTTTGTGTTCACTTCCCATTCCTTTGCACTGTTGACACTTTGATAAACATCACTGTCAAGTCAAAAAACTTGGTGAACCATGTCGCACACAGAACTTGCTGAGTTGACAGGATTTTCAGCCAATTTTCAGTTCTAGGAAGTCTTTGCCTTCAAGGCAACAGATTCTCATGTGCTTCTCGATGGGTATTTCAAAACAGCACGTTGCTTCTCTTTCATTTGAAAAATAACAGATTGAGAACTATTCTTCAGGGACTATTACTCACTGTTTTACCCAGTAAAGTCAGACAGTTGTATTTTCGGCATCTACAGTATCAATGTTACAAGCTGTATCTTTGAGCAGAAAAGGCATTGGCATTGTCTACACTAATTTTGGGGATAAATCTTTGAAATTGCGAATGATGAGAGGATTCAAACATGGTAAAATTTGTTAAAGGGATGGTTTACCCAAAAATTTACAATTCTGTCATAATTTACTCCTCCTCATGTCGTTCCAAATCCATATTTTCTTTCATCTGCGGGATAGAAAAGGAAAAATATTCATGAATATCCTGGTCTATCTTTTCAGTACAATGGCAGCTGATAGGAACTCACTTTAAAGTTTAAAAAAGAATCCAAAAATATAAATAGGGATGCACCGATATGGAATTTCTGGGCCGATACTGATAATTCATAGCACATTGTGGCCGATATGATAACCAATATTTAAAAAATAATAATAATAATTTTGAATCCTTTAACCTGGAACTTCTAGCTAATTCATTAAAAGCTTCTCATTTGAAATATATGTGTCATGTCAAAGCTTGGAATTTGGACTTGCTGCTATTTAAGGTTTGGCTGATGTAACATGAACCAGAAATGTGCCTATAAAACAAATGTATGCTGATTTGAAAGAGAAATAAAAGAAAATACACTTGCATAAATTGTAGGGAGCCCATTTATATGAGTGTTTATGGTAGTCCTGAAGACTCGCTCACAGAGAGAGAATAATGAACTTCAAACAGCTGTAATAATGCATTAAACCAAAATGAGGTGATAAACAGCATGTAAGGAACATTAAAGCAACAAAACACACAATACAACCCCTAAACTTTGTACACATGGTATAAGCCTAAAATTTATTATAACAGCCAGGCTGTGTGTGCAGGGGTGGTTCCCTATCTGTCACTCACTCTACGTTGTGTCCCTATACAGCGAGATCGGGGCACGAGGCCCCCCGACGTACCACTCTGCCGCGAGACCCATTCCGCGGGTACGTTAACAGTGGTCGTCCCCTTGGTGCCCTCGCCCGGATTTTGGAGGCGTGGCTAACGCTCTTCAACCCGTCGCAATGACGATCCGACTAGGTGCCTGCCCAGGTTCACCGGCGTCCGTTTCACCTCAGTAGGTGGCAAGGACGCCGCTGCCCTATGTGCGGAAGTCGCGGCCCTTCTGCTGAAGGACGCAATAGAGCCTGTCCCTCCAGCCAAGATGAAGGGTGGCTTCTACAGCCCCTACTTCATCGTGCCCAAGAAAGGCACTGGGTTGCGACCGATCTTGGACCTGCGGGCACTGAATCAGTCCCTGTACTGACTTCCATTCAGGATGCTCACGCAGAAGCACATTCTATTGTGTGTCCGGCACCGAGATTGGTTTGCGGCGGTAGACCTGAAAGACAGGTACTTTCATGTCTCGATCCTGCCTCTTCACAGACCGTTCCTTCAGTTTGCATTCGAGGGTCGGGCATAAAAGTACAAGATCCTCCCCTTCAGTCTGTCCCTGTCACCTCACATCTACACGAAGGTCGCAGAGGCAGCCCTTGCCCCGCTAAGGGAAGTGGGTGTATGCATCCTCAACTATCTCGATGACTGGCTGATCCTAGCTCACTCTCGAGATCTGTTGTGTGCGCACAGGGACCTGGTGCTCAGCCACATCAGCCGATTGGGGCTTCAGGTCAACTGGGAAAAGAGCAAGCACGCCCCGGTGCAGAGCATCTCTTTTCTCGGGATGGAGTTGGACTCGGTTGCTATGACCGCTCGTCTCACGAACGAGCACGCTCAGTCAGTGCTGAATTGCCTGAAGGCGGTCCCACTGAAAGAATTGCAGAGGCTCCTGGGGCATATGGCATCCTTGGTGGTCACACCCCTCGGGTTGATGCATATGAGACCGCTTCGGCACTGGCTTCAGACTCGAGTCCCGAGATGGGCATGGCACTGCGGCACGCATCGCGTGGATATCACAACGATCTGCCACAGCTTGTTCAGCCCTTGGACAGACCTGGAATTTCTACAGGTAGGGGTTCCCCTAGAGCAGGTCTTCAGGTGAGTTGTCGTCATGACAGACACCTCCAAGTCGGGCTGGGGCACTGTTTGCAATGGGCATGCAGCTGCAGGTTCCTGGACAGGCCCTCATCTGCGTTGGCACATCAACTGCCTCGAGTTTCTCGCAGTATTGCTAGCACTGTGGAGGCTTCGGCCGTTGATCCAGGGCAAGCATGTGTTGGTCCGGATGGACAACATGGTGACGGTAGTGTATATAAACCGCCAACTCGCAACTCGCCCGCCATCTCCTCCTCTGGAGCCAGCAGCGGCGGGCCACTCACATCCCCGGCAAACTTAATCGCACTGCGGACGCACTGTTGCGGCAGGTGACGCTCACAGGAGAGTGGAGGCTCCACCCCCAGGTGGTCCGGCTGATTTGGAGTCAATTAGGTGAGGCACAGGTAGACCTGTTTGCCTCCCAGGAATCCCACCAATGCCCGCTGTGGTATTCCCTGACCAAGGCCCCACCTCGGCATGGATGCACTGGTGCACAGTTGGCCCCGGGGTCTGCGCTAATATGCGTTTCCCCCAGTGAGCCTACTTGCACAGATGTTGTGCAAGGTCAGGGATGATGAGGAACAGGTCCTGTTGGTAGTGCTCTATTGGCCCACCCAGGCTTGGTTCTCGGAACTCATGCTCCTCACGACAGCCCCTCCCTCGCAAATTCCCCTGAGAATGGACCTCCTTTCTCAGGGACGAGGCATGATCTGGCACCCTTGACCAGACCTCTGGAACCTTCACGTCTGGCCCTTGGATGGGACGTTGAAGATCTGAGTGGCCTACCACCCACAGTGGTAGACACTATCACTCAGGCCAGGGCCCCCTCTTCCAGGCAACTGTACGCCTTGAAGTGGCACCTATTCATGAATTGTTGTTCTTCCCGAGGCGAAGACCCACAGAGTTGTGCACTCGGGTTGGTGCTTTCCTTCCTGCAGGAGAGGTTGGAGGGGTGGCTGTCCCCTCCACCTTGAATGTGTATGTAGCCGCTATAGCGGCACACCACGATGCAGTGGACGGTAAGTATTTAGGGAAGTATGACCTGATCATCAGGTTCCTTAGAGGTGCCAGGAGGTTTAATCCTCCTAAGCCGCACCTCGTTCCCTCGTGGGACCTGTCTGTAGTCCTGCTGGGCCTACAGAGAGCCCCATTGAGCCCTTAGAGTCAGTTGAGCTGAAAGCCCTCTCCTTGAAGACGGCCCTCCTAATTTTGCTCACCTCCATCAAGAGGGTTGGGGACCTGCAAGCATTCTCTGTCAGCGATACGTGCCTAGAATTCGGTCCGGCGTACTCTCACGTGATCCTGAGACCCCAGCTGGGCTATGTGCCCAAGGTTCCCACTATCCCCTTTAAAGATCAGGTGGTGAACCTGCAAGTGCTGCCCCTGGAAGAGGCAGACCCAGCCTTGTCTTTGCTGTGTCCGGTATGCACTTTGTGTATCTATTTGGACCGCACAGAGAGCTTTAGGCGCTCCGAGCAGCTCTTTGTCTGTTGCGGAGGACAGCAGAAGGGGAACGCTCCCCTTCAAACAGAGGACTGCCCACTGGATTATGGACACCATCGCATTGGCATACCAGGCCCAGGGTGTGCTGTTCCCTTTGGGACTACGAGCATGAACAGCTCAGTGTAGTCTCCTCCTGGGCCTTGGCCAATGGCACATCTCTAACAGACATCTGTAGAGCAACGGGTTGGGCTGCACCCAATACCTTCGCTAGATTTTATAATCTCCAGGTTGAGTCAGTTCCATCCTGTGTGTTGGTAGGTACAAACAGGTAAGCATGCGGGCAGCTGGCCGGGTGTACCGTTGGCACACAAGTGCCTTTCCCCATCCCCAGGGGAAGATATGCGCTCTTTCATCCACGTGAGTTCCTGGGATCGGTGAACTCTGGATTCCTCCCTCAGCACCTGCGGCAAGCAAATTCAGCAGAGGAATTCGACGCCAGGCCCAGTACTTGTGTCAGTATGCCCTGTTCAGGTCAGCCCCTGTACTGGTATAGGTGCTCCATATGCATTGGTTCCCTGTCCGTAACCTCATATGACGTAATCTTCCACGGTACGGTCTCCCTGATGGTAGACCCGTGTCTCCCCTTGGGCAGAGTCCCCTCTGCCACCGGTCGCCATGTTTGTAGAGCTCCGGGTAGGACCTACCATGGGGACTTCCTCCACATGCAGTACTGCTGATAAAGAATCAGTAAGCCCATGTGAAATATTTCCACACAATTACCTCCCCTTCGGGCAGGGTGTGGTCTCCACGGAGTCTTTTTCCAAGGACACCTACCCCGACGTGAATACGTTTGGTCCCAGCTGGACTCAAGCAAGTTCTTTCTCCGGGAGAAGAAAGAAGAGAAAAGGCCGAACCAGCTGGTAAGGCCCTTTCCCACTGTGGGCACGTCTGACCCCCCTTTTATGCTTTCGGGGGGGCGAGGGTCCATACGACACGCAGTGGCCTGCCTGCATCTGCACTGCCAATCCACATAACAGTTCAGCTAGTTGTGGGGTTTCGTATAGGGACCCCTAGTGTCACTACATCGACACAATGTCAAGTGAGTGACAGATAGAGAACATCTAGGTTACTGTTGTAACCCCCATTCCCTGATGGAGGGAACGAGACGTTTTGTCCCTCCTGCCACAACACTGAATTACCTGCTGTGATTGCCGGGACTCTGTATCGGCTCCTCAGCATAAACCTGAATTAGTGTTTGCACACCAGCTCCTTTTATACCTGTATGTCCGGGGGAGTGGCATGCAAATTCCACTCGCCAGGTTTCATTGGCCTTTTCTCAAACATCAGAGGTGTTTGGGGCTCCCAAGAGTGACCCCTAGTGTCACTACATCCCTCCATCAGGGAACGGGGGTTACAACAGTAACCTAGACGTTTGTGTGTTTCACAGACGCTTACTACAGGACTCATCCTTAACAGTTCCACTGTACAACTTATGAAATATGAACACAACAATCATAATGGGAATAGGTAACGAGTCATAACGTTATAAAAGTCTCAACTCGTAAAATACAACAAGCACATTTGTTTAACTCATAAACTAGTGTTTTTTAGCCATCTCAAGTAATTCTGTGAAATTTTTTTCAAGATCTATGAACAGTGTTAGGTTGTTTTGGGGCTAGTTTTAATCACAATGCCTTGCTGCAAGTAACGATGTGCAATTTCCCACATTCTGTTTAGGTTCCATTAAGTAATAAGCAAAAATGATCGGCCCCAAGTAACATACATACATGTTTTTGTCGCGTTTTCATGTACTGCCTCATGAAACAAACAGAATATGGTAAATGGCATGTCATTACTTACAGCAGGTGATCCCGAATTAAAACAAGACCCAAAACAACGTAACAAGGTGCAGAGATGTTGAAATAACCCTCACAGAGCGACATGAGGTTGGCTCTCACTCACACAGACTCGCTGTGTGCGTGCACGCACTGTCGCTTGCGGCTGCCCAAGACTCTGTCTGAAGGAAAGACGCTGCAGGCAGTCAGAGATTCTCAGCCGCAAGCAAATAAACCGTGACAAATTATTGGCGAAAATATTGTCGGAAATTCCATTATCGGCATGATAATAATAGTTTGATTTTCCCTGTTATCGGTCAATAATAAATTGGCCGATGATATATCGTGCATTCCTAATCATAAAAGTAGTCCACGCAGCTCGTGAGTCATATTCCAAGTCTTCTGAAGACATATGATAGGTTTCGGTGAGAAACAACCCAAAATATGCTATTTTACAGTGAAAATCTTGATGTCCAATGTTGCATGTTCACAGGTGTATGAGAGAAGCTCATTCACAGTGGCTCACGTGTCCACACATGAACTTACGATATTTAGTGCTAAAAACAGCACAAATGTGAACGAGATTCTCTCATAGTGTTCATGAATGAGCAAAGGATGTCAAGATTTTCCTTGAAAAATTAGTTATATTTCAGGTTGTTTATCAGCATCACAAGTTTATTACCATCGTACACCCTTTTGTGTTCCACATAAGACAGCATACTTGTAACAACATGAAGGTGAGTAGATTATAATTAAATGTCTTCTGCTGTGTGAACGTAGCCTTTGTGCACAATGGGCATTTGAATTCTGTGGAAATCTGCAGAGTTCTGTAGGAGCAATTTCCTTGTACTCCTGGTCTTGGGTTTCCTGGCTGTTAGGGTTAGGGTTAAGTCAGGGGTGCTTATTACTGGTCAATCTCATTAACAGGTAAAAAGGTAAAGGGAGTAGAGAGAGAAACTACACAAATAACAACAATCTTAGAGATCACGCTTTTTTCCCCCTCATTTCAGCTTCCCTGTGCGCAGAATTCCAAAACATAGGATGGCAGGATAAGACTCATTCATTTTTATGAGGAAAGCTCTACCTGACTGATTTAGGTGTAGGGGTAGGTTTAGGGCTGGGTTATAGTTTCTCAGACCAATCATGCTTTCCACTAATATAAACAGTGCTGGGTAGGTTACCTCTGAAATGTAATCTGATACTGATTACAAATTACATTACTAAAATTGTAATCGGTAATGTAATGTATTGGATAACACCTTTTAGGTAATCTAATCTGATTACTTGTGAATTACTTTGATACAGTCTAATCATACATATTACATTCAGTACCAATTAACACTCCTTTCATTAATAATTGGTAAAATTATTTAAAAAAAATAACAAATAAAGAATTTGATTACATATTAAAAAAGTTCCAAAATAATCAAATCCAATCATGACCAAATTTAACAAATCGTAAAGAATAATAATTGTATTGAAATGTTGTCAGAGCAAATACTTACACCCTTATTATCAGTAAATTACATACTAGTTATTGCCGTTGGCAGGTTAGTCATGTAATCAACAACGTAAACATGTCATCCATGAAAATAACTGTAATCAGATTATGCACATTTTAAAATTACTTGATTTTTTGTAATCTAATTATGTAATCCAGATTACATGTAACCTGTCACTACCCAGCACTGAATATAAATTACTTTTCCCTCACCATCCTACGTTACAAAAATTCAGCTTCTTTCTGTATGCTGAAGGAGCGCTCACTGTGATGCATATACGCACCTGCGTGCCGGTCAAAAAAACTTTAAAATGGCAGTCTTTGTGAGGTATTAATAGAAACACAGTCAGTTATGTCTAAAGTAAATGTCAACATCGGGACAAAAAAGTGGATTGAAAAAATCTGAGCTGTGCATTAGGACTTGTAGGACAGTGTAAATGCAGCTTGATATACATGCCACTGTCTATGTTGTTAATATTAATCAAACAATAATAACAAAAATACGAGAAAACTCCTCATTGCTATTGGCTGGATAGATTTAGTAGCTTTGAAAAATTATTAATGTATTATTATAATACAGTGAAGACCTGTAATCCATGTAGTTAAATGTTACATTTCAGGCCTACTTTTTACATTTCTGAATATTTTCTTGAATGCTTGATACTGCTGTTAGAAAATAATTTGTTTCTTTGTTCTTATTTTATTAATGACTTATTTAACTAATTAAAAATTTGAATAGTCAAATTTAAATTTGGTAAGGAGCCGACTACTGACACTTTGGTAGTGTGACAACACTGCTTACAATGTATATTTAAATTGTGCTGAGTTGATCTTACTATAACAGCATTCTGAAAAAGTAGATCTAATGCCACAGAGGTGTGAGCACCCCTGCTCTAAGTAGAGATAGGAGATAAATCAGTATTGGGGATTGTCACTGGCTCAGGTTGGCATGGCAGGCACTTAACAGCCCATTTGAGTGTCAACAGGGGTTTGGATGCTTTGGATACTGTCAATAAGGAATAGTTCACCCATAAAATGAAAATTCTCTCATCATTTACTCACCCTCATGACATTCCAGATGTGTGACTTTCTTTCTTCTGCAGAATGCAAACAATGATTTTTGGAAGAATATCTCAGCTTTGTAGGTCCATACAATGCAAGTGAATGTTGACCAAAATTTTGAAGCTCCAAAAAGCACATAAAGGCAGCATACATGTAATCCATAAGACTCCAGGGGCTTAATCCATGTCTTCTGAAGCGATCCAATTGGCTTTGTGTGAGAACAGACTAAAATATAACTTTTTTGTTATTTTGCTTTTCATTTTGCTTCTCAAGTAATTGTTTCTTGTTTAAAGTATGTTTAGCAATAGATTAGGAAAATAACACACACATACTCAGTACAAATTATTATTAGTATTACTTATTATTTTGTAGACAACTACTTTGTAGTGGTTATTTGAGAAAAAGGGGTGATCACTGTGATATGCCCCTTTCCAACTTCCTGTTTCAACAGTATGTCAACACAAGAAAGAAAAGTGCGCTCATCAAGTCATCAATGGGTTCTTTAACACCTCCATTCCTATACAAGACACTAAATGGCTTTTGAGAAAGCTTTTTTTTTTTTTTTTTAAGAAGAGCCTGCTCAGCTGAGTATTTCATTTGCCGTCCATTCCCATTTAATCCAGAGTTAGCGGTTGTGTAAATATGAGGGGGTGAGTGTGGGAGCCTATGTAGTGGGTGTGGATGTGTAAGCAAGCGGGTCAAGCCTTGCAGTCTGGACGTAATCGCTGTGCATCAGCACAGGGTCACTTGCTCCATCGGACAAAGGGTTTAGGCCAGCCAAAGGAATGCAAGTTTTAAACTCCCTCTCTGCTCTGTGATTGCAACCCTTCAACCGAAGCAGCAGGGCTTTATTTAGTACAAATTTACAGGGGCTCAATCTGCGGAGATCCACACTGGTATTCTGACCGTGGCAAAGGCAACACAGGACTCTGCCAAAGGGAAACATTTTTGCAGAGGCTTTTTACACTCAGATTGTGATTTGTTTATAGAGCCGCTGTTAAAGTTCACCTGGAAAGTAGTAAAAGTCCTCTTTGAAGTGATTAATTACATCCTGATGGGGTTTGCATTCGTTAAAATATCGTCTGAAATATATTTTCCATTAAGGAACATTCCACCTCATTGCTTAACCCAAATTTATGCATCACAATTCTCCACTGAGCTGAAAACAAAGTTCAAATGCAGCACCTGCCTGAATGTCTCAATCCCTTCACAGACATGATGTGGTTTAGTAAATCCCCTATCACTGAAATCACAAAAGACTACTTTTTTCCATGTTAAAATACTTTCTCCTCCCCTAGCTATAAGAAATCCATCCATATGTTGATTTCCCCCAAAATAATAAACACTGTAGGTGCGTTACAAAACACCCACTTCTGCACTATTCTACGTTATTTTGTTGTGTTATTTACACTGAAAATGCAGCAAAAAGAAGTGTACTATGGGTACCCAGATGATGCACTTCTTCAACCTTCAAAGCGGAGCATGGAATGTTGGACAATTAGTGCACCCAGCGCTCGCGCCTTGCCGCACGTAGTGGAAGGGGAGGAGTTGCCTGGCTGCATTGCTGGTCTGACAATGTAAATAATTAAGAATGCAGCAACTAAAGAAACTTGAGTGAAAACTTCACCTTACTTATGTGAGTCGAATGCTTTACCATCACCCCACGCTGTGTAAATATGTTCGTTGTTTGAGATATAAGTGTTGAACTGAGGTTGGCTAACGTGCTAAAGCTAGTGGCAACACATTGCATGCGTTTGAAACATCACTTCCGTCAGTAAATGCTTCCATGAAGTAAAAAAATATTACATTTTGAAAATTCATACACTACATGGCTGAGTGCATAGTGCATGGTGTATAGTGCATAATTTGGGACACCTGACTCAACCAGTGGTGTGAGTTCGGGGTGGGACTACCTGTATATTCGACCAATGGTAGACCAGGGGAGTGTTTGGGAAACCTCTTCGGGAAACCTGTTTGCAAAACATCAGTGTCATTATTTTTGCAGTTCCATTTGGTGACGCTGGTGGCACAGAAATCACACACTTCACCTTTAAGTATATCCATTTATTTCATTTACATTTTATTATTTTCTTGTTTTATGCATGCAGCTCTCTACACTAATTTGATACATAATAGTAATTTATTTTGCCACATGCATTTTAATTAGATTGAAAGACAAGTGCTTCAGTCCTTCAATTTATATTATTTTTTGTTTTGTTTGCATATTTATTTCCATCAAAGCAACAGCTTTGACAAGGGTAAAGAGCTTACCATTTTAAAGGGCTCTCTGCATCTGTTACAACGATCTTCTCTTTGTAGCAGTACAATCTGCATAACTTTGCCATCTAAGGGCTGCATCAATGCCAAGCATCAGGATTTCTGCTTTTGAAAGGCCATTTTCCTGGCCTGGGTTAGTGCCTTGTGTTAGTAGACCCTCTGCGTGGGACTTGCACAGTTGGCACAGTGATCCAAATTCCAGGTTGTGAATAGGCACTTTTGCTTTGTTCCTGCAACCTGGTCTTATAGAATCACATTACTATACCTAAATTTTTGCTAAATGAAAATTACAGAGCTTTTTGTATGTATCCTGACAGTTTCCTGGTGAAACACTAAGGGCACTACAACAAAAACAATCGCAAACAGCCATTTTAAGCAATTACTTTTAACAACAATTATCGCATGACTTGTAAAGTGGTACGTTTTAACATTTGCATTACATAATCTTTTAAAATCTTGTCCAAACACAATCAAATTGCGCAGTAGCTTTACTGATAGAGCGTTGCACTTGTGATGGAAAGGACCGGGGTACAAGAGTCCACACTTGAGCCAAAAGTGTCATAGAAGCCACAAAATGACGTGATTGCTTCAGCAATTGCGTTTTTCATCTTAAATTTGCTTTTCTTGTTTTCCCTTAGCAAGGTAGGTTATGTTGATTTTAAACTCAATAGAGCATTAACCTTAAAAACATAATGCTGCTTGGAAGAAAATGTAACTTTTTTTATTTTTGCACCACACAGTGGAAATGTCACACTGGAGCTGCCACAATACATGTAAGGAACCACGTACTTCGTTTGCAAAAATGTTGTACATTATTTGCAAAAATTTCACCACAGTCACGTCATTTTCATGAGATCAAGCTGTCCATGCTACCAGCGATTGCTAGAAGAAGGCTTTATAGATCCGCATGGCTATCGGTAGGTGGGAATGCTTTACATTACATGAGAGTGGCGAAGACAACATGGTGCAAATTGAAAATACAGAGCGGGACGTGTCCAAAACAAGCCAAGACAAGGAAAAGCTTGTTATTAAATAATGTTTAATTGTTTTTAATAGGTTCTTTAGTTGACACATTTAGCATTAAAAAATAGAGCTGAAATTCTTGAAAAAATAAATGTTGGTATATGTAGTTTGGAAAAGTATTTTAGTATTATTTCTTTAAAAAAAAAAAAAAAAAAAAAAAAAGAAAGAAAAAAGAAATAAAACTTTACCTAAAGTATCTTTGAAAACATAACATTTCTCTAGAACTTGATTCATGTGTTTTATCTAGATTTTAAAAACATTTATCTGACTTTTTTTATTCTTATTCTTGTTGTTATTCTTATTCTTATTATTATTATCTTGAACAACCTTATTTGTCTATTACCCTATTAACAGATTTGAATGTGGCTCATCCATTCAGAATTCTGAGTCAAAACTGTCTGTTTTCTAAAATTAGTTTTATTGAGTCTTTTGTTTTTAACTGAATTGTTACATAATGTAAGGCTGTTTTTGCACTGATGCCAGACTTATTCATTTGTAATGAATAATCTTATTCTTTTGGTTTGTATCCATAAAGTTCCACATGAAAAGTGGAAATAATCAAATTAGATTAAAGTGTAAACTATTTAAATCACTGGATTATCCAAAAATAAGCAGTACCACATGGATATTTAATATATATTTAAAAAAATAAATTCCACTGAATTCCCTGCAAAATATAACTATGATATATACATAACCGTGATATAAAATTACTCATACCGTGATTTAAGATTAATTCCCTAGTAGGAGGGATGCAAATAGACAACCAACCTAGATACAAGAAATGTCTTTATTGCACAAAATGAGCATAGATGTAGATTCCACCCCATTAGTTTAATGTAGCCAGGTCAGAGGACAGCTGTCTTTGTGAGGTTGATTTCCAGTTTCCGAAAACACCCTCCATTCATGCGTTACCGGATGGGCAGTGCGAGTGTGTACAAACATGCCCCTCCTCTGTGATGCCCCTCTGGGGAAATCTTTCATCGTGTGATAGTATCATAAGCAAACATCTGACTACAGAAATGGCTTTGACAATTAAATGGATATTAAAAATCAACGTTATTGTTCACTCGCACTCACAGTGTAGGGAAATGGACTCGCCGGAGGGGGAGGTTTGCTAGAAACTGCGGCCCATAAGTATTTTAATGGATGATGTCATGGTGAGGCTCTGGTAATAGCCAGAATCACATTAAAATTGCATTAAAGAACCCAGAAGGTTTAGCTGTTGCACATCACTGTCTGTTGCTACACAGTCGAATAACTAATGGTACTTAAGTCTACAGTGCACATGAAAGAACACGCTGAAATATAGGGTAGCTTGGACACAGTATTTTTTCCATAAAGAGGTTTTAGGGAAGATCTTGTTTTGTGATGGAAATAAAACTAACCTGAACTCTTATGGACTTTGTGTTAGAGCATATTACAGTGTTCATAATACAGTATTTATTTATATGAAACAAAACAAAACAATGTCATCATTTACTCACCCCAAACCTTTTCTTTCATCTGTAAAACACAAAAGGAGAGGTTAGGCAGAATGTCTGAGCTGTTCTTTTCCATACAACAAATTGGAGGGTGATTTCTACTGCCAAGTTCTAAAAAGGACAAAAAAGTACCATTTAAATATCATAAAAGTAGTCCATATGACATGCACTATATTCCAGGTCTTCTGATGTCGTCTGAATGTTTTGTGTGAGGAACAGACTGAAATTTAAGTCATATTGCACTGATAATCTTTGCCTCTAAAATCTTAAAAATGTATGAAACCATCATGGACACAAACATTACTTTTCTGCAAACTTGACACGTGTTTTAAACTAGATTTTCTTTTTAATATTTCTCTTTTTTTTTTTTTTTTTTTTTGGACATCCTTATTGGTCAACAACCCTTTAAACCCTTTTTTTCTTGCCACCATTCACTTCCATTAAATGGACCTACAGAGATGAGATATTCTTCTTAAAATCTTTGTTTGTGTTCAGCAGAAGAAAGAAAGTCATGCACATCTGTGATGGAATGAGGGTGAGTAATTCAAGTGAGAACTGACATTTTTGGGTGATCTAAACATTTAAACTGAATTTGTACTTTGTTGAGATGCTTTCGGTAATTGTCAACATAAACTTGCATATTTGTGTATAACTATTTAAAAGAAGCCACCCGTGGGAAGAGCATTTTGCAGATGTGTGCAGTTATACTGTACATAATCAAGGTCAGTCAGATAGAATTACTATACATGTAATTAAACCAGAACCGCAAAGATACAGATCAGATAAATGTAGCGGCTTATCTTAAAGAAACCCTAACTGTTGATTTGACCCCCATTGTTTATTCTGGAAATATCCAAATTGAAATAGAATTACTGTGTCATTGCAATTTAACATCTGAGCATAATGCCTGACTGTGTGGCTGACCAGCTACCACCCCATTCAGAGGTCCTTAGTTACAAGGCCAAAAATTAGAAGAAGGTAAAATACATCAAATGCCACTAATATAAGTTAACATGTAACTTATGTGTTCACCCAAAATATAAATCCTGTCATCATTTACTCACCCTTATGTCGTTCCAAACATGTCTGACTTTCTTTCTTGCATGGAACACTCAAAGCGTTATCTAGTAGAATGTTTAGGCTGCTCTGTGCCTGGTCACCATTCAATTTCATTGTATGGAAATGACTGACAATGAATGTGAATATTGACCAGGAAAGAGCAGCTCAGACAGCATCTCCTTTTGTGTTCCATAGAAGAAAGCCAGTCATTCTGGGTTGGAAATGACATGAAGGTGATGATAGATTTTTTTTCTTTTTGGGTAAACTATCACTTTAAATGCATTTACAATACAAGAACAGGAAAAAGCAATTTATTAGCTGATGGATGGATGGATGGATGGATGGATGATCTTCTTTAGTCACACGCAACATGTTTGACTTTAAACAATTCTGTGTATACAGACTCCAACCCTGTTCAATGTCAGTATTCTTTATTAACTAGATTTGTAATGCAGTTGCAATTGAAAGTTCAGCCTCACTAGTTCAGAGGAAGTTAATATAATCCCCCCAACTCTGTGTCTGGGACTTGAGTTCATGGGAAGAGGGCAGTGCCAAAGTAGGACTGGCACAGAGACAAGACTCCCCGATGCTTGGCATCCTTGCTCCTCTAACTTCACATAGAACACCTGAGTACACAGATTAACACTCAATGCTCATTGAATCTGGAATATTCCACTCAATGCTCACTGACATCACTACAGCTGTTCTGCATTTAAAAAGAGCTGAACAGGTCTTCAAACACTCCAAGCGCTCTGATCTATACACTTAACCTGCTCATTTCATTTTCTCTCCCAACTCTTTTTGGCTCCATTTCAAATCATTCTGCACTGCCTTGCTGTCTACTGCCTAGAGGCAACATCCTAAATTAAATAGATACTCATAAGAAACCAATTTGAAAGTCCTCACACTAGGTTAACAGGAGACTCGACTCACAAATGTTTTCAATAGTTTGTCGTTAAAATGCTGCCAACTAAATGCAATACTCTACAATGTAAACCCGACTTATTTAGCAGAACTCAGTAATCAGTTACATCAAATTTTTTAAGTTAATAAATTACAAGTTTAAGCAGAACTGTCAGATTTAGATTTTGTACTATTCATGCGTATTGATTGTCCTTAACTTGAAATATTGAGTAAGCTAACTCATACATTTGTATGGCACTTAACTTAAAATTAACAAGTAATCTCAATTTAGATACTTCAAGTAGTTTTTTTTTTTTTTTTTCTCCCCACAGAACTTGTTGCAAAACGAATTTTGCGATTTCCTATCCATCAAATGCTCTATCAGAGCTTTATTCTGTTGTGGATGTGCACTTAGAAGTATCTTAGCAGGAAGCATAATTATGCTTTAGCATAATTAACTTTTGGAACAACATTTGCATCTGGAAAATACCTATGATGCCTTAAAATGCTGCCTACTGTATGTAGGTTCACTAGGTTTTGGAACAGAGCCTATTTCACCTCCTCTGTTCTCCACAGTGGCTAAGTTGATAGAGAACAGCCCAAAGCCACAGTTCATTAGTGGCCGGCAGTTCAGGACCACCAAGAATGAGTTCACTCTGTCTCAGAGTCGAGCATAACAGACTGGGGAGGAAAAATATGCTTCTGGACTTTTGGATCCCTTTAGGATGCATGCAAATTAAACTAAATTCTTTGACTTTGAGGCAGTCAAAAGTTCCAGGGTGGTTTTAAAGCTTTGGCACCTGAAGAACACATGATATGACATCAATCACTATCTTACCTCATAACTATTACAACATCAGAAAAATCAAATCATAACCATGTGATCCATCTTGCTCCATTGTACATCTCATATTTGCTCTGGTTGTTTAATGTAGGTTTAATTTATTTGATAACACTTTACAACAAGGTTGTATTTTTTTTAACATAATAAATGCATTAGGTATCATTACTAACAATGAACAATATATTCTTACAGCATTTATTAAAGCTGAAGTGTGTTATTTCTGCACTACTAGCGCCACAAACGGAATTGCAAAAATAAACATTGTTTTAAACAGCCTTTTGAATAGGCCCTGTCTTCTGTTGATTAAACAAACAGATACTCCCGCCCCAGACTCACACCATTGGTTGAGTTAATGTGGTTGTGTCAGGTTGGACAAGTCACTTAAAGCAAAAAGAGGAATTTTATAGCGCCACAGTGACACGGTGTTTACAGTTTTTAGGAGCATTAACCTAAAAATGGCTTTCTTATAGTTGTCTCAGCATATAAGCTGGGATAGGAGAAAGGATTTTAACACATAGAAAGTTACACACTGCAGCTTTAATTTTGGTTAATGTTAATTTAAAAAAATACAATCAATGTTCATTCACAATGCATTAACGTGAACATATACAACTCTAAATGGTTAAAATTTATTATTTTATGTTGAATTAACTTCAACCATCATTAATACACTGCCTGGACAAAAATAAAAATAAAAAATAAAATCGCCGTTTGGATTTAAATAAGCAGATACTTAAAAGCCTATGATTGGATCATTATTGCAGTGATTAATATGTTTCAGCTGGCAACAATTATTTTAACCCTAACTGATGCAGTGTGTAGCTTCTCATTTCTTAAACAACCATGTCAGAAGAGTGGTGGTGGTGTAGTGGACTAAAGCACTGAACTGATAAGCAGGAGGTTGTTGGTTCAATCCCCACAGCCACCACCATTGTGTCCTTGAGCAAGGCACTTAACTCTAGGTTGCTCCAGGGGGATTGTCCCTGTAATCAGGGCACTGTAAGTTGCTTTGGATAAAAGCATCTGCCAAATGTAAAATGTAAATGTAAGACATATCCATGGTTATGGAAAAGATGTTACTGTGTTTCAGAAGGGGAATATTACTGGCCTGCATCAAGTAAAGGAGATTGTTAAAATCATTGGAATTGGGCTAAGAACTGTCCAATACATTATTAAAACCTGGAAGGATAGTGGTGAACCATCAGCTTTGCAGAAGAAATGTGGTTGGAAAGAAATATTGAATGATTGTGATCGGAGTTCACCAAAATGCTTGGTGAAGTCACATTGTAAAAAATCGAAAGTAGAACTCATGGATATGTTTAATAGTTAAAGTAAGAGCATTTCCACATGCATAATGCAATGAGAACTTACCAGGTTATCCCATCAATGGATTTTTTTTTGCACTGACAGCACGGGCATATTCCAGGACAACAATTCCAAGATACATTGGGCTCAAATTGTGAAAGAGTGGTTCAGGGAGCATGAGGAATCATTTCACACATGAACTGGCCATCACAGAGTCCTGACCTTAACCCCATTGAAAGTCTATAGGATGTGCTGGAGAAGACTTTACGGAGTAATTCGACTCTCCTGTCGTCAATACAAGATCTCGGCCAAAAATTAATGCAACTCTGGATGGAAATAAATGTTGTGACGTTGCATAAGGCTGTCGAAACAATGCCATGATGAATGCATTGTAATCAAAGCTAAAGGCAGTTAAACAAAATATAAGAGTATGCAACGTTTTTTCTGGCCAGGCAGTGTAAGTGTACGTACAAATACAACCTCATTGTAAAGTGTTACCACTTATTTAGTTAGTTTTGGTGTCACAATGCATTTTAGTTCAGTTAGGTAGTTTCAATTCTAGTTTAGTTTATTCAGTTCTGTTCATTTAGTGTTCATCATTAACAATAATAACACTATTACATTTTTAATTTACTTTAGCTAGTTTGGGAGGCATAATGTAGTTTAGTTTAGTTACAGTTTTTCCAATTCTGTTAGGTTTTATTTTTATTTCAATTAACAAAAATATTTTCTTTTATTTTTTGTTAACAGTAATGACTATTACATATATTGTATGTTATTGCTAATATATATTAGGGGTGTAACGATCCATCGATCCGGATCGATGCATCGACCCAATGACCAACGATCCAATGTTATCTATACTAAGCGTAAGTAAATGTAATAAGGTTGCTTCATCGCCTGATGGAAATACGTACAGACGTGGCTGATATGAGAGTATTAAAATTAAAGGTACATCTTTAAAAATGTCTATAGCGATATAGACATTTTTAAAGATGTACCTTTAATTTTAATACTCTCATATCAGCCACGTCTGTACGTATTTCCATCAGGCGATGAAGCAGCCTTATTACATTCATTTCACTTTATGAGCACTAAATATGCTTTTCACGTGGGACAAGGATGTGCGCGGTGTCTTTGAAGCCAAATAGTGCTCTGCTATCCGTGTGCACTCGTCAACCTGGTTTCTGCAAAATGCGAGCTCCATTGACAGGATCAGTGCAAGCATGTCAACCGGGCACTCTATAAAATGTGAGCTCTCATGACAAACACAGAGGGGATCACTTGCGCGATTAATTTGGGCTTCCATCAATATCATTGCGCATGCAACCCATTTGAATTTTACATAAGAATTTGCGATTTTAAAGTACCATGGAGAAGTTCAACCATGTAAAACATCTTGACTTCACCAACATTCTGAACAGCACTAACGAGGGATAGAAAAATCACCTGCTGCCCAGCACTAGCATCAGTTATAAGGCTTTACACATCTACACATCAACACCCTTACTAACATTTATCCCAGTTAACTGTAACAGAATTTTCATTACAACTTTGGAAGTTGTAGCCAAGAAAACCATGGATAGTTGGAAACAAGTCATGGATATGTACAGTAAGTATTTTGAATTGGACTAAACTGAAAAATCAAAAAAAGTTATGATCACTTACTGTGACATTATTTTAGTCACTTTATCCGTATATTTTTTTTTTTTTTTTCAACTTCTAAAGTACCTTATTTTGTTGTGATTGTCCCATTGTGGATACAGAGAGCTGAATAAAATAATCAAATTATATTTTGGTTGCATTTGAGGGCTTGATTGCGTAAAATAATCACATAATATCGGAATATGGATCGCAGGCCCCTGAATCGAATTGTATCGCGGCAGAATTTTAAGTATCGGCAAATATCGGATCGCAGGCCAAGAGAATCGATACAAGATCGTATCGTGATGAAATGTCCGATTTACACCCCTAATATATATATATATATATATATATATATATATATATATATACACACACACACACACATACTGGCGGCCAAAAGTTTGGAATAAGGCATTCAGCTGATCACAAAGTATAGTCAGGACATTACTGATGTAAAAAACAGCACCATCACTATTTGAAAAAAGTCATTTTTGATCAAATCTAGACAGGCCCCATTTCCAGCAGCAATCACTCCAACACCTTATCATTGAGTAATCATGCTAAATTAATAATTTGGTACTAGAAAATCCCTTGCCATTTGAAATGCTTGAAATTGCCAAAAAACTGATGATTTCATACAAAGATGTACACTATGTCTTCAAAGACAAAGGACAACTGGCTCTAACAAGGACAGAAAGAGATGTGGAAGGCCAGATGTACAACTAAACAAGAGGATAAGTACATCAGAGTCTCTAGTTTGAGAAACAGACGCCTCACATGTCCTTAGCTGACAGCTTCATTGAATTCTACCCACTTAACACCAGTTTCATGTAGAAAAATGCAAAGGAAAAGCCACTTTTGAAACAGAAAAACAAAAAGAAAAGGTTAGAGTTGGCAAAGAAACAGACGTTGGACAACAGATAATTGGAAAAGAGTGTTATGGATCTTAACCCCATTGAGCTTTTGTGGGATCAGTTAGACTGTAAAGGTGCGTGAGAAGTGCCCGACAAGACGGCCACATCTATGGCAAGTGCTACAGGAGGCGTGGGGTGAAATGTCACCTGAGTATCTGGACAAACTGACAGCTAGAATGTCAAGGATCTGTAAAGCTGTCATTGCTGCACGTGGAGGATTTTTTGATGAGAACTCTTTGAAGTAGTTTAAGAAGTTCTGTACATTTTTATTTATTTATTTATTTATTTTTTATTTTTATTGTAATAGTAATTTTTCACATTATTAACGTTCTGACTATACATTGTGATCAGTTGAATGCCACTTTGGTGAATAAAGTACCAATTTCTATCCATAAGAGCAGTATATATATATATATATATATATATATATATATATATATATATATATATATATATATATATATATATATATATGACATTTCACTCTTAATACAGTATCTTAATTCAATTTAGTTTTTCATATTGTTTTAATGCAAAATGTGGAAGCACAGTCTCAATTCATTGCAAAACCTGTGAGCAGTAGAGCTGCTATTAAAAGCGAGGTAGCTGGGCCTCCTTTTGCTGGATGGTTCCACAACATTGCATTTAGGAATTTATGTACCTGAAAATAACTGTTCTACTGATCATAGTGTTCCCTGGTCAATAACTAACCATGGCCATCCAGAATTTAAAGCAGTATCTGCTGAAACTGTCAAAGAGGCAATAACAGGACAGGCCAAGTAAAAGACATGAAGAAACAGACTGATATGTCTGATGATGTTCTGAAATGACAAAATATAAGAGATATAATGGCTGTAATAGACACATAAAGTGTATTAATATAATAATGAAAGAATACAAAAATTATGTCCTGGGATGTTTCATTGTGAATTCACCACCTAAAACAGCAGCATGACCTTACTTACAGGCTACTATGTAATACAAATACATAATCAGCATGGGATAATATGACATGAACCTCATGACTGCACAGGTGTTATATTTTTCCATAAGTGAGCACAATGTTCCAATGTAATAACGCAATTAAACAATGCCATGAAATGTTAGATGCCTTTGCTTACTGGTTGCTGTAGTAACAGAGGAAGCAGTCTTCCGAACAGGCGATTCACTTGGAAAAATTGACTTCCTCAGGAATATTGTATGCAATTTACATAGATAACTGTCACACTTATCAGAGTATTGTGTTAGGCTGGAATTGTAATAAAATCCCTTTACACCCTTTACATATTTTTTTTTCTGCTACTAACGTCATACTTGAACTCTACCCCACCAAAATGTTGTAGTAAATATTTTTTTTAGGTTAGTGAATGAGTTAAGCAGAGCTTTGCTATACATGATCACACGGGATGTCGGCATGTTGTTTCTGAGAGTTCCAGTACATTAGGATCGACCACATTATGCTGACTCACTGACTAGCGGCATCTCCTATCAGACTTTTTGCATCGCCTCCAATATGTTTTCCTTCCCATGTGCCACGACCAGAAGCACATTGCGTCAGCAATGTGGGAGACCGGGTTTGGATTCAGCATTGAAACTTGGAAGTAATCGTGTTTACACAATCAGTGACGAGCAAGTGAATGGTGCTCAGGCCTGTGAAGCTCCAAAAAAGGAGCATAAAAGTAATTCATGCGACTTCAGTGGTTTAATCAATGTCTCCTGAAGCAATTCAGTTAGTTTTAGGTGAGAACAGAACAAAATGTACATCTTGACAGCAGTCTCCTTGGCGATCATAATTTCAAGCTTGATTACACTTCATATAGCTCTGCGCATGTGTTAAGCGCTAGGAAGTGTAATCGAGCTTGAAATCATGATCGTGCCTAGAGACTGCAAGGACAAGATGTAAAGAGAAAAAGTTACATTTTTGGTCTGTTTTAACTCAAAACCAACTGGATAACTTCAGAAGACATTTATGGATTACTTTTATGTTGACTTTATCTCTTTTTTGGAGTTTTTGGAGTTTTGAACACCATTCACTTGCATTGTATGGAAATACAGATATTCTTCTAAAATCTTTATTTGAGCAGAAGACAGAAAGTCATACACATCTGAGAACAGAGAATTTTCATTTTTGGGTGAACTATCTCTATAATGTTTGTGGTTTGGGTTGGGGGGTACAATATAAAATATGCATTCCTCTTCACTGAATTACAGCCCGTACAGCTGAAAACAACTTGCATTTGGTGCATTTAACCACAACTCAAAGATCACAAATGACATAAAGCGCAAACACACATGACATTACACATTGCCTCAGGATGGATTTGAACCTACAACTTTTCATTCAACAGTCCACTCGACTACAGAGCCACAATATTGACAGTCACCAAAGGGACATACTAAGCATAGAACAATCACAGCCAATCATCGTAGTCACCATGATCACCTTCATATTCATGTAAATTTACAACAAAATGAAAATTTGATTGGAGAAAAGCCCAGCAAATATTTAAAAGCACAATTCAAAGATCACTGTAACAATAGAAATTTTAACTGCATAATTGTCAAGGTAGGGATTTAAACCCACAATGCTTGAAACTATAAACCAGTGCTTTAACACACTGAGCCACTCAGTTGACATGGTAAGCTGATGGCAAAGAGACATTGCAAGGTTAGAGTCAGCACACAAGTGTGGATTATCTTTTGAACTATAGGTGGCGCTGTCTCAAAACTGCTCAGATATCCTCAGGACATGATGTTTATGATGCATATTCTTTTAAGTCTGACAATGCTTTTAAAAGATATATCACTTTTTAATAAAGTTTAATGTGGTGGAGGGACAGTATGGCTGACATTTCAAAAAACTGGTATAGTTGAAATCAGCATGATCTAAGGAATAAAAAGACACCAACCCCATGATTTTAGGACATATGGTTCAAAAGTTACAGGCAAAAATAGCAATGTTTTGAACCATAGGTGGCACTGTCTCCAAAATTTGCATGTATCCTCATATCATAGTCCTGATGAAGCATACCAAGTTTCATTTTGATAGGACAAACCATTGCTGAGATACAGCCTCACATCCCGTTTTGCATCGACCTTGTTAACTTTGCACTGCCATAACTTTTAAAACAAAGGCAAAAAAATAAAAAATATTTTTTTTTACTATAATTTCTATGCAGCTTGGTCTGGAGATTATTTTGAGCCATTGTTTGGACAAATCAGACAAATTTTGAAGGATGTGAAACTTTTAAACTGTAAACATCATTATCCAAGATGGCAGCAACTGTAACTGGTGGCATTATAATATATGGGAGTTCATTTGAAACATTAAGAGGAGAGTAATAGGACAAAAAGGGAATTTTCAAAAGATACACACAAAAGAAAAGAACATTTTTGGACTGGTGGTGGCACTATGGAGTTTGTCCTAGAGGTCCCAAATTTGCTATAGGGACTATTAATGACCCCTATCCCCTATCAGTGTGCCAAATTTAATAATTTTCCTACAAAGGGTTCTATGGGCCTCCATAGACTCCTAATGGGGAGGAATAATAATAATAATAAATATAGCTGCAAGCAGCAATTGTGGGGCCAAGCACTAACATTACAACCACTGCACAACACTAAGCGCAACCCAAAGATCTCACAGAGCAAGCACAGATCACATTGGCCCTGGACGGATTTGAACCCACAACATTCCATTCCAAGTTGAGAGTAAAAAAAGATAGCTGAGAATATCTTGTTTTTAATGTTAAGTGGTTTTGAATTCAAGCAGGAATTATTCAATGTAGTACAACCTATGTAGTATCCAGCTCAACATGAAGACACAGAGGTCAATAGAATTAACATTTTAACATCATTCTTTGCTGGACTTAAACTCACAAACTTTAGAGCTGTAATCTGATGCTCTAACCACTGTGAAACTCAGCCGACATAATTTAGCTATGGCAAAGAGACATGCCGAGTTTAGAGTCAGCACACAAGTGTGGGTTATTTTTTTTTAACAATAGGTGACACTCTCTCCAAAAATTTAAGGTATCCTCAAGACATAATGTCAAAGATGTTGAAGACTTTAAATGTATGTATTTTTCCTCGTTGTGAAATCACGGAGCCAAACACCAGTTACTTTACCAAGAAATAGTACATTTCTTAATTCTTTTAGTTATCAGACATAGGAGAGAAAGTTACATTTGAATTATAATGGTGTTATTTGATGGTCTTCATTGTCTTTCCCATCTTTCTCTTCCTCTTTCTCATCTTTCTCTGAAGAGCAGTCTTTCTCTGAAGAGCATACTCAAACATGGTGTATTTAAGTCCATAGGAAAAAACAACATAGTAGTAGTAATACTCTTTATTTGTCCCTTCACAGGGCAATTTCTGCAGCATCAACAATAAAATACAAAAAAACTAACATAACACAAAACATCACAAACATGCATGAACCATAAAAACCCGGTATTTACATATTTCCATTTTCCTCATACTTTAGGATGTCAGAAAAACAAAAAACTTTAATAAACACTTGTATCCTTATGCTTCAAGTAAGTATTTACAATCAAAATTGCATTTGACACAAAAGATCTTGAAGCTCTAACAGTCCTCCACTTGGGGACTCTATATCGTCTTCCCGAAGGGAAGAGTTCAAATTCTGAATGCAAGGTGTGAGATGTATCATTTAAAATTGCCAATGACTTTCTAAGAAAATTTTTCTCACACAGAGCAGACTGACTTAACGGTACAGAGCCTGTAATTTTTGACCCAAGGTTAACAACTCTCTGCAATTGTGATTTGCTTTTGACACGTAATCCATAAAACCAACAAATCATAGCAAAGTTTCAAACCGATTCAATAAAAAATCTGTAAAACATGATCAGTATGGATTTGTCTACATCAAAAGACTTAAGCTTCCTCAGTATCTATAACCGTTTATGAGCTTTTGATACAACAAGATTTGTATTTTCCACCCAGTTTAACGTATCATCTATAACATAGGCTTCCTTTGTCTATAGCATACCCCACTCTCCCCCCTTAATTTGATCCACATGTGTCTATGGAAAGTTCCAAGTTTACCATGAGGTAATGTAAAGAACTTATGTAGACTTACATAATAACTTATATAAATTTAAATTACACATGGCTGTAAGAATGCATATAAGACACATGATGTAAAAGCATAAGTAGAATAATGTAATGCAAATGATCAATAATTTTACTAAATTATTACAAATACTGATGATAATCAATAATACTGATAAACATGGAAATCTTAGTCTTCAATTCCCTCCACTGGAGCTTCCGGCTGACAAGCTCCACCCCAGATTGTCACCTGTTATGAAGTGATAGGAGAGAGAAAATCGATAGACCAAAATAAAGAGATAGACATACAGGAAAGGTGGAAAAGGAAATATAGGAAGGGAACAAAAGAAAACAAAAGGAAACCCCATCCCCATGATACAGTATGTTCCCGTATACTATGTGCCATTTATAATTATGTTTAAGTTTTAATAAAGAAAATAAAACTAATAAAAATCTTCACCAGTGCCTGGACGAGCCATGAGCCATTCCCTAAATAGGGTTTAACATGTGACTAGTGTTACCACCTATCTGTCCCAACACAAACACTCGTGTCTGTTGTCAAGATTTTTCATATGGTCCCTCCCACCTTGGTTCTAAGACTTATCAATGCATTTGACCATACAAAACTGCCTACTTTGGGAATGTGTGGAGTGTCAGTAGTGTGTTTTTGTGAAAATGATCGTGTTCAACAATCGAAAATATGTCCATACCATTAAAGCCTTCTTGTGAATTTGGCACTTCCCAGGAAAGATGTCCTTAAGACGTCATCTTCATGTATTTGCTGAAGAAATGGAATGGTAAATCTTGCTCATAATGGCAGAATGTACTCTTACCCTCCACTGGTCCTGTGAAAATGATTTGTTGATGTGTCCATGGCAGTAATGATCAATATCTCTCTTCATTTGTCACCACCACCAAGTCTAGCTGATTTGAACTTTCATGGCTTTTGGGTAGACGTATGATCTCCTCAATGAGCTGACAAACTTTTGCCTTTGTCCATATCCTTCCTTGAGAGTTTTGTCATCATTCTTGACTACAAACCATTTGCCTTCTGCTCCTCCTCCTTTTGCCCAACAATCCCTTCTGAAGTGACCATGCTTTCCACAGTTGCCACAAATCTTCGGCCTTCTATCTGTGTTCACATTGGAATGAACTGTCGCCACACCCTTCTGGTTTGGCTTGTTTCCTTCCTTATCTGATCCCGTAGCCATCTCTAGGTGACTTGCCTATTGCATGATTTGGTCATGCGTGTCTCCTGGATTGACCCCCAGTGATAAAGCTTGTTGGTGTTTTGGGCCAAATCCATCCACAAACATGTCAGTGAACTGAATATCATCTCTGCCAGGAACCTTTTTAACGTAGGGCATATTCATCTGGCGATTCACCATCTTTTTGCTTAACCAATGTCACTGTTGTGAAAGAAATCTTTCCACTACCCAAGATATCTTGAATTTCTTTTCGGAACTCACACAATGCCTGCCAGATATCCAGTGGTCATTCCTGGCCATCTGTCCACAAATCCATCCATTGGGCTGTCTTTATGGAAGATGGTAATCGTTCCCATCGATCTCTTGGGGTTTAAGCTTTCAGAATGGTGTGAATGTCTCTCAAAGTCATTTGATGTGCTTCAACCAAGGAATCTAGCTCTCACCAGAACTCTGTGTTTGGGTCTTGTCTCTTCAGCGGTGGCAAGGCTGTGAGAATGGCTTGATATTCTCCTGGTGTAAATGGTCTCTCTTCAGTCATCGTCATCTCGGAATGGAATCCTCCTCTTCTGGTTGTAGGTGAAGAAAAATAAGGACCAACTTTATACATTGTGACTAGTTAATCACTCTCATCATGAGTTACATCTTTTCATTTCTCTGTTTGGCTGGACAGATTTGGATTTGGTGATTATTGGGGCTTCTTGTGCAGAGGCAACATAAAGGTTATCAACTGTAGCTCCATTCAGACACAATACATGAGGTTCCGTAAAGGGCATAGTGGAACTATTTTCTCTCAGCTTAGGCAGTTTAGTATATCAGTTTGTTAGGTGGTGACATTAAAGTCATTGCTGAGTCGACAGGTGCTTGCAGATATTTTTGTTCAGCCTCTTCTATTATGTTTGTAGTGTCTAGATCAAATTAGCCATTGCTATTTGTCTTTTCTTCTTCTAGACATTTATTTAACATGATTTTATTCCACTTGTGGTGAGCTTCCATTTGAGGATTTGTTGCTTCAGCATGTGGAACTGGATAATCATCAACATGACAGCAAAATCCTCCTTGTTTCAAAATCCAATGAGATGTGAGTATTGGATATGCTTGTAGCAAGAGTTGTTTTATCTTTCAAACCAATCGATTTGTTCATCAGTGGATAGTTCAAAATTCAGGCCTTTCTCCAACAGCTCAGCTTGAATCTTCTCATTCTTTTGAAGAAAACATTTTGTGATTGTCTGACTTTCAGCCATTGTGCAATTGGGATATGTATATGTGTGTATATGTATTTGTAATCTAAATGTCTAAATCTATCTTAATTTAAATCCTCTGTATATGTATTAGTGAGGAAAGGGGAAAAAAATGTGTGTTACTGATCTGAGTATGAAAGCCGAATGTGTGTGTTGATTTTAGAAAGGAATGTGTGTCCAGTCAATGTGTGCTTCTCTCCCTCTCTTCTGCAGTGATCAGAAACCCCCTTTCTCTCCCTCCCGTGCATAGGTATGGGTGTGGACAAAGGAAGGGGTCTGTGTCAGATGGCAGGAGCAGGGAAAGTTGTCTCACTCTCTCTAGCTATGCTGTTCTATTGAGATGTTTTTTTTAACAGAACATCTGTTTTACATTATGGCTGAGGCAGAACTGTTAGGCATAGAAAGTCTTAGATTGAGGCTGGGGGACTCTCAGGAGGCTTCTCCCTCCCTTACAGCTCTCTTTCCTGCTTGGATAACTTAACAAAACAGGGATTCTACACATTCCTTAAACTTAATCATCAATTTTGTACTTTTTATGAATAATTAAAAAAAAAATTACTCTTTTATCGCTTTCTTTTATTCTTTCTATCCCCTTTCCTCTGTTTCTCTAAATAGTGAAACTACAGTATTAAAACCAACTGAATTGTTATAATTAAGTAATCCTAGTCTCCTTTTGACTAGCAAACAATTTCTGGTCTCCCGGTCATGACACCTGACCTTCTTAACCTTGTCTCATAGCTTAAAATCACCTCTTTTCTGAGGTCAATTTCAGTAAAGTTAAAATGTTTTGGAGTTTTACTGCTCAGATCTATTCAAACAACAAGATCAACCTAACTTAGCCAAATCAACTCAAATTAGCCAAATCAAACTTAAATTAATCAATCAACTTAATTTAACTTTAAATTTAGGAACTTTAGCTATGTCTGACATTTACTAAATCTTGGCAACACCCACTGGTATCAACTGATAACACAGAAGTTTTTTTACAGAAGTTCACAGACAATATGTCTCATCACTGACTATTATCAGGCAGACTTATTCAAAATTATCAACAAAAGTCTTACCTGATTATTTTGGGACAGATGCCTGAAAATGCTGATCCTGTTCATGACGCCAAATTGAAGACTTTAAATGTATGTCTTTTTCCCCATTGTGAAATCATGGAGCCAAACATAAGCTACTTTGCCAAGAAAAGTTACAGTTATCAGACATTGGAGAGAAAGTTACATTTTAATTATAATGGTGTTATGTGATGGTCTTCGTTATCTTTCTCTTCCTCTTTCTCATCTTTCTCTGAAGAGCATGCTCAAACAATGTGCATTTAAGTCCATCCATAGGAAGAAAAAAACATAGGCTTCCTTTGTCTAAAGCAGACCCCACTCTCCCACAATAATTTGATCCACATGTGTCTATGGAAAGTTCGTCATGGTTACTGGTGTAACCTCCGTTCCCTGATGGAGGGAACGAGACGTTGGTGTCGATGTAGTGACACTAGGGGTCACTCTTGGGAGCCCGAGACACCTCTGGTCTTTGATAAAAGGCCAATGAAAATTGGCGAGTGGTATTTGCATGCCACTCCCCCGAACATACGGGTATAAAAGGAGCTGGTATGCAACCACTCATTCAGGTTTTATGCTGAGGAGCCGATATAAGGTCCGGCCATTTCAGCGGGTAGTTCAGCATTGTGGCAGGAGGGACCAACATCTCGTTCCCTCCATCAGGGAACGGAGGTTACACCAGTAACCATGATGTTCCCTATCTGTCACTCACTCGACGTTGGTGTCAATGTAATGACACTGGGGCTCCCTATACAAAACGCCACAAGGCTGAACTGTGTTACGTGAACTGGCGGTGTGTGGTGGGCAGACTTGCTGTGTGCCTCATAGCCAGCACACCAGGTCGACATGTAACCTCCCCAACACAGTTATGAGTGTCGAACAACCCTTTTTGGGGACAAGTCGACTACCCAGAGATAGAGACAGGCTTAACCCAGTCGTGGCCTCTTTCCCCTTCTCTTTTTCCACTCCCTAAAAAAGAAGGGGGATTATCCAACTGGGCTGCAAGGTCTAGTCGGGGGGGTGTCCCTCCCAAGGGGAGGACACTGCGGAGACCACTCCTCGCCCCAAGAGAGGGGGGGATATTTAAGTGGAAGAATACATCACATGGTCTTTCCAACCATGTGGAGAGCCTTCAAGGTAGATCCTGCCCAATGGGGGAGGAGTTACTATAACATGGAGACTGGGGCAGAGGGGCTCTTCCCAAGGAAGACGCAGTTTGCCAGTAGGGAAACGAACTAGCAGAAGATATAGATCGCATGGGGTTAGCCTTACAGGGAACCGCCACATGAGGAGCACCTACCCCAGAACCGGGCTCTTAGTTAGCGCGTGTACTGGGCCGGCAGCGAGTCTCTCCGAACACTCGACTGCCACAGGGCTCGGAGGAAGTCAACCAGGGAACAACTTTTGTGAACACTACTGGGAATTAACAGCGCACGTCTTCAGCTCAAAAGGAGGTGGAAGGCGCTATGTGCAAGCGATACACCCAGCCGGCTATCCCGGGCTTATCCGCTTGTGTTGCGTGCCACTACCTGGGGCTGCATTCATCTTGCCATCAATTTTCATAAGATTCCCCGTGCCTTTAGAGCTCACACACCCCAAAAACATCAGTGAGCCACCACCATGCTTCACAGTGGGGATGGTATTCTTTTCACTATAGGCCTTGTTGACCCCTCTCCAAACCTAGCGCTTATGGTTGTGGCCATAAAGCTCTATTTTGGTCTCGTCACTCCAAATTACAGTGTGCCAGAAGCTGTGAGGCATGTCAAGGTGTTGTCAGGCATATTGTAACCGGGTTTTTTTTGTGGCATTGGCGCAGTAAAGGCTTCTTTCTGGCAACTCGACCATGCAGCTCATTTTTGTTCAAGTATTTTCGTATTGTGCTCCTTGAAACAACCACACCGTCTTTTTCCAGAGCAGCCTGTATTTCTCCTGAGGTTACCTGTGGGTTTTTCTTTGTATCCCAAACAATTCTTCTGGCAGTTGTGGCTTTCTTGGTCTACCTGATCTTGGCTTGGTATCAAGAGATCCCCGAATTTTTTGAACAGTGATTGAACAGTACTGACTGGCATTTTCAAGGCTTTGGATATCTTTTTATATCCTTTTCCATCTTTATAAAGTTCCATTACCTTGTTACGCAGGTCTTTTGACAGTTCTTTTCTGCTCCCCATGGCTCAATATCTAGCCTGCTCAGTGCATCCACGTGACAAACTCATTGACTATTTATACACAGACACTAACTGCAATTTAAAAAGCCACAGGTGTGGGAAATTAACCTTTAATTGCCATTTAAACCTGTGTGTGTCACCTTGTGTGTCTGTAACAAGGCCAAATATTCAAGGGTATGTAAACTTTTGATCAGGGCCATTTGGGTGATTTCTGTTATCATTATGATTTAAAAAGAAGTCAAAAAACTATATGATAATAAATGGCTTCATATGATCACTATCCTTAAATAAAAGACAGTGTTTTTGCATGATCAGTCATATTTTCAAAATCAATACCAAAATTTCACAATTTCTGCCAGGGTATGCAAACTTTTGAGCACAACTGTATGTATGACTTACACTGGCAGCCAAAAGTTTGGATTAATGTACAGATTTTGCTCTTATGGAAAGAAATTGGTACTTTATTCACCAAAGTGGCATTCAACTGATCACAATGTACAGTCAGGACATTAATAATGTGAAAAATTACTATTACAATTTGAAGAAAAAAAAAAAAAACAAAAAAAAAAAACAAATGTACAGAACCTCTTAAACTACTTCAAAGAGTTCTCATCAAAAAATCCTCCACATGCAGCAATGACAGCTTTGCAGATCCTTGGCATTCTAGCTGTCAGTTTGTCCAGATACTCAGGTGACATTTCACCCCACGCTTTCTGTAGCACTTGCCATAGATGTGGCTGTCTTGTCGGGCACTTCTCACACACTTTACAGTCTAGCTGATCCCACAAAAGCTCAATGGGATTAAGATCCATAACACTCTTTTCCAATTATCTGTTGTCCAATGTCTGTGTTGCTTTGCCCACTCTAACCTTTTCTTTTTGTTTTTCTGTTTCAGAAGTGGCTTTTTCACTTCTTCCCATAAGGCCTGCACCCCTGAGTCTTCTCTTTACTGCTGAACATGAAACAGGTGTTGAGCGGGTAGAATTCAATGAAGCTGTCAGCTGAGGACATGTGATGCGTCTATTTCTCAAACTAGAGACTCTGATGTACTTATCCTCTTGTTTAATTGTACATCTGGCCTTCCACATCTCTTTCTGTCCTTGTTAGAGCCAGTTGTCCTTTATCTTTGAAGACTGTAGTGTACACCTTTGTATGAAATCTTCTTCTTTTTTTTCTTTTCTTTTTTTTTTGGCAATTTCAAGCATTGTATAGCCATCATTCCTCAAAACAATGATTGACTGATTAGTTTCTAGAAAAAGCTGTTTCTTTTTTGCCATTTTTGACCTAATATTGACCTTAAGACATACTGTGGCATCTCAAAAACAAACACAAAGACAATGGTAAGCTTCATTTAACAAACCAAATAGCAGTTCCCTATCTGTCACTCACTCGATGTTGTGTCGATGTAGTGACACTAGGGGTCACTCTTGGGAGCCCGAGACACCTCTGGTCTTTGATAAAAGGCCAATGAAAATTGGCAAGTGGTATTTGCATACCACTCCCCCGGACATACGGGTATAAAAGGAGCTGGTATGCAACCACTCAATCAGATTTTCTCTTCGGAGCCGAACGGTCGATGTTTACTGTGCTGACTGTTCATTCACCTCTGCTGGCGTATTTCAGTGGCTTCTCCCTCCTCTGCAGTGGTGCACTGCAGAGAACGCCCCTGGGCGCTTCGGCAGAAAAAAGAGAGTATATTTTTCTAAAAGAGTATATTTCTATAAAAAAAACCCAGACTAGACCTGGTCGGCCCAGTCGGTCAATCCCCCTTTTTTTGGGAGTGGAAAAAAAAAGGGGATAAGAGGCCACGACTGGGCTAGCTCGTCTCTATCTTTTGGGATGTCGACTTGTCCCAAAGGGCTGTTTGACACTCATAACAGTGTTGGGGGAGGTTACGTGTCGGCCTGGTGCGCTGGCTATGAGGCACACAGTGGTCTGCCCGTCACACACCGCCAGTTCATGTAACACAGTTCAGCCAGTTGCGGCGTTTTGTATAGGGACCCCTAGTGTCACTACATCGACACGTTGAGTGAGTGACAGATAGGGAATGTCCTGGTTACTTGCGTAACCTCCGTTCCCTGATGGAGGGAACGAGACGTTGTGTCCCTCCTGCCACAACGCTGAACTACCCGCTGAAATGGCCGGGACCTTGTCTCGGCTCCTCAGCATAAAACCTGAATGAGTGGTTGCATACCAGCTCCTTTTATACCCGTATGTCCGGGGGAATGGTATGCAAATACCACTCGCCAATTTTCATTGGCCTTTTATCAAAGAGCAGAGGTGTCTCGGGCTCCCAAGAGTGATCCCTAGTGTCACTACATCGACATAACTTCTCGTTCCCTCCATCAGAGAACGGAGGTTACGCAAGTAACCAGGACGTTCTCTGTCATACAGAACAAACAATATGATCAGACTGTTATGGGATCTCTGTAGAATTCTACAAAATTAGTCACAGATTTCATATAGACAATGAAATGAAGAACTAGTTACACTGGGAGAACAATTTACTGTATAGAATTCCCACACATTTACACCACATCTCATATTCTGTATTGTATTTAATTTAATTTTATGGTGTAAATTATGCTGATGGAAGTCATTTTTTATTTTATTTTTTTTTTTGTTTATGGCTGACTCATTTGTCTGGCTAAGGCTAATTTAATTTCTAACACTTTGTGTTTCCTAAGTACACACAATTAAATTATATTTTCACACTTTTTGCATAATTTGGCAAAATTACAGCTTGATTGGAAACGATGCCCAATAAAAAAACATCTGATATTTCTTAATTTTTCTTGAAACATTACTTTTCATCCAGAGCATGCTCTCCATGGACACTTTTCTCGACTTGATTAACAAGTTAAAAAAACTTTATTTAGGATTTATTTAGTGGTGTGGGAATGACACCACAACTGTCACAGTTGTGATTTTTGAAAAATTGTGACACATTTTTTCATAAAATAACTATAAAATAGTTTGTTTATTTTACTCTTTAGATTATCATGGTTTTAAACATGTAATAATTTGTTTAGTTATTTTAGAATGTTATTTTATAGTTTAATATTGAAAGTCTGGGTCTGAAATGAGGCAATAACTGAAAAATCTATACATAAAAGGCATTTGAACAGTACCAAAAATAAATGATGAAGGCCTGGTAAAAAGTTAATCTAGGTCAGTTTTAATGTGACCTTCATATAAGAAAAAAAATAAAAAAAATGGACATGAAATTACCCGAAGTTGAAGAAACACCCATACAGTATAAGAAATTCTACCATAGGGTCTAAAAGTCGGAGACCACTTTTGGAAATTGTGCATTTTTTAAAATAATTTAACATAGCATTTTTCATTACAAGTTATATGATCACGTTATGTAAAGATTTGGCATGTTTTAAATAAAATGTACATTAAATTTGCTTACAATTGACATGAGACCAAGAAATAGTGTTGCATTTCTTGATTTTATGCCATGACTTGACATTGTTTTACATTTTAGAAATCCTAAAAGTTTGGTTTATTTCCAGGTTTAAATGAAAATAATACCAGATTTCAAATGTGGTCTCAGTCTTTTGGACCCCATTGAACAATTCCACATTACATCAGCCATTGGCATACCTGCTCTATGGTTACTGGCATATTAGCCAATGAAAACCCATATACAGTAGGTCGACCACGAATTGTGACTTGTTTGCTTAGCTTTTGCTTAGCTTTGAATTGGCATAATTGTATTGCCTTTTGATAGACTAATTTGTTCTCAGCATTATTAGATTAATCCCAGCTTTATCACTGTTTGTGTTATTGAAGAGAGACTGCTCTCGGTGGTGAGTCACAGTTTACAAAGTTGAATTCTGGCTGTGATCCAATCCATGTTGTGAATCTAGCGTACTGGGTTTCTAAAGTGTAAGCAGTGAGCTCCATGCCAGCTCTATTGTTCTGTGGGTAATGTTGTCCATAGCCCTGATTTCTCACAAAAGAACTGGCTTCTTTCTCAGGGCTACAGACATGCGCTACTGGCAGGATCTCTTTCAGGGTGAAATAAAGATGGCTTCGATTTACACATTTTTGTATTTTGTGTTTATATGTCTGGAAACTTAAAGAGACAGTTCACCCAAAAGTGAAATTCTGCCATCATTTACTCACCTCCATGTTGTTCCAAACTTGTAACATTCTTTCTTCCATTGAACACAAAAGGAAATGTTAGGCAAACTATTATCCTAAGTCACATTCACTTTCAAAGCATCTTTTTTCCATACAATGAAAGTGAATGGCCACTCTGCCTAACATCTCCTTTTGTGTTCCATGGAAGAAAGCAAGTCATCCAGGTGCTGGTTTGGAACAACATCAACGTAAACTTTTAATCAGAATTATAAAACGGATAGTTACACATTCTATATTAATGCACCAATTTGCTATGTTTCTTTAGCAAACATAAATAACTTACAATTAGTATAATGAACTACAGTATATTATTGGTGGGAGAATGGTTTATTCTGATTATTAATACTAACGAAGGGAAATAAGTAGTTTGTAACTGGTCCTGCTCGACCTGCTCCGAGTGGGATTCGAACCATCATCAGAGGGCATGGGAGGCGGGCACGCTAACGAGGAGGCTAAAGGCTACAGCCTCTAGCGTCAGTTGCAAATATGCCTCTCGAGGTCAGGGGAGTAAGGTTTACAAATACCGCACAGCTATCACATACCAGCTAGCTCCCGTTACAAGTTCATATTAAATACTTTGGAAAGATGATATATCCTGTGGTGTGAAATGTTATACTCCATCTATTTTAAACAGACTTTTGGTAATGCTTTTATATTTGTTATACACACCACTTTTATGACCTCATATTAATTGAGAGACTACATGGAATATATGTTTTTTATTATTATTATTATTATTATTATTATTATTATTATTCATTTGTCATACTGCAGGACCATTTAAAAATAAGGTAAGAAGGTGATAAAAAACGGTATAAAAAACAACTTTGCAAATATTGAACATAAGTGTCTTTTGTCATATTCCTGTTGCCGGCATTTTAGAAAAGTAATACGTCATGAGATGCTGTGCGTTTTACAATGGTTAAATTGTATTAGATACTCCGCTTCATGCCATGCCTACACTAAGAGGGGTGGTGCTGCCATACAAGTATTTCACTTACGTTCAAGTGTTTTGTTGTCGGAGAGAAAACATGGAGGATGGCAGTTTCTTGACTTTCTTGATGACACAGAAAGCGTACTGTCCTCCGACATGTTGAAAGTTTACGTCTCCTCACAACTTGGAAACTTGGGTTCAGGTAGGCGCCTTGAGCGCGTTTGATTACTCCATCCGGTGTGTCTCTCTGTTGTGATGTGCCTTAATGCTGAAGCTGTTAGTTTAACTCTATTTCTCATCTGTAGTGTAGTAGTAATCCAAGCAATGGAGTGAGAGACAATTCTGCATGGCTTCAAAGAAATTTGCATACTAACTGACGACACACTGTTTGTCAACATCAGCGCAACTCACTCATTTCACACACAAGATGGACTTTTGTCACCACCTGCTGGCTCAAATCTTTAATGTCACAAGGATGAATCAAAATTCACACATCTAGCTGCTATCACACATCTGCACTGCTCTTACACGTTAGTTTGGAACGCCACAAACACAAGTGGAGTGATACAAACAGTAAAGCGTCCCAGTGCTGATGGTGTGAGCTATCAGCACTCTTTGAACACCTCTCATCCAATCAGACTGAAACTAACTGTTGTAGGATTGTTAACATTAGTTGATACAATAGGTATCACAAACAAACAATATATATATATATATATATATATATATATATATATATATATATATATATATATATATATATATATATATAATTATTATTATTTTTTTTTTTTTTATTTTTTTTTTTTGCAGTATTTATTAGTCCTTGTCAATGTTAATTTATCAAAATTCCATTTTATTATGGTAGTTCATATTGCGGGTAGCAGCCCAAAAATGCACCAGAGTTTAAGGGGTTAAATAATGTTAACACATACAACTTTTAATGTAAAGAAATATATTAGTATATGTAGAAATTCACATTAAACAAGATTAATGAATGCAATAAAAGTATTTTTAGTTCACTCCAGTTAACTAATGTTGTTAACTAATGTTAATGAATACAACCTTACTGTCAAGTCTTACCAAAAAACATGACCAGTATATAAACAGCAAGCATATTGAAAAATTGTGTTGCTGCAGAGTAACTTCTCAATCATGTCCCCACTGTGGACAAAACTTACACTCACTCAGTGTCAATGTGTCTACAAGAAAGAGTGATGGTATAGATGGTGATGAAGGAACCAACTCTGGGCCAACAGTCTCTATGGAAATCCAGTACATACTTTGACAGATGGCCTCCATTTCCCAGCCTGATAAGATCATGAGAGAAGTGTGTCTACAACAGACAAGTCTAGGGATTGGTGGTATGTCAATATAATGTGCAATGGTATGTCAACTGGTAGATTTAATACAATAGGCCTACCGTTATACCGTGACACACACACACACACACACACACACACACACACACACACATAAATATATGTAGGACCCAAAAAAGTCAAGACGAGTTGTTTTGATATGTTAGGCAAAGTAGAGTTTAGTCGTCAAACAACGTCGAAATTTGCTGTTTGTTTACATCCATCAAGTTTCAAGTATTATTACTTATATACTATATTATTTAATATTGAAATATATCTATATTTTAATATCAAGTTGATACTGAAGAACTGATACTTTAACATCCCGACAAGATGATAAAAAACATTTAAGGCTTTACTAAAAACATTCAGAGCTTAAGCGCTGATAGCCCACCCCTAGCACCCCCATTACGCTTTAAAATATAAACTTTTTGTTGAATTTCCAGCAAAAATAACTATATCACGATATGCACCTTTACCATGATATAAAATTACTCATTCTATAACATCCCTGATAGCACGCGTACATCACTCAGACATCTATTTGATGTGTGCGTTTACATCTGGAAGACATATTTTTTAGGTTGTTCGCTCATCTGCAATATGTCTATAAGGCATTTCTTCTCGGATGTCAATCAGACATTCAGCAGATGTCTTTGAGACATTTTTGATTTAGAGTGTTTGTAAATCTGATATTTGTAAGATGTTTTGTTGTTTATTAAAATGCGATGCTATCCAGATGAAAAGATCTAAAACATACATCTCGGAGACGTATGTGTGCTATCTAGGATAAGATTCTGGTCATACCGCTCACCTCTGCAGACAACACATTGTCCAGATATGTGATGGGGATAGTTGGGTCAGTGGCCCCTTTGAGAGTTTAGGTATGATTCCGTGACAGCTCAGCTGGTGAGGAAGCACATTTAATGGCACCAGAAGTCTTTCAGCTGAGACTCAGAATAAACACACAAGTGGGAATTTGGAAAGGTGATTGTCACATCAGTTAATAATATCTGCTCAGAGTAGGAAGGGTATTTTCTCTGCACAAACCTAATACAAGAAAAAGAAACCAAAACCTAGTGAGCTGCCAACATAGGAAGCATTGTAAGGCAATATAGCTTCACTCACAAAATCAGCCGTGGGCCGTGCATTTTAAGTCTAGGCCTTCAGTGTGATTCATGCTATTAAGAAAACACAGTTTCACACCCTATGACTATCATACATTACGTGGCAGTCAACTAGTAATACCAACTGACATTTTAAAAACACATCCACGCGTGAAAGCCAGAACTTGAAACGACACTTAATGCTCAAGCAAGCCTAATTTTAACTGCAGCATGACTGTTTTGCGAAATGAACGTCAAAAATCATAATTTTTTTTATGAATCTACCAAGGAGGTCTATAATACCTGGAAAAATCGATCTAATAATATTTGCAATTTTAATGTTGCTTGCAATAAATTTTGTTTCGTCAGGGTACACGGTTATGCTGCGTTCCATTCAAGTTGGATGTGGGATATTCCTACTTGATATCTCCGACCATAAATGCATTCCATTCCCCAATATTCGGAATGGCAATGCTCCCGTTAGCTTAGCAGGTGTTTGACTCTCATTAGAGATGTCTCCTAGCAATCCAACTGATAAACAATGCTGCAGCGCTAGCATTTGTGCTTCAGGTGTACGATTATCAAAAGAGATTATAATTTACCATGTTTTATACACCTGTTTCTGCAGGCGTTTTTTAAACAAGCTTTAATATCATGTAATGTGGAAACAAACTCATTTATCGATATTACTTAATAAAGTGAATGTTTATCACTTACTTTGTATATCTCCCTGAGTGTCGACATGTTTGTGTGACATCATGCCCCTGCATCTTGGCGAAATCGGAGTTGAGAATTTGTGCACGAGCCTACAAGTTGTAATTCTGATTTAAAGATGCATTCCATTGCACTTTTCCTTGTAGGAAGCTGTAAAATCTGACTTTCTGAGTTGAATGGAATGCAGCACTACTTTTCAAAACTTGATCCGACACTGAATGCTCAAGCAGCCTAATTTACACTTAGAAAACTCCTGATGTTGCTATAACAATGCAAAAAGCACTTACCAATTTACTTGAAGTGAAAATCAGTCCTCCTTTCCTGATTAATGACATGGTCACGGTCATGCAGAACATTTTGTGTTTTTAAATCCATAAGGATCTCTTTCTCAATGGCGATAGTGGCAGTGATGACAGCCGACTCGTCAGCAAGATCTCGCGTTCTCTGCTTTCAAATTACGTACATCACTTAAAGTGTGATTGCGTCACTCAAGGCCAGCTAGAAGGCCTCCACCAGGACATATCCTAAAGATCACACCCACCAAGAACAAATAAATCAATATGATTGGCTGATGACTCTGACAATCTGACTTTAGTTGCTCATTCATTTGCACTGTTGAGGGATTCTGTGGAAATTCTGAAGGCCTGACGGGGTGGAGCTCAAACTCACGTGCTGCTTCAGCTAACGAGCTCGGCTTCGGGCATGCGATTTGTGAAACAGTTGTCACACTTTGCTTGTAAGCATCAAGGAATAAATTCTGACTGGATAAACTTTTCATTTTTCTCTATTTGTTTGTAGATTAATTAAGAGTGGAAAGTGATTAAAAATACAAAGGCAAAAAGGTGATTGAGAATGAAAGGATGAAAAATATTTATTTATTTGGCATGTTAGGCCAGCAGAGAAGGCTTTGCTGGCCTTGAGAATTCGCCACTGCCCAAAACGAAGGACATTCCAAAAGGAAAGATACCTTAGATATGTTCTACAATACCTTATTTTGCCAAATTCTAAGGGGCTGTTGTTAGACATTATTGATTTTTCTGGCTGAGAGCAGCGGAGCACTCTCTCTCTCTCTCTAAATATACCTGTATAAATGTATATATAAACAGCACGTGCGCAGAGAGCGAGCGAGAAAGAAAGAAAGTGAGAGAGAGAGAGAGCGCTTTGCCACCTCTAAGCCAGAAAAATCACATAAAGACACATTCAGACGGTTAAAGTGAACACTTATGTGCAGTATCAGATACTCAAAATGTATGATAGGCCTAACTGAAGAAAGCACATCAAAATGAAAACAAAGCTAAATCCTGCAAATTTTAAGTATATTTGGAAATCCCGGCCGGAATCTTTTTCAGGTTCGAAAAAGAGGACATTTTCAGGATAGAGAGGTCGCATGGTCACCCTAATCGATAAAAACAGTTATAATAAAGTTTCAATAAATAGAGATTTTGCTATATTGTGTATATCACAATATTAAATATCCATGTGTGCGCCGTGAGCGTATCCATCAATAGCAACGGCTTCACGTGAGATCTTCAAAATCTGTGTCGTGCTTCGATAATCACTCGTGGTAATGCAAGCAATCTGTTTTAGCACCCCAAAATGAAGTTCACAAAAGAATATTATGAAAGCCAAAAGATGTGCTCTGCAATAATTGCAAGAGGTCTTTATATTTATGTTGATTTTTATTTTCTGCAAGAAGTGTTTGGTCATATCGCCCACCCCTTGTTCAATCATCTAAAATTGGTTACTTTACCCAATAATTGTGTGCTATGTATTTTTAAACTTATTAGAGTATATTGATGCTAGCTTAGCAACATGCTTACATCAAATTCTATTACAATTCAATTGTGTGTCAAGTCTTATGCCGTTAAAGTAAGGAGTGCTACATGTATGACTAACGGAGTTGATGCCTATGTAGATTGTTCCAAATTAGTCGCTTCTGAAGTACCTTAGAAGACAGCTACCTCAGTGAAGCTACCAAGGTAGACTGACTTTCATTAATGGGAAAATTAGCTGCCCCAGTGCAAAAATACTTTTCCAAGTATATTGTACAAATCCGCCTGCAGATAACAATCAGCAGCAGTGATCATTTTAGTGGATTAAGATGTTATATGTATGTGCCTCAAGTGCTACGGCCCGCGTGATCCTGCATTCCCAGCATGTTTAGGGGTAGCTTGAATATTGCTTAGCAACGATGCTTAAAAAACAAACACACTAAATGGAAATGATCCCAAAAGCTGTTATCAAGCCACAGTTTTCACACACTTAAGGCCTGTTCTGCTTGGCCCCATCACTCGCCATCTCCTCGTGAGTGCTGAGAACCTCTGTCTCAGCTTTCCAAAACACCTTGTCCACCCAAACCAGCCATTTAGCACAACACCAAGAGATGAGGGTCGTTCAGTGTACTCTGCTCCCAGATACATTCAGTCACTCAAATTCAATCAAATGTATTTTTTTCTTTAACCAACACTCTCCCATTTCCTTAACATACACAAGCCTCTCATCCTACTAGGGCTGCACAATTTTGACAAAAATCATAAAGGTAATTGCGTTAACTATTATCAGTTATTTAGCCCATTAGCCTACTAAGTAGCACGACAAAACGAAACTGTTATTACATTTTTCAATAAATTATACACCAAAATCGAGCAACGTGATAGTATTAGAGCTAGATGTTTTTTATTGTTTTTTTTTATAATCATAATTTTTATGATTTTATTTGCTTAATTGTGCAGCCAAATATCCTACTGTATCTTACCTGTCCCAACCCAATGAAGGGATTCAAGAATGCAAGTATTGTCATCTCATTATAAGCTTTACTTAAATTTTGTTCAACATAAAGGAATTTAAAAATTGTTAAATTGAGAACTTGAAAAATTAATTGCTAAATAATAAAACAATAAGCCATTAGTGGTGGTGATTTTGATTCATTTCAGTGACTCGATTATTTTGATTACGTTCACCAAAAAGATTAATTCAGATTCATTCATTGACCATTTCTGCAAGTTATGTGACAATCTTTTAAGTAATTGTATTGAATCAAAAGCAGTTATTCACAACCAGAACAAGTCTAATTATACTTAATTAAAATTTGTGTGTGTACAATTCCACTACGATACTTCAGCACTGCAGTGTTTAAGCATCATAAGTGTTTCCCCACAAATTACAATAAAGCATATCTATCATATTGGGAACTGCTGAGCACAACTTTTTTATAAATTTTTTTATCAAAGACAACAATAACGTTCGTATGTCTTTGAAATGTGTGGTCATCATCACTAATTTTTATTCATAATTCATCCGCTCCCTTTCATGTTGAACAAGACTGACGAACTGAATGAACAACATGTCTCTTCCTCTCGTTCAGTCGAACAGCAGATCCTCGTTCACGATGACTGAATTATTCATCTCGTTCCCGAACGAGTCCACCAGTACATTTAGTTTTGTTCATGAACGAGATGATCGACTGGTTCAGTGAGGGGTGTATTCGTTCAGCAGCCCGCACTCGAATGCTGTTGGCTCGCGCTAAAGTCAGTCTTTAAAAGCAACACAAATGGAATTTGCATTTTCACATAAATGGCAGGTCTTATTTTCCTATATTTTGTCAAATGCAGGGCTTAACTTTTACCAAGACATAGAAAAAGTTCAAGAAAATCCTAAATAAACTACACTGTGCACCAAAGCACAACATTTCCATTTGTAATTCATGTCCTTTTAAATGTATTCCTTTTAGTCATTCATACACATTCATAAATTTGGGATTATGTTTTATGCATACCTAAGCTTGTTTTAGGACATTTCACCCCTTTCTCTCCTTTTTGAACGTGATTGAATCACATGCCAAACTGAACGTAGGCATGCCTTCTCTCGTTCAGTCATCCTGCAGATCTTCGTTCACAAACGAGATGACAGAGTCATTCATTTCGTTCACGAACGAGTTTACCAGTACATTCAGTTCATTCATGATCGAGATGTTTCATTACACTCAAACGACCAACTGGTTCAGTAAAGCAGCGTATTCGTTCAGCGGGTGAAAGCAATAATACGCTGCCTCACAGCCTGCATTTGAATGCTATTGGCTCATGCTATAGTTAGTCTTGACAGGCATGAAAAGCAGCAGAGCTCATTGGCTTCAAAAGGGAGAGATGTCAGTGAATGAGAAATATGAGTCAGTGTATGGAGGTGAACATGAATGATTCGTTTGCTTAAAAGATTAGTTCAAAAAGACTGATTCTTTCACGAACGAAACATCACTATAAGCCATGAGAGGCAGCACATTACAGTGATTTTACCACGTTTAACCCTTTAAGCTCAGATGGGCCCGCTCATCGACAAAAAAATTGCCAAAATATTAATAACTACAGTCTTGACCAACACAAAATAGGTATCGTTTGAAAGCTTAGAAGCTCTACTTTCCAATGCATGCAGGCATTGCCAAAACTGAACAAGTACTTTGAAATCTGCAGACAAATCAGAAGTGTTCCATTTTGATAATTCATTAAAAACAAAGTTGCAGTGTACATACAGTATTATTGCAATCAGTAAATACATCACTCATCAAATAGTAGAAAAAACAAAATTTATTTTATTTTTATTTTTTGCTCACAGACAAAAATATAGCCAGTAATAGCTAAGTATGTGTGTGTGACAATTATGTTAGTGTTGCTTATATAAAGCGTTTACTCTAATAACTTCACAAAATATAAACAGAACATAAAATATCACATACCATTACTTAGAGGAGGCGATTATCTTTCAAACGAGCCCAAACACAAAGTAATCGGATGCAAGGATCCACACAAAGCACTATGTTACATATGGCCACTAGGAGATGGTACCAAGTAAATGATACTGCCTTGATACAGAATCAGAGTCAAAGGGCACTCATCTGTGAAATCTCATTACTAAAATCATGTATGCATGCTATGCAAACCTTTAGTCATTGTTTTGTTTGCATATTTAATTAGTTCTTATGTACAATTATTATGTTTTATTTGTTTGGAGAGGCTTTTGGACACATGGAGACATTTTTGGACACTACGATAAATTATATTTGTAATGTTATAACTTTTGATTGCTTTGTCGTATCAACACAACATTTTTCTCAGTTACAGTTGGGAATAAAACAAAATTAGTTTTTTGGAGCCACCTTATTTATACCCAGATATACATAATGTCACAATGATACCAAACACTTGACCCTCCTTTTTTTTTTTTTGAGTTATAAGCCTTTAATTTTGGGTATGCCACTGAAACATGAAATCTTTAAAAACACTTTCAGAGCTTAATGGGCTAATGGGCGTTCTTAGGTAGGACACTAAGTGGAGTAAAACGTGCTGTAATGCACAGAATTGAATGGCATATTACTTTTATAAAGCAGCAGCAGTTGCAATATGATAAAAAAAAAAATAATAATAATATAATAATATTGAAATAAACAATTATTTTGTCAAGTAATATATATTTAATTATCTTAACTGTAGGAATTTGCACTAGCCAAGCAACATAGCAATCTGGTGCTTTAACACAAAATGTGTGGTCACAGGTCTGGGTTTATAGTCATTTTTCAACAGCTTTAAACGCAGTTTGTACACACAGAATTTTAAATTGGAACTATCCATTTTAAAAGGCTGCATTTAAAATTCAAGGCGAAATATAAATACTAGAGCAGTTGAAATGAACACATTAATGCATCAGAATAATTTAAAATGTTTAACGTGATTAATTAACCAATTCGACGTTTGATTCTGACATTTTATTCAGCTCCTTGCGAGTTCTAAACACTAGTTGGAATAGTGATGTATCCAAGGATATATCACTGACATACACGCCACAAACACACACAACAGCGATTCTATGTGTGTTTGTCAACAATGATCAAGTGATGGAGAAATGTGGCCTACAGTAGTTCTATCCATTTAAATAAAACAACCTGCTCCAAAAAATGTTTTTTAATAAAAAAGTTAGAGGTAGTTTTAAAGATATACTATTGTACGGATATGACTTTGTCCAATGGGCCCTTAAAGTTTGTGTAAAAGCATCACAGCTCCACTAGGGATGTGAAACTGTCTCCACTGGCTCTTGTAAATGTCTCGCACAGAAGACAGGAAGTGAGAGATGTCAAAATAGCCTCTGAGAGACAGCGCAGGTCCTTTTTGCAAATAGCATAACACAAATCACACTGCTGCTGAGCAGAGGGAAAAGCACTTTTCCTCACCTCGCCATGAGCCCTGGAATCCTGCTCATTTTCCAGATGGCCAAGCAGACAGCAAGAAGCTTGCTTCCGCGTGCCAGCTCAGCCAGCTGTCCGGCTCTGTTGTGGGGGGATTCAGAATCACTCAGTGGCTCACCAGAGACCAATCCACAGGTTGAAGGAACTCTCCGTCCATTCCCCAGCAAACAACTTAATAGTGTTATTATGAATGGAAGAGGGTCCCATGTCATTCTAGATCTCTCAGTCGTTGTGGTGTTGATTTGGAGCAATGTCAGCTAGGGCCGTATGGAGGCAAGGGCTGCACTCAAACTCCAAATGAGTTTGAGATCCATACATGGTTTCTAGGTGTTAAGGCTTTCACAGACTGGAATAGATTTTTACAGCTGCCCCAAAAAGCATTAAAAAACTTAAAAGGATAGTTTTGGAACTCAAAGGGAGATGTTAGGCAGAATGTTAGTCTCCGTCTGCGCTTTAATCAACCTGGTCACCTTACTTTACCTACATTTTTGCTAAATGATTTTTACGTGGCTTGTATCGCAGCAGTTTCCTGGTGAGCAGAACACTAGAGGTTCAACAACAACAATGACTTTTATTTCCTTTCACACAAATAATGAGTAAAATGGCAGATTAACAGTTCATAAACACTTTCTTTTCACTTTGTTCCTCACACAATGCTATCTTGCTATCTAATCAACATCTAAGCATTTTGACTACAGTGCAAGACTACAGGCAAAAATTTTAATGTTTGCATTACATAACCTAATACATTTAAAGGCTTGTTTTTAGTGGATGTATGAAGTCAAGTTACCATAGGTGTAGTTCAGCACATAAACTAAAGACATGTTCTAATAAAATTTGATAACCAGAAAGTGTCCAAATACTTTATCTTCATTGTGAACAATGCATCTGTTGTTTTATAATTGAAAACCTAGCAAACTTCTTTTTGTAAAATGTTTTACTGGAAAACTGTTCTTGTGCTATATTCCTTTAAAATAAATGCTACTTGGTTCGATATGTTCTTATATAATTAAAATACATACCATTTTATGTGCGGCTTAAGTGTTCAAATACTTTTTGGGGCCACTGTATATATTGCCTTTAAACTTCTATTGCTGTAATTGGAAAATGAAGACAAGAAAATAACAAGCCCAACATAACTGACCACATTAATATGCGATCCAGACGAAAGCATGCAAGAACGATTTATTACCTCGCACAGTTTTAATTCATCGACTCGCAGGAATTTGCAAAGCAGAACACATGCAAATGAAAAGGATCTGCCGTGGTGTGACCGTGCTCATTTTGGTGCAAGGCGAAACGCATTGCGGTCTCAACTTAATTTCCTGATGGGTGCAAAAAGAGACATTGTAATTTCTGAGCTGTCACGAGCATTGGAGGCAGTGACAAAAATGGGGCAGTTCATATATGACTGTATGTTCTCTTTTCAAACTGTAAAACATGTGACCTCACGGTGCAGCCAAAAAAGCTGTGACCCTTCATGTCCACTGGCATGGAAGAAATCCACTCAATACCACCCGAGTCTACCGGCCTGGGGGTGTGTCTGTAAAATTTACATCAAGGTATGGTCATCTTCAGTATGGTCTATGATTGCTTTCAATTAATTTTCAATAAAGTCATCATACAGTATATACAATTTATATATATAATATATACTACATGGCCAAAAGTATGTGTACGCCCTCATCTAATTAACTGGTTTGGCTAGGCACCTAAATTCCAGTGAAGACGAATCTTAATGTTACAATGTCCTTCCAACTTTGTGAAAACATGCTGTTCCAGAATGAGAATGCCTCTGTGGACAAAGAGAGTTCCATTAAGAAATGCTTTACTGAGTCTGGTGTGGAAAAACTATACTGGCCTTCACAAAGCTCAAACCCCACTGAACACCTTTGAGATGAGTTGGAATGCAAACTGTGATAAAGACCCAATGATCTCCAAAATGCCAGTGCCTGACCTCACTGATACTCTTGTGTCTAAATGGGAGCAAATCCCCATGACCATGTTTCAACATCTTGTGGAAAGCCTTTATAGAAGAGATGAAACTGTTATAGTAGAAAAGGGATAACCAACACCCTGTAAATGCCAAGGGTTTTGAAATTACATGTCCAACAAGCACATATTTGTGTGATGTTCTGGTGTCAACACACTTTTGGCCTTGTAGTGTATGCATGATTAAAGTTAAAGGATGATTAAAGGAAAAATGCAAAGTGTACTGTATGTCTAAATGCTCCAAGCATATATACGGTGTCAATTGAAAACACTTTTATTAACCCAAACATAGTCTAGCCACAATGAAAGTGTGTAAAATGCATTTGAAATCAATACATTAAATATAGTAATATGTAAAGATGTGACTGAATCTACCAAAAAGTCCAACACTTTAGCCAATAGATTTTGAGATTCTCATGACAGACATCCAAACCTTGTTTTGCCTTCACCTCATATATAGAAAATATCAACTTGACTCAGGGATTTAACAACTTTATTTTTCTTACCCCACAGGCAAATGGCTTTTTTTTTTTTTTTTCTTGTTTTAAACATAAATCTCACACAGTCTGTTACATTTTGTTTTCAGAAAAATCATAAACCGTATGTAATTTTGATTCTCAAGTTTCATGTACCTTTCAAACATTTTAGAACACGAAGACATTTTTGTTTTTGAAATAAATGGATTCTTCTGTTCTCCAAGGATGCATATAATTGATCAAAAATACTGCCAAAAACATAAGCAATGTTGCAAATTATTATTATTATTTTAAAATAAGTGCTTTATATTTGTATTTATTTAAGAATTTTCATTTTCAGCAGTTATTAATCCAGTCTAAGAAAGCTGTATACAGTGTTAATGGGCGCAATTATTATAATGTGTTAATTTGGTATTCAAGAAGCTTTTCTTATTGTTAGAACAGTTAAAAATGGTGGCGCAATAAAGATCCTTAAGATAAAGCTTAAGTAAAGATCCTCACAGCTTAATCTAAAACACAGCATTGATCTTCAAATAAAAAATGTTGTCAAATAAAGTGCTGCACAACAGAGCATCACAGTATAAATGAAAACACTGATAAAACTTCAGTACGTACAGCACTCTTGCTTGTGAGATATTGCTAAAATAATGATAATTATTAATATTATTATTACAGTACATTTTATGTTGTACTATACAGTAGTGACATATCAAGCTTTTATTTTGTCACATTCCAGGGACACAAATGAGATTGTGCACTCTTAACCCCAGAAAATTCTTTTAAATTGCTTTGCGTCAATGAGGATGCTTTAGCGTACTTGCCACATATCACAGATTTGCTCTGTGAGACGCATGCTGATAGTAGAATGAGCCACTTGCCAACTATTATGAAATAAGGTCTGACAAAATGTCTGGCCTTTCCGTGTCTAGTCCCTTTATGGTACCAGGAGTACGGTCTGCATATGCTTCCATTCAAAGCTTCTAAAGGAGATTCGATCTGTCCTTAAAGACCCCATGGAATCAAAATTAGTGATTTGTGGATTTGAGTGTGATAGCTTTGAGGTCATCTATATGTGAATGCACTCTTGAATGTTGACAGAATTCACTTTTAGCAGATACATATGCATTTCTCTTCTGGAATATGGACCAAAAATATTGATGACCCATTATGCTTTTTGTCCAATCAAATGATCTCTAGAATGAGAAGGTCAGTCCCACTGCAACGACCAGCAAATAGCAAATGACAGCTCTTCAATATGTCCAACCAAAACGTCATGTTTCAACAGGAAATATGTCAATACGAGGCAGAAAACTCCAGCAATTTTATATGGTCTTTAAATACCAACTGCTGCTTTAGCATTGTGCATTAACAAGGACTGTAAGATTACAGAACATTAAGTATCATAATATGTATGTATGTGGCAAGTACGCTAAAGCATCCTCATTGACGCAAAGCAATTTAAAATAATTTTCTGGGGTTAAGAGTGCACAATCTCATTTGTGTCCCTGGAACGTGATTCTGAGTGATGGCAGTAGGCTGGATCGTGAGCCAAACATCTTAAAGACAAGCTCAATCCTTCCATCCAGTAAATGGGCAAAGGTCCCAGCCAAAACAGCTGCTGCTGGATGCCTCATTTGGAGTTTAAATAATTGGCTCCAGGTGTTCAGCCTCTATGTGAAATCCAAGTCTTTTAACAGTCCATATTATTCATGAGAATTACGCTTCAAAAAGCCACACTTGCATCTTATCTTGGGGTCAAGGAAGATCGCTGTCACTGTAATCGCAACAGTCTTATTTTGTCAAGCAAAGTGTGTGTGAGAGTAAGACAAAGACTACTTTAAAATGTTTGCAGCTTCCCAAACTACAAGTTACTTGCAGTTTTAAAAGTACACAATTATGGGATCTGTGGTTGAAACATAAAATTGCAAGTTACTTGCGGAGGACCATTGTTTTGTTTTTTTAACGTCAGTTGTGTTTCGGCACTGCTCTTGTGTGTGGCTGAATCAAATGGTTTGAGGTAGGGATGTGGACGTAAACGTTTGTAATATTCGGATAACTGCGAGGGTTCACAAATGGTTATTTGTCAGGACTCAGGAATAAAGAATAGTTATTGCAATGAAAATGTGTGAAACACTACTCAAAATAGCAGGGAATAAAGTGCACAGTGAGCTTTGAGCCTAAATAGCACAATACAAAGATATTCAAATTGTAAAATAACTCACATTAAAGTTAAACAAAAATAATCAAACTGTCACTGCCTGCAACATAGTATGCTTATCTAATGGAAAATACATAATTTAAGTGCTCTGCCCGGGCATGTTCATATTTCCATGAGGCAGTGAACGCTAGTATTGTCATGTGAGTGGAGTTACACTGCTGCGGTAAATTAGCCTCTTCGGGATGCTTTGATTTTTAAATGGTTTAGCAGTTAACTTGTGGAATTATTGTACACAAGTCTGCACACCAGAGAAAAAGAGAAAAAAAACATTGGCTTACCTTTTATTAAGTGATGAATATTTGCCGGGTGAAAAACAATCTGGAATAATGTGTAACAGTCACATGAAACCTCTCTTTGCAACCTGAACTTATTCAGAACATCGAATCTTTATGATGCCTGCGCTAAAAAGCTAGATGCAGTGCAACGAATGAAACAGAACGCATGCGTAAGTAACAGTAAGTTGTGACGCAACAGCCAAAGACGTCTGTCCAGCACGTGTTTACATAGAAAAACAATTGAAAACAGTCCAGATGCATGCAAAAACATGTGTAAACAGACCCTAATTCACCCTACTGTATACTTGAAAAACTGACCCAGGTTGAAGAGTTCTACTGCGTGCATCGAATAACCGAAAAGTGATTTTGGTATTCAAATATAACGACTATCTGTGCACATCCCTAGTTTGAGGTTTACTTATGGTTGCCTGTGATCATCATATCAGAGCAGATCTGACAATCTTACCCTAGGGGGCACCAAAAAGTCCACCGGCTGCCCTTCCTCGCACATTATATGTTATTCAAAGACCCTGTAGCAGTCGCGGAACACTCCTTTGGACGTTCACCGCGCTTGCATTTCTCTTTCCCTTTATATGTTAATAAGAAATATTGTCCCATCGTAACTATGCACAACAATTTTCTAAGTTGAAATGTAGTATTTGCATTTAGCTACTTTTAGTTACTCTCCAACACTTGCGTTTACCCACAGAACAAGTTCTCGTGTCTGTAATGGAATAAAACGTAGGAGTCTTGAGATGCGTTGAAGCTCTTTTTGATACAACTCCACATGTTAAAAACACTGCGATCATAGCACAAAACACTGAAAAAGCAGCAAGACACATTGCAATGGTCAAAGGTGTCCATCTAGCACTTGTTTACATAGAAAAACAATTGCAAAACAGCACAAACAGACACAAAAACGCCCTGTGTGAACGGCCCCCAAGTGTACGTCAGTGTTTGTGTTGGATTGGCTGAATATGTAGAAGATTTTGGGTATTATGGGGTGTTGTGTAGGTCTCTCTCTAGATGTGAAGACAGGTTAAGCAATTTTGAGGGCTCAGGACACAGTGGGGGCAGAACAGGTTAATGAGAAAAGTTCACCAAAAGTCCAACCTCAAAGATCCGATCTTCAACAGGCACACTACAGGACAGAAAATTCATGAAGCGTAGGAAGTTCAACAGTTCAGTCCTCTTAGCTTTGCATGCCACCTTCATTTTAAACACCTAGCTTCTTCACATGGGCCGATTTACCTCGTTTTAATCAGCCTAAGTGTGGAATAATCTGCAGGGAATACTTAATGAGCTACTTCAAAAGACCTGTCTTCCTCACATCTTACTTAGTGAAGAACTAAAGCAGATCAGTTCTGCTGGGTGGTGAAAAGGCCATCTGTATGGATGGACAGTTGCTAAGAGCACAGAACAAGAGACAAAGTTATCAAAGCAGTTGATGGGTGTGAAATCAATTCCCTCACCTGTGACCTCTTTCTCCTGAGGGCTATTGTTACTCTTGAGGGTCCCAAGAGTGTCTGCGCTGCAGGGTTAAACCCTTTTATGTAACAAAATAATGTGATTTTAGCAAATCTTTCTTTTTTGTTATGTGCCTCCCCTTTCTTTTTCACAGTGTCATTTTCCTGACAAGCTGATCGAATCACTGCTCCAAATTCTCTTTCTCTCTCCCTCTCTCTGGATATCCTCAAAACATATTCAATAGTCTTAAAATCACTTTTCAAAATTTAAGGCGGTAAAAAGTCTTAATATCTTATAAGTCTTAAAAACTCTTAAATATGGGTTTAAATATCATATCACACCTCATTTTCTGTTGACCCAGGAAAAGAATCAATAATGATCTAAATGCATATTTTTGTGGTATACACCTGCAACTGCAGTGTTAGTACTACTTATATATATATATATATATATATTTACATCGGATTAGTGGTTTTGATTACTGGCTGTTCCATGGTGATTCCATTACTAGTAGTGCATGGTAATTAATTCCAGAATTCACCATGGTTGGAAAGGTGCTTACAGAAGGGTTCCGGAATAAAATTGTGGAAAGGCACAGGTTAGGAGAAGGGTACAAAACGATTTCAAATGCTTTAATTATACTTATGAGTACCGTTCAGAACATTATTAAAAAGTGGAAAGTGCATGGCACCACCAAAACCTTGCCTAGATCGGACCGTCTCTCAAAACTGGTTGACCGTGCCAGGAGGATATTAATCAGGGAAGCTATCAAGAGGCCAAAGGCTGACAGAAAGGATTTACATGCCCTTATGGCTGAGATTGATCGGTCTGTGCATGAAACAACAATCTCCCAAGCTTTACACAAAGCTGGCCTGTATGACAGGGTGGCAAGAAAGAAGCTCCTTCTGAAAAAGTGCCACACGTTCTGTCACTCGCTCTCACTCGCCTGAGTTTTAATCACGCACACCTGCAGCTCATCATCACCTCGTTTGGACTTGCACTTAAACCTCACACTCAGTCAGCATCTAGCCTTGTTGAAGGTTCCTTGGACTCACCTTTCGCTCTGCTGCAGTAGAAAACTACTTATCAGCGTGTGACTTACCTGTTTATCAACGATCTGCTCTGAATGTGCTAGACATGTGACTTTGAGAACACTGAATTCACATTATGCCTAGAAATACTGACCTGATCCTCAGTTTATGGAAGTTACGAATCTTAAACCCTGTTTGAAGTTTGTTTCCTGTTTTGGCAAGGATTGGTCCAGAAATAGCAATCTGTGGATCCGCGTGGCAATCAGTTGATCGCCTTCTGCCTTTGTTCTCTGTTTTACCTAAGACTGTGTTCTAAAGACCATATACATGCCTGAATACTCACCTCATGCTACTTACCTGTCTCCTCTGTGTTCTGTGCAATAAACTCCCGCATCTGGGTTCATCTCAGCTCCCGTGTTGGTGTGTCATTACACATTCTCACTTTTCGAAAACACCTGGAGGATTCTGATGCCATGTGGCAAAAGGTTTTATGGTCAGATGAGACAAATTTAAATTTTTGACTGAAATCCAAGCGCTATATTTGGAGAAAACCAAACACAGCACACCACCCAGAACATACTGTACCATACCCACTACTGTGAAGCATGGTGGTGGCAACATTATTTTGTGGGGGTGTTTCACTTCAGCGGGGACTGGGCAATTGGTCAGGATTGAAGGAAAAATGGAGGCTGCCATTTACACCCAAATTTTTGAGGAAAATCTGTGGCCCTCTGCTCACCTACTGAAGATAGGCAGGTGGTTCACCTTTCAGCATGACGATGACCCTAAGCACACCGCACAAAAAAAACAAAAACAATGCATTGGTTTAAAGATAGGAAGGTCAAAGTCTTTGAGTGGCCAAGTCAGAGCCCTGACCTAAATCCAATAGAAACCTGTGGATGGACTTGAAGAGAGCAGTCCATTGCTGCTCATCACGCAGTTTGACTGAACTCGAACAATTCTGCAAGAAAGAATGCAGAATTAATACCATTGCAACTAAGAACATGTTAAATAAGTCAGATGTCTACATTGCTATTGTGAAATTGAACGCTCATGTGAGCCATGTATGGCCATGGATGCATTTTCAGGGTCTTGGAAACAGCAATTTTATGGGTTGCACACAAAAAATAGAGCAGTATTTTAGTTATTGTTTTAGTTGTTCTTTGCAACAGTTGCTGTTTGATAACATATAGTACCCTTAGATATATTTAAAATATAATATGGATAAAAATATAATATCAGTATACAGTACATTTTCAACTGATCACATTAATATGGTGTTTAAAGCTGTTTCTCTTTTTAAAACATACTATTTAGTAATTTTTTTTATTTATTTTTTTTTTTATTTTTTTTTTTTGCTAAATTGGTCTTAAATTCTTTCATTTGCATTTAATAGTCTTAAAAGTTCTTAAGTTTATTTCCCCTAAATTTGAAGATACCATGCTCTCTCTCTTCCGAGCCATGTTTGCCCAAGATGTGTTTCATGCATATTTTGGACTCACCACAGAGGGAGATAAATACATCATTTAGCTATGAAAATATAACTGAGGAATCTCACAAATACTTGCCCAGGCTATGAAGGAGGCTTTGCCACGTTGTGGGGCTGAGTTCCTCTTACTCTGGTTTGTCGGTCAGGGTCTGGCCCATCTCCAAGGCAGTCATGGGTAATGTCCTACTACATGCAGAGAGGTTGCTGAACCTGCCCAGGCTCTCCAGATCCCTTGGTTAAGGGTGGGTACAGCTGATCAATTTCAATTACACTGAATATTAAAAGTGGGATAAGAGCAGCCTGCTTTATTTAAGAAAGCATGAAAATGACCCTCCAACTGACCCTTCCTTGCCAGGTCTCGGTGACTTGACCTTGCAATATTACGATAGAACCCCAACTATCAAGAGGACATGTGTGCAAGGAGCAGCATAACTCCTCATTATGACATTATTCTTTCCTTAATGTCATTTGGAATGGATTTCAAATTCAAAGAAGCATAATATTCAAGGAATAGTTCACCCAAAAATGAAAAGTCTTCATCATTTAATCAGCCTCATGTCGTTCCAAATCCATATGACATTCATTTTCTTTCAGGACCTTTGTGTTTTACAGAAGAAAGTTATACTAGTTTGAAAGGTGAGTAAATGATGATATAATTGATGGAGCAATTGGCAGAAGGAGAGAGAAAACTATTTCAAGTGCTCTGGTATGAGGTTGTAAGGCCAGTTGGATTGTGTATCATATTGGTCATATTTTAGACAGCAGCTGCAAAATTACAGTAGTGTGCTCTCACCACAACTGACTGCGCTACACAGAGGCAATTAATCAGAGGTTAACCCGACAAACCTCACCGAGAATCTTTCATTTGTTGTACCTAAATCTCCTGAAAAAAATAAAAAGACCAAACACAGCATAGCTTTTCTAAAAGTACGTTTGTTTATGCTGTAGCTATGCCAAGGAATTTCTCACAATATTCTGGAGTGTGTCAATGCCACAGCGTTTCTAACTTTAATAAGGAATTTGAAGATTAAGGCTGTTGATAGAATTGAATTGTTGTTGACATGTTCAACTCCACTTATTCAGAAGCAGTTTAACATGGCTTTACTCTCAATAGATGCAACATGCATGGCAACTTTTAAAGGAATAGTTCACCCAAAAATTTTAATGTATTGTCGCTCCACACCCGTATGACTTTCTTCCGTGGAAAAAAATCTTCACACATTTGTTTTGTCATATAATGAAAGTGAATAATGACTCCAGCCTGTCAAGTTCCATAAAGCACAAAAAAAAAAAAAAAAACCACACACCATAAAATTACAATAAAAGTAGTTTATACGACTCATGCATTATTGTCCAAGTCTTCTGAGGTCATACAATCACTTTGAGTGATAAAGACTTAATTTTAAATAATTCACTCTCAAATCAAATCACATCAAATCAAATCATTAATAAAGTACTGAAATCAAATATGGCACCTATTATTAATAACAACAAACCTTATTGGTTCTAACTGTGTTACGTGACCATACATCGTGACATCATGCCACGAGAAGCAATTAGGTTTGATGTGATCACTGTAGCTGGCATCCATTTGATCTCAGGAGTATGCGTAGGTACAAATGTTTACTAATCCTTAGTGAATCTATTAATATTGAATTAATGGAATTAATCGTTTGATTTTGTTTCTAATCAGTTAGATTAATTAAATGTTCAACGCAATCACATTTATTTAACGCAGTTGACACATTTACCAAAAGTGAGAGTGTGAATGTGTATGTCTGTGTGCTAGCCCTGTGATGGACTGGCCGCCTGTCCAGTGTGTTTTCCTGCCTTCGGCCCGAGGCTCCAGCACTACCCGTGACCATACATAGGACAAGCGGCTTTAGAATATGGATGGATGGATGGACGGACGGACGGACACATTTAACTAAAGAGACATTATAATGGTTTCATTCTGTTCTGACTGATTTCTGGTGCCATATTCAACTTCCAAAGGAAGTTCACTCTAACAAAGACTAAACTTCAAATTCAGCACATCGTGGACCACACTGGCTCAAATATGATATAATATAATATAACATAACATGATATGATATATGATATGATATGATACAATATGATATGAAATAATACCATACTGTTACTAAAACTGTCACTGTACATTATCTGCATGGTTTTTTATATTGTTAATAAATGGTTAGATTTAGGGTAGGATTAAGGGATCTAAAATGCCTTCAAATAGTACCAATTTAACTATACAAATATATGTATATTATAAAGTATTCATACATATTTTTATGTTTCTAAAACTGCAGATATGTACAAACTAGTGCTGTCAGTTGATTAAAATTTGTAATCGTGATTAATAATAATTTTTCGTAATTAATTGCGAATTAAGCAGTGCTGAAATTTGACCCTAAATATACTTTTTTTCCTGTCAAAATGCATTTATATCATTCTTAGGAAATAAAACAAAGCAATATGTAACAATATAATGCTTTATTAACATTTTCCAAAGAAAGCCTTCCACAGTATAAAGACAGAAATGCTCTAAAATAGCACCAATTTAAGTAACATTAAACGTTTCCCAAAGTCTATATAGGAGTTTGACTAATTGAAAGAACTGCACTCACTGAGCACTTTATTAGGAACACCTGTACACCAACGTATTCATGCGATTATCTAATCAGCCAATCATGTGACAGCAGTGCAATGCATACAGTCATGCAGATACAGGTAAGGAGCTTCAGTTAATTTTCACATCAACCATCAGAACAGGAAAAATTTGATATCAGTAATTTCGACCATGGCATGATTGTTGGTCCCAGATGGCCTGGTTTGAGTATTTCTGTAACTGCTGATCTCCTGGGATTTTCATGCTCAACAGTCTCTAGAATTTACTCAGAATGGTGCTAAAAAAAACAAAAATCATCCAGTGAGCGTCAGTTCTGCGGACGGAAACGCCTTGTTGATGAGAGAGGTCAGAGAATGTCGAACCTTGAGGCAGATGGGCTACAACAGCAGAAGACCACGTCAGGCACTTTATAAGGACCATAGTGTTGCTAATAATGTGCTCAGTGAGTGTAATCCCCATGCAAGTTACATATTCAATGCAATAGGCATTAAAACTCTTAAACCCAGCAATTGTGAGGCCGCGTTCATGATTCGTGTCATTAAATATTATTAATGATTTGATTTGACTGGTATCACATGGGGATCGGTATTAGCCGCTACTGAGAGTTTAGGTATCGGATCAGGAATGAAAAAATAGTATTGGTGCATTCCTACTAATACAGTAAGTGTTCATCTTGATATTTCTTTTAAACCTAGACATGACGAAACACTTTATTGTCAATTGATAATTTAGTTCTCAGAAACGGTTAATCTGGTGTCAGATTAACACAATCCACTATAAAGTGCACAACAAAGGATTTTATTCGCAAGAATGACATCACCTCCTTTCCTGGAGCTTTCTTTCACTTCTAGTGTGGGGACAGTAAGCAGCAGACAGAGTATCCACTCAACATAAACTCAAAACTGGAACTAAAAAATATAATCTCAAATGTTCTTTTCAGTTGTGATTTGGAGATTTGCCATTGCAACAACAGGTTGTAAATCTGTGTTATTACTGCATTTCCCCCCTATCCTATTGAAACCGAAACATTTCAAGCTCAGCCACAGTACATGGGATCGTACCCTGTCTTGGCAATCACATGTTTGATCCAGGGCCATTTTTCTACTGCATGCTTTTCAGCGAAACCACTTTCCACCTTTTTTATGATTTTCTTGCCATAATAACTGGAGCTACAATTACTGTGCAGTTATTTTGCATGACTATATTGGAGTGTAATGAAACATTGTGTGGCATTTTGTTTCAACCCAACTTAACACAGAGTGTACAAGATGGATCTAACTAAGCACTAAGAATTTTCTGATATGATTTTAGGGGGAAAGATGTGGAATACTACAGAATGGATTTACTGTAAAGATAGTAAAATGCTTTAAATGGAGCTGAGAGTACATTTAGCATTAGCTGAAAGTACTGTGAAATTAGCCAAAACATTTTAAATCCATGAAATCAAATTACACTTTTGTTGCTTTTAGTTTATATGTGTTTGCTTTGTGGTCATCTATATGCTAGTGTACTCCTAGTGAAAGTGAATATTTGCATTTAAAATTCAGTATTTCTCTTCTGGGAAAATGGACCAAAAATATTGATGACTCATGTTGCACTACACAGACTTTTGTCCAATCAAATGCTCTCTAGAATGACAATATGCCTCTCCCTAATACCAGCTTCAACAATCAGCAAGTAGCAAATCATGGGGTGTATCTCAGTGTGCGTTCTTATGTGTTCTTACATTCTCGTACACTTGTTTGACGTCATTATCCACTGCCAAAGTTCAATTCCTTGAATATCGAGGATGCATCAGATGGTGACTTGTGGGCAAGAACCCGGTACTACGGTGGCAGCCGAAGGACATTTATAATTTTGTTTTCCCTCTAGAGTTTCCTGCTGTAAGCTAGAAAAAGTCTGATGGCTTGAGAGACTTCATACTCCATCAACGTTTTGTTGGGCATCATTTTAATAAAATAATAAACATATGGAGGAAACGAGTGTTAACAGCCTTTATTATTTTAACATGTCACTAGTCCTGCAAAACCTCACTGGTGTGATGATAATAATAATGCTATAACTGGTGTGATAATGCCAGTAATTTTCTCACTGGCCACAAGTGCTGGGATGGGCAACTGCGTAATAGGAAGATCGTAGCACATCTCAAATCTTAAAATAGAAGTGTTCTGCATCCTCCTGTCCTTCCAAGTTTGATGTAAGACTGGTCTTCATAAGAACGCATGTCTGTTCTCTGTGTTCTTAGCATTGAGAAACACACATGGTTCATGACTGTGACATAACTAAAGTCTATTGGCTATTTTAAAAAAAAGAGTGACGTGCCCTAGCCAAATTTCCTTTTACAAATGAAATACATTAACAGAGAATGTCAAACTGTGTAAATGACAGGTGTTCCAATTCTCCAGAAATCTGACCCCTACAATAAAGCTGTAGATTCTGCTTAGGTCAATTGATTGGATTTTGGATAACGAAGTTCCTGATGTAGGGCCATTTCTGTTTTTGGCAGTTTAATTCAATTGCATCATCAAAAGGGTGTCTAAACAAATGAATTAAAACATTAAAACTCTACAGTAATCAAATAAAAACAGAACAATACATTTTCAACATAACATTGCATTATAAAAACACATTGGATTGTGCTGTAACAAATTGGATTGGAGTTATTTTTGTCAAATAAAGTGCTGCACAACAGAGCATTGCAGATGTAAGATACTGCTTAAATTGAAAAGAATTATTATTTATTATTATTATTATTATTATTATTATTATTATTATTATTACAGTGAATATTGCATAACTATAAATTACTTTTTGTTCTCATTTAAACCAAGTTTTTCTTACCTCTGCATAAGCAGGACGCTACATGGCCCAGTGTAATCATCAAACCGCAAAAGGCTATGACTGAATTAAATATATAGTATGTATGTGCTGCCTGCTTAAAAGTGAATGAGCGTTCTGCCCTTTGTGTTCTATTAAACACACAGAGCATGCGTAATGCTCATGATGCAGCGTTTTCAGTGTATGAGCGGCATCCACTTTGTTGCAGGAAAGTATATACACTCACTGAACACTTTATTAGGAACACTATGGTTCAAATAAAGTGCCCGACATGGTCTTCTCAAGGTTTGACATGTTGTGCATTCTGAGATGCTATTCTGCTCACTACAATTGTACAGAGTGGTTATCTGAGTTACCGTAGCCTTTCTGTCAGCTCAAACCAGTCTGGCCATTCTCTGTTGATCTCTCTCATCAACAAGACGTTTCCGTCCGCAGAACTGTTGCTCACTGGATGTTTTTTCTTTTGTTTTTGGCACCATTCTGAGTAAACTCTAGAGACTGTTGTATGTGAAAATACCAGGAGATCAGCAGTTACAGAAATACTCAAACCAACCCATCTGGCACCAATATTCATGCCACGGTCTAAATCACTGAGATCACATTTTTTCCCCATTCTGATGGTTGATGTTAATATTAACTGAAGCTTCTGACCCTTGTCTGAATGATTTTTTGTATTGCACTGCTGCCAAACGATTGGCTAATTAGATAATCGTATGAATAAGTAGGTACACAGGTCTTCCTAACAAAGTGCTCAGTGAGTTTATATTCTGTATATACTTTTTCACTTAGAGGTCAAGAGTTCAATCTATGAGGTTTATATTTTGTGTTCCATGGAAGCAATAAAGTCATACTGAAATGGAACGACATAAGGGCGAGTAGCCTAAATTTCATAAAAATATTTAAATCCGATTTCAGATAAATCTGAGTTTAGCAATCATTAAATGATAATAAAGTGCTTGGTTTTAATGTTGTTTAATGAATATATCATGTGACTAATTGTCACTCAGGAAACTGTTGGCAGTGGTTGACAATAATACTGTCCTGCAAATCGTAACCAGTGCAGGCTACTGGGGTACCATCTGTTTGAGCATGCTGAATAACATTAGTGCTACAAAAAGGAATGACATTGCCACTGCATTTCCAGTGCTCTGACTTAATGTTTAGCCTGAGCACAGCTGTTATATAATGAGAAAATTATAAACAATTAAGACTTTTTTTCCCTTAGCAGTCCTTCTCTGAGAAATTAGGTCATGTCAGAAGTGTGAGAGATTTTGGAAATGAAATACAATCAGCCCATTATCTTTTCAAATTAGGAGCTTCTAAATGTGCAAACCCCATTTTCTATCCTAAGCCTGACTCAAATATTACTGTAGATAACTTCATTTTAGAGTATTTCTCTTAAAAGGAATGCAGCAACTAAAATTAGTTTTGAAGAAAGCAAAGCATCTTATCTTTGATGTAAATCCATTTAGGATACTTGAATTAAAATGATAAAAATCTGGAGAAAATAAATAAAATCCAGTCCTCAACTAAAGGATTAGAATAATCCTTCTGATGTTTTAATTCTCACTTTTGTCAGCCCTCCAGTTCAGAAGACTTCTTTCTTTCTTTCTTTCTTTCTTTTTAAAGGAAATTAAAATAAGTTATTAGATGTTATAAGTTTTTCTGCAATAGACAGGCTACAGGGCTGTCAAAGCTTCAGGAACTATGGCTCTGTTGCAAAACTTATGTAGGCAGCAATATACTGTAAGGGGCTGTTCAGCCCAAACATGTTCTTGCATTATAAATGGCTAGAAACTGCATCTAAAAAACTCTGCGTTCCCACGTGAGAAGCTAAAAAAAAAAAAAAACAGCGAGATGTGGTGCAAAGGTCAAAGATGCAAAAACACATTGGTGTTAATGACCCTTAAGGCCAGAACCATACTTTACGAAAGGACGCGAACGCAGACCTGAGTATTTGTATGTGCTATGTATGTTTATGCTTGAGTATGGTGTCGTTATCATATCAACAGCTAATAATAAAGAACATGTCCTTCACGTGAGGAGCACTGTTTGTATGACGCTCAGAGTTAGAGACTATGTAGAGAGTTCCAAATTAGCCACTTATGAGGTTCAATATACCTTAGAAGGTAGAGGCGTATATAGCCAGTATAAGTAGGAATTAGAACAGAGCCTATACAAGAGTAATGTATGTAATGTACTATATGCATATAACTCTGATCACTTCAGAAGGGGAGAAACCAAAAGCTTTGATTTTATGCCAAACCCTGCAGGTACAGCAGCTTTTTTGTAAGCTCAAAAAGAGGTTTGATGTAATACTAGACCTAGCCTTCAGACACATTCCCTTTAGATAAAAATGCCATCACACCTCTGTAACTTATCCAGCAAACTTCAAATCACCCTTTACAGAGATCAACCCATCTATGCATAATGCACACACCCTTTCTGATGAATAAAACCTGCTTAAACCAGCTGGTCTCACAGCCTGTTTAAATTAGTAAACAATTAGTTAGTAGAAAGATTGGATGGTTCAGAGGGGTTTGGGGCACTTGTAGAGTTCCATTGGTTGTATAACAGATAGTCTCACCCCTAAATTCACACCACTGGTTGAGCCAATGTTGCTGTGTCGGGCAGATCAGGATGCACAAACAAACGGAAGAGTATTTTGATTGCACCTCAGAGCCAGTGTTACACTTTTAATTGATATCAACCTACAAATGACTAACAATTGACTCTGCATATTTAGCTGGGAATCAAGAAAGAATTTTAACATAAAAAAAAACTTCACACATCCGCCTTGAATATGACAAATGGAAAACAAGTCCTGAAGGATGAATAATGTAATCTGATTCTAATGCTCTAATTTACAGAGATAAAGGGGTGTTGTCTTTCATGCAAAACACAGTTGGATAAAACAGAAAACATAGAACTCGTAAAAGTGTAATGGGAAGAATGCTAGCGTAAGGTCATGAAAGATATACAGCAGATAGGTAAATGTGAGGGGAAATACTGGCAGTGATGCAGGAGACATATTTACATGTGGATGAGACAGGGTGTATAACGTCACAGGTCTCTGACTGTGTGGTTACGGTTAAATTCTTGCATTAACAGAGAGATAATCTCCAAAGCTCAGTGTTTACGTCATCAATTTCCCTTTTGTATGGCAGCTATGATGCTTAATGACACTGAACACTGAAAGTTAGAGGTGATATAATTTCAACATATATGCTTTCTCCAAGGGCTGGACAATTTGGCTACAGAACTTATATCTCGATATTTTTCAGCCTATTGACGATATTCGAAATATATCTCAATAATTATGTATTTGCCCTGAAATTACTTAAAAGTTGTTTGTTTTTATTCAGAGAACCGTCATTTCATACAAATAGGCATTGTAGCCAAGTAGAATTAAAATGTTTAATTAAATCAATACCTTTTGCTATATGACCATATCACAGTTCTGATATTATTTAAATGAACTGTGTATCCCTGGAGGATTGTGTATTAATCTCTCTTGCCCTTATCACTTATGTGCAAGGGTTTGCCCATACACAAGGCATCTTTGAACTTTGTTTTTAATTTGATTTTCTAGCTCATTTAAAGTAAAAATAAATGAATAATAATAATATAAAAAAAAAATAAAAAAAAACACACACACTATTCTATGTCTTGAGGCAGGGGTGTCAAACTCAGTTCCTGGAGGGCCGCAGCCCTGCAGAGTTTAGTTCCAGCCCTGCTCTAAAATGCCTCCTTGTAATCTTCAAGCACTCCTGAAGACCTTGATTAGCTGCTTCAGGTGTGTTTAATTAAGTTGGAGCTAAACTCTGCTGGACTGTGGCCCTCCAGGAACCGAGTTTTGACACCCCTGTCTTAAGGGAATACTTTGTTAACATCATTGTTGGGCAATTCCGTGTATAATTGTGCCTTTGATAAATCAAATATTATGATAGGTGTAAAAACAATACATATATAAATGAGCCGTTCTTGAGCAAAAAGCAAAACATATGAAAATATGTCAGGATTTAATAATAATAATAATAATAATAATAATAATAACCAGTTTTGTACACATTGCAGATTCATTTGAACACAAGCATGGAGAGAGCGAGCAAATACATGGAGCCCAATAATTACACAGAAAGCTGTTTCTAGTTCTCATTGCTCAGAGATTTGAACAAAGCCCTAACCCTACATATTACACTTAAGTGTGTAACTCACCCTGCCGGCCTTCCGCGACCTGGGAGGGAGACAAGGGGAGGGAAAAACAAAACAACAAAAAGAGGAGAGGGAAAGACCAACACGGAGCGACAGTGAGAGAGAGAGAGAAAGAGAGAGGAGAGAGAGGAAAAACTTACTCGCCGGTTCCCAGGCTCGTTGCCTGGTCCTCGATCACTCCTCCACCCTCTGGCGGACAACAGCCACTCTTCCCCGGATGGACCGGAGCCAGTCCTCCGACCCCTGGCGGACAGAACGCCCCTCTGCGTTTTGGCGGCCAGTAGGGAACTCCTCCACCCCTGGCAGCGGCCCCACCGCTCTAGGCAGCCGGCAGTGAGCCCCTCCTCCCCTCGTGGACAGCACGCATTCCTCTGTGTCCAGGCGGCCAGTAGCAACTCCTCCGTCCCCCGGCGGATGGCCGCGGCTCCTCCTTTGGGGTGGATGGTAGTGGCGAGGACTCTACGACGGCGCATCCTTCCTCCTTCCCGGGCTTCGGCACCAATTTAACAGGGTTCAATGGAAAGGAGGAGGCGGGAACCGGAGGAAGCATCAAAGTTATGTTTAATGAGAAATTAAAACATGAAGACAAACCATAAACACAAACACATGCAGGGCAGCTGCCTGTAGCTCCCTCTCTCCCGAACTGATGGTCCACCACATTTATCTGTTGGGCCTCATGTATTCAGATAGAAGACAAAGGCAGGCCTAACACAGTCGTAAAACCTAACTCAGGCCCCCACATAAGTCATAATCTTACTGATAAAAACCGCGCCAAAATCAAACAAAGGGAGTCCAAAACAGACTACAAATCCCATGAAGCCTTGCTCACTAAAGGATTGTACTCTCAACTCCTATTGGATGAGGCACACGACAGAACGCACCTCAACCATGACATCATCAGGAGTAGAAATACCTCTGAAATGCTTCCAGGATTTGCTTCCAGCAACTTTGCTCACCGTGTGTAGACGCAGCTCATCGCTGCTCTCAGGTGCAGCCTCGTGGCACAAGGAAGTAATGTCCGACTTGAAACTGTGGCCATACAATCTCCATCTCGCTGGACGGGTTGAGATTACTCTGTGTTCCACCGAACACTCTAACGGATCCGAAGGAGACCGCCGAGCAATCCGCATCTTCATCCGTTTGCCTGCAGAAGTGAAGAGAGAAAAGATTTCTCTTCCATCTTCAATCAAGTCAACGTTGCTGATTTCTCCGCCAGCCCGCCGAGAATCAGCAGCCGTACCGCCCGCTGACAGAGCGAGGAAACAGCCTCCCATCATCACCCAAGCCTCGAGGAACCGAGTCGGAGTTTAAGGACGGATGAACACACATTCTGCGTCTTCATACAATTCAAGTAAGAGGTTTACATATTATAGTGTGTTATTCTTGTGTATCAAGGTTATTGCTTGTACAGTTTACGGACCACCGAGTCCGCTCATTATTAATACTCAGGGTATTAATTATCATGAATGAGATTTGCTGTATTGTAGTCCAAACACATTGGACTGTTGTGCATTTCCGCCATCGCGGGTGAGACTGGCACACTGAGTTTATCCATTAAAGAATCAAAGAACACAGGATGGTTTACGAGCCGTCCACCGCATCTCTGAGTGATAAACTAACAGCTGCTTTCTCTCCCACAATCGCGAAATTGGCTTTGGGGCCATCACTTAATCTCTCTCTCTCTCTCTCTCTCTCGTACTAACACACACTCACACACACGCGACCCCTCACAAACATTCTCGCACACATTTTTGGATAGTAGATAGCTTCGTGATAAAGCTCAGCTTTGTCCCTAAGCTACCATTGACTGGTTTTTCTCCGCCCACATTCGCGGCCATATTCTCTGGCCTGAAGTCTCGCGTGACATACTCTCCATGAGAGTCACGTCCGCCATTTTGTGCGCATCCCTTCTTACACACACACACACTCTCATGTGTTATAGGATTATTTTGATGTCCATATCTAATCACATCACTGTTTAGTTTGTAGTTGTAAGTCGTCATGGTTACTGGTGTAACCTCCGTTCCCTGATGGAGGGAACGAGACGTTGGTGTCGATGTAGTGACACTAGGGGTCACTCTTGGGAGCCCGAGACACCTCTGGTCTTTGATAAAAGGCCAATGAAAATTGGCGAGTGGTATTTGCATGCCACTCCCCCGAACATACGGGTATAAAAGGAGCTGGTATGCAACCACTCATTCAGGTTTTACGCTGAGGAGCCGATATAAGGTCCGGCCATTTCAGCGGGTAGTTCAGCGTTGTGGCAGGAGGGACCAACGTCTCGTTCCCTCCATCAGGGAACGGAGGTTACACCAGTAACCATGACGTTCCCTATCTGTCACTCACTCGACGTTGGTGTCGATGTAGTGACACTAGGGGTCCCTATACAAAACGCCACAAGGCTGAACTGTGTTACGTGAACTGGCGGTGTGTGGTGGGCAGACTTGCTGTGTGCCTCATAGCCAGCACACCAGGTCGACACGTAACCTCCCCCAACACAGTTATGAGTGTCGAACGGCCCTTTTTGGGGACAAGTCGACTACCCAGAGATAGAGACAGGCTTAACCCAGTCGTGGCCTCTTTCCCCTTCTCTTTTTCCACTCCCTAAAAAAGAAGGGGGATTATCCGACTGGGCCGCCAGGTGTCCCTCCCAAGGGGAGGACACCGCGGAGACCACACCTCGCCCCAAGAGAGGGGGGAATATTTAAGTGGAAGAATACATCACATGGTCTTTCCAACCATGTGGAGAGCCTTCAAGGTAGATCCTACCCAATGGGGGAGGAGTTACTACAACATGGAGACTGAGGGGCTCTGCCCAAGAAAGACGCAGTTTGCCAGTAGGGAAACGAACTAGCGGAAGATATAGATCGCATGGGGTTAGCCTTACAGGGAACCGCCACATGCGGAGCACCTACCCCAGAACCGGGCTCTTAGTTAGCGCGTGTACTGGGCCGGCAGCGAGTCTCTCCGAAAACTCGACTGCCACAGGGCTCGGAGGAAGTCAACCAGGGAACAACTTTTGTGAACACTACTGGGAATTAACAGCGCACGTCTTCAGCTCAAAAGGAGGTGGAAGGCGCTATGTGCAAGCGATACACCTGGCCGGCTATCCCGGGCTTATCCGCTTGTGTTGCGTGCCACTACCTGGGACAAAACCGGTTCCACCCGGAGGTTGTAGAACCTTGCAAAGGTGTTGGGTGTTGCCCAGCCCGCTGCTCTGCAATGTCTGTTAGAGAGGCACCTCTGGCCAGGGCCCAAGAAGCCGCTACACCACGGGTAGAATGGGCTCGTAGCCCTACCGGGGGCGGCATGTTTTGGGCGAGACATGCCATAGTTATGGCGTCAATGAGCCAGTGGGCGATCCTCTGCTTGGAGACAGCGCTTCCTTTCCGCTGTGCACCAAAGCAGACAAAGAGCTGCTCAGAGATTCTAAAGCTCTGCGTGCGATCCAAATAGATGCGTAAAGCGCGCACCGGACACAGCAACGACAGGGCTAGGTCTGCCTCCTCCTGGGGCAGCGCTTGCAGGTTCACCACCTGGTCGCTAAAAGGAGTGGTGGGAACCTTGGGCACATAGCCCGGTCGGGGGTCTCAGGATAACGTGAGAATAGCCCGGACCGAACTCCAGGCACGTTTCGCTGACAGAGAACGCTTGCAGGTCACCTACCCTCTTGATGGAAGTGAGCGCAGTCAGGAGGGCAGTCGTCAAGGAGAGTGCCTTAAGCCCGGCTGACTGCAAAACTCAAAGGGGGCTCTCTGTAGACCCTGAAAAACTACAGAGGTCCGATGAGGGAACAAGGCGTGGCCTGGAGGGATTCAGCCTCCTGGCGCCTTAGGAACCTGATGATCAGATCATGCTTCCCTAAGGACTTACCGTCGACTGCGTCATGGTGTGCTGCTATGGCAGCAACGTACACCTTCAAGGTGGAAGGGGACAGCCTCCCTTCCAACCTCTCTTGCAGGAAGGAAAGCACTGACTGCGCACCTCTGGGGGTCTTCCTGATGGGAAGAACACCACTTAGCGAACAGACACCACTTAAAGGCATACAGGCGCCTCGTAGAGGGAGCCCTAGCCTGAGTGAACGTGTCTACCACCGCAGGTGGGAGACAGCTTAGGTCTTCCGCGTCCCGTCCAGGGGCCAGACATGGAGATTCCAGAGGTCTGGACGCGGGTGCCGGATGGCGCCCCTTCCCTGAGAAAGAAGGGCCTTTCTCAGGGGAATTTGCCCGGGGGGAGCTGTCACGAGGAGCGTGAGGTCCGAGCACCACGTCTGGGCGGGCCAGTAGGGTGCTTACCAGGACGACCTTCTCCTCGTCCTCCCTGACCTTGCACAGGGTCTGTGCGAGCAGGCTCACTGGGGAAAACGCATATTTGTGAATGCCAGGGGACCAGCTGTGTGCCAGCGCGTCTATGCCGAGGAAGGCCTCGGTGAGGGCGTACCAGAGCGGGCAGTGGGAGGATTCTTGGGAGGCGAACAGGTGCACCTGTGCCTGACTGAATCGACTCCAAATCAGCTGGACCACCTGAAGGTGGAGTCTCCACTCTCCCTTGAGGGTAACCTGTTGTTACGGCGCGTCCGCCAAAGTGTTGAGGTTGCCCGGGATGTGAGTGGCTTGCAGTGACTTGGTGCTGCTAACTCCGTTGGAGGAGACGGCGGGCGAGTTATGACATACAGCGGGAGCGCAGACCGCCTTGGCGGTTGACATATGCTACCGCTGCCGTGCTGTCTGTCCGAACTAGCACGTGCTTGCCCTGGATCAACGGCCGGAACCTCCGCAGGGCGAGCAGAATTGCCAGTAACTCGAGGCAGTTGATGTGCCAACGCAGCTGTGGACCCGTCTTGAGAGTAATCTCAAACAGCGCCCCAGCCCATTTTGGAGGCGTCTGTCGTGACCACGACGTGCCTGGAGACCAGTTCCAGCGGAACATCTGCTCGTGGAAACGAGAGGTCGGTCCAAGGGCTGAAAAGACGGTGACAGACCGACGTAATGGCCACGCGGTGTGTCCCGTGGCGCCATGCCCATCTCGGGACTCAAGTCTGGAGCCAGTGCTGAAGCGGCCTCATATGCATTAACCCGAGCGGGGTGGCCACCGCTGAGGACGCCATATGCCCCAGGAGCCTCTGAAAATGTTTCAGTGGAACCACTGTTTTCTGTTTGAACGCCTTCAAACAGGCCAGCACCGACTGGGCGCGCTTGTTCGTAAGGTGCGCCGTCAAGGAGACCGAGTCCAACTCCAAACTGAGAAAAGAGATGCTCTGAACCATGAGGAGCTTGCTCTTTTCCCAGCTGACCCGAAGCCCTAGTCGGCTGAGGTGTGAGAGCACCAGGTCCCTGTGTGCGCATAACCCGTCTCGAGAGTGAGCTAGGATTAGCCAGTCGTCGAGATAGTTGAGCATGCGAATGCCCACCTCCCTTAACGGGGCAAGGGCAGCCTCTGCGATCTTCGTAAAGATGCGAGGAGACAGGGACAGGCCGAAAGGGAGGACTTGTACCGATACGCCCGACCCTCGAACGCAAACCGCAGGAAGGGTCTGTGTCGAGGAAGGATCGAGACGTGAAAGTACGCATCCTTCGGGTCTACCGCCGCGAACCAATCTTGATGCCGGACGCTTGCTAGAATGCGTCTTTGCGTCAGCATCTTGAACGGGAGTCTGTGTAAGGCCCGGTTCAGTACTCGCAGGTACAAGATTGGCCGCAACCCACCGCCTTTTTTCTGTACAATGAAGTAGGGGCTGTAAAACCCTTTCTTCATCTCGGCTGGAGGGACAGGTTCTATCGCGTCCTTCCGTAGGAGGGTAGCGATCTCCGCGCAAGGTAGCAGCGTTTCCATCTTTCACCAAGGTGAAGTGGACACCGCTGGACCTGGGCGGATGCCCAGCGAAGTGAATCGTGCAGCTGAGTCGGACGGTCTGGACCAGCCCTCGCGACGGACTGGAAAGCGCAAGCCATGCGTCCGAGTTCCGCGCAAGGGGGACCAAAGGGACAACGTCATCGGATGTACCGGCGGGTGGGGCCTCGCGGCGGGGCGGAGCTTGAGGTGCCACACCACATCGTGGCCGTGCTGAGTCCGAGGACATCGAAGCACTTACCTGGCTCCTTGTGACCACCCCCGGAACAGCCTGGGACGGGGAGGAAGAGGCCTGTCCTCATGACCCGTGGAGACTGTCACATCGGGGGCGGATTTGTGCCACAGCTGGGCGCTCAGGGCGGGAGACCGCCGCTGGAGCGCCAACCTGCCAAATGGAGTGGTGGACGGTGGTCGTGATGCCAGCCGTACACACTGAATATGTGACCCAGGGAACAAGGAAACCACTCTTGTGGAGCTCTTGAGTACTGCAGCCACTTGGGCATGCAGCGCAATTAAATGCAAAAGGTAACAAAAAGAAGATCTGCTTACCAGCTCCAGAGCAGCGGGTTTCGTTGTCCCTGGGTCGCCCGTCTCAGGGGCGCTTCGAAGACCTCCGTGGGTTCTTCGGTGCCGGCTGTGAGACGGGTGGCGTCGGCTTCCTGTGGTGGGCTCCACGCCGGGGCCGGGCCGGAGGGGCGGGCTGCGGGCTGCGGCAGAGCTGGTGCAGTCACCGCAGGGGGACGCCCTCGGCGATGAGTAGATGGGGGGATCTTGAGCCACGCCGAGGCAGGACAAGCCGGCTAGCATCCATCTACTGCTCTACCATCGAGAACTGCTGGGCAAAGTCCCCGACGGTGTCGCCGAATAGGCCCGCCTGGAAAATGGGGGCAGCAAGGAATCGTGTCCTGTCGGCCTCACCCATCTCGACCAGGTTGAGCCAAAGGTGGTGCTCCTGGACCACTAGTGTGGCCATCGTCCGCCCGGGAGACCGCGCCGTGACCTCCGTCGCTCGGAGAGCGAGGTCGGTCGCCGAGCGCAGTTCCTGCATCAATCCCAGGGCGGAACTACCCTCGTGCAGTTCCTTTAGCGCCTTGGCGGACTTGCAGGAGAGCCATGGCGTGCAGGGCGGAGGCGGCTTGTCCAGCAGCGCCGTAGGCTTTGACCGTCAGAGACGACGTAAACCTACAGGCCTTGGACGGGGGCTTTGGGCACCCACGCCAGGTGGCGGCGCTCTGCGGGCATAGGTGCACCGCGAGCGCCTTTATCCACCGGGGGATTGCCGAATAACCCTTGGCCGCCCCACCATCGAGGGTAGTGAGAGCGGGGAAGCTGAAAAGATCGGGACCGGGCAGTAAAAGTTGTCTCCCGCGACCTTGTCAGCTCTTCATGCACTTCCGGGAAGAAAGGAACGGGGCGGGGCGTGGCTTTGAGCGGTGCCGCGAGCCCAGGAACCAATCACAGAGCCGCGAGGGTTCAGGGAAGAGCGGTGAAATCCACTCTAACCGACGCTCGCGGCTGTCCGGGAAAGCATGTCGTCATCTCCGCGTCAGCCTGTGACTGGGCGATCGACCCCGAAGGGAGGAGCCCAGCCGAGGCTTCCGACTGGACGAGCCCGCTCTCCGATGCTGCGCTCGAGAGCTCATCACTTTCGCGGGCTCCGAATAAGAGGTCGAACTCGCCGTGAGACGAGCCGGCGGACTCATCCGGAAGCCCGATCGGGGCAGACGAGCGTGCTGGGGAATGGGAGGTCCGCGGGGGGATACCCGGCGGAGACGGTCCCATTGGGGTCCCCAAATCGCCCCCAGTGCTAGCCGCGCTGGCCTCAAACCCGTGGGTAAAAGGACCGAGGCGGGAGCCTCTGGGGTGGCTCGCTTCCTTACGAAGGCGAGCCGCGACCGCAACATTGCCATGGACACATTCTCGCAATGAGAATGTGACCATCTACGAACGCTGTCTCCGCGTGAGCAGTGCCCAGACACGAAAGACAGTGATCGTGACCGTTAGAAGGCGAGAGATAACGAGCACAACCAGGAATAACACACAATCGGAAAAGCATCTTTAAAAAGACGCGTCTTTAAAAAGACGTTCCGTGTGTGCGCTCTTTTAGAGAAATATATACTCTTTTAGAGGGGAAAAATGCTCTTTCAGAAAATATACTCTCTAGTTTTTCTGCCGAAGCGCCCAGGGGCATTTTCTGCAGTGCACCAGTGCAGAGGAGGGAGAAGCCGCTGAAATGCGCCGTCAGATCCAGCAGGTGAATGAACAGTAGTATTCAGTTCAGCGAGCATGACCGTTCGGCTCCGAAGAGAAAATCTGAATGAGTGGTTGCATACCAGCTCCTTTTATACCCGTATGTTCGGGGGAGTGGCATGCAAATACCACTCGCCAATTTTCATTGGCCTTTTATCAAAGACCAGAGGTGTCTCGGGCTCCCAAGAGTGACCCCTAGTGTCACTACATCGACACCAACGTCGAGTGAGTGACAGATAGGGAACAGAAGTTTATTGACTGCATTGTATTAATTATTAATTGATATTACTACATAAATAAACTTTGTTATATTACAAAGAGAAGTTTTTGGTTTGTTTTGCATACACCTGTGTCATGCTGACAGGATGTCAGTGCTCGGATTCAGGCCTTCATTCATTGTTTTTTTTCCGAAAATCGATATTCTTCGGATGTCGATTTTCCTAAGAAAACAATCTAATATTGAGACTGTTATACTATCTGGTTATTAGTCCCTGATTCCAGGGTGGTGCCCTGTCAATATTAATCCTTATTAATATTCTATTGATTTTTGATAATTGATAATTATCTTTGATGATTGTTGAATTTGAAGGATCAATAAGCTAGTGTTAATTTTAATTAATGTTTCATCGATGTTAATGATTAGAGATTATCTTTGATAATTGTTGATTTAAAGGATTAAAAAAGCTAACATCGATTCAAATTAATGTCCTATTGATTTTAATAATTGATAATTATCTTTGATAATTATTAATTATTGCTAATAACCAAACCCACTCCTAAATGTAGCTCACTACATTTACTGGAGCCCCATATGAGGTTTTAATGAGTTAGATTCAATTAATTAATTTAAATATTAATTAATAACTAAAGAAATAATTATTAATTATTTCCGATAGTAACACTGATCTAAACAACCAGTAAAGCCCTACATATCCCTCTCCTCGGCTGATTAGCCCGATTTTTCACACTCTCACTAGTTTCATTTGTCTACTTACAATGTCTTATAGTGTATATATAGGCATCATAGGAGATTTATGTCAACGTCATGAAAATTCCCACCACAGTGTCATTTCCAGCACATCTCAAATTCTGCATTGTGTTTAATAGAATCCAGTGGTGTAAATGACGCTGATGGAAATGACATTTTTAATTTTTTTTAAATAAAATGGCAGACTCCTTTGTTTTGCCAAGGCTTATTTCAGAGCTAACATTTATGTACTGTATCCTGAATAGACACAAATAACTTATATTTCACATAATTATTTTTGCATAATTTAGCAAAATTACAGCATGATTGGAAATGATGTCCTATAACAAATTATGCTTACAAGTGAGTTTCCTCTTGAGATATTTCATTTATCATATATATTTTTATGACAGATTTTCATGGACATTGTTTTTTATCATATTGAAAGTCTTGGTCTGCATGGGAAAAGGCTAAAACAGTAAAATCTATACATAAAAGGCATTTTAAAAGTGGGAAATATAAATGATGAAGACCTTGTTACAAGTTTCTAAGTCAGTTTTATTGTGACCATCATATAACAAAAATACACTTACTGAGCACTTTATTAGGAACACCTGTACACCTACTTATTCATGAGATTATTTAATCAGCCAATCATGTGGCAGCAATGCAATGCATAAAATAATGCAGATATGGGTCAGGAGCTTCAGTTAATGCTCACATCAACAGTCAGAATTGGGAAAAATTTGATCTCAGTGATTTCGACCGTGGCATGATTGTTGGTGTCAGACGGGCTGGTTTGAGTATTTCTGTAACTGCTGATCTCCTGGGATTTTCACACACAACAGTCTCTAGAAACAAAAAAACATCCAGTGAGTGGCAGTTCTGTGGACGGACATGCCTTGTTGATGAGAGAGGTAATCGGATAATGGCCAGACTGGTTCAAGCTGACAGAAAGGCTACGATAACACAGATAATCACACTTGTAGTGAGCAGAATAGCATCTCAGAATGAACATGTTGAATCTTGAGGCGGATGGTCTACAACAGCAGAAGACCACATCGGGAACTTTATTAGGAGAATAGTGTTCCTTAATAAAGTGCTCAGGGAGTGTATATATATTTTTTTAAATCAGTTAGGCCTGCCCAAAATTGAAGTAACACCCATATAGGGACAAGAATATCATGAAAAATTTGAAGGTGGGCTCTATTGATTGGACCCAGTAACACTTGAGCTACGCCCTGGCAATCACCCACAACACCCTATGGTGGAGAGTTTTTGCATGGGCAAGCGTCACACACAATTTCTTCAGAAAATGTCAAAATCTATTCTTTACATTTATGCATCTTGCATAAGGAATTCCTTTTATACAAGTACATATGACGTACACAAGTACAAACTCTGCAACCCTATTAAGTTGTGTGCTGTATAAACAATGCAACCACATTTTCTGTATCAAAGTCCTGTTACATTGATAATATATAAATCTATATCATTGGCCAATGGCCAAGCACTTGAGAGCTCGGTTTAAATACCAGTTATTCTAGGGAAAGTCATATGCCACAACCGCAAAGTCTTCGTCTACCATTAGGATCCCAGTGTAGTAAATCAATACAGGATGTTGGGGTAAAAACCCTATGCACTTAATTGCACGATACATTTTATTTTTATCTGAGCATATTGTATGGGGTATATTTAACTACACATTGAGTTGATTTTAGATTAATTCATTTTGTGACGAGAAAACTGTGGCTATGAACTCCTTCCAAGAGAATGAGGTGAGCCATGGAAGTAATTGCATGTATGCTGTAATTGAGAAAATGAATAACAACTTGGAGATTCCACAGACACGGCCTCTTGGAAGAAGTCATGCTTACACAAGGCAAAGCATATAGTTCACTTTAGTTTTCATGCTAATAGGCTCTGACAATCGTGGCCAAAAATGTAACCTACAGATTATATTAAGCATGTGTGGCCACATTTACAATGAAATCGTAAAAAATGTGTAGATCAGGACGATTAGAGTATCATTGCTGCGGTAAACATTGTGTTACAGGTTTTAAATAGAAACAACAGGCTTAAGCAATGGTTGGCTGGTGCGAATGTGTGGCACGGGTCAGACTACAGAGGAAAGGAATATATGTAAGGCTGCATCTCTTGTGCACATGCACAGAAAACGAGAGAGATTTAGATGCAGGTGGAGAAGACTACTCAGAGCAGGACGTGTCGAAGCAGGTCTTATCTGGATCCACACAATTTCATGGTTGTTTGAAACCAGTGGGCCATGTTCAACTCAATCATTGGGATTCCTGTTCAAAAATATTTCCATCATGCACCGAGAACTGAGTCAGAAAAATGCTGGGAAGATCAAATTTTAAATAATTTAAATAACTCAAGTGTTATAAATTTATAAACACATACATAACTTTTTTTTTTTAATTATTAAATTATATCTAGTGTAAAGTAAATGCCTATTTTAAAGTCCATTAAAACTATTTTCATGACAATTAAGCAGATCCTGCCCTCAAAATACTATTGAGATTTTATGTAAATCCGATAATTCTCTATGGTGATTCTTTATTACTGTAATTTATTTTGTAAATGAGCATAAATGAAAAGTTGTACAACAAATATTAATATTATGTAGAATACTTCACAATTCAAATAATATTTCAAATTTAATAACTTTATCTTTATAATATAAAAAAATTAAATATTGTTATTTCCAGATTACAGTAATGAGAATAAGATTTTTTTTTTTTTTCTGAAAAGAATGCCCAAGATCGAATATATTAAGCAGACACAACTAGTAGCTAAACAAAACTGCAATTTTTACAACATTGTCTGTCATTATTTTTGCGATTCTGTTTGGTAAATCTTTAATATTCCGATTGAGTGACAGAAACTAAAAAGCAAGTGTATATTAATATTTTTTTTGCATTTTACGATATCATCACAGCTTCCAAAAGCTAATTTTACTCATTTTGTTAGGCAAAGAAGATCCTAGAAAGACTTCCAGACCTAGAAACAAACACAGCCACTGTGGAGAGTTATACACTGGTTAGGAGCAAAATAAAATATTACAGCTGAGCTATCCAGATAAACATGACGCCAAACCTCACTGAGACATATTCTTGGTAAACACCCCAGAGATCTATCAACGCTGAGCTCACATAACCAGCAGCGTGAGAAGCCACCGAATCGCCAAAGGTTATTTACAGAGTGATGCAACTTAAAAAAAAACAACTTCTTAATCACTGTTGTTTTTTATATATTGCGATTTGGATCATTGTTGCAGTCTGCTAAATCATTCTCAAGTTGACACATACATGCTAACTGCTGTTCTGAGAATGAACCCTTTGACCTTATTTGCAAGAGTCCCCAGGCATTGAATGTTATGTCTGGGCAACAGAGTTTGCTGCTTTTTTTTAATCAAGAGTACAATTAATATTCTCTTCTGCTTACAAATTCTGTTAAGCTCAAAAATATTTTTGGAATTGTTCAAATCTCTGTCCTGAGAACTCAAGGTCATTCACTGTTCTCGAGATATTGCAAAAAATTAGTTGCATCTGTCAACTGGGGTGGAGATTAAAAATAAGCAATCTGCTATTTTTCCAGTTATAGGAAATGCGCTGACCTTAAACTAAATAAGATTTATTCCTTACAAACCGAGGATTATATACAGTCATTTAGTGAGCTAGTGATATTTTAGGGTGTTTTTACACATCAATCACTGCTCAAACAACAGGGAATGCTGGCTTAAAGTAATAGTTCCTGGTCCCATAGAATCACTTTACTATTCCTAGATTTTTGCAAAATGATTTTTACATGGCTCGTTGTACGGATCACTGCAGTTTCCTGGTGAAAAACCAATGCAACAACGACTTTCATTCCCTTTCACAAAAATAATGAGTAAAACTGCAGATTATCAGTTCATAAACACTTACTTTACATCCTGTTTCTCACACAATGTACTTTAACTATAGTGTATGACTTGTAAGTCAATACGTTTTAACATTTGCATTACATAACCAAATACATTTACAAGTTTGTTTTACTGCAATCAAACTGTGTGGTAGCTCAACTGATGGAGCGTTGCACTTTCAATTAGGGATGCACTGGTATGAAAAATTTTGGCCGATACAATACTGATTAAAAAAAAAATAATAATTTTTATATATATATATGCAGATACCGATAATGATACCAATATTTTGCCACTTACCTTATTTTATCATCAGATCACTGTTTCACTTTGGAATTATGCTTGCAATGAAAGATACAAAAATAACTAAATATGATAACATGATGATTGATTTGAAAAAAAGGTTATTTTGTACTTCTAAAACATTTTTGCACTCCTGTTTTTGCAGTTCAAAACAACAGATCTCACATTTTACATTCATACTATGTATATGTTGGGCAGTTCCTCGGAAATGTCAACCACATCATGAAAAAAAAAGTTTTAGCCAAAAGAAACAAAGCCCCCTTTTACAATGATAGTGTAGTATTATAGTAGACTGGGTCACGATCATTGCGCCACCAACTGGCACTTTTAACAGACTTTGAAATAGCCCTCTTATGTTTACATGAATTGCTTCATAATTCTTTAGAATAATATCAAGACACTGCTGATGTCAAACTGTCAAGGGATATTTGATATCTTAAATAGTGTTGCCATGGCAACACATTAATTGTTATTCCTTTCTTCCTATATCTGGGTGTTTTTGAGGCACTTGGCATGCTTAAAATTTCATGAAATTTTGCACACACATCAGAGTCGTTGGCCATTGGGGCTGGGCAAAAGTTCATACATGGGTGTGTAGGGGGGCTCTGTAGCCCCCCCTTTAAAATGGGTGTGTAAGATGGCCTCTGTAGCACCCCCATTTTCACCTAATCACCAAAATTGGTACATATATAGTTCTCATCAAGCCGTAAAACTTTCATAATTACAGTTATTAGCTCCACCCTACAGGAAGTTGGCCATTTTGGATTTTTTTGTTTTAATATTGCAGTCTCTGAACTTTTAAATACTTCTCCTAGGGTATTCATGTGACTATCACCAAATTTAGGCAATCTTATGCCAAGACATTGAAGATGCTAAATTGTGAAAAGATTTTTGATATATCAAACAGTGTTACCATGGCGAGGCAATAAATTAAGGGCAAAAATATGAAACAGGAAGTTACTGATATCTTCTGTGTGCATTGTATGATTTTGATGAAAATTCAGCTGTATGTTTGATAATGGGGGCTGATCACATTTATGTGGCTATTATGGGTCACTGTCATAGCGCCACCAACTGGCAGCAGTAAGGCAATTTTAACCGACTTTGAAATAGCCCTGGGGTTTACATGAATTGCTTCAAAATTCTATAGAATAATGCTGTGGCATGGGGGGCATGGTCATGTGTCGGTCTGCGGGAGAAATTGAGCGGTAAGGCTCATCACCTGGGTCGTAATTATCTCTAACACCTGTCTCTAATTGTAGTGATGGTGGAGGGAGACCTGAAAAGGCACACCTTCACTACGTGAACTGTATGAATTATTAGGCATTAAATCGATTCACACCAGCGTTTATCACCCACAAACTGAAGGTTTGGTCGAACGATTTAATAAGACCTTGAAAAACATGATTTGTAAGTTCGTACATGAAGATGCTAAAAACTGGGATAAGTGGCTTGAACCCCTGCTGTTTGCAGTACGAGAGGTCCTGCAAGCCTCCACGGGGTTTTCCCCATTTGAGCTACTGTATGGGCGTTGGCCACGCGGCGTGCTTTACGTCATTCGGGAAGCTTGGGAGGAAGGAACTTCGAATAGCAAAAATCAAATTCAATACGTTCTTGACCTTTGAGCAAAACTCCACACTTTGGGGCAGGTAACACAGGAGAATTTACACTAAGCACCAGAACATCAACGGTGACTGTACGACAGGGGCACACGACTAAGGAAATTCACAGAGGGAGATAATGTGCTTGTATTACTGCCCACTTCGAGCTCCAAATTACTTGCCAAGTGGCAAGGACCCTTTGAGATCACACGGCGAGTTGGAGATCTCGATTATGAGGTTAGGCAAAAAGATAGGGGAGGGGCACGTCAAATCTACCACCTCAACCTCCTCAAACCATGGAGGGAGACGGTGCCTGTAGCCTTGCCGACGGTAGTTCCAGAGAAGGCGGTGCTCGGGCCGGAGGTAACTCCCAAACCAAATTCATTCACCCGAGGAGCAGGATCCTTGAGGAGACCACCTCTCACTGTCGCAGCTTACAGACATTGCCCGGTTGCAAGCAGAATTCGCGGACGTGTTTTCACCCTTTCCTGGTCGCCTGGATCTTATAGAGCACCATATCGAGACCACCCCGGGGGTGGTGGTTTGTAGCCGCCCCATCACCTTCCTGTACACAAGAAAAAGATTGTTCAGGAAGAATTAGAGGCAATGCTTGAAATGGGCATATTAGAAGAGTCGCACAGCGATTGGACAAGCCCGGTAGTTCTGGTCCCGAAGAGCGATGGCTCGGTCCGGTTCTGTGTTGACTACCGGAAAGTGAACGCGGTGCCCAAATTTGACACTTATCCAAAACTGTGAATTGACGAGTTTCTCGATTGGTTGGGCATGGCTCAATTTTACTCAACGCTGGACTTAAAGGGTTATTGGCAGATCCCTTTAACTCCATGCTTTTTCTACACCGTTTGGATTACACCAATTTGTGACGCTTCCGTTTGGTTTGTTTGGAGCCCCGGCCACATTTCAGCGCCTCATGGACAAGTTCCTCAGATCGCCTATGCATATCTAGATGATATTATCATTTATAGTAATGACTGGCGGCAGCACATGCAACATCTGAGGGCTGTCCTGACAGTGCTGTGTCAGGCAGAACTCACAGCCAACCCAAAGGATTGTGCAATTGGGCGGGAGGAAGTTAGGTATCTGGGGTTCCACTTGGGTCATGGGCAGGTGTGTCCACAAGTTAACAAAACCGCAGCAATCGCAGCCTGCCCGATGCCTAAGACCAAAAAGGATGTAAGGCAGTTTTTGGGGCTGGCTGGCTACTACCGGAGGTGTCACCAGCCCACTGACTGACCTTACTAAAAAGGGGGCCCCCGATCCGGTCCAGTGGACAGAGTCGTGCCAACAGGCTTTCCTGAAGGTAAAGTCCACACTTTGTGGGCGGCCGCTTTTGCATGCACCTGACTTCTCTCTCCCATTTATTTTACAGACTGAGGCATCTGACAGGGGGCTGGGGGTGGTGCTCTTGCAGGAGGTTGGAGGGGAGGAACGGCCAGTGCTGTTTAGTAGTTGCAAGCTCTCCTTCAGGGAGGCAAAGTATAGTACCATCAAGAAGGAGTGTCTTGCAATTAAGTGGGCTGTTCTTACCCTCCACTACTACCTGCTGGGGCAGGCCTTCACCCTCTGCTCCGATCATGCTCCTCTGCAGTGGCTCCACCGCATGAAGGATACTAACATGTGGCTCACCCGTTAGTATCTGGCTCTTCAGCCCTTTAAATTCGAGGTGGTCCACAGACTGGGGGCGCAGATGATCATGGCTGACTTTCTCTCCAGAAATGGGGGGGGGTAGGCAGGCCAGATGTTGCCCCGGCCTGAGTTGGCGGTGGGGGTATGTGGCATGGGGGCATGTTCATGTGTCAGTTGCGGGAGAGAGAGAGCGGTATGGATCATCACCTCGGTTGTAATTATCTCTAACACCTGTCTCTAATTATAGTGATGGTGGAGGGAGACCTGAAAAGTCACACCAGAGCGTCAGAATGGGAGATAGAGACCAGAGCCTGTTCCTGTAGCTGTATTTGATACTATTTACCTGTTTGTGTGTTTGGCCACCAAGAGCCCTTTTTGTTTTAGTTCTGTAAGACCCTGAGAGAGAGTAATAAAATACTCACCTTTGACTGTTCGCTGTATCCTGACTCCTCCATTGCCCACGAACTTAGAACTGTGTTACAAATGCCAAGACACTGCTGGTGTAAAAATGTAAAGGGATATTTGATATCTTAAATAGTGTTGCCATGGCAACACATTAATTGTTATTATTCCTTTCTTCCTATATTTGGGTGTAAACTTAAATGGTTGTAACTCATGAATGCTAGGGACCTAAGCCTGGTCACTTTTTAAAGAAGACACTTGGCAATTTCTTGTGAAAGTGAAAACAGTTTTTAAAGTGAAATAAAAAAGTTATAAAAGTTACGTTTATTGTAATGAAAATGTACTGCACAAACTTTTTAATTTTTATATAAATAAAATATACAAAAAATATCAACTGAAATTTAAAAATATTAGAAAATCAAAGCCACATGTCTAACCCAAATCTGATCCTAATTTTAGGTTGATATATCAGAAAATGACCTTTTGGTGGCAGTTTTTGTTCAGACACAGTAGCGGAAATGTCCAACAGAGGACAGCCAAGCTCTATTGGTGAATGATTCCTAAAAGACCACATCTGCACAATTATGTGAGTAAACGTGATTTTAATGCATCTATTTATACAGTTTATAAAGATGCATAGAGCAGAAAATACTAGGCACATTTGTGTGTGTGTTCCTATTAGATCGCCCTCCGGCTTGTTGCCGATTTCTCATATTATGTGATGGTCAAATATGTACATCTGCAATAGTTTTTCTATCATGAAATAAATCGCCTTGACCTACTGTACTCTTCAATTGGTTATATAACTAAGCCATCTTAGTTTTTTGAAACCCTTTAAATTCTTTACAATTTCATTGCTTTATGAAACCCTTTAAATTCCCAACCTTAAGGTTTACTTAGAAAAATGGCACTTAAGGGGCTTTATGCAACATTTAACGTGTTTTAAGGGCGTTCTTAAGTAAAAAAAATAAAAATACTTAAAGATCCTGTGAAATCAAAATTAAAGTTTTGCTGCTTTTCATGTATATCTATTACCTTTAAGGTCATCTATTTGCTAGTGTACTTCTAAGCATTGACAAAATTAATTTTCATAAGATACGAGCATTTAAAATCTGCAGTCTCTCTCTTCCACCAATATGGATCAAACATTTTTATGACTCATTCTACACTTCAGACTTTCATCAAACTTTCTGTCCAATCAAATGCTTTTTTGAATGAAAATGCACCCTACCCTTACAACGTATGTCTGTGTTCTAACTGGTGCTGACCAAGCCCAGCACTTTGAAGGGAGCACAATCCATGAAATAGGGTCGTTCCGAAAAGATTTTCCGATAAGAATTGCTTAAAAAGTGAGTTCTGACTGTCGGTTATCACCTTTCACCTCTCTGAAGCTCTCACAGTGGAGAGTAATTGTCTTCAAAGGAAATAATTCATAGGGGTGTCTGGGTGATCATTTCTGAACAGGACGCACCAACGCTGGAGCTAGATGCAAGGAGTTTATAAGTGGCTGGAGTTTTGTTTTGTTTTTTTGTGCAGCCAGAGGTTTCCTGGGATGTACAGTTCTAGTAAGTGTTCTCTAATTATTATGCTTGGTGTATTGTGATTCATAACATGGATATATTATCTTTTATTCCTTTGTTTTTCATTCATCAGTATTGCACAGCGGCTCCTGTCTCATCGTAAACAAAGACTGCGATTTACTGTGTACGTTGGTGGGCAGGTTTTGTAGTAATGTTGACAGTAAGATCATTGTTTGGTTTTCAAATTTTTGGAAAGGCTGGCAGATATTGAGATTACCTCTCAAGTTTCCACTGTAAGAGTGCTCTAGCTTGATCAGCATGATGGAAAGGGGTGTGTCAGTGTGAGGCTACAAACCAAAACCTATTTTCTAGTTTTAAAAAGGGGCGAGTAGTTTGACATGTTCCGCCCCCACTTCCTGTTTCAGTAGAAAATACATTAAAACTGTAACTCCAACCTCACTTGTCAAGGCACTTCAGGGCGACTTTAAGGGAAACCAAAAGGGATAATGACGTTTTACTTATAAACCCCTTAAATAACACTTAATTGTTATTTTCTGCAACTCATTTTATTTTAAGGGAAACTTTAGGGTGTTCTTAAGGGAAAAGTACACTTAAGGTGCTTTATGCAACCGGGACCAAGTATTTTAAAAGTTCATGTGACGTTGTTTCTGCGACAGCCCCAGAACTCCGACACTTGGTGTATACATCAGCATCTGAATTCACTCATTTCATTCACTCACTGCTGAAATATAGTGCACACACTGCCATTCACAGCGATCGATTTTGATTGCATAAAAATTAATTAGTATCAATATTTTATTGAAATTAGACATTTTTTATTACATGATAACATAAAAATAGATGATCAGCCGGGTGTTTTCTCCATTTACCCCCTATTTTCGATGTTTTGGATAAAATGGTTGAGTCCATTTTCATCAGTGGACCCTCATGTTAGGCTCGTTTGAGATGCCAAACGCCTCTCCTTGAAAGTAGACGAGAGCAGGCTGGTGCAGTCTGGGGAGGAGTTAAATAAGAGCTGTCAAGTCGGACAGTTCTCACTTCTCATAGTGGATCATCCACTACGAGATCAAAGGCAGATATCATGTGATTCATGTTCAAGTGCTTTGTTGTTAATAAAGTGGATGCAATTTAAATTCTGTTGCTTTTAAATGAAAATAAATATGATGAACAAAACACTCAATGTACCTGTTATTTGATTTCCCCCATAAGACATGTTTTTCCATAAATGTTTAGTTTAATAAAGACACATATTTTAGATATTTCAGAAATATGATACCAATCACATATCGCATACAGAGATTGCACTGTCAGAATGTTGGGAATATTCACATATAATTTGTACACACAAAAACATGATATTACATCCATCACAGTTGTTTAAGCCAATAAGCATTAAGCTGTGTCGTCAGCAAGTCATTTCCCATCATGCTGGCTGTTCGCGCAACTCGGGAAAATCAACTGCGCCGTCTGCCTGCTACAACTGCGGCCGCCTCGCTCTCGCGGGAGTATTTATGACATACGTGGTCATGATATCACAGCAAGCCGGACAGATTTCTAACCAGCATGCACCTGTCGGTGATCACCAGTGATCGGTTATGCACAGAACTTGCTCATCTCAAATGAGCCTAATGAAATGCATGCTGTTATTTCTTCAATCATTGGATTGGATCATAAGCAGAGAACATGAAACATAAGTATTTTTATATTGCAGTCTCTGAACTTTTAAATACTCCTCCTAGGGGATTTATGAGACTGTCACTGCATTTAGACAACATTATGCCAAGACACTGAAGATGCTAAATTGTGAACAGATTTTTGATGTATTGAATGGTGTTGCCATGGCGAAGAATTAAATGAATGCTGAAAATGGGAAACAGGAAGTGTATCATATCTTCTGTGATCAATGTGTGATTTAGATAAAAATCGAGATGTATGTTTAGTCTTGGGGGCTAATCACATTGATGTGACTATTTTGGGACATGGTCATAGCGCCACCACCTGGCAGCAGGAAGTGTGGCTTTTACAAAAGACTTTAAAATAGTCCTCTTGTATTTACCGTAATTGCTTAAATTTTTTTTTAATAATGTCAAATTCCAAATGAATGTGTCCACTTTGCATTGTTTTCCGAAAGCCACTAGGCGGAAATGAACCCATGATGCTTGGGCCTGTCATCACTGCTTGCAGCTATATTTATTATTATTATTATTCTTTTCAAGGTTTTCAGTACTTTTGGGGTACTTGACATGCGTGAAAACTCTTGAAATTTTGCACAAACATCAGAATCGTTGGCCATTAGGGCTGGGAAAAGTTGCAGGGGGGCTCTGTAGCACCCCCTTTAAAATGGGCAAGTGGGTCTCTCTAACCCCCCCCCCCTGTGAATTGTAGAGGTGTTGCTACAATTTACAGTGAAGTTTTTGGTGTTACTCAGAAGACAGGATATAAGTTTAAGTCTTTTGGACTAATAATGCTTAATGTGACACCATCATATATAAATAAAAAACTCTGCTGTCTTTTGCTCTTGCTACAGTATATAGATTACCCGGGCCTTATTCTGATTTCCTTTGTAAATTTGCAAATTTTTTATCAGATCTTGTAGTTACTGTAGATAGAGCTTTAATTGTTGGTGACTTTAACATTCACATAGATAATGAAAATGACACACTGGGATTAACATTTATTGATATTCTCAACTCTCTTGGAGTCAATTGGAGACAAAATGTGACAGGACCACCTCATCGCTATAATCATACGCTAGATTTAATTCTGTCACATGGAGTTGATGTTGATTCTATAGAAATTTTTCTGCAGAGCGATCTCACATCTCAGATCATTACCTCGTCTCTTGTATGCTGCGATCAGCTAATGTTACTCAATCTACACCACGCTATTGTTCAGGTAGAACTATTCTTTCGACCACTAAGGATAGCTTCACTAATAATCTTCCAGATCTATCTCATACACTCAATAAACCCCAAAGTCTAGAAGAACTTGATGAAATAACAGAAAATATAAATACAGTCTTTTCTAACACGCTTGATAGTGTCACCTCCCTTCGATTAAAGACAATTTAAGAAAAAAGCCCAGCACCATGGTACAATGATCACACTCATGCTCTCAAGAGAGCAGCTCAGAAAATGGAGCGCAAGTGGAAGAATACAAAATTAGAGGTATTTCACGGTGCATGGAAGGGTAGTGTCTGTAGCTTCAGACAGGCACTAAAAGCTGCCAGGTCAGCATATTTTAGCAAACTTATAGAAAATAACCACAACAATCCTAGGTGTTTATTCAGTACTGTGGATAAACTGGTTAGGAATAAAGCCTCAACTGAATCAGATATTCCATCGCAGCACAATAGTAATGACTTCATGAATTTCTTTACTGATAAAATTGAAATAATGAGAAATAAAATTGGAATTATGCAATCATCTGTCACATTACCTAAACATTGTCTCATAATTTTACCCACATGCAACTTCAATCCTTCGCTGTCATAGGTCATGAAGAGCTAACAAAACTTATCGAAACATCAAAAGCCCCAACATGTATGTTAGATCCAATACCAACTAAGCTCTTAAAAGAGGTATTCCCTGTAATCTCAGAACCTCTTCTTAATATTATTAACTCCTCGCTATCCTTAGGACATGTCTGAAGAAACTTTAAAATGGCAATTATCAAACCGCTTATTAAGAAGCCACAACTTGATCCGGAGAACTAGCTAATTATAGACCGATTTCAAATCTCCTGTTTATATAGAAAATACTAGAAAAAGAAGTGTCCTCCCAACTATGTTCATTTCTACTGAGAAATAGTATATATGAACAATTTCAGTCAGGATTCAGGCCCGATCACTGTACAGAGACAGCACTTATCAGAGTTACAAATGACTTGCTCTTATCATCTGATCATAGCTGCATTTCACTTATAGTGCTTTTAGATCTTAGTGCTGCCTTCAACACGATAGATCATGACATTCTCTTGAATAGGCTAGAGAATTACATTGGCATTTATGGACTTGCATTAGCATGGTTTTAGGTCCTATTTAGCAGACCGCTACCACTTTGTCTATGCAAATGAGAAATTGTCAAACCAAACAAAAGTTAAGAATGGAGTGCCACAGGGATCAGTTTTAGGGCCTCTGCTTTTCTCCTTGTATATGCTTCCCCTGGGAGATATTATCAGGAATTGTGGAATAAGTTTCCACTGTTATGCCGATGATACTCAAATTTATATTTCTTCAAAACCTGATGAAATTTCACAATTCTCCAAAATAGCAGAGTGTATCAATGAATGATGTCCAGCAAGACCAATAAATAAACTTCAATTGGTTCAAAATGCAGCAGCCAGAGTACTGACTAGAACCAAGAAATATGATCATATTAGCCCTATTGTATCATCGTTACACTGGCTATCTGTTAAATTTCATATGAATTTTAAAATTATGTTAACTATGTACAAAGCTTTGAATGGTCTAGCTCCGCAGTACTTAAGTGACCTTCTACCATGCTGTATTCCATCATGTTCATTACAATTGCAAAAAATCCTCCAAGTAATGCATTACAATAATCTAGTCTTGAGGTCATGAACGCATGAATTTTCGGCATCAGCAACAGAGAGCATGTGTCGTAATTTAGCAATATTTCTTAGGTGGAAGAATGCTGTTCTACAAACATTGGTAATTTGATTTTCAAAGGACAGATTGGTATTAAATATAACACCTAAGTTCTTCGCTGTTGAAGACGATGTAACAGTACATTCACCGAGAGTCAAATTATATTTCAGCGGCTTGTTTTTAGAGGTTTTTGGTCCAATAATTAGTACCTCTGTTTTGTCGGAATTGAGTAGAAGGAAATTTCTGGCCATCCAATCTTTTATTTCATTGATACACTGATAATAAACTGATCATAAAGCTGCTTTGAAACAATGTGTGTTGTGAGAGGCGCTATACAAATAAAAATGACTTGACTTGACCTAGAGTCACCAAATTTGGTACATATATTGGTCTCATCAAGCCGAACAAATTTCACACTTACAGTCATTAGCTCGCCTAACAGGAAGTCTGCCATTTTGGATTTTCTGAAAATCGCAGGCTCTGAACTTTTAAATAATCCTACTCCTAGTTGATTCATGTGACTTGCACCAAATTTGTGCAACATCATGCCAAGACATTGTAAATGCTAAATTTCAAACTTTTTTTATATTTTGAACGGTGTTGCCATGGCAAAGCAATACATTTATGGCAAAAAATGGGAAACAGGAAGTACCTTATATCTTCTGTGTGCATTGTGTGATTTTGATGAAAATTCAGCTGTATGTTTGGTAACTGGGGCTGATCACATGGATGCAGCTATTATGGGTCATGGTCATAGTGCCACCAACTGGCAGCAGGAAGTATGGCACTTTTAACAGACTTTGAAATAGCCCTCTTCTGTTTACATGAATTGCTTCAAAATTTTTAGAATAATGTCAAGACACTGCTGATGTAAATTTGTCAAGGGATATTTGTTATTTTAAATAGTGTTGCCATGGTTATTACTTTCTTCCTATATTTGGGTGTTTTTGAGGCACTTGGCATGCTTAAAATGTCATAAAATTTTGCACACACATCAGAGTTGTTGGCCATTAGGGCTGGGCAAACGTTCACACATGGGTATGTAGGGGGGTTCGGTAGCGCCCCCTTTAAAATGGGCATGTAAGACAGCCTCTGTAGCACCCTCATTTTCACCTACAGTCACCGAAATTGGTACATATATAGTTCTCATCACATATAGTTATTAGCTAGTCGGCCATTTTTGATTGTTTTTTTTTTTTATATTGCAATCTCTGGACTCCTCCTAGGGGATTCATGAGACTGTCACCACATATTATTATTTATATATATTATTTGTTTTAGTTATGCTAGAAGCTTGCATGACTTGCGCTGATGGCGTTTGTATAATTTGATAGGTCTAAATGGCAGATAACGTTTTTTTGTTTTTGTTTTTTTCTTTTTCACCCAATTTGGAATGCCCAATTCCCAGTGCGCTTTTAAGTCCTCGTGGTCACGTAGTGATTCGCCTCATTCCGGGTGGTGGAGGATGAATCCCAGTTGCCTCCGCGTCTGAGACCATCAACCCGCCATCTTATCACATGGCTTGTTGAGCACATTGCCACGGAGACATAGCACGTGTGGAGGCTTCACGCCATCCACCGCTGCATCCACGCTCAACTCACCACGCGCCCCACCGAGAATGAACCACATTATAGCATCCACGAGGAGGTTACCCCATGTGACTCTACCCTCCCTAGCAACCGGGCCAATTTGGTTGCTTAGAAGACCTGGCTGGAGTCACTCAGCACACCCTGGGATTTGAACTAGCGAACTAGCAAACCCCAGGGGTGGTAGCCAGCGTCTTTTACCACTGAGCTATCCAGGCCCCCAGTGGCAGCTAATGTTTAATATATTACTATATTAATATATTATATATTTATATTAATATATAAAACTTGTTAGGGGCCGTTCACTTGTGGGAATGCATTGAGAATGCGCTAAAATTAGATTTTAAATTAACTTTTTATCTTGGCATGACGTCTAAAAATACGAACAGGCCGTCATTGACATCCGTCTAGCAAATATTTACATTGAAAAACAATATTAAAACAGAGCAGATGGACACAAAAATGGGTTCAATGTGGTTGGCCCCTCAGTGTAAGACTAGAACAGTGCATGGACATGCCATTTGTTTGTGTTATTGTACATCGCTGAATCAAAGTAAGCCTACCACATAAAATTACCCTTATGAATGCGCAAGATTTTCAAAGCGGTAGGCTAAGTAATGCAGCAGGGAATGTTTCTTAATGCGTAGAGGGATTGTAACTTGTTCTTACTACGATTTATAAAGGTAAGACTGAGGTCATATGCCCAGATGCAAAAAACCCTTTCAGAAACCCTTAGTAATAAATACTGTAAGGGTTCGTCACTTAGTCTGACATGACTAGAGAGCAAACATTTGTGACCTTCATTTATATATATATATATATATATATATATATATATATATTTAAGTCTTCCATACAGCACCTGTTTTTAAAGGTTTGGTCACAATTACCTATTCTTTATTATTTGTTCCTACTCATTTTAGAATTTAGATTATAAAGTCATCAAAACTAAGAAGTAACACAAATGGAAGTATGGAAATTATGCAGTGACCAAAACAACTTAAATCAGAACCATCTTATATTTGAGCTTCTTCAATGTAACCTTTTGTCTAGATTCCAACTATGCACACTCTGTTCACTCTCTTCTCACTTCATGAGGTGCATCCTGGGTTGCTTTTTAAATGGTATTCAATGATTTCCCATGTATGCTGGACACTTATTAGCTATTTTTTAAGGATTTGTATAGACATCTATAATTAGGCACAATTTATTTTTGTGTACAGGATTAATCCTAAACATTTGAACATAAGCCTTTAGATCAAAAGGTTTTAAGCTTATGAGAAGCATAAACTTAGTCAGTTGTCCAGACTTTGGACTGGTATTAAAGGCTACATTTATTTTATATTTACTGTATATGTTTTTTATATTAACTTTATTTACTAACTTTTACTATTAATTAATTTTATTTTTATTGTATCTCGCTATTGCTGTAGATAAATCTAGAATAACTATGTATATTGTCTCCACAAAAGTTAATGAGCTTTAAGGTCTTAAACCATAAAGCACTATTATTGAAGCAGTATCACATCCCTTTTGCTTGTTTTTTAAATATTTGTTGACTATGTTTCTGGTCAGACAGAGCTTTTCCCAAGATGAAACTAATTCAATAAACTATGTGCATTTCTTTTTATCTCTCCATTTGTCTCCTGTTGCTCTTCCCCTGCATTTGCCTCTTAGTTGGTATGAGTTAATTCAAGTTTAAATATCAGACCAAATCTGATATTTCCTGACACACACACACACACACACACACACAGAGAGAGAGAGAGAGAGAGAGAGAGATCTGATAATATAATATGGAGGATCAAACACAGATGAAGAATGAATAGCAATAAATGTATCTATGTGCCTCTGTCAAAGAAAAAGGCCCACTGTTCAAACAACAAATCCAAATGAAATTAATATTTTCAGCAGTTCATACTCCAAGTTGGGTTGTCTTTCGAAATAACTCAGGTTTGTCTTTCCTAATGGGTTCTATGAGTGAATATACAAATGCAGTACTGAAATAACGTAACGTAATTACATATACAGTATGTTTATTTTTATTTTATTTTTTTAAAGTAATGCCATATACTAATAAAAATGTCAATGTCTATGCTAATCATTTCTTTAATATTTAAATTAATTAATATTTTAAATGTGCTATAGGTGTTTAAATCCTCACCCCACATTTTTAAGTACATTTTTCTGTAAACTCAAGTACAGTTTAACTCCTTTTAAAACAGACAGGCGGTCCTGTTTCCCACAACACAGTGCTCACAGTAAACACTGTAAATGTCAAGTTTAATGGGGTGACAATGCTAAAAACACACATCAGCGGTTGGAAATAGACAACACAATGTGAGATCGATTACATCTGTGTATTCATTCATGCATTGTATTCCTTTTTTATTGAGAAAATGAAGTTTCAGATTTAGATGCCCCACATGGCACATGGGCATATTCTGTACTTTTATATTAGCCAATTACATAGTACACAACCTAGAGCAGTTGCAGTGCTATATCTTAAGTCAGTGAGAAAATCTCAATTCATATATTGACTGTTATTTGAATCCATCCATCCACAAAAGGCTAAAAAAAAAAAAAAAAACAAAAGTTTGCAGTACAAATACGGACCATTTTCATTGTTGCATTTGGAGTTTGATGGGGTGAAAGAATAATTAATGATGTAGGCTTACTTTGATTCATCGATATACAATAACACAACAAACAAACAGCATTTTCTAGTCTTACACCGAGGAGCTGATCACATTGAACCCAATTGTGTGTCTGTCTGCGCTATTTTATAACTGTTTTTAAATGTAAATGTTCGATAGACGGATGTCTTTGATGGCTTCTTCATGTTTTTAGACATCATGCCAAGTTAAAAATAACCTAAACTGTTAAAAGTGTTTCTCTTTTCATGGTGCTTCGTCTAATTTTAGGGCATTCCCAATGCATCCCCACAAGTGAATGTTTTTAAACATTGCGCTGACATTTCAAATAAATATTTTAAACATTAGCTGCCATATAGGCCTATAAATTTATACAAACGCCGTCAACGCAAATCATGCAAGCTTCTAGCAAAACTAAAACAAATAAAAGCAAATTCAGATCTGAAAACTGTGGCTGTTTACTTGCGAAAAACATTTGAATAATTAGTCTACATAAACATTATGTACTTTGTTCAGCAATGTCACATATAGCTTTTAAACAAATCATAATTTGCAGTACAAACACAGACAATTTTCATTGTTACATTTGGAGTTTTATGTGGTGAAAGATTAAGTCTTTGCCAACAATTAATGCTTTAACGACACAAACCAGCAACGAGCGAGCACAAACGATAGCCTGCACGACCACATGCCCCCTAAAAGCGATCTTGTTAAATACAAAGGAAAACATTATGATATTTCTTTCAACGGCACAAACCAGCACAAACAAAAGACAACGGTTTGGAGCGATTTGGACGACATGGGGTGCAATGTGACATCACACAGCCAAAAAATAAATGTCTAATATCTCGAACACCAAACCTGCACAAACATTCATTTTTGTGGCACAAATCAGAACAAAAGAATGGCAGCTTATAGTTTTGGTAATGATTTATTGGGGTGCCAGCTTCACAGAGGTCAGAAACCTGTAGCAGCTCTGTGATTGACCAAAATGCTCCATTCGACTTTTCTGAAACCCTCTACTTTTCCCAGTGGAACCCGGAAGATTGACCTCTGGCCTACTTTCTGTAAGATCTGAATTTCTGCGTTCTGAATTTTAGAATATTGAATTCTATATTGAATTTTGACTACTGAATATCTTCTGCAGCTGTAATTTAATAATCTGAATATTTACAGCTAATTTCACATCTTAAAAATTCAGAACACAAAAATTGCTGTTTAAAAATACAAATCTATAAAATACGGCACAAAAATAATTCAGTTTTGTTAAAGGACATGCCTAGAATTCAAATGTATGAAGTTCAAATTCAAAACTATAAAATACGCCACAGAAAATAACATTTCGCTAAATGCCACATCTAAAAAAAAATTACATTTTTCTAGCTTCATACGAAAAGGGCATAAAAGTATCTGAAAAGTAGTCTATAATATGTATGTGCTATAAGTGTTTTGAAGCCATATGAAAGCTTTCTGCAAGGAACAGACCAAAATTTAAGTAAATGATAATCTTGCTGCTTTAACTCTCATTTAATTTGTAGTCATGCTTTTTAACGTATCACTATCAGTCACATGAGACACCAACCAATGCCGTTTATCTTTAAAGACGTCAAATCTGCCACAACTCATCCAAAGGTGCTATTTTTAATTGTAAAAGCACACATATGATTTGTGCGCTCCGGTATAAAGAGGAAAAATATCAGTGAATAACAATTTATATTTCAGTCTGTTCCACAAACAAAGCTATCTATCTATATGGATTCAGAAGACTTAAAATATAGCGCATGAGACATATGGACTTCTTTTAAAGAACTTTTATGGTGCTTTTTTGTACTTTTCTGATCTTAGAAGTATAAATCGCCAGCCACTTTTGTTGTATAGTCCTTTTGTGTTTCACGAAAGAAAGAAAATAATATGGGTTTGGAATGACATGAGGGTGAGTAAATGATGACAACATTTTCAATTTTCCTTTAACCCAGCCAGCATAAGGATTTTCATCTTTGAAAATGTATTTTTCAGCTCAGCTTTGCAAGACTGAATTCAATTAAAATTTTGTGTGTATGAGAATTCTCTTGAAGCATTCTTGTGTACTGTAATCAAGGTATAAATAAAACTTACCTTGACCACACAGATGGGGGAAAAAAACAACCACTGTGGTGTTGTAAGTCAGCTACAGATTACTCAATACATAAATTTGTTGCAAGCCATAAAGTGGTTCGCTTTTACAGTACCTGCAGATGGATTAGAGAGTGAAATTCATGGCCGCTCCAGGCCCAGCTCTATAAACTCAACTCATAAAACAGACAGCAGACTAATAATAGAGGCATGAGTGGGGTTTGCCCTCTGCTCTGCACCATTTAAGTCATGTACAACATGTCAAGCATGGACTTAAATCACATCATGTGGAAAGAAAGAGAAAAACTAACTCTCTCTAAAAGCCAGTGGAGTTGTCCAACTTTCATTGCTCAACACTCCCATTGTTGTTTTATAATTGAATCCGAATACTAATATTGTAATCTAGCAGCATATACAGTGGGATCCTGTCTGAGGCCACACTGAAAATCAGGGATTTTTTATTTCTATTTAACCTGAGAATAAACAAATTTGCACGATTTTTAAAACAAATAAATACACAAACAAATAAATAAATGTTAAGTCATGATGTAAAACGAAAAATAAATATGTAAAATGTCTGTTCTATTTCTAGGTCACTAATCAAATGTATGCAAATGTGTGACACTTGACCATGTCAACTCCTTTGTACAAAAGCTCAGATTTGCTTGCTTCTATTGAAGCAAATAAGATGATCTTTGGAAAATTCTCAAATCATGCTGGATTACACAGATCATCAGATTTTGCACAAACTTGTGGAATGCATGCCAGCTCAGAACACAAACAAATATTTTTAGAAAAATACCTCAGCTCTGTTGGTCATTACAATGCAAGTGAATGGTGACTAGACCTTTGGAGCTCCAAAAATCACATAAAGGCCACGTAAAAGTAATCCATATCAGTCCAGTAGTTAAATCCATACCTTCAGAAGCGATATGATAGGTGTGGGTGAGAAATAGATTAATATTTAAGTCCTTTTTTACTAGAAATCTCTACTTTCACATTCTTTTGCACTATGAGAGTGAAAATTGTAAGGACTTTGTTAGGACCAACATAGCTAAGATATTCTTCAAAAAATCTTTGTTTGTGTTCTGCAGAAGAAAGAAATACACATCTGGGATGGCATGAGGGTGAGTAAACTGATGAGAGAATTTTCCTTTTTGGGTGATCTGTCCCTTTAAGGAATGCATTGTATGCAGAACAGCCTAACTCAACCCATAAGATATGAGGAATTGCATTTGTTATAAAATAATAAAATAATTAAAAATAATGAATATAACATTTTAAGACTATACTTGCATTATGAAAGTGCAGACAGACAGAATAACTTAGACTAATAATAGTCTACATGACTTATGATGACAGATTTATGATTTTGTTCCTTGAGTGTGCTTTCACACTAGCACTTTTGGTGCGCACCCGGGTTTGAATGACGTCAAAGTTCGGATCATTTGGATGATGTGAATGCTGTTTTCTGAACTTGGGTGCGCACCCATGAACCGCACCCGGGTCCACTTGAAAAGGGGGACTGGGGTACGATTAATGTGAAATCCAGTATGGTCTGCTGCTAAAATAACACAATAGTACCAAATCACGGAAGTGGACCGCTTGTGATGACGTAAAATTAGCGTCTTTGCAGGCTCACAGTTATTATGGTATAATGCATTTCGCATACCTGTTTGTCTCCAAATAAATTGCCTTTAGAGATCAGCTCACATTCTTCACTTCTCTTGCAACACATAATCGGGCTCACGGCAGACAAACGCTAACATCTATCACATAATTGTACATTCTATGCATCCGTGGCAGACAAACACAAGTGTCGTTTTGCTCATGTAAAGGTTTGATGTTACTATTGGTACTTTAATAACACAGCAAAGCTGATGTCTTCTCGAGCTGTTACTTAGTTACAGTGGTAATCAGCGCTTGTACTCACACTGATGACGTAATCAGTCCGTGGTTCGGACCCAAATAATATGAAGTGAATAGAGACCAGCGGGGGCAGGGGCAGGGGGAGGGAGAGGAAATGAACTTGGGTTCAGACCAAGCAATCGAACCAAGTGTGAAAGCACCCTGAAATGTATTTATAGGAGCATATAATATCAAAATATTCAAAAGCCCTGGTTTTTAGTGAGAGCCCTTGTGTTTCACTGGTGGAAGTATTTGCATTTGGAGTTAAGTGAAGAAAAGGACAGGGCTAGGTTAGTGCATGCAAACTATGTTGTGGAGAAAAACTCTTGACTACAGCCAAAAATACCACTTTGAATAAAAAAAAAAAAAAACACCTGTAAGCTGTTCCAACATTACTATTCAAAAAGAGAGCACAAGTTTTTGCAAAATGTACTTTCTATAAAAAGAAACAGTGTAGCATAATTATTCACTTTACAGCAATAATCTAATGTGCTAAAAGAAATGTTCCCCGCCATCATGTGTGAGCCACATGGTTTCAATGGGTCATCAGAAGTCAACAGGTCATGCCACTGTGCGTATAACGATCAGTGAGTATTGATATAATGCCTGCAGCTGTGTGGTTTAGTCAATAAACTGCATCTGCGATACATCCAGTTCAATACAACCCTCTGTCATATTAACACAACCCAATGCTGTATTACAGCTTTGAAGCCTTGCAATTCAGTGGTGTGCTTCATTTGGGAAATCTGTTTGACAACAGTCATTATTTTCGCAATCCCATTTGATGTCACGTTGATTTGCATGCTTTATCTGATCAGCCTTGTCAACCATATGTACACTGAAGCCCTGTCAATAAAATCCTTAAGCTGCACCTATTCAGTCTACAAGTGGTGCCATTTCCCAGTGACCAATTTGTGAAAGGAAAAAGTGACTGCATTCAAAATATACAACAGAGATCTAATCGACATTACCTCACGAAAATGATATTGAGGAAAATGGCTGGTTAAATAAAGCCCCACCAGCACATCGAAGAGTGACGGTGTCGTTTATGAGAAATCAAGGTGACCCATTAAAATTCCATGCAAGTGATGCATTCCATGTATAAATAGTTTGTTATCTGCCAATTCAAGCGAGAGAGAAAAACTGGTGAGAAAAATATAATACTTCATAGAAGTACATGCACAATATGGAAAAAGATAACATCTTTCTAACCAATAGTTGACCAAAGAAAACAAACCTTTAGTTGCTGTGGAACAGGTTAAAGTCAACTTTTCAAGTGTAAAAGTGATTGGAACATGTTTTAACATGTTTAGGTGTTCATGGCTCAACCAATGGTGTGAGTTTTGAGTGGGACTTTCTGTTTGTCCAACCAATACAAGACGAAAAAATTACGCTAGTTACGCAGAACATTTACATTTTTAAGGTAGTTCATAGTTGAGTTTCATTAAAGTATCAACTTTGTCTCTGATGTTTCTCCTAAAATAATGTAGAATAAATAACAATAGACACAAATGAAACAACATTGCCATACAGTAAGAGTCTAGAGCTTTAAAATTAATGTGAATAGCATAGCTCTGGTAATTTGTTCTTGGAAGAATTTAAATGTTTGAGTTCATATTGAAATCTCAGACTTTTTATTGCATATTTTGGTATTTTCACAATTATCTTAGCAAATCCAACACAGTCTCACAGAGAAATCATATGGATTCGTATGAGTTGGCTAAATTATATGAACTCGTATGAGTTGGATCATACAAATTTTATAACAGCCAATCAGGTGACTCTCTCTCATCTCCTTCTAAAACGCTACAATTTCTTCTGTCTTGCATAACATAATCTTTCCGCTTCAACTCATGCTTTGTGACTCTCCTCTATGGTTTGGTTTAAATATGGGGTTTAAAATTAAGAAGCATGTACACAACGTCTGACATGTGGAACTTTCGCTTAATTTCACATTGCACATCCAGGGATTTACACGACTACTATTGCATGATTTCATACAAATTAGCCATCTTGTATGAATCTGTACTATTCCTCATGAGACTGGGTTGGCATATCTGAGAACAGTTTGAGACATTATTGAGATATCTTCTGAAATTCGAGGAGAGACATGAGATAAAGGGGTCTTTTTCCTTAGGAGAAAGATCTCAAAAGCAGGAAACTTAAGCAAAAGTCTCCATTCGCTCTCCATGTAATCTCAGAGAAAATCTGAGATATTACATAGATCTCATTTGTGATTTTCTGTCTTAATGTTTTCAAATACAGGCCTATTCAATACTGTATAAATATGGACGCCTTCAAGCAATAGCTGCTTATAGCAAAAATAAGTGCCTCAGATAAGACTCACAAAGTTATTGAGCTGGTGTGTTTTTAGCTGTTTGTCTTCCCAAGGATTCCTTATTCAGTATGCACTGTCTGGTATTTGTTTTGACTCACCTCTCAGAGACACTACATATTCTCTCCCAATATCTAATAGACTTTATGATAATAACTGAGGTGCAGTGGCGGTGAAGAGCCTTGAGTCAAGGACAGTTCTGATTAACGCTGTGTCGGATGGGTGTTATGCACTTTTAAACAATGTACACTATCAGTCAAAAGTTTGGACACTTACCATTCTCATTATAATTTTTTAAATAATAGTGAAGACATTAAAACTATGAAATAGGAAATATGGAAGCATAGGAATTATTTAAAACTGATTTTTGAACAGTATTGAAGGGGTTCCCATGTTTTATTTGGCACGTTTTTGGCTGCTTTTCCTTCACTGTCTAGTCAAGTCATCAATTTAAATTCAAATTTACGTTTTGTAAAAAATAAAAAAAATAAAAAAAATCATACTTACAGTAGAAATGATTTATGTGTGTTAACAAAACTAATTTTGAGCATTTAAGAATAAGCCTTTAGAGCAACGTGTTTTTAAGATCATAAGAAACATAAATTTAATTGATTGGTATTGTACTTTCAAACAAAAGTTAGTCCTATTCGTTTCTGTGTCCATGTAATCTTTATGAAAGTGTTTAGACAGACTACTTAACAGCTAAAATGAACGCCCAACATGGCGGGTGTAGAAAAGGAAGTCCCGCCTTTCAGGTAAGAGATCCAGTCACCTTTTAGATACAGACATCGCCTGTCAGTTAACTTGAGAATGTGCATGCATTTTAGTTGGACCAGTCTGAAATGTATTTATTTTTTTGGCATGATCTGAGCTAAAGAAGCATAATGATACCATTGCTGTCAGATTTTACAGCTGATTTGAAATATGTTTCCCTATCTGTCACTCACTCGACGTTGGTGTCGATGTAGTGACACTAGGGGTCACTCTTGGGAGCCCGAGACACCTCTGGTCTTTGATAAAAGGCCAATGAAACTTGGCGAGTGGTATTTGCATGCCACTCCCCCGAACATACGGGTATAAAAGGAGCTGGTATGCAACCACTCATTCAGATTTTCTCTTCGGAGCCGAACGGTCATGCTCATTGAGCTGAATACTACTGTTCATTCACCTCTGCTGGATCTGACGGCGCATTTCAGCGGCTTCTCCCTCCTCTGCACTGGTGCACTGCAGAGAACCGCTTCGGCAGAAAAACTAGAGAGTATATTTTCTGAAAAAGCATTTTTCCCCTCTAAAAGAGTATATATTTCTCTAAAAGAGCGCACACACGGAACGTCTTTTTAAAGACGCGTCTTTTTAAAGATACTTTTCCGATTGTGTGTTATTCCTGGTTGTGCTCGTTATCTCTCGCCTTCTAACGGTCACGATCACTGTCTTTCGTGTCTGGGCACTGCTCACGCGGAGACAGCGTTCGTGGATGGTCATGTTCTCATTGCGAGAATATGTCCATGGCAACGTTGCGGTCTTAAGAAAGCGAGCCACCCCAGAGGCTTCCGCCTCGGTCCTTTTACCCACGGGTTTGAGGCCAGCGCGGCTAGCACTGGGGGCGATTTGTGGACCCCAATGGGACCGCCTCCGCCGGGTATCCCCCCGCGGACCTCCCATTCCCCAGCACGCTCGTCTGCCCCGATCGGGCTTCCGGGTGAGTCCGCCGGCTCCTCCCTTCAGGGTCGATCGCCCAGTCACAGGCTGACGCGGAGATGATGACATGCTTTCCCGGGCAGCTGCGAGCGTCGGTTAGAATGGATTCACCGCTCTTCCCTGAACCCTCGCGGCTCAGTGATTGGTTCCGGGGCTCGCGGCGCCGCTCAAAGCCACGCCCCGCCCCCGTTCCTTTCTTCCCGGAAGTGCATGAAGAGCTGACAAGGTGGCGGGAGGCACTTTTTACTGCCCGGTCCCGATCTTTTCAGCTTCCCTGCCCTCACTACCCTCGATGGTGGGGCGGCCAAGGGTTATTCGGCAATCCCCCGGTGTATAAAGGCGCTCGCGGTGCACCTATGCCCGCAGAGCGCCACCACCTGGCGTGGGTGCCCAAAGCCCCCGTCCAAGGCCTGTAGGTTTACGTCGTCTCTGACGGCCAAGTCCTACAGTGCCACTGGACAAGCCGCCTCCGCCCTGCACGCCATGGCTCTCCTGCAAGTCCGCCAAGGCACTAAAGGAACTGCACGAGGGTAGTTCCACCCCAGGATTGATGCAGGAACTGCGCTCGGCGACCGACCTCGCTCTCCAAGCGACGGAGGTTACGGCGCGGTCTCTCGGGCGGACAATGGCCACACTAGTGGTCCAGGAGCGCCACCTTTGCCTCAACCTGGTCGAGATGGGTGAGGCCAACAAGACACGATTCCTTGCTGCCCCCATTTCCCAGGTCGGCCTATTCGGCGACACCGTCGAGGACTTTGTCCAGCAGTTCTCGATGGTAGAGCAGTAGATGGATGCTAGCCGGCATATCCTGCCCCGGCATGGCTCAAGATCCCGCACCCCATTTACTCATCGCCAAGGGCGTCCCCCTGCGTTGACTGCACCGGCTCCGCCGCAGCCCGCCCCTTCGGCCCCGGTGTGGAGCCCACCACAGGACGCAGATGCCACCCGTCTCACGGCCGCCCAGAACCCGTGAAAGGCTTCAAAGCACCCTTGAGATGGGCGACCCAGGGACAATGAAACCCGCTGCTCTGGAGCTGGTAAGCAGATCTTCATCTTTTTGTTACCTTTTGCATTTAATTGTGCTGCATGCCCAAGTGGCTGCAGTACTCAAGAGCTCAGCAAGAGTGGTTTCCTTGTTCCCTGGGTCTTGTATCCGGTGTGTACGGCTGGCATTACGACCACCATCCACCACTCCATTTGGCAGGTTGGCGCTCCGGCTGTGGCACAAATCTGCCCCCGATGTGACAGTCTCCACGGGTCACGAGGACAGGCCTCTTCCTCCCCCGTCCCAGGCTGTTCCGGGGGTGGTCACAAGGAGCCAGGTAAGTGCTTCGATGTCCCTAGACTCAGCACGGCCACGACGTGCTGTGGCACCTCGCGCTCCGCCCTGCCGCGAGGCCCCACCTGCCAGTCGTTGTCCCCTTGGTCCCCCTTGTGCGGAACTTGGACGCATGGCTTGCGCCTTCCAATCCGTCACGAGGGCTGGTCCGGACCGTCCAACTCGGCTGCACGATTCACTTCGCCGGGCATCCGCCCAGGTTCAGCGGTGTCCACTTCACCTTGGTGAAAGACGAAAACGCTGCTACCTTGCGCGGAGATCGCTACCCTCCTACGGAAGGATGTGATAGAACCTGTCCCTCCAGCCGAGATGAAGAAAGGGTTTTACAGCCCCTACTTCATCGTACCGAAAAAAGGCGGTGGGTTGCGGCCAATCTGGACCTGCGAGTACTGAACCGGGCTTTACACAGACTCCCGTTCAAGATGCTGACGCAAAGACGCATTCTAGCGAGTGTCCGGCATCAAGATTGGTTCGCAGCGGTAAACCTGAAGGATGCGTACTTTTCACGTCTCGATCCTTTTCGACACAGACCCTTCCTGCGGTTTGCGTTCGAGGGTCAGGCGTATCAGTACAAAGTCCTCCCTTTCGGCCTGTCTCTGTCTCCTTGTGTCTTTACGAAGATCGCAGAGGCTGCCCTTGCCCAGTTAAGGGAGGTGGGCATTTGCGTTCTCAACTATCTCGATGACTGGCTAATCCTAGCTCACTCTTGAGACGTGTTATGCACACACAGGGACCTGGTGCTCTCACACCTCAGCCGACCAGGGCTTCGGGTCAACTGGGAAAAGAGCAAGCTCCTCCCAGTTCAGAGCATCTCTTTTCTCGGTTTGGAGTTGGACTCAGTCTCCTTGACGGCGCACCTTACGAACGAGCGTGCCCAGTCGGTGCTGGCCTGTTTGAAGGCGTTCAAACAGAAAACAGCGGTTCCACTGAAACTTTTTCAGAGGCTCCTGGGGCATATGGCATCCTCGGCGGTGGCCACCCCGCTCGGGTTGATGCATATGAGGCCGCTTCAGCACTGGCTCCAGACTCGGGTCCCGAGATGGGCATGGCGCCACGGGACACACCGCGTGGCCATTACGTCGGTCTGTCACCGTCTTTTCAGCCCTTGGACCGACTTCTCATTTCTACGAGCAGGTGTTCCCCTAGAACTGGTCTCCAGGCACGTCGTGGTCACGACAGACACCTCCAAAATGGGCAGGGGTGCTGTTTGCAATGGGCACGCAGCCATCAGCCTCTGGACGGGTCCACGGCTGCATTGGCACATCAACTGCCTCGAGTTACTGGCAATTCTGCTCACCCTGCGGAGGTTCCGGCCGTTGATCCAGGGCAAGCACGTGCTAGTTCGGACGGACAGCACGGCAGCGGTAGCATATGTCAACCGCCAAGGCGGTCTGCGCTCCCGCTGTATGTCACAACTCGCCCACCGTCTCCTCCTCCGGAGTCAGCAGCAACTCAAGTTGCTGCGAGCCACTCAAATCCCAGGCAACCTCAACACTACAGCGGACGCGCTGTCACGGCAGGTTTCCCTCAGGGGAGAGTGGAGACTCCACCTTCAGGTGATCCAGCTGATTTGGAGTCGATTCAACAGGCACAGGTGCACCTGTTTGCCTCCCAAGAATCCTCCCCACTGCCCGCTGTGGTACGCCCTGACCAAGGCCTTCCTCGGCATAGACGCGCTGGCACACAGTTGGTCCCTGGCATTCGCAAATATGCATTTTCCCCCAGTGAGCCTGCTTGCACAGACCCTGTACAAGGTCAGGGAGGATGAGGAGAAGGTCGTCCTGGTAAGCACCCTACTGGCCCGCCCAGACGTGGTGCTCGGACCTCACGCTCCTCGCGACAGCTCCCCCCGGGCAAATTCTCCTGAGGAAGGACCTTCTTTCTCAGGGAAGGGGCACCATCCGGCACCCACGTCCAGACCTCTGGAATCTCCATGTCTGGCCCCTGGACGGGACATGGAAGACCTAAGCTGTCTCCCACCTGCAATGGTAGACACGTTCACTCAGGCTAGGGCTCCCTCTACGAGGCGCCTGTATGCCTTTTAAGTGGTGTTTGCTAAGTGGTGTTCTTCCCATTGGGAAGACCCCCAGAGATGCGCAGTCAGATCAGTGCTTTCCTTCCTGCAAGAGAGGTTGGAAGGGAGGATGTCCCCTTTCACCTTGAAGGTGTACATTGCTGCCATAGCAGCACACCATGACACAGTCGATAGTAAGTCCTTAGGGAAGCATGATCTGATCATCAGGTTCCTAAGAGGCACCAGGAGGCTGAATCCCTCCAGGCCGCACCTCGTTCCCTCATCAGACCTCTGTAGTTCTTCAGGGTCTACAGAGAGCCCTCTTTGAGCTTTGCAGTCAGCCGAGCTTAAGGCACTCTCCTTGAAGACTGCCCTCCTGACTGCGCTCACTTCCATCAAGAGGGTAGGTGACCTGCAAGCGTTCTCTGTCAGCGAAACGTGCCTGGAGTTCGGTCCAGGTTACTCTCACGTGATCCTGAGACTCTGGCCGGGCTATGTGCCCAAGGTTCCCACCACTCCTTTGGGGACTAGGTGGTGAACCTGCAAGTGCTGCCCCAGGAGGTGGCAGACCCAGCCCTGTCGTCGCTGTGTCCGGTGCGTGCTTTACGCATCTATTTGGATCGCATGCAGAGCTTTAGAATCTCTGAGCAGCTCTTTGTCTGCTTTTGGTGCACAGCGGAAAGGAAGCGCTGTCTCCAAGCAGAGGATCGCCCACTGGCTTGTTGACGCCATAACTATGGCATATCTCACCCAAAACATGCCACCCCCAGTAGGGCTACGAGCCCATTCTACCCGTGGTGTAGCGGCTTCTTGGGCCCTGGCCAGAGGTGCCTCTCTAATAGACATTTGCAGAGCAGCGGGCTGGGCAACACCCAACACCTTTGCAAGGTTCTACAACCTCTGGGCGGAACCGGTTTCGTCCCAGGTAGTGGCACGCAACACAAGTGGATAAGCCCGGGATAGCCGGCCGGGTGTATCGCTTGCACATAGCACCTTCCACCTCCTTTTGAGCTGAAGACGTGTGCTGTTAATTCCCAGTAGTGTTCACAAAATTTGTTCCCTGGTTGACTTCCTCCGAGCCCTGTGGCAGTCGAGTTTTCGGAGAGACTCACTGCCGGCCCAGTACACGCGCTAACTAAGAGCCCGGTTCTGGGGTAGGTGCTCCACATGTGGCAGTTCCCTGTAAGGCTAACCCCATGCGATCTATATCTTCCGCTAATTTGTTTCCCTGCTGGCAAACTGTGTCTTCCTTGGGCAGAGCCCCTCTGCCCCAGTCTCCATGTTGTAGTAACTCCTCCCCCATTGGGCAGGATCTACCTTGAAGGCTCTCCACATGGTTGGAAAGACCATGTGATGTATTCTTCCACTTAAATATCCCCCCCTCTCTTGGGGTTAGGTGTGGTCTCTGCAGTGTCCTCCCCTTGGGAGGGACATCCCCCGACTATACCTGGCGGCCCAGTCGGATAATCCCCCTTCTTTTCTAGGGAGTGGAAAAAGAGAAGGGGAAAAGAGGCCACGACTGGGTTAAGCCTGTCTCTATCTTTGGGTAGTCGACTTGTCCCCAAAAAGGGCCGTTCGACACTCATAACAGTGTTGGGGGAGGTTACGTGTCGACCTGGAGTGCTGGCTATGAGGCACACAGCAAGTCTGCCCACCACACACCGCCAATTCACGTAACACAGTTCAGCCTTGTGGCATTTTGTATAGGGACCCCTAGTGTCACTACATCTACACCAATGTCGAGTGAGTGACAGATAGGGAACGTCATGGTTACTGGTGTAACCTCCGTTCCCTGATGGAGGGAACGAGACGTTGGTCCCTCCTGCCACAACGCTGAACTACCCGCTGAAATGGCCGGACCTTATATCGGCTCCTCAGCGTAAAACCTGAATGAGTGGTTGCATACCAGCTCCTTTTATACCCGTATGTTTGGGGGAGTGGCATGCAAATACCACTCGTCAAGTTTCATTGGCCTTTTATCAAAGACCAGAGGTGTCTCGGGCTCCCAAGAGTGACCCCTAGTGTCACTACATCGACACCAACGTCTCGTTCCCTCCATCAGGGAACAGAGGTTACACCAGTAACCATGACGTTTTTGATCATAATCTTGACCTACCATTTAAGATTTCTGTCTTTCCCCATTCAAAGAAGGTATACTTGTATGCAGCTTGTATCCATAGAAAATAGCGGCCTGGGAGCATTCCAAAGATGGCCGCCGAGTCGACTGGCTTGCATTGAAAGGGAGTTTGAATCTTTGCAAACACTCCAACCGTCTACCATTGGTTGCTCAAACAGGTAGTCTCGCCCCCAATTCAAGCTACTGAGTCATATGTTTCTATTTGGGACCACTAAACAAACACTGAAATATGCTGAAGGTGCCGGAATGATATATGGCTTATTTAAAATGGTCTCGGCACAATAACGGGATTGGAGAATAATTACTTTAAGTAACCCTAACCCAAAACATTATTTATTTTTTTTAATTTTAGAAGATGCTGGTTGGGATAAAACCTACAAGGTTGGTAAGTTGATTTAAACACTTGAAACGAGGAAGTAAATAAGTGCTACAGTACATAAGGAAAAAATGAAGTAATCAACAGTTATTTGTATAATGACCTGACCTGACTTTGACCTACATTATGTAATTCTATTTAGAAATAGTGCATGCTCAGTTCATCATTCTAAATATAAATAGTAAAAACAAACAAAACCGGTATTGTCGCTATTTTTTCCTCTTCAGAACGTTCCACAATAATTCTCTCACAGGGACTTTCCGTTGTTGTTCACTTCCTGCAGTTAACCGGGAGAGTCTGTGTTACAGTACAGCTCACCTTTTCACAAATTAAGAAACTGGTTTGACTTATTGTCAATTTAAGGAAAGTCTGATGGCCTGCAGCAATTATCTGATTCTTCATTCGTCACGTTGGAGAATTCCCCTCCTGGTCAGTGGTTTTTCCTTTTCAAGTTTTTGCCAGGCAGCAGTGATTCAGATGACACCCGGAAAGGATGGGGACTTTTCCAGCTCAGTGCACCCTCATGAAAAGAGCAGCCACCCTGAGCTTATCAGACAAACACCCAACCTGAAGGACATGGTACAATAACATGGAACTTGGCAGGAAATCCAAACCAAGCACTGAGAATCGTATTCCATGCTCTTTCTCTCTGCACTGGCATGAACTTTTTATTTTATTTTATTGCATGTTGTTTCATTCTTATTCATAAAAATGCATTAAAGCTATACACAAGCATAATTATCACAAGTGGTTACAGATGGGGCCAAGCACAGTCTACATTTCAGTAAGGATAATTCAATGATGCAAAGGTCAACAGAGGAACAATTTTAAAACCACCCTAGGTAGCGTTCAAGCACAAAACCCAAGAAGTACAAGCTTCATCCACTGTGATACACAACCTACAAATAAGACAGAGACAGCAATCAAGTTCAGAGTAAGTACACAAAAGCATTGCTAATTTGGTCACTTCATGCGCTTTTACTGATCGGATTACTATCCGATTGAATAAGCACATTCCATTTACACTTGGCCACATCAATGTTTCTCCACTGTAACTTTGTGATGGGAACTGGTTAAATTTAGTTGGAGTATCACAAAAAAAAAATCGTGGGATCTTCTGTGGTTGCGCACTGTTGAATATCGTATGTGGCCAGAACACATTCACGCAACAGATCGATAAATGCACACAGGAATCCATGGGCAACCCATCCACACATGGACACAACAGATCCACACATGCTCAATTCACAAATTCATGCACCAGAAGGATGCACATATATACAGGCTTCTTTGCTCAGGATACTATCCACAAGTACATAAGTGTATGTGTAATTTAATGCACAAATAAATGCTGAGCTGTTCCATGATGGCAAAGCCCCATTTTCAGCTGCCATTACTCCAGTCTACTAAGAAAATAATGTCACATAATCCTTATGAAATCATTTAATGTTAACTTAGTATTAAAATAACATTTCTTTTTGTTAGAGTGGTTAAAATGGTTGTGCTACTTAATGAAGTGTGGAAATCGCAATATAGTGTCTTTTTCAGTTACTTTATAGTAAAATTTCAGTTTTAAAAATAACCAAAAAGAGACATATTTATCCTCAAATTCATCAATCTGTTGTTCTTTTGAGAGATGAAGGCTATTCCAAGCACTTCTAACTGGGACAGAGAGAGAATTGGACAACCCAGATGCACAAAAAAAAAATAAAAAAATAATAAAATAAAAAGAATATAAGTACATCAGAGTCTCTAATTTGAAAAAACAACTCCTAAACTAGGTTCTAAACTAGCATCTTTAAATAACAATATATGCCGAACAGTTGCATTGCTGCAAGTAGAGGATTCTTGGATGAACAGAAAGTTTGAAGAATACATCATTTATTTTAAAAGAAATAGTCAATTGAAACATTATAAATGCCATTACTGTAATATTTCAATTATTTTCAATCAATTTAATGCATCTTCTGTGAACATGCATCATCTATGTTTCTTAAACTTTGGAAAGGCTTTACCATACATAGTAGTTTACATTAATTAATTATGGCAATAGGCCTATCAAGATTTGTAAGGGCAAATTTCAGTCACAGTTGTGGAAATCAAAAATCCATCCAATAATTTTTGTGAGGATTGGTATGAAGGTCGTGTGAGCAAATTTTTGTTAAAAGTGGACAAGATTTGTAGGAGGAGTGGCGAAAAAAAAAAAAACAGCTAAAAAACACATTTTTTGAATTTTGTACAGTCAAGTATGTGGATGTTGAAAATATTTGGATGTCAGGATGAGGACAGAAAGCAGAAAAAGAAAGACTTAATAAGTGCAATTACATTGCAATCTTACATTGATTGCGCTTAATAAATCGACAATATGTTTGCTCATGTAAATGCCTTAAACGTTTTTTGTAATGTTCAGGGAATGTCATTAACGGTTTAAGCAAAAATCGATCAGTACATGTAGAATTAGCCTATAAACCCAATTTCTCATTGAATGTAAACACCTTTACTGGCATTATACCGGCGTATCCAATGTTTGTAAATGTTGTGCCCATTGCAGTTTACGTTATGAAGACGAATAATCCGTAGATTTCAAATCTCATGTAAAAGTTGGTTTCTTAAGGTTTTTTTTTTTTCTTAAGTTGTCAGACAATTTCTAAGCAGAAGAAAAGTCACATTTTGAGCTGATGGTTGTGCTAGAAGGTTTGACCGAGAGACCTCTAAATGGGACATTGGACTATTCAGACCACCTCTAATTAGTGTGCCAAATTTCACTACTTTCCTCCAAACAGTTTTGTTTCAAAGTTTCTTCCAACAGACCCTGCCATTGACTCATGCCATAAAAGACATAGCAGGAAAAACTAACCAACACAATAGCGGCTTAGCACCTTCAAAGCTTTCCCACTAAAGAACCTTTCTGTTTCCAGGAACCAAATAAACATTTTTGAGTACAGAATCAGCGTTGTTTTTCCCAAATTCCACAATCAACGGACAACAATGAATATTCAAGGCGTTACCAGACCTGTTACACATGGCCACACCATTACACTGGTACAATAGAGAGAAACATTCCTCACTCTGGGTCAAAGTGTTGACAAGCGCAGTGTGGGAAGTCTAACTGGATCACCCATGGCTTCTTTAAATGAATTTGCTCATTCCATGTGTCATTACCCCATTCTTCTGACCCCCTTGGATAAAGAGACACCAGAGACGGTTGCATTCATTGCTTTGTCTTAGACAATTGGGCTTGCATTTAGTTACTGTTTGTCCTTCGCTTTAGTCAGGGCTGCGCCTTTAGACTACACTAGGTCAACTGTAAATGAGAAATCCTAACACTGCCAAAGCGTTCCCTTGATTTGTTACATTCGCTTGTGCAAATACCAGACTAAAGCCATGTCAGCTCAGAGAGGTTCGAGAGAATTCCGTATCCTACGCTGCATCTTTAAATTGAGCTATTTTGCATAATGCATTATTGTGCACAATTCTTCAGTAATCACTGGAAGCTGTCCGGATGACATAAAAGATTAACTCCTGCATGACGTGGTCTGATCTAAGTCATATTAGTGAATTATTTTGACTCTGTGTGGTTTGGCCCTGAGTGACTAAGACCTTTAAAATTCCATTATTGATCGCAGTTGGACCGTAGCTCTACTCCTCCTTGTAAAATCTACTGTGCATACCTCTCTCATCCAGGAACAAAGAGTGATGTCACTGGCCTGGTCAGAATGAGGCTGCTCTGTCTAAGCAGCATCATTAGCAACACTGCAAGATGCAGAGACACATGGAAGCCCACCATGGTCGTCCCATCATCCCTTCCATACATTTGTTGTTCGTGATTGTATGTCATCAACAACTGAGAGCTAAAAATGATTAAGCGCTTCTCCTAGACCTGCTAATTTGTTCCACACATTATTTTGTTGACAGGGAGGTTTCTCTTTATTACAAAACTGTGGCTTTGTTCAAAATAGCATACTACTCTTACCGTTGTGCGGGATATATTATTTAGACGTTGCATAGCATGCATATTTTCTGGGGCATGGGTTTTGTTCAGAATAGCATACTACCATACTAATCTTACTATTGCAGAAGTATACTGTGCATAGTATGCACATTTTCTGTTGCATGGGCTGTTCAGAATAGCATACTAGCATACTACTCATCCTATTTCTGCAGTACATAATATGCATACTGTGCATAGCATGCACATTTTCTGTGGCATGGGCTATGTTCCGGATAGCATACATACTGCTCTTACATTTTTTGCAGTATATAGTATGTATAGCCTTATGTGCACAAAATGCAAATTTTCTGCTTAATGGGCTATGTTTAGAAAAGCATACTAGTTTACTACTCTTAGTATTGCTGCAATACATAGTATAGATTATTAGCAAAGCATGCACATTTTCTGTGGCACAGGCAATGTTCGGAATAGCATACTGCCATTGTACTTACTATTTCTGCAGTATACACTATATATACTGTGCATAGTATGCACATTGACTGAGGCATGGGCTATTTTCAGAACAGCATACTAACTTAGTAATCTTACTATTGCTGCATTATAAAGTATACACTGTGCACAGTACGCACATTTTCTGTGGCATGGGCGATGTTCGGAAAATCATACTAGCATACTACTATTGATATTGCTGCTGGATATAGTATGTTCTTAGTTCACATTTTTACTTCCATCCATGCTGTTTTTCAGTTGTTATCGTATGTAAATATGCATTAGACGGACGTCCGTTTGCGCCGTGTTTCACTGTTTTTTAAGCGTCTTGTGCATGAGTACCATGTTTTTAGACACTGACGTGTTCAGTGTGAACAGCCCCTAATGCGTTCTATTAACAATACTATAAAAAAAATAAAATAAATAAATAAAACATTTGGCAGTATACATACAACACAGCATTCAGTAGTAAGTAGTAAGCTAGTATTCTGTTCCAAGCATAGCCAAGCCAATCTCTCTTTGCATGAAAGAGTGCATCATGCAGGTGGTTTGTGGTTTGTTTGGTTGTTGGACTCATTGTATCATCTCTTGTAACCCTTAGGTGAGAACATTTCTAAATATTGTTGTTATACCCTTAGGCTCTGAACTTACAGTAACTAACAACAGTGGATAGTCACAAATAAACTAAAAGTGTGAGCAAGGGGAATTTCATGATTGGAAACAAATAAACTGACTTCCAAATAAGGAGTTCCTATCTGTGGAGGTAATACACCACACCCAATTACAAATTCTTGTCCTGACGAAAGCTAGCTGCATTTGTTATATACATGCACCTTGAAATAGTATCAAGGTGTTGTATAGGAATGATCTCAGAGGAATGTACATCCAAATAAGGAGATCCTGTCTGTAGGTGGGTAATATATCATAAGTGATTCCAATCTCACACCCTGACCAAGACCAGGCTGTAGAAAACATGTATAGGGATGCAGGCAGGCTCGAAGGTTATGAGGATAACTTCGAATAAGATAAGCTATCAACACATCAGAAGTTGAATGGCTGCTGATTATTTCAAGAATTTTTATATGATTGGAAACCATCATACTGCCTTTTGAGAAAATGTGGAAGGTCCTGATGTCAATGTGTAGCTCAACATAGCACTAGCAACTACAAGGTCATAGGTTTGATTGCAAGAGATTACACATACTGATAAAACGTATAACCTTGTGTAGTATCGCATTGCATGTCTTTTTTAATTAAAGTGTCTGTCAGATGCTTAAATACAAGGTAAATATTCCAAAGGAGAATCGTAATATGAAAAAAAGGCATTCAGAAATGACATATTTCATGGGAATGTATAAATAGGTAACCGGAATATGCAAAATTCATATGTTAATTTCACCTGAATTTATGAATATGCAAATTGAATACTCACCTGTATGACAGAATGATACCATTAGAGATGCTGTAAACAACTTTAGCCATTTTGTTAAGTTCTGCCATTTTGCTTACTACAACCAAACCCACTTTGTCCAAAACCCCTCCCTACAATGACATGGCAGTCAATCTGATGTCAGCAGATCTGTATATGCAAAATATTTCACAGGGTAAGAGTGTCCTGCTTATCAACTAATGTTGTTATTAGCAAAAACAAAAAACAAAAAAGTAGGCCATTTACACACTATTGCTGTCACAGAAACAAGTGTGATTCCTCAGGACATAGTTAAGCAATAATTTTCAGGTAGTAGTGACATTTTATGCATGTTATTAAAAAAAAAAAAAAAAGCTGTTACATTAAAACTTACAGCAGTTTTAATGATATTCAATTAGAGGTTATCAAAGAAATCGGGCTGAAAATAAAGCTATTTATATTTTCACTGAAATTCATTGCCGCAATTCCTTGTCTACTGCTACTGGCTTAACAAAAGGCCTTTAAAAGTACAAAATAAATCTGTATTTTAATTTAAAATGTAAAGACATTTATATTTATTTCAATTAAAAGTCTTCTATAATTTACTAAAGTGCAAGCCATGTCACTTTGTGTGATAGCCTACAATATAATTAAACCAGTATATTTGTTCAGGTGGAAAGACTTGTCATATGATAAACACATTTTTTAAAGTGTGAGAATCACCTTACGAACACTTTTGCAAACAGTACTTTATTTCTGAAGTTCTCAGCATCACGCACTGCATACAGGTACAGTATGTTAAGAAATGCCAAAAAACTCAAAACATTTTTAATGTGAGCTGAAAAGATACCACGCTTCCGAATCTCTCAAAAAAGAATCTTATAATATATTTTATTTTTATTGTTTTATTTATTTTATTTTATTTTTTATAAAAAGAAATTGGAATGCCCAATTCCCAATAAGTCCTCATGTTGGCGTAGTGACTCGCCTCAATTCGGGAGGCGGAGGACGAATCTATTAATATATTAAATATATTATATTAAATCTTAATATATAAATCTAAATCTATTTAATATTTATATTTCCCTGTAAAGCATGCTTTAATTTGGAGCGAGAGAGGAGAGTGACTTCATTGCGTCTGAGATGTAATTGTACTCACAGCGTCCATTTTAGATCTGTTTCCCAGAATAAAAACTGCTCCGGGGGAGTCGCATGGCACCATGCGAGGGTTGGATGTGTGAACGGCAACCTTTGTGCACTTTGCCAGTTTTTAATACTTTTTGTGTCATAAACCGGTGAGATTTTATACACCCTGTTCCATAACTATTCTATGAGGATAAATATGTCAAAGAATTCAAAATCCTCGGGCTCTGGAGACATTGAAGGACACTTGCGTGCTCGGGCTGGTGCCGCGGGCCAGGGGCTCGGTTTGGGCGGTGTGGCAGGAGAGGTTCAGTGTCGACTGTCAAGCGTGTCGGCGGTCATGGTGGGGGTCGTTGCTGACTTGGAGGATCTTGCTGTGGTGCGTCGGTTGGTCGCTGCCATGGAAACGGAATTCTCTGAGTTGGTTGCAGGAGTGTCAGACGTCTAGAGACGTATCAATTGTCATTGGGGGGGGAATTGGCTGCTGACCTGCTGGTGACCAGGATGGACTTGGAGCACGTTTGGGGGGAGTTGGAGGACTTAGAGAATCGTGGCCGGCAAAACAGCGTCCGAGTTGTTGGAGTTCCTAGGGGTAGGGAGTGCCGGAATGTGGTGGGTTTCCTGGACGGGCACTTCCTGGGTCTGCTTGATGTGGCAGGCCATGGGCTGGGGATCAGGCAGGCTTGTGGGGTCCCAGCTTGGGGATTCGCTGAGGGGAACGAGCCCTGATCGGTTCCGGCCGGGTTCATCTGGTGGGGATCTTTTGTTGCGCGGGGCTGGGGGAGGGCTTTCTTGGAGGAGCCACAGCATTTTCTTGTTCCCAGACTTTGCGAGTTCGTCGGGAGAGTGGTGTGGTCGATTCAAGGAGTGCGGGAGGCTCTTGCGTCTGGGGGGTCGCTTTTGCACTGGTGTTCCCGGGCGGGTTGGGAGTGGATACTAGGGATGTCCGCGGGGTATTTGCATGCTCACAGCATGTGTCCATCATAGAATCAGTGGAGTGAGTAAGTTGTTGTGTGATGCTGTCTGTGCAGCCGAGTGGACCTGACTCACTGAACATTCACTTCACTGTCGGAGGAAACTGAGTGCCTGCTTTGATCCTTTTTGTGTTGGTTCCGCCTAGCGGCTGGAGTTTGTTTTGTGTAGCTGCACTCCTTCGGGTCAGTTTGTGGATGAATCTGCACGTTTTTTGTGCCTACGACTCCTTTGGTTGGAGTTTGTTCTGTGGAATATTTCTTGCAAAACATTGGAGTGATTAGGGAATTGTTTTGTACTCATGTAACAGCCGGGTGGGCCTGGCTCACTGAGCGTTCACTTGGCTGTCCAAGAAGCTGGGTGCCTTTTTTGTTTCTTTTTGTGCTGGTTCCACCTAGTGGCTGGAGTTTGTTTTGTGGAAGAACACACCTTCAGAACAGTTATGTGGATGAATCTACATGTCTTTGAGTACATCCCACTGATTGGCTGGAGTTTGTTTTATAGATTATTTTCTGTTGTGTAATTCTGTCTCACAGAATTTGTACAGAAGCACCGGACTTGAGCAATCTGACGGCAAAGATGTTGCGGGACTGTTTGAGTTTAGAGGGATGGACGCCAGTTGGCGCTGCCATGCACCGGGTTAATGCGCATGTTTTTCTTTTTTCTGTTTGTTTGGTTTGGGGGGAAGTTCGGGGTTTGATTGTTGCACTAATGTTGGAATGTGGTCTTTATAATCTGTTTTTGACACACAATCTATTTTATATATATATATCTAAGTCCTTCATTTCATCTGTTGTGGATTGCTCAACTGGAAACATCTTAGTCTCAGATCACGCCCTGGTGAGTTTAGAGGTGTTGCCACATATGGAGAAAAAGAAATCATATAGTTGGCGTTTAATGTATCCTTTTTGCAAAATCCTGAATTCCAACAAATGTTAAAGTTGTTAACAATTAGCTAATTTGTAAGCTTTGCATTCCCTTACAAAAAACCTAAACTTGCCGCAAATTTGCCACAAGTTTGCCGCTTGTTATTTTCACATGCAAATGAGCTTGTGATTTGCCACAAATGTTTGCCAGAAGTTCGCAGCTCTTCACCCCCAGATAGCAAGGAAACATCGATTCAACGTCTATTTTTAGTTGTAAATGATTGTCGTCGATCAATTTTCAATGTTGAATCAACATTCACTATTTGGTTGAACATTGTTAGGTTGAAAATAGAACATATTTTCAATGTTGAAATGAGGTTAATTCATCAACATGCACTGCCGACCGATATGGTCGAATCCTAACGTTTTATGCTGAAACTTGGTTAGAGAAATCGGAGTTTTGCTCATGCGCATTTTTGAATCTACATCGGGCCAACCGTCAGTGGATGCGTCGCTAGAAAAAGGTAAGCATAAATTTATTTTTATTCATCATTTTACATAATGGTTTGTCAGTCTATCACTGAATATCACCTTAGATTTTTATTGTTTTATCCTTCATTGTATTAAAAATATTCCTGCTTGGTAATTTTGTAATTAAATGCCATATTTGTGCACTACCCAGTCTTCTGTGAGGCAGCCAGTAACTGATGTAAATTTAGATAATTCACCATGGTGGATTCATTTCAGTTGTTGTAGACTGTCAACTTCAACATGATCAATTTCACTCATATTTTCAAAACTTTAATGTTGGTTCATTCATTTATCTGTCTTCTGCTTGCGAATGTCAGTGGTGCCGCACACGCCATACTGAGTCAATAATACACAAGGTCAGTAGATGTAAAAACTGTCATTACTTTCTCAAAGACTATGTTTTAATTTTAGGGACAAACCTTGTGGCATTTTCTGCACTAATGTTCACCTCAGAGGTAGAAGTCTCAAGTTATCTTTATAATATTGCAATTGTATGTCTCACAACAATATAACATACATTTAAATACATTGTCATCTGATGTACCTATATAATGTGCTGGGAAACAGTTGGTGTCTTCTGTGTCTTAACTAAAGGATTAAATATGATGATTTTATGATGATGATTAGAGTAGGACTGTTAATAATACTGCTTAATAATGTCACTTGTACATATTTCTCTATTTCAGAGATACATCCAGTGCCTCACTCCTGTTTCATTTGCTTCATACTTCAGAAGGTAATAATGTTAAGGCAATAATATTTTTTTTGCATTGTTACTTTTCAGCTGCATTTTTTTTTTTTTTTTTTTTTTTTTAGGGATTGCCTTTGCCGTAAATTCACCCCAAATGGCTCAAATACAGAAGACAGTGGTATTCTTTTTGAGTATTGTATTGTAATGCCAAATATATCAAGATAATATTTGATATACTGTAGGGTGGAGCTAAAATAGAATAGCCTTTTAGTTCTTTATAATTCTAGAATTTACATTCATAAGACTTGATTTTATTATGGAATGACCCAGTGTTGAAATGCAGTTTCACTGTGATTGCTGTCTTTTCTTTTACCTTTAATGAGGAACTCCTCAGAGTTGGAAATAAATGTTGCCTGTACACTTACTGATGCACATTAATTACTTCAGAAAAAATTACTTATAAAATATTTTGTAAGCCTGCTGATAATTAACTCTTAAAAGGGCAAGAACTTAAAAACACCTCATAAATTAATTTAAGAAAACAAATTCATTTATTGCTATTTTCTAAAATATTACAGCCCAAATATTGAATTTTCAAGTTTTTGCAGCATGTAGCCTATTTTTCATTAAAACAACATGTAAAAGATAGGAACATTTGCCATGTGGTCAGTGGACTTCTCACAATGCTGCCATGTTACTTTAAATTAAGATTGTGAATTGATGCCAGTGTTTTAGTAAAAAGTCACATGACCTCAGTGTTTGCAGGGACTCTGTTTTCAATTATTTTCACAGAAATTTGGCCAACTTACTCACTGCTCCTCGCTTCAGCCTCTCAAATGCTGTATCACCCAGGATACAAAAACCTTTATAGGGTTTTAAAGGCATCAAAAGAGTTGTTATAGTATTGGGAATACTCCTGTTACCAGATAAGATTTAATACTGAAATGGGTCATATGGCAATATCTGAACTGCATTGTTTTTTTGTTTTTTTATTGCAGGCCTTCTGTTTTTCTGTGAGCCCCAGTTGAAGACAGAGAACTTACAGATGTTGGCCTTAACCTTTGTCGACCTGGACAGACATCTTTTCCAGTCCTACCTACCCCACACAAGGCATTTTTCTACATTTATATGGATGGCTGTCGACTTGCAAGTCAAAATTAGATGTATGCAAATATAACTTGAACTTGAATTGTAAGAGCAAAGAACTTGATCCAGTTGCAGAGAATCACTTAAGTTAAAGGGCTATTTCACCCAAAAATGAAAATTCTCTCATCATTTTCTCACTCTCATTCCATTCTAGATGTGTATGACTTTCTTTCTTTTGCAGAACACAAAAAAAAATTTTTTTGAAGAATATCTCAGCTCTGTAGGTTCATACAATGCAAGTGAAAGGTGGCCAGACCTTTGACGCTCCAAAAAGCATATAAAGGCATCATAAAAGTAATCCATTCGACTCCAGTAGTCTCCTAAAGTGATCCAGTTGGTTTTGGGTGAGAACAGACCAAAATGTAACACATTTTTCAATGTACATCTTGCCATTGCAGTATCTATGCAAAATAATGATTTCTAACTCAATTACACTTAACAGTGCTTGACGCATGCACAGAGCACTAGATGGTGCTAGGAAGTGTAATTGAACTGGAGGCTGCTGATGTCATGATTTATGATGAAAAATGAGTTATATTTTGGTCTGTTCTCACCCAAAACCGAATGGATTGCTTCAGAAGACACTGATTAAACCACTCTAGTCTTATGGATTAATTTTATGCTGCTTTTATTTGCTTTTTGGAGCTTCAAAATGTTGGTCACCATTCACTTGCATTGTATGGACCTACAGAGCTGAGATATTCTTCTAAAAGTCTTCGTTTGTGTTCTGCAGATGAAAGAAAGTCATCCACATCTGGAATGGCATGAGGGTGAGTAAATGATAAGAGAATTTTAATTTTTTGGGTGAACTATCCCTTCAAATAAACATTTCGATATAACTGTAAGCATATTGTAACTAAAGGTTACAATATGCTTACATGAGAGCGCTGCGTACACATCTCTCATGCTGGCATGTTATGGCCGTAATCTCACATTTTTCTCTCGGTTTAGACATCCAGGATAAGCACACAAATGCACCATTGTGAGTAAACAAACATACAAATACAGATCTAAACCAAAACCAATTAAGCTTCTGTACAGCGTTCCTCCTACTCAGTTGTAAACAGCGATGCTCTTCCGCGTGTCGCACGTGCGTTTGTTTTCGCGTAAACATGCCAACGCGATTAGATCACATGTGCATAGTGATGCTTTATAGTTAAAAAGTATTTAAATATTGATCTATTTCGCATCAAATGCGAACGCGTCACTTCAGAAGACATTAATTTAACCGCTGGAGTCATATGGATGACGTTTATGCTGACTGTCAGTTCTTTTTTTAGCTTCAAAAGTCAAATGACCATCCACTTGCATTTTAAGGACCTACTTAGCTAAGATATTTTTCTATTTTTCTTCAAATGTGTTCTGCAGAAGAAAGAAAGTCAAACACATCTGGGATGCATGATGTGAATGATCTGGGTGAGTAAATGATGAATTTTTATTTTTGGGTGAAATAACCCTTTATTATTGCTCCCTCGCAATAAATTATCCATGGTTTTACTTTAGTAAGATTTTAGCAAACATGACTTTAGTAACCATGGTAAATGTTGTAGTAATGATTTTTAAATACCATGGTTAAACAATGATTTCTATTGTAAAACAAGGTAACATTTTCATAATGGTTATTTTTATTTATTTTTTTTTTCAGCAGTAACAATAGATTAATTATGGTAGTAAAATCAGAGGAACCACAAAATTCTAATTTTATTACCATACTTTTCATTGTCCTGTGTTATTATACAATGGTTCACTAGTCTCATGGTTAAAATATGGTTACTACTAAAACCATGGTAAGTTTTTTGGTTATGGTTTTACTATAAATACCATTGTTCAACTATGGTGCTACTGTACTAAAACCACTGTAATTTTTTGCAATGAATGCAAAACTATTTCAAGGGAATGGGGCTCCATATGTTCCAAACCATATGTTATTCTTTTGTGCAACACTGAATTTTAGTCAATCACTCACTTTTATAGAAAAGAAAGATGCAATGAAAGAAAATGGTGACTGGAAATGTCAGTCCCTAATGTTCTACCTTATATCTACTTTTGTGTTCCAAAGAATAAAAATGTCAAATGTTCAGAACAACATGAAGATGTGTATATGATGACAGAATTTTAATCTTATGGATGAGCTAACCCTTAAAATCTGTAAAATTGACACTACCTTTAAATTATGGTGCCACAGATGGCTGCTTCAGTGTGGAGTAGTGTTGGGTTTGAGTCCACCTTAGTCGAGTCCGAGTCAAGTCCAAGTCTTTAAACAATCAAGTCTGAGTCCAAAAGGGGCCGAGTTAGACTCAAGACCGAGTCCATAACAGGCCAAGTCCGAGTCCGAATGAATCTGTTCATGAATCTGAATTAAAATTGTAACCGTAACCTCAACATCAATATTTTAAGCTTATTTTAACCTTCACAACTAAGAAAAATAATTTAGATTAGTATCCTGCTGAACAAATTTCAAAGTGGTTTCAGAATGAAAGCATATGCTTTAGGTGTATGAAGACAAAACTGTCCTTCAACACACTTCTTGTGTTCTTTTGACATTTCAGTTATTTGTTGCTTTTTCCCTCCACTTAAACATACACCAAAGAAAGGGAAAGCTGCATCAGTCATTACAACCAGAGTTATTATTATTTCGAATTTTTAATGTAATTCTACTTCATTTTCAATTATAATTCATCTGAGATATCGGGGAAAACGAGAGGCAGTGGAACATGCATTTACATCAGTGAAAGTTGGTGTACAGATGTAACAGCGTTGAAGAAGATGTGCTGTCCTAATTTAAAGGCGCTATTCATCAACTGTAAGCCTTTCTACTCGCCACGGGAGTTTTCCTCGTTTATTTTGGTGAGTGTTTATATCCCGCCACAAGTATGCATGAACACAGCATTGCAACAGCTGGCTTATCACATCACAGACATGGAACAACAACACCCGGACTCTCTTATCATTATTCTGGGAGATTTTAATAAAGCTAACCTCACCCGTGAACTGCCAAAATACAAAAAACACATCACATGCCCCACCAGAGAAAGAAATACAGTATACTGGACCACTGCTACACCACTGTAAAGGATGCATATTGCTCTGTCCCACATACAACTTTAGGACTCTCTGATCACTGTCTGGTTCATCTTCTCCCGACCTACAAGCAGAAACTAAAATCACCTAAGCCTGTAGTAAGAACTGTAAAGAGATCAATGAAGCAGAGCTCCTCAAGGATGCGTTCTCTCTCCACTGCTCTTCTCCCTGTACACAAATGACTGCACTGCAAAAGACCCCACTCTCAAGCTCCTGAAGTTTGCAGATGACACCATGGTCATCTGCCTCATCTGCGACAGTGATGAGTCTGCATACAGATGGGAGGTTGATCAGCTGGCTGTCTGAGGCAGTCACAACTATCTTGAGCTGAACATGCTCAAAACAGTGGAGATGATAGTGGACTTCAGGAGAAGGAGAGCACTGAGTGCCAGGACATCCAGGTATAAGAACAGTTTTTACCCTCAGGCCATTTTCCTCATGAACAATAATGTGCAATAATGTAAATACAAATCTCATGTACATATGTAAATTCACATATTTAATTCAATAACTGTACATACTCCTACCTTGCACATACATCACCACTTGCACATACGCCATTCTGTTATATGTCCTATTATTTGTATGTCTATTTATACTCTTACCTTGTTTTATATTTTGTGCTCACTGTAATGTTCTGTGTGCACTTGTTTCTCCTCCTATCACCAAAAAAAAATTCCTTGTGTACAGTGCAAATTCTACAAACAATACCCCATAATGACAACGTGAATTAAGTTTGCTTGAAATCTTTGCAAATTTATTAAAAATAAAAAACGGGAAAAAAAAATAATAATATATATATATATATATATATATATATATATATATATATATATATATATATATATATATATATATATATCACATGTACATAAGTATTCACAGCCTTTGCTCAATACTTTGTTGAAGCACCTTTGGCACCAATTACAGCCTCAAGTTTTTTGAGTATGATGCTACAAGCTTGGCACACCTATTTTTGGGCAGTTTCTCCCATTCTTCTTTGCAGGACCTCTCAAGCTCCATCAGGTTTAATGGGGAGCGTCGGTGCACAGCCATATTCAGATCTCTCCAGAGATGTTCAATCGGGTTCAAGTCTGGGCTCTGGCTGGGCCACTCAAGGACATACACAGAGTTGTCCCGTAGCCACTCCTTTGTTATCTTGGTGGTGTGCTTAGGGTCGTTGTCCTGTTGGAAGATGAACCTTCACCCCAGTCTGAGGTCCAGAGCGCTCTGGAACAGGTTTTCATCAAGGATGTCTCTGTACATTGCTGCATTCATCTTTCCCTCGATCCTGACTAGTCTCCCAGTTCCTGCTGCTGAAAATCATCTCCATAGCATTATGCTGCCACCACCATGCTTCACTGTAGGGATTGTATTGGCCAGGTGATGAGCGGTGCCTGGTTTCCTCCAGACATGACGCTTGCCATTCAGGCCAAAGAGTTCAATCTTTGTTTCATCAGACCAGAGAATTTTGTTTCTCATGGTCTGAGAGTCCTTCAGGTGCCTTTTGGCAAACTCCAGGTGGAGTAAAAGTGCCTTCTGGCCACTCTACCATACAGGCCTTATTGGTGGAGTGCTGCAGAGATGGTTGTTCTTCTGGAAGGTTCTCCTCTCTCCACAGAGAAATGCTGGAGCTCTGTCAGAGTGACCATCGGGTTCTTGGTCACCTCCCTGACTAAGGCCCTTCTCCCCCAATCACTCAGTTTGGCCGGGCGGCCAGCTCTAGGAAGAGTCCTGGTGGTTCCAAACTTCTTCCATTTACGGATGATGGAGGTCACTGTGCTCATTGGGACCTTTAATGCTGCAGAAATTTTTCTGTACCCTTCCCCAGATCTGTGCCTCAATACAATCCTGTCTCGGAGGTCTACAGGCAATTCCTTGGACTTCATGGCTTGGTTTGTGCTCTGACATGCGCTGTTAACTGTGGGACCATATATAGACAGGTGTGTGCCTTTCCAAACCATGTCCAATCAACTGAATTTACCACAGGTGGACGCCAATCAAGTTGTAGAAACATCTCAAGGATGATCAGTGGAAAGAGGATGCACCTGAGCTCAATTTTGAGTGTCATGGCAAAGGCTGTGAATACTTATGTACATGTGATTTTTTTTTTTTTTTTTTTTTTTAATAAATTTGCAAAAGATTTCAAACAAACTTCTTTCATGTTGTCATTATGGGGTATTGTTTGTAGAATTTTGAGGAAAATAATGAATTTAATCCATTTTGGAATAAGGCTGTAACATAACAAAATGTGGAAAAAGTGAAGCGCTGTGAATACTTTCCGGATGCACTGTACGTGAGAACACTTGGCAATAAAGCTCATTCTGATTCTGATATTAGCCTGTAATTTGTTATTATACATCAATTTGTGAATGCAACAGTGTAAAGGCATTTTTCTATAATTGGCTGTTAAGTATTAAGATTTATATACAGTAGAAAAAGTTAACTTCAAAGAATTATGTATTTGGTATATTTTGTATAAATGAGTAACTGAATGTGATGTGTGTTTAATAAAGAGTATACACATAGGCTGATTTATTAATTTGTAAGTATATGGGATTTTAAAAACAAAAGTTGAAAATATGTTGATTGTATAACATCGTTTCACCTAACTGAAATCAACATCATTTCAACATCAGGTAATCAAACCAATTAGATCAAGTTTATATTAGTTTTCAATGGCGTGAACAACGTAGATTCAACTGACATCGATGAGCAAAAAGATGTGGAATCAACGTCAGAGATCAATGTCGTTTCGATATTGATTTTACGTTGATTCTATGTCAGTTTGCTATCTGGGCGGCTAGTAGTGAACCTCCGGCAAACTTTTGGCATCAATGGACAATTTGCCACAAGTTTACTGTAAATTTGCCATGAACTCTCGATTTTTGTAAGGGTTTGCTATCCTTACAAAAAATCTAAACTAGCCACAAACTTGTCGCAAATTTGCCACTCGCTATTTTCACATGCAAATGAGCTTTTGATTCACCACAAATGTTTGCCAGAAGTTTGCAGCTCTTTGCCGGTAGTGGTAATCCTCCGGCAAACCTTTGGCAACAATGGACAATTTGCCACAAGTTTGCTGCTAAGCTCATTCGCATGTGAATATTATCAGTGGCGAATTTGCAGCAAATTTGCAACGAACTCTCGATTTTCGTAAGGGTAAACAGAAAACAAATGGCTAGTTTGTTAGCTTCATGGCTGAAAAGACCAGCTTAGACCAGCATGAATTCCTCTGCTGGTCCAAGCTGGTTTATATTTTTTCTTGTCTGATTCACTCAACATCTGCCGAGAGCAATGTCAGTAAAGGCAAATATTGTTTTAAAATGAATAATTTGTGATTAAAAATTGGTAAATGTTTACTGATTGATATAAACAAGAGTTGGCTTACTGTTTGAAGCCAGATTGAAACCCTTTTGAAAAAGACTGTCATAACTAGGGCATGCTTGTACAAAGCAAATGATACAGCGGTTAGTAAAGTATTTGAAATCTGCATGTAAAATTTTTATTTTCTTTAACAGTAACTCAGTCAACTCATTGCCACTAATTAGTTAAAAGATCTGACCCACAAGACAAAAACTTTAGCCTGTCTGTATCATTCACTGTTAGCTCAAGATTGAAGAGTACAGTGTTTTGAAGCTGTTTTAATGCTAGGCAAAAGGTTAAAATGCTGGCCCCCAAACTCCAATTCTCATATGTCATATTTGGGGAGGTGATGGGTGGACCCTTGGTATGATCACGATTAAACAACACCATTCGAAGCTTTGTATCATTACAGTGAACACACTCCCTCCTCTTAAACAATAACAACGAAGAGACATATCATTTATACACGTCAAAAAATAATTTCTTATCTTGTTTTCTAGTAAAAATATCTAAACAAGATAACTTACATGACCAGCAAAATGGCATAAGATTGTTTGTCTTATTTTCAGAGAAATCTAACAAAATTTTGTGAGGTTTGTGCTTAAAAGAAGAGAAAACGAAAAATAAACTCAATTCAAAAGGGAAAACAAGTTTATTTTTCTAAACCCATTGGCAGATTTTAAGTATTTTAAGCTTGTTTTAAGCATCAAGTTTACTCAATTTTGTCAGATTTCTGTGCCATTTTGCTTGTCAATTAAATATATCTTGTTTTAAGAATATTTAGATATTTTACTGGAAAACAAGACAAAAATACTAATCAAGAAAAATAAATTTTGCAGTATATTTAAAGACAAAAATATTGAGTTTTTTTCTAAGACCAGTTACACGATCAAGACACGCCAACCCTGTCATCATTACCCTGGCATTGGTACTAATAACTAAAATGACTGTCATGGTCATGCTTTTTTAGCTTGCATTTTTTTTACTTTATAGGGAGTAGTGAATGAGTAAACAAGTTAAACTATTTTAATAAACTATTTTAATAAGAAATAAATTGTTTAGAGGAATACAAGCCATTTTTTCTAATTTTGTTAGTTTAGCTATTGCTTACATGCAACACAAAAAACAATGCTTACAGTAATCGTATCATTCTGAAAACATGCTTTCACGTAACTTTATAGACCGTTCGCTTCTATGCGACCATTGAAGACACCTGAAGCCGTTGCGATGCAATGCGACATGGGTCGTGTCTGGTGTAGACAGGGTGTAACTGACTTTTAAGTTAGAATTTCATTACTTGAATGACACATTTTTTCAAATGGGTTACACATAAAGGGGCCACGTCTTGCCATTGGGTCAAGCAGAGCTGGTAACCGAAACTACACTTTAGATCTGGCTTACTGATCAAAAGTAGTCCCACTTCCATTACTCCAAAATGGACCAAACTGGAGCTCTTCAGTCCGCAGTCATAAACAATAGCTTGTCAAACGTCTCTAGCATTTACTCAACTTTCTCCAGAGGTTTCAGATTGGAGGAGTTGATGAAAAATAGCTAGATGTATATTTGAGGTTCTTCGGTTTGAAGCGCAACAGTGTACAAAGATAAATATAGATGTAAATCAGCACCTCTCAACTATCACCTTGAAACCACCTCTGACACAAAAGGATTTATGTTCTCTGAATTCATAGTGTGATTGTGATGTTGTACCATTGACAATGATCTGTCGGTGTGGCCATCTTGGCTTTAATACCTGGAAACCCAATCCTGAGGCATCCAAGTTCAGGAAGAAAGAAAATAACTGAAAAATACCCCGTTACATGGCAGCATTTGCCAAGAACAACATATAAATGCTCAGATGATTTCACTGACTGACATATACATCCAGACGCCAAAGTAAACTGAATTGTCGCTCCTATCACTTTGGGATTGCCAACTCTGCTGAATTTATATGCTGGTCCAGGTTATACTAGTTAGTTGGCTGGATGCTAGTCTAGCTGGTGGACTAGCATATCCAGAGAAAAAGCTGGTTAGCCAGCAAAAAATAAAAAAACAGCTCACAGGCAGAATGATGCATTAATAAGACTAAAGGGTGCACATCCTGTCACTCTTCTACACCCTTGCTAGCTAGTGGCGTGTCTGAACCCAACAAGCTTATCTGAAACATGATTGCTATCCCTATCAGCGTTCACGTTTCATGTGCTCTAGGCCCAACATACGGACATCGCCAACCGTGATGGAGGTGGAAAAAGTACACTTGGACAGTGTTGTAACTGACGTGTCTGTTTATCTTTATGGCTTCCCGCGCTGTCCTGCCAATGGAAGAGATTATATCCCAACGTGTTTTAGCTTGCAGATTGCCTAGAATCAGGAGAGTGCACCCACATACCCAGCACTTTCATTGAAGGCCTTGGCGCAGGCCTGTCCACCTATGTCTCTCTCTTTATTTCTTTACTTACCCCAAAGTTTATGGGTGTTTCTTCAACAATTTTCCCACTATCACTAGTTTATTTAAATTCTCTACTAAGAATGTCCAACAGTGGACATACATGTATACTGTCACTTGGCGTTCCTGCTGCAGAAAGAGTGAAGCCATGTAAAGATGGTCAATGAAAACTTGTGTGTTAGGTTTAAATGGGTTTCCTGTCAAAAATGACAGACAGCATTTGGAATTATCCATTAATGTTTTATGAAATCTGTAAATGACAGAGAGTCTTTGGCTAACGCAAGGTCTGCATGCATCATAGGAGAATTCTGCCATTTTATGATTTCTGAAAATCATGAATATTTCCACCAGTGTTATTTCCACCACATCTCAAATTATGTATTGTGTTTACATTTACATTTATGCATTTGGCAGACACTTTTATCCAAAGCAACTTACAGTGCACTTATTACAGGGACAATCCCCCTGGAGCAACCTGGAGTTGAGTGCCTTGCTCAAGGACACACTGGTGGCGGCTGTGGGGATAGAACCAGCAACCTTGATTACCAGTTCAGTGCTTTAGCCCACTACGCCACCACCACTCCATAATTTTGTTTGATAGCATTTTTTGGAGGAAATTCATATCTGAATTAAATGTGTCTTAGATACCGTCACATTTTATGTACCTAAAAACACCCAATAATTTATTTATTTTTAAATCACACTTTTTGCACAGTTTGACAAAACCTAATTGGAAACGCACAATAAAAATATTCTGTTCTAAGTGAAATTTGCCTTGATTTAACTTTGTTTCACACATCATGTTGCATATTTCATCTTATGCATGATCTTTACTAATACTGTTGTCAGCTTGGTTAACAAGTACACTAACATTTAGTTAGTACTTTTACACTGTCAAATCCTTTTCACACAATAAATATTGAAATAGTTTATGTTTATTCTCTCTTTAGATTACTATAGTTCCCTATCTGTCACTCACTCGACGTTGTGTCTATGTATTGACACAAGGGGTCACTCTTGGGAGCCCGAGACACCTCTGGTCTTTGATAAAAGGCCAATGAAAATTGGCGAGTGGTATTTGCATGCCACTCCCCCGGACATACGGGTATAAAAGGAGCTGGTATGCAACCACTCATTCAGATTCTCTCTTCGGAGCCGAACGGTCATGCTCATTGAGCTGAATTCTACTGTTCATTCACCTCTGCTGGATCTGACGGCGCATTTCAGCGGCTTCTTCCTCCTCTGCACTGGTGCACTGCAGAGAACGCCCCTGGGCGCTTCGGCAGAAAACAAGAGAGTATATTTTCTGAAAGAGCTTTTTTCCTCTAAAAGAGTATATATTTCTCTAAAAGAGCGGCACACACGGAACGTCTTTTTAAAGACACGTCTTTTTAAAGATGCCTATCCGATTGTGTGTTATTCCTGGTTGCGGTCATTATCTCTCAACTTTGGATGGTCATGATCGCTGTCTTTCGAGTCTGGGCGCGACCCACATGGAGGCAGCGTTTGTGGATGGTTCATGTTCTCATTGCGAGAACACGACCATGGCAACTTTGCGGTCGCGGCTTGCTTTCGTAAGCAAGCCGCGCTGGCCTCTACCTATGGGAATAAGGCCAGCGCGGCTAGCACTGGGGGCGATCTGGGGACCCCAATGGGATCGTCTCCGCCGGGTATCTCCCCGTGGACCTCCCATTCCCCAGCACACTCGTCTGCCCCCTGGGCTTACGGATGAGTTCGCTGGCTCGTCTGGCTTCTTGTTCGGAGCCCGTGAAGATGATGAGCTCTCGAGCGCACCGTTCACGGGTTTTTTCTTGCAGGATTGGCACTCCAGCGGTGGTCTTTCCGCCCCTGAGCACCCAGCTGTGGTGCACAGCCGCCCCCGATGTGGCAGTCTCCATGGGTTACGAGGACAGGCCTCTTCCTCCCCTGTCCTAGGCTGTTCCAGGGGTGGTCACAAGGAGCTAGGTAAGTGCTTCGATGTCGCTAGTCTCAGCACGGCCACGACGTGGTGTGGCAACTCAAGCTCCGCCGCGAGGCCCCACCTGCCGGTACGTCCGATGACGTTGTCCCCTTGGTCCCCCTTGCGTGGAACTTGGACGCGTGGCTTGCACTTTCAAATCAGTTGCGATGGCTGATCCGGACCATCCGACTCGGCTACGTGATTCAGTTCACCAGGCGCCCGCCCAAGTTCAGCAGTATTCACTTCACCTTCTGTGGAAGGGCGCGATAGAACCTGTCCCTCCAGCCGAGATGAAGAAGGGGTTTTACAGCCCCTACTTCATCGTACTGAAAAAAGGCGGTGGGTTGCGGCCAATCTTGGACCTGCGAGTACTGAACCAGGCCTTACACAGACTCCCGTTCAAGATGCTGATGCAAAAATGCATTCTGGCAAGCGTCCGGCATCAAGATTAGTTCGCAGCGGTAGACCTGAAGGATGCGTACTTCCACGTCTCGATCCTTCCTCGACACAGACCCTTCCTGCGGTTCGCGTTTGAGGGTCAGGCGTATCAGTACAAAGTCCTCCCTTTCGGCCTGCCCCTGTCTCCTTGCATCTTCACGAAGGTTGCAGAGGCTGCCCTTGCCCCGTTAAGGGAGGTGGGCATTCGCATTCTCAACTATCTTGATGATTGGCTAATCCTAGCTCACTCTCAAGACATGTTGTGCACACACAGGGACCTGGTGCTCTCACACCTCAGCCAACTAGGGCTTCGGGTCAACTGGGAAAAGAGCAAGCTCCTCCCGGTTCAGAGCATCTCTTTTCTCGGTTTGGAGTTGGACTCAGTCTCCTTGATGGCGTGCCTTACGAATGAGTGTGCCCAGTCGGTGCTGACCTGTTTGAAGGCGTTCAAACAGAAAACAGCAGTCCACTGAAACATTTTCAGAGGCTCCTGGGGCATATGGCATCCTCGGCGGTGGCCACCCCGCTCGGGTTGATGCATATGAGGCCGCTTCAGCACTGGCTCCAGACTCGGGTCCCGAGATGGGCATGGCGCCACGGGACACATCACGTGGTCATCATGCCAGTCTGTCACCGTCTTTTCAGCCCTTGGACCGACCTCTCATTTCTACGGGCAGGTGTTCCTCTACCTTCCCACCACCCCTTTTAGGGACCAGGTGGTGAACCTGCAAGCGCTGCCCCAGGAGGAGGCAGACCCAGCCCTGTCATTGCTGTGTCCGGTGCACACTTTACACATCTATTTGGATCGCACGCAGAGCTTTAGAATCTCTGAGCAGCTCTTTGTCTGCTTTGGTGCACAGCGGAAAGGAAGGGCTGTCTCCAAGCAGAGGATTGCCCACTGGCTCATTGACGCCATAACTATGGCATATCACGCCCAGGACATGCCGCCCCCGGTAGGGCTACGAGCCCATTCTAACAGGGGTGTAGCAGCTTCCTGGGCCCTGGCCAGGGTTGCCTCTCTAACAGACATTTGCAGAGCAGCGGGCTGGGCAACACCCAACACCTTTGCAAGGTTCTACAACCTCCGGGTGGAACCGGTTTCATCCCAGGTAGTGGTACACAACACAAGTGGATAAGCCTAGCATAGCCAGCCGGGTGTATCGCTTGCACATAGCACCTTCCACCTCCTTTTGAGCTGAAGACGTGCGCCATTAATTCCCAGTAGTGTTCACAAGTTTGTTCCCTGGTTGACTTCCTCCGAGCCCTGTGGCAGTTGAGTTTTCGGAGAGATTTGCTGCCGGCCCAGTACACGCGCTAACTAAGAGTCCTGTTCTGGGGTAGGTGCTCCACATGTGGCGGTTCCCTGTAAGGCTAACCCCATGCGATGTATATCTTCCGCTAATTCATTTCCCCGTTGGCAAACTGCGTCTTCCTTGGACAGAGCCCCTCTGCTCCAGTCTCCATGTTTGTAGTAACTCCTCCCCATTGGTTAGGATCTACCTTGAAGGCTCTCCACATGGTTGGAAAGACCATGTGAAGTGTTCTTCCACTTAAATATCCCCTCCTCTCTTTGGGCATGGTGTGGTCTCCACTGTGTCTTCCCCTTGTGAGGGACACCCCCTGACTAGACCTGGCGGCCCAGTTGGATAATCCCCTTTCTTTTTCAGGGAATGGAAAAAAGAGAAGGGGAAAAGAGGCCATGACTGGATTAAGCCTGTCTCTATCTCTTGGGTAGTCGATTTGTCCCCAAAGGGCTGTTCGACACTCATAACAATGTTGGAGGAGGTTACGTGTCGACCTGGTGTGCTGGCTATGAGGCACACAGTAGTCTTCCCACCACACACCGCCAGTTCACGTAACACAGTTCAGCCAATTGTGGCGTTTCGTATAGGGACCCCTAGTGTCACTACATCGACACAACATCGAGTGAGTGACAGATAGAGAACATCATGGTTACTTGTGTAACCTCCATTCCCTGATGGAGGGAACGAGACATTGTGTCCCTCCTGCCACAACGCTGAACTACCCGCTGAAATGGCCGGACCTTATATCGGCTCCTCAGCATAAAACCTGAATGAGTGGTTGCATACCAGCTCCTTTTATACCCGTATGTTCGGGGGAGTGGCATGCAAATACCACTCGCCAATTTTCATTGGCCTTTTATCAAAGACCAGAGGTGTCTCGGGCTCCCAAGAGTGACCCCTAGTGTCACTACATCGACACAATGTCTCGTTCCCTCCATCAGGGAACGGAGGTTACACAAGTAACCATGACTTTTTTTTAGATGCAATAATTAGGATTTTTATGATGGTTTTTCCTAATTAAAGATTGAAAGTCTGGGTCTGAGACAAGAGTAAAGCAATAAAATCTGCACATTAAAGGCATTTAAAAAGTAAAAAGCATAAATACTGCTGGTATTCACTGCTAGATTTAGAGTTGTTTGTCCAGTGTGTGTAAAACCATCCTTGTTTTTATTGTCTATAAACAGTGCTTCACTTGTTTTAGAGTATTATTTATTGCTAAAGTGTAGCGTAATTTATTTGCATTTGTTCCCACGCTGTTCACCTCGTGCGACCCGTAGTTTCAGTTGCCCACGAGACTAGCTTTGTGCTAAGTAGCATTAAGGCGTGTCCTTCTTTTTTCACTGTACGGCTCATTAGCATCGTGTATATATTTGACATGAATGCTGACGCGGAAGTGGCAGTGGAAGTGGTAGACCTCGTGTAAAGCCTTCCTCGTGTAAAGACCAGCGAGTCTACCTGTGCGAGTCCACTGAGCAAGGACACCGACAAGGCGCCACTCCCCATAGCACTTAAGTATCTTAATTTGATCTCTTTTCTTATTTTCCTTGTACATACTAACATGTCTACTTCACGAATAACATATGCCTTCAAGCACATCCCTGTTATCTGTTACAGACCGTTTACACAATATAGATGCAAGACAAAATGCAACCCACACAACCTACGGCCACTTTGCACTTCAGCACCTGCTCCACTCTCTTTCTCAGTGGGACTCTGGAACTGCCAGTCAGCTGTGAACAAAGCTGACTTCATTCCAGTCTTTGCCTCACAGTCACCCTCAGCATCCTGGCACTGACAGAAACATGGATATGTCCAGAGAATACAGCAACACCTGCTGCTCTCTCCAACAACTTCTTCTCTCACACCCCTCGACACCAGTAGGGGTAGGGGAACAGGTTTGCTCATTCATAACAACTGGACTTTTCCACCACACTCTACTCTATGTAACAATACTTTTGAATTCCATGCTATTACTACAATGCAGCCCACAAAAATACATGTTGTTGTCATTTATCGCCCACCAGGTCAGCTGGCAAACTTTCTCAAGGAGTTGGATGTCCTGCTGTTCTCCTTCCTGGAGGATGGTAAGCCACTTGTGGTTCTTGGTGATTTCAACATACACCAAGACAAGCCCCAGGCCACTGAACTGAATGCTCTTCTGGCCTTGACTTGGAAAGACTAAGCACCACAGCAACTCGCAGATCGGGCAACCAGCTGGACCAAATTTTTACACGTAACTGTACCAAATTAAACATTCTTGTTACTCCTTTACATGTCTCTGATCACTACTTTATTCAATTCAACATGACTCTCCCAACTACATTAAAACCGACTCCACCTTTGGTTTCCTTTCACCGTGATCTCCGTTCACTTTCACCCACATGCCTTTCCACTGCTGTCTCTACCTCTCTTCCCACATAAAATTTATTTTCCACCCTTGATGTAAACACTGCCACAGACACACTAAGCTCTACTTTAACAACCTGTCTAGACAACATCTGTCCTCTCTCCTCAAGGTCAGCATGTACTACACCACCCAGCCCCTGGCTCTCTGACGTCGTTCATGAACATCGGACTGACCGCAGGGCAGCTGAGAGGAGATGGCAGAAATCTAAAGATCCAGCAGATCTAGGTAAGTATCAGTCTCTGCTTGCAACTTTTTCAGATAATGTTAAATCTGCAAAAATGTAATACTACCAGAATAAGATCAACAGCACCACAGACACTCACAGCTTGTTTAGAACATTCAACACACTTCTCTGCCCTCCTCATCCACCACCTGACACATCACTGAAAGTAGATGTCTTTGCCACATTTTTTACTAATAAGGTTACAACCATCATCAATACATTCTCAGCACCTCACCCTGTCAAACACCCGTCTCCTGTATGCAACTCCTCTGTCTCTATGTTCTCTCCTCTGACTGACACTGAGGTCTCTAAACTCTTCCTCTCCAACCACCCCACCATTTGTTCCCTTGAACCCATTCCTTCCCACCTTCTCCAGGCCATCTCTCCATCCATCCTACCTGCACTCACACACATAATTAACACATCTCTACTTACAGGCACTTTTCCCACTAAATTTAAACAGGCTCGAGTAACCCCACTGCTGTAGAAACCCACACTTAACCCCACACAAATGGAACACTACAGACCAGTCTCTCTCATCCCATTCATGGCAAAAACACTTGAAAGGGCAGTTTTCAATCAAATCTCTGCCTGTCTCTCACAAAAAAAAGCTGCTGGATGACAATCAATCAGGCTTCAAAAGTGGACACTCCACCGAGACTGCCCTGCTGTCTGTCACTGAGTCGCTGAGACAGGCGAAAGCTGAATCCAGATCATCCGTCCTGATTCTACTGGACCTTTCTGCAGCCTTCGACACAGTCACCCATCAGATCTTACTCTCCACACTCTGTTCACTGGGCATCACAGGAACTGTGCATGACTGGTTTAATTCCTATATCTCTGGTAGGTCATTCAAGGTGGCCTGGAGAGGAGAGGTGTCCAAGCCACATCAGCTACTCACTGGGGTACCTCAGGGTTCAATGCTTGGGCCATTTCTCTTCTCTGTATACACAACATCACTGGGACCCATCATTCAGGCACATGGTTTCTCTTACCATTGCTATGCTGATGACACGCAACTCTACTTCTCTTTCAAGCCCAACAACACCACAGTGACTGCTCGAATCTCTACCTGCCTGGCAGACATCTCGGCCTGGATGAAGGAACACCACCTGCAACTTAACCCAGCCAAGACCGAACTCCATGTCTTTCCAGCCAACCCTGCTGTTGAACAAACATCACCGTGCAGCTGGGTGCAACTACAGTAATGCCTTCCAAAACAGTCAGAAATCTAGGGGTAACCATCGATAACAAACTAAATTTCACAGAAGTCATCTCAAAGACCGCAAGATCATGTAGATTTATACTCTACAATATCAGGAAGATAAGACCCTTCCTCTCTTGAACATGCCACACAACTTCTTGTTCAGTCACTTGTCATAACTAGACTGGACTACTGTAATGCTCTCATTGCAGGCCTCCCTGCATGTGCAATTAGACCCCTTCAAATGATCCAGAATGCAGCAGTACGTCTGGTCTTTAATCAACCAAAGAGATCGCATGTTACACCACTGCTTGTCTCTCTTCACTGGCTGCCGGTTGATGCACATACTGTATCAAGTTCAAGGCTCTGATGCTGACATACAAAACAGTCACTGGGTCTGCTCGATCATACCTAAAATCATTTCTGCAGAGCTACGCGCCCACTAGAAGCCTGCGGTCGACTAAGGAACGTCACCTTGTTGTACCAACACAAAGAGGCACCAAAACACTTTCCCGGATTTTTGGCTTCATCATACCACGTTGGTGGAATGACCTTCCCAACTCCATTCTTGAAACTGACTCACTTTCTGTCTTCAAAACATGGCTAAAAACACATCTTTTCCATGAGCACTCAACCAGTGCACTTTAATCTGTTTTGAATGCTATTCTGATGCTAGTGAAACTTTGTAATATGGCACTTTTCGTACCACTGTCTCCTTAAGATGATTCGCTTATATTTTTCCTCTTTTGTAAGTCGCTTTGGATAAAAGCGTCTGCCAAATGAATAAATGTAAATGTAAATAATAAAGGCATGGAAAAGTCCCCAAAAAAGAATTGTATGATTTTCATATCACAAAAAGTAAAAGTTGAAATTTCTTAGTTTTAAGACAGATCAACCCTGCGTCATAAAACACCCCAAAGTTGGAGAAACACCCTTATTTATCTTTCTTTAGTCTGCATATCTCACTCGTCTGAGATATAGATCCTGTGCTTATTGAAATGGAGTCCTGAAAGAGAATATGGCAGACAAAGGGCTTCCACACAAATGAAAAGACACATCTATGGCACGTGTTTGGGAATGTGTGAGGATTTTTTTTATCTCAAGCAGATGGCAAACGGGCGAGGGAATGGGCCAAGGTCAGTGTAGAATATAATTCACCATCGAAAAGGGTAATCTAAGCTACTTCCTTAATCATCCTGTCATGACTCAAAAAGATTATTGGATCCACAAATGACCACACAGTCTTGATTATAATCTCTTAATAAAGCTAACCTTCTCGAAATGTGCATAAGCTTGTATGTTTTCTACATTATGTTCTGGAAGAAGGAAAATATAATGAAATACTGAAAGTCCATTCTTCGGAATACAACAGTGCATTGACTGGCAATTATGGAAGTTTTAGAGTTGTCATTTCCCCAGTCCACCTCATCACCATTTCATCCTGTTCAACTTCAGCACTAAGAGGGGAAACATCCACATTAACCCTGGAAGTAGAACTTAAGCTTGAAGGTATAGACATCAGACAATGACAATGATTTGATGATGAGCAGACCAGACCCTAAAAAGCACTTAATGTCAGAATTTTTTAGAAAGTAAGTATACAAAATAAAAGTACACTTTAAGATTATTGAACATTCTTTGCATTTGTCTGGTTATAGGCTGAAAGTGCCCCTAAAAATTATTTTGACACTTAAACCACACTCAAAAGTGTATGAATTATATTGTATAAGATTTCCAGTTTTCAAAGCTTATGTTTGCAAAAAATAAAAGAAATCACACATAAGATGTGACCGGGAAACATTGCGGTTGAGTTCAGTGTTTTGCTGATTCATTTTACAGTCAGAATGACTCTCATCCTTCAAGCTTTAAAGGTGAAAATGTAGGACACAGCTCTTTCCACGGTGACTCATCACTGCTCCACAACCATCGAGTTCCTTAATTGAGACATACATAATGCCTTTAAACTGCTGAGCATCACAACAGCACATTAAAACTACCCATGAGGTCCTCTTATGCCGATGAGTGTAGACTTTATGTTCATAAGGCGCTGATGATGCTTTGAGTCTGAAGCCGATCATACAGTGGGGCCCAAAAGTCTAAGACCACAAATAAAAATGCCTCTATTTTGCATCATTTTCAAATTCAATCCAAACACGTTCGTTCCGAATTATCACCATAACAATTTCAATTTGACATGAATTTCAGAATTTCGTAGTATTTGGTTTGCCCCCTTTTGCTTTAATGTCTGCATGCACTCGAGCTGGCATGGACTCTGCAAGTTTTTACAAAACCTGATGATCCATGTTATCCAGCATGATAACTGTCAAGTGTGGTGTGTCCCCTGGGCGCTTCAGCAGCCTGAGTCTGCGGGTGCTAAAAGAGTATATTCAAAAGAGTATATTTTCCCTAAAAGAGCTCACGCAAATGCTTGGCATCTTTTTAAAGATGTCCTTCCGTGTTTGTGCTACTGGATGTGGCCCTTATCGCTCCCCTCCAGATACCATGAAATCTGCCTCGAGTGTCTGGAGCGCCAGCACCCCAAGGCGGCTTTCGTGGAAGGGTTGTGTTCTCATTGAGAGAACATGCCCATGAGAAAGTTGCGGTCATGGCTCACTTCCTTCTTCATGAAGCAAGGAGCCACCATGGCTACTCACCAACCCGGTCTGTCATGGGCTTACGCTCAGCCGGCTGGGTCGGCAAGCACCGCGGGCGATCTGGATGTGGACATGGAAGCGTTTCTGATGGCTCAGCCCCTGCGGACATCCCATCTCCCAGCACGCTCGTTCTGTCTGGATGAGCTGTTGAGTGCTGCAGGTGGTCTGCCTCAGGGTGGGTTTAATGTGTCATTCGCGGCTCGCAACAAGGATGAGCTTTCGGTCGCGGCATCAGAGGGAGGGCTTCTACTATCGGAAGTGGACGAATCTTCTGAGCTCCCACCCATGGGTGGTAGAGCACAGGATGAGGCGGACGCTGAGATGGCAGCCGTGCTGAAGTGAAACCCTCCACCCTGCCCTGAGCGTTCGCGGCTGGATGATTGGTTTCTGGGCTCGGACCATGACTCACGGCCATGCCCCGCCCCGGTGCCTTTCTTCCTGGAAGTGCATGAGGAGCTAACAAAGTCATGGAATGCACTTTTTACTGCCCATGCATGCTTAGGGAGCTCGTCCACTCTGACTAGTCACAGAAGCTACCCTGGCCCTGCTGAGGGAGAAGGGCATAAGCATTCTCAATTATCTTGACGACTGGCTAATCCTAGCTCACTCGCAAGATCTATTGTGTGCGCACAGGGACCATGTGCTTCAGCACCTCGACCGACTTGGGCTTCAGGTCAACTGGGAGAATAGCAAGCTCTCTCCTGTGCAGACCACTCTTTTCTCAGTATGGAGTTGGACTCGGTCACTCTCAGAGCACGAACGTGCTCAGTCAGTGAAGACCTTCAGGCAGAAGGTAGTGGCACCAATGAAACAATTTCAGAGGCTCCTGGGGCATATAGCATCCTCAGTGGCGGTTCTCCCCCTTGTGTTGATGCATATGAGACAGCTTCAGCACTGGCTACAGACTCGAGTCCCGAGGTGGGCATGGTGCCACAGTGCCATCAGACTATCAGCCCTTGGACGGACCTTGTGTTTCTATGGGCAGGTGTTCCCCTAGAGCAGGTCTCAAGGCACATTGTGGTCACAACGGATGCCTCAAACGCGGGCTGGGGTGCCGTGTGAAATGGGTAGGCAGTGTTGAGGCTCTGGACGGGGCCCCGACTCCAATGGCACATTAACTGCTTGGAGTTGCTGGCGGTATTGCTTGCCCTGAGGAGGCTTCGGCCGTTGATTCAGGGAAAGCATGTGTTGGTCCGAACCGACAACACAGTGACTGTAGCGTACATAAACCACCAAAGTGTCATACGCTCGTGTCGCATCTCGCCTACCGCCACCTCCTCCTTTGGAGTCAGCAGACCTTGAAGTCTCTGCGAGCCACTCACCTTCCGGGCGTCCTCAACTGTGTATTGGCCGTGCTGTCATGGCAGGTAATGCTCCGTGGGGAGTGGAGACACCATCGCCACATAGTCCAGCTGATTTGGAAGAGATTCGGGGAGGCACAGGTAGACCTGTTCGCCTCTTAAGACTCCTCTCACTGCCCCCTGTGTTACTCCCTGTCCGAGGCTCCCTTCGGCATGGATGCTTTGGCACACAGCTGGCCTTGGGGGCTACGCAAGTATGCGTTTCCTCCTGTGAGCCTCATTGCACAGACTGTGCAAAGTCAGGGATCACGTGATCTCTCTGTGGTCCTACCTGCCCTACAGAGAGCCCACTTTGAGCCCCTGGAACAGGCCGAGCTCAGCACTCTGTCCCTGAAGACGGCCCTCCTGGTGGCGCTCACTTCCATCAAGAGGGTGGGGGACCTGCAGGCGCTCTCTGTTACCAGCGAATGCCTGGAGTTCGGGCCGGCACACTCTCACGTGATCTTGAGACCCCGGCCCGGTTACGTGCCCAAGGTTCCCACCACTCCTTTTCGGGACCAGGTGGTGAACCTGTAAGCACTCCCTTCAGAGGAGGAAGACCCGGCCTTGCCGTTGCTGTGTCCAGTTCACACCCTGCGCATCTATCTGGACTGCAAGCAGAGCTTTAGATGCTCAGAGCAGCTGGTTGTCTGTTTTGGAGGACAGCAGAAGGGGAAAGCTGTCTCCAAGCAGAGATTAGCCCATTGGATTGTGGATGCCATTTTCCTCACATACCAGTCTCAGGACTTGCCTCAGGACTTGGGAGTCCAGGTGCACTCCACTAGAGGTGTTGCATCCTCCTGGGCACTGGCAAGGGGGGCCTCTCTAGCAGACATATGCAGAGCTGCAGGTTGGGCTACACCCAATACCTTTGCGAGGTTTTATAACCTACGCATAAACCCAGTTTCGACCCGAGTGTTACGTGGTAACAGCAGGTAGACCGGGTGGCCGGTTGGGTGTACCGCTTGCATTGCGCCTTTCCCCTTTTTTCAAAGGTGATAATGTGTGCTTTTTTGTCCACAACAGTTCCCCGTACCGGTGAACTCCGGACGCCTCTTTAACTCTTTAGCACTGTTCAGTGACATACAGTAACGCCACCAGGCCCAGTACTCGTGGTATTCCCTTTTTCAGGTGAGCCCGTGTGCTCAGGCTCAGTGCTCCATGCATGGTGATTCCCCCTTGGTAATCCCATATGATGAGTTTCCACTGTTCAGTTTCCCCTCGTCAGAGATTTCTCTATCTCCGCCACTGTGCTGCGTAACCTCTCTGTAGATAGGGTCCTCCTGTGGTATCATTCCATATGTGTACTTCCCCGTTGGTAAGCCCATGTGAGGTATGCTCCACATGTTAACCTCCCTCCGGCAGGATGTGGTCTCCATAGTGCTCTCCTTCCTGGAGAGGGAAGAGCACTCCCCAGCGCTATTCTAGAAAGTGCTTGGCGGGTGATTGCTTAACAGCAAATTAAGAAAGGCACCTCCGGTAGCCTACTTGGGTAAGTGCCTCCTCCCCCCTTAACGGGACTAGGGAGACACCTTACCTAACTCGCTGGGAGGTCACAATGTGGTTGAGCGCCCACTGCTAGGCATGCAGTAGCTTGCCTGTGTCCACTCTTCCATGCTTCGTGACATGGTTCAGCACCTGCGGCATTTCCTATAGGAACCCCTAGTGTCACTACATCAACACAATGTCGAGTGAGTGACAGTCAGGGAACGTCTTGGTTACTGATGTAACCTCTGTTCCCTGATGGAGGGAACAAGACGTTGTGTCCCTCCTGTCACAGCGCTGTACCGGCCGCTGACATGGCTGAGACTGTCTATCGGCTCCTCAGCATAAATCTGAATGAGTGATGCACGGCATCTCCTTTTATACCCATATGTCTGGGGCGGAGAGTGGCATGCAAATTCCACTCGCCAATTTTCATTGGCCTTTTCTATTTTAAGCAAAGGTGATTGGGGCTCTCAAGATCGAACCCCTAGTGTCACTACATCGACACAACATCTCATTCCCTCCATCAGGGAACAGAGGTTACATCAGTAACCAAGATGTTTGTCATTGTTGAATGTTAAATAAGTCCTAGTAGGAATGCATATATCCTCATAGAAACTGATATATAATGTAACAGTATCTGTGAGCTTGTCCAGGTCTGTGGCTGCAGCCTCAAAAACACTCCAATCAGTGCAGTCAAAGCAGGCTTGTAGTTCCAGCTTTGCTTCATTGGTCCATCTCTTTACAGTCCTTACTACAGGCTTGGCTGATTTAAATTTCTGTCTGTAGGTTGGAAGAAGATGAACTAGACAGTGATCAGAGAGTCCCAAATCTGCTCTAGGGACAGAGCGATATGCATCCTTTATTGTTGTGTAGCAGTGATCCAGTATGTTCCTGTCTCTGGTTGGGCATGTAATGTGCTGTTTGTATTCGGGCAGTTCACGTGTGAACTTTGCTTTGTCTGGATGTTGTTGTTCCGTGTCTGTGATCTGATCAACTAGCTGTTGCAGCGCGGCACTCACGCACGCGTTTGGCGCGATATACACACTCATCAGAATAAACGAGGAAAACTCCCGCGGCAAGTAGAAAGGTTTACAGTTAATAAAGAGTGCTTCCAAATTAGGACAGCACATCTTCTTTAATGTTGTTACATCTGTACACCAACTTTCATTTATGTAAAAGCATGTTCCACTGCCTCTCGTTTTCCCCGTCAAATCCGCGATGCGATCCACTCTGAACAGCTGAAAGCACGGCGGATGTAATGCGCTGTCCGGAATGGCTTCACTCAGCCAGGTTTCTGAGAAGCACAAGGCAGCAGAGTTTGTACAGGTGAGGAGATGTAGTTCGTCCGTTTTGTTAGGAAGAGAGCGGAGATTCGCTAGATGAATGCTCGGCAGGGTTGTTCGAAAGCCACGCCGACAGAGCTTGACCAGCGTGCCTGCTCATCTCCCTCGCCTGCGTCTCTTGAACAGCAAAGCTGCACCTCTGACTAAAATGTCCAGCAAAGCATCTGAATATTCAAAAACTGGGAAAAGATTGTCTGGTATATGCTGCTGAATGTTCAGCAGTTCGTCCCTGGTAAAACTGACTGGAAAAATATTACTAAACACAGGACAAACAAACAAAAACAACAAAAGAATATCATCAACAAGGTGTTTTCGGGGAGTATAGGGGATTGTTGCAGTGTTTTGTATTATTCCAGATTGTTCTGCACCAAGAGGGGACTGTTGCATTGTTTCATATTATTCCAGGTTGCTCTGCATCAGGTAAAGTTTCAATGCGTAAATTGTAAGTCAATTCTTTTTTCCCCTTCTGCTCTAGTGTACTAAGTGGCTGCCGTGCCTTGTTAAAACTGTGTATGTTTACTGTTTCAGTACTGTTACGAATATTGCCTATATGCTTACATCAAATATAGCCTATTGAAACAGTACTTGCTAGGAGAAGAAATTAGTAAGCAATTTCGGGTTTGGGTTTAAAATCTGACAGTATCATCCTGGCCAGGTAGGGTTGGGCCACACGGTCTTGGGTACGGGTCGGGTTCGGGTTTCATTTTGAGGCCTGTGCAGACCTCTAAACTCTATACCCTCTGGAGACTGTTGTGCATGAAAATCCCAGGAGATCAGCAGTTACAGAAATACTCAAACCAGCCCGCCTGGCACCAACAATCATGCCACTAATTTTATACATTACACTGCTGCCACATGATTGGCTAATTAGATAATCGCATGAATAAGTAGATGTACAGGTGTACCTAGTAAATGGCTGGTGAGTGTGTATATATATATATATACAGTAGATATACAACACACTGGCAGCCAAAAGTTTGGAATAATGTACAGATTTTGCTCTTATGGAAAGAAATTTGTAACATTGCTTAGCAATGACAGGCAGATGAAGACGATGATGAAGTGAGAACCCAAGTGCAATTTATTTACAACGTGAAATATATTCCAGAATGTGAAATCCAAACGTGAAACCAAAAACATAAACATGAACTTGACTTGACTTACAATACCAAACAATACCTGACAAAAGACAATGGCAAACATGAGGCTTAAATACAAGGACATGGACAAACACATGACAATGACAAACAATAACAAGACTAAACTAATAACAAGATAACAAGACTACTAAAACATGAACCAATGAAAAGACAAGACTAATAAACAAGATATTCAAACAATGAACCAATGAAAACCAGACAAATTAAAAGGGTCCCTGGCTGCCTTCGGCAACCATGACGTGGCACCCTGGCTTGGCGACCATGACGTGGCACCCAGGCTCGGCGACCATGACGTGGCACCCTGGCTCGGTGACCATGACGTGGCACCCCGGCTCGGCAACCATGACGTGGCACCCTGGCTCAGCGACCATGACGTGGGACCCTTGGCAATTTCAAGCACTGTATAGTCTTCATTCCTCAAAACAATGATTGACTGACGAGTTTCTAGAGAAAATGTTTCTTTTTTGCCATTTTTGACCTAATATTGACCTTAAGACATGCCAGTCTATTGCATACTGTGGCAACTCAAAAACAAACACAAAGACAATGTTAAGCTTCATTTAACGAACCAAATAGCTTTCAACTGTATTTGATATAATGGCAAGTGATTTTCTAGTACCAAATTAGCAAATTAGCATGATTACTCAAAGATAAGATGTTGGAGTGATGGCTGCTGGAAACGGGGCTTGTCTAGGTTTGATCAAAAATGACTTTTTTCAGATAGTCAAGTCATTTTTATTTGTATAGCGCTTTTCACAACACACATTGTTTCAAAACAGCTTTACAGGAAATCATACATTAACAAAATAAAATAAAATAAAAAATGAAACTGTAATATCTATAATGTCTTACAGTGATCATTGTGTAGTTTGATTAAATATGACTGTAAAATGTGTATAGAAATTAAATAATTAAATAATAATTGTTTTTAGAACCCCTGTGAACAAGCTGAAGGTGACTGTGGCAAGGAAAACAAAACTCCATATGATGTTGGTTAATGGAGAAAAATAACCTTGGGAGAAACCAGGCTCACTGTGGGGGCCAGGTCCCCTCTGGCTAAACAACATGAATATAATGCCAATATTAGTTATTTGTGTGCAGTGCAAGTCATGGTTTTAAATTAGTAAATTCAGTATGCGTTAAGGTCCAGTTTTTACAAATAGTGATGGTGCTGGTTTTTACATCATTAATGTCCTGACTATAATTTGTGATCAGTTGAATGCCACTTTGGTGAATTAAAGTACCAATTTCCTTCGAAACAACAAAATCTGTAAATTCTAGAGACTGTTGTGCATGAAAATCCCAGGAGATCAGCAGTTACAGAAATATTCAAACCAGCCCATCTGGCATCAACAATCATGCCATGGTCCAAATCACTGAGATAATTTTTTTTTCACCACTCTGATTTCCTAATTTGAATATTAACTGAAGCTCCTGACCCATATCTGCATGATTTTATGCACTGCACTGCTGACACACGATTGGCTGATTACATAATCGCATGGATGATTGTTGGTGCCAGATGGGCTGGTTTGAGTATTTTTGTAACAGCTGATCTCCTGGTATTTTAACACACAACAGTCTCTAGTATGTACTCAGAATGGAGCCAAAAACAAAAAACATCCAGTGAGCGGCAGTTCTGCAGATGGAAATGCCTTGTTGATGAGAGAGGTCAACAGAGAATGGCCAGACTGGTTTGAACTGACAAAGTCTATGGTAACTCAGATAACCACTCTGTACAATTGTAGTGAGAAGAATAGCATCTCAGAATGCTATTTTGAGATGTGAGTTGGTGCTATTTTGGCAGCACGAGTGGGGACCTACACAATATTAGGCAGGTGGTTTTCATGTTGTGGTGTATATATGAATATATATATATATATATACCTGTATATATATAAACTTTTAGTTCTGTCTTTCTTCTGCTCTACCTTCTGTACTACTCCAGCTATGAATAGAACTTAGCAGTGCAATATTGCAGATATTATTGGCTTTTGTATGACGAATTGCTTATAAGTCGCTTTGGACAAAAGCAACTTACATGACTAATGTAAATGTAAATATTTCATAATACTTTTTGTTTTACATAAAATGTTTAAAAAAAAATACAACTTTTAGGAGTAGGCTACACTAGCTTATAAATGGCTTTAAATCTAGTAAACATGGACTAATAGCCACAAAATGGAAATTTTGTTTTTATGGGGTCTTGAAGGCATCTGAGGGCTGCATAAATACTGTTCCCTTATTAGGAGGATTCACCCGATGAGAAGCATAAGACATGCCACTGTTACAAACAATGTTAGATGTTTATTGAAAAGATCACCCAGAATCATCAACCACCAGTTCCTTTCCTCACGCCAAAACATGAATGGTCAGATACAGCACTGAGGTGGCCAAACAAACTTCCCCCTTTGCTCATAGTCATGATGGCCGAGATCTTTAAGAGCTGTCAGAAACTGAATCTGCTTTTTATCTCTTTCCAATACTCAGAGCCAAGCTTTGCCTTATCTCTATGGGCAACACGTACTTGATATTGTATTGGCCTCTGTGTTTATTTCCATGGACACTTTCTGTATTCATAAGGAAGAAGCTATGCAAATCATGGCATGGAAAACCTCTGTTATAGAGAGTCTGCACAAATAATTACCTTTTATTTAGGCACAGTTCATTTCATTCAAGTTCTGCTCACAAATTTACCTAAGCTACTTTGAAACAATGCATTTTAAAGGAACAGTTCACCAAAAAAGAACAGAAAAGTCAGAAAATTCTGTCATACACACCCTCATGTTGTTCCAAACATGTATGACTTTCTCATGCGGAACACAAATGGAGATGTGTTAATGAATACTTTGTTCCATCTTTTCAGTACAATGGCAGTTAATTGTGACTCACTTTAAAGTTTAAAAAAGGATGCAGAAGAGTAATTAAAATTGTAGTCAATGTGACTTGCGCATCATATTCCAAGTCTTTTGAAAGCATGCTATAGGTTTAGTTAAGTAACAACTTAAAATGTGTCATTTTTTGGGTGGTCCCCCCTTTTTGTGCATCTAGTTAAAATGTATAACTCGTTTTGCGACATAATTGTACCCTAAGGGCCTGTTGTGTACCTTTTAAGGTATATTTATATGTTTTGTTCCTCCAGGAACAAAAAAACATTCCTTTTTGTCTCCTTAACTAGGCGCCACACTAGCAGACTTGGAATAACTCGATTTGAATGGGGGGAGTCACACTTAGCGACTGTCCTCAATCGGTGGGCCTGTCACACTAAACAGCTGCCTTAAACTGCCCCAGTCAGCAGCCATAAACGCACTCATGAGAGGGCGGAGTTCACGTGGTCTTGTGTGACATATACGCGTTGGCATGTTATGGATGTAATCTCACGTTTTTCTCTTTTGGTTGAGACATCCAGGATGAGCACACAAATGCCACATTGTGAGTAAATAAGCAGATACAAATACAGATCTAAACCAAAACCAACGAAGCTTCTGTACAGCGTTCCTCCTACTCAGTTGTAAACCGCGCTGTTCTTCCGGGTGTGTCGCACATACTGCTGCTGACCAGAAGTGACTTAATATTTAAGTACTTAAATATTTATCTTTTTCGCAGCAAAGCGATAGTTTCGCTTTAGAAGACATTGTTTAACCAGTGGAGTCATATGGATGATGTTTATGCTGACTGTCAGTTCTTTTTGTAGCTTCAAAGGTTGGATCACCATCCACTTGCATTTTAAGGACCTACTGAGCTAAGATATTTTTCTATTTTTCTTCAAATGTGTTCAGAAGAAGAAATAAATTCATACACTGCTGGGATGGCATGAGGGTGAGTAATTGATGAGAGAATTTTCATTTGTAGGTGAACTAACCCTTTAAGCAGTTCCTTTTTGTCTGAGAGTGCTCAAGAGAAGTTCACTCACAGTGGCACCCGTGTTCACGATAGAACTTGCATTGGTTTTATCAATTAAACAATGCAAGGTCTTGCATGAAAATGCGAGCCACTGGAACAGCTGGAGGTTGAGTAAATTATTATTTTTGGGTGAACGATTCCTTTAAGCTCAGATAGGTGAAAGTATTTTAACATGGAAGTAGATTACAGCAGTACAGCAGCTTTTATCTAAATATTTTGATACCCAAAAGAAGGCCAATTATGTAGTGCAAAGACTGCTGTGAACTATTTATTTACATAACCTTCCAAACAAACTGACACAGTGACTACAATGAATCGGGCTTCACAACACAACATATAACACAGCATAGTAAAGTGCATTTGATTATTACCTCAATTCACTTGGTTGTAAAACTGCATGTGAAATAGAGCACAACAGTCTGGTTCCAGAAGTAAAAATCACATAATTTTTTTCCATAGACAAATTGATTTTAAATGATAAATTACAAACCTTTAAAGACAGACCTACCCTGAGCTCCGAGGTTGTTCATCTGTGGTATATGCTTCTGCTGAAGCCATCAGTCTGCATTATTTCAACATCATCGTTTAAAAATCGTGTTTGATAGTGGAATTCATGGTAAACAATTACAGTGCATCCAGAAAGTATTCACAGCGCTTCACTTTTTCTACATTTTGTTATGTTACAGCCTTATTCCAAAATTGATTAAATTCATTATTTTCCTCAAAATTCTACAAACAATACCCCATAATTACAATGTGAAAGAAGTTTGTTTGAAATCTTTGCAAATTTATTAAAAATAAAAAACTGGAAAAAAAATCACATGTACATAAGTATTCAAAGCCTTTGCCATGACACTCAAAATTGAGCTCAGGTGCATCCTGTTTCCACTGATCATCCTTGAGATGTTTCTACAACTTGATTGGAGTCCACCTGTGGTAAATGGAAGAAGTTTGGAACCACCAGGACTCCTAGAGCTGGCCGCCCGGCCAAACTGAGCGATCGGGGGAAAAGGGCCTTAGTCAGGGAGGTGACCAAGAACCCGATGGTCACTCTGACAGAGCTCCAGCATTTCTAGAGGAGAACCTTCCAGAAGAACAACCATCTCTGCAGCACTCCACCAATCAGGCCTGTATGGTAGAGTGGCCAGACGGAAGCCACTCCTCAGTAAAAGGCACATGACAGCCCACCTGAAGTTTGCCAAAAGGCACCTGAAGGACTCTCAGACCATGAGAAACAAAGACTGAACTCTTTGGCCTTAATGGCAAGCGTCATGTCTGGAGGAAACCAGGCACCGCTCATCACCTGGCCAAAACCATCCCTACAGTGAAGCATGGTGGTGGCAGCATCATGCTGTGGGGATGTTTTTCAGCGGCAGGAACTGGGAGACTAGTCAGGATTGAGGGAAAGATGAATGCAGCAATGTATAGAGACATCCTTGATGAAAACCTGCTCCAGAGCGCTCTGGACCTCAGACTGGGGCGAAGGTTCATCTTCCAACAGGATAACGACCCTAAGCACACAGCCAAGATAACAAAGGAGTGGCTACAGTACAACTCTGTGAATGTCCTTGAGTGGCCCAGCCAGAGCCCAGACTTGAACCCGATTGAACATCTCTGGAGAGATCTGAAAATGGCTGTGCACCGACGCTCCCCATCCAACCTGATGGAGCTTGAGAGGTTCTGCAAAGAAGAATGGGAGAAACTGCCCAAAAGTAAGTGTGCCAAGCTTGTAGCATCATACTCAAAAAGACTTGAGGCTGTAATTGGTGCCAAAGGTGCTTCAACAAAGTATTGAGCAAAGGCTGTAAAATACTTATGTACATGTGATTTTTTTTTTTTACTTTGGTTTTTTATTTTTAATAAATTTGCAAAGACTTCAAACAAACTTCTTTCATGTTGTCATTATGGGGTATTGTTTGTAGAATTTTGAGGAAAATAATGAATTTAATCCATTTTGGAATAAGGCTCTAACATAACAAAATGTGGAAAAAAGTGAAGCGCTGTGAATACTTTCCGGATGCACTGTACATTAGCCATGATCCAGCAGAGAAAGCTTCACCAGTCAGAGAACTGCGGTCAACCAAGCCCACGAAATGTGCATCGGAGCAAACTCCCATGATGCACTTTGAATGACATATCAAAGTCTCTTCACCATTAAACTACTTATCTATTTGTACATATTGGAATATTTTGCAATAAAATATATATATAATAAAATATATTGTTTCTATACTTAAAATCAACTACCTGAAATCAATAGTTTTATATATTCCCGTCATTTTTTTATTCAATGACATAATTCGCAATGCTTCATGAGATTGCAGTACGTGCTCTCATGAAAGATGGTAAGTATACAGACTTGTACTATCGTCTTTTTGTCCCATTTACAAATACGTTTTTGCCTCAAAAAAAGTTTGTGATGATGAGCTGTTTGGTTTGTTTCATGGCTTACAACTCTTTTATGAAAAGTCTATGGGAAAAATGAATGGGAAAAATACTTCCGGAACCCATATGGCTGAAGTGGGTGGGCTCTGTTCCGCTCTAGCAGTAATGTAGTGTTTAGGCAAACTACACCACTACTCTAAAAAAGTAGCTTGTCACTGGAAAAGCTACATTATACATATACAGTGTGTATATATATATATATATATATATATATATATATATATATATATATATATATATATATATATATATATATTAGAGCCCGACCAATATGGGATTTTTGAGACCGATACCAATTTTAGAGGGGGAAAATTCACCGATTACCGTTATGGTGGCCGATATAGTTAATTTTTGTGCTGGAATGAAAACAGACCTTTTCTATGTGGATTGTTCACCGATTTTGCACCGATATGACTATGCAAATGTACTCAGAATGCTGTTTTCTTAAATATTTTTATCAAAGAATATTTGGCATTATTATTATATATTGTCAACAAATTCTAGAAATGAACACCGAGAAAATAAAGAATAAATAAAAATACAATAAATAGCTTAATAAACATCAGTACTATATGTTTAGTATCAGTCAATTGCTGACCATTTAAATAAAGAATAAATAAAAATACAATAAATAGCTAAATAAATATCAGTGCTGTATGTTTAGTATCAGTCAAATGCTGACCATTAAAATAAAGAATAAATAAAAATAAAATAAATAGCTAAATAAACATCAGTACTGTTCAGTATCAGTCAAATGCTGACCATTAAAATAAAGAATAAATAAAAATAAAATAAATAGCTAAATAAACATCAGTACTGTTCAGTATCAGTCAAATGCTGACCATTAAAATAAAGAATAAATAAAAATAAAATAAATAGCTAAATAAACATCAGTACTGTTCAGTATCAGTCAAATGCTGACCATTAAAATAAAGAATAAATAAAAATAAAATAAATAGCTAAATAAACATCAGTACTGTTCAGTATCAGTCAAATGCTGACCATTAAAATAAAGAATAAATAAAAATAAAATAAATAGCTAAATAAATATCAGTACTGTTTAGTATCAGTCAAATGCTGACCATTAAAATAAAGAATAAATACAAATTAAATAAATAGCTAAATAAACATCAGTAGTACTGTTTAGTATCAGTCAAATGCTGACTATTTTAATACTGCCAGTCAATTAGGGGCAGGTTGTAACACAAGAAGCATTTACACCTGCCGAGTCAAGCGATGTTATACCGTATTCTGTTCAGGGGAAACTTTCAGCGGTGGAAAACCAGACTTTTAAATATTACATTTTATAAATGCAATGACTGGAATTGTTCGGTTGAAGGGGGTACCAAACTGTGAATCCTGAACTAAACAGTTTGGTGAATACATGTTTACACACTCAGCTGACAAGGCATGAATGTAGCTACGTGGTTAGCTAGTTAGCTATAAGCTCGTTGTCACGGAGAGCAAAAGATGGACATTGATTATTTACTTTCCAGCATTGCGTCTTACCAACTAACAACAGAGTGTGAAATCAACACTCAACAGACACAATACACAACCACACCGTTAACTACTGAGCTGCAAAAAGATGTTCTGATGTTTACCTCTCAATCTGCTATATTACTGACTGCACTGACAAACTATAGCTGGCTAACATAACAAACAGATGTGATAAATATGAGTGACATGGTTGTCAGGTACAGGGTTAACGTTTTATTAGTTATATTGAAAAGGGACAATTATGAGGTAATAGTTTATTAACTTTCCAGTATGTATTTCGCAACTTACCAAGAAGACACCGCTTAACTCCGCCCTGTCTGCAGAGCCACCATCAGCTCAGCTCTGTAAACAATGGAGTCGGAGCGCGGCTCTGCTGGACAAACTATGTTATGACACCAACTCTAAATCACCCCGAGCATTGTTTTCTGCATTATATATTCTGAAAAAAAGTTTTCATAACTGCCATATCGGTAAACATATATGCTGATACCAATATATCGGTGAAAGGCTAACACCGGCTGATAATATCTATAATATCGGGCTCTAATATATATATATATATATATATATATATATATATATATATATATATATATATATATATATACACACACACACACTACCGGTCAAAAGTTTTGAAACACTTGACTGAAATGTTTCTCATGATCTTAAAAATCTTTTGATCCGAAGGCGTATGTTTAAATGTTTGAAATTAGTTTTGTAGACAAAAATATAATTGTGCCACCATATTAATTTATTTCATTATAAAACTAAAATGTAATTAAAAAATACGTTTTTGAAATTGATGACTTGGACCAAATAATAAAGAAAAGGAGCCAATAATTGCCCAACATAGATGAGAATTCCTTCAATACTGTTTAAAAAGCATCCCAGGGTGATACCTCAAGAAGTTGGTTGAGAAAATGCCAAGAGTACATTTCTGCAAAATCTAGGCAAAGGATGACTACTTTGAAGATGCTAAAATATAACACAGATTTGATTTATTTTGGATTTTTTTAGTCACAACATAATTCCCATAGTTCCATTTATGTTATTCCATAGTTTTGATGACTTTACTATTATTTTAAAATGTGAAAAAAAAAAAAAAAAAAACAATTATAATAAAGAATGAGTAAGTGTTTCAAAACATGTGGACTATTTGCTGGTTTTTGAGGGATTTGGTGCAATTTTTTTAAGCTTGTTTTTATTTTTATTTTTTTCAGCAGTATACTGTTCAGAGTTGGAGTCTTGATCTTGTGGTCTTGTCTCAAGACATCTTGAGACCATATAAAGGCTTGTCTTGGTCTGGATCTGGGTCTCAGATTATGGTCTTTGTCAAGACCACAGTTAGCATGGCATCTTCACCATTACTGAGAATTTGCAAGTACTTCTACCTCTGTCATCATGCATGCTTCGACAAGCACTGTCTCACTCATCATATGGATGTAAGTGCAAGAACCACAGTCTAAAAACACAAAGCAATCATTAGTGATTTATGGTTGTAACTGCCGTGTAGAGGCCATGACTTTACTTATGGTAGCCGAGGGACCCAATAAGCTTGTTACGTTATGGGAGCTGTAAGCGGGAGTGACCAGTATTAGAAATAATTTAAGAGCATTTCTCTTGATATTGTAATCGCTATTAATAATATTGATTATTATAAATGTATTACATGCCATATTATTTATGTAGCTACACATCCCAAACAAGCTGAAAACTGTGTTCCTGAATTAGTTCATTGCTGTTCTATGCTTCAGTAAATAAAGACAGTGACTAAACGGTCAACTTCACATTGTTCCTCTTAGCAGCATGAAAAACAACTGTGATTCAAATTGTGATTATATTATTGTAACAAATCTCTTGCACTCTTAGAAGGATGAAGCGGAGGATGGGAACTTCAAACTCAAATGGTAGATTTATTTATACACTCAAACAAACAACTTGCAGTTCTTTAAACACACAAACAGCTCTAAAGCTCGGCTCTCTCTCCTCATCTCTAGCATGGTCCCTCTTTTTATCACTCTCCCCAGTGCTTACTGCAATCAGAAACAGTGTTAGATATTATAGCACTCAGGTGTGTACAGTGGCGTGCCATGCATTAAAAGTCTAGGCCTTCAGTGTGATTCGTGCAATTATGAAAACACAGTTTCACAATGAATAAGACACCCTATGCCTTTGGGCATCATACATTATGTTGCAGCTAACTAGTAATACCAACTGACATTTTAAAAACATGTCCATGCACGAAAGCCGGATCTTGAAACAACACTTAGCCTAATTTTAACTGCAGCTTTAATATCATGTAATGTGGAAACTAACTCATTTATCGATATTACTTAATATAGTGAATGTTTATCACTTACTTTGTATATCTCCTTTTGAGAATTTCTGCACAAGCCTACAAGTTGTAATTCTGATTTAAAGATGCATTCCATTGCAGGTTTCCTAGTAGGAAGCTGTAAAATCCAACTTTCCGAGTTGAATGGAACGCAGCACTACTTTTCAAAACTTGATCTGACACTGAATGCTCAAGCAGCCTAATTTACATTTAGAAAACTTCTGATGTTGCTATAACAATGTAAAAAGTACTTACCAATTTGCTTGAAGTGAAAATCAGTCCTCCTTTCCTGTTTAAAAAAATTAAGCAATCACACGGTCATGCAAAACATATCGTGTTTTTAAATCCATAAGGATCTCTTTCTCAATGGCACTACCAGCAGTGATGACAGCCAACTCCTCAGCAAGATCTTGCACACATTGCTTTCAAATTACATCACTTAAAGCGTGATTTCATCACTCAAAGCCAGCTAGAAGGCCTCGACCGGGACATATCCTAAAGATCACACCCACCAAGAACAAATAAATCAATCTGATTGGCTAATGAATCTGACAATCTGACTTTAGTTGCCCATTCATTTGCACTGTTGAGGGATTCTGAAGAAAATCTGAAGGCCTGACAGGGTGGAGCTCAAACTCACATGCTGCTTTGGGCATGCGATTTGTGAAACAGTTGTCACACTTTGCTTGTAAGCATCAAGGAATACATTCTGACTGGATAAACTTAGTTTTTCACTATTTGTTTGTAGATTAATTAAGAGTGGAAAACGATTGAGAATGGCTGGATGAAAAATATTTATTTATTTTATATTTTAGGCTAATTATTCGGCCGCCACCAGCCAGCCCCAGGAACTGTCTCACCTCCTTTTTGGTCTTGGATCTCGGGCAGGTTGTAATTACTGTGGTCTTATCAATTTGAGGACGAACCTGCCTGTGACCCAAGTGGAACTTCTTGGGGTTTGCCATGAGTCCTGCTCATCGCAGCGACCTCAGAACATCCCTCAGATGCTGCATGTGCCGCTGCCAATCGTTACTGTATATAATCGGCATAAGCAGATTGTGGTTTGAGGACTCGGTCCATAAGGCGTTGAAACATAGCCGGGTCCCTGAACAAACTGAACAGAAGTGTCACGAATTGGTGTAAGCCAAACGGTGTGGAGAAAACTGTTTTTTTAATGGGACATCGGCATTAAGGGGATCTGCCAGTAACCCTTTGTCAAATCCAGTGTCGAGTTAAAACATGCTGTGCCCAACCGATCAAGCAACTCATCAATACAAGGCATTGGATATGCATCAAATTAAGACACCGCATTAACTTTTCTATAATCTACACAGAATCGTACTGACCCGTCGCTCTTAGGGACTAGAATGACCGGGCTAGACCAATCACTGAGGGATTCTTCTATTACTCCCATATCAAGCATTGCGTCTAATTGTTCCCAAACCACTTTTTTCTTGTGTTTGGAAAGCCGGTAGGGACGAGTGGGTACCACTACCCCAGGTGTCATCTCGATATGGTGTTCTAAGAGATTTGTGCGCCCAGGCAGAGGCGAGAACATTTCTGCAAATTCTTTTGCAACTCGGCAGCCTAAGTGAATTGAGATGGCGAGAGGCGGTCTCCACAAGGGTCCGGGGTGACATGATTGGCTTTTAACTTCACCTCCGGCCCGAGCTCCTCCTTCTCCAGAACAATCATTGCCAGTGTCACAGGGACCACATCCGTCCATAATTTTAGGAGGTTGAGATGGTATATTTGATGTGCATCACCTCTATCTGTTCGCCTTACCTCATAATCGAGATCTCCTACACGTCGTGTGACCTCAAAGGGCCCTTGGCACTTGGTGAGCAACTTAGAGCTCGATGTTGGGAGTAATACAAGCTTATGTTGTAGTAATACAACCACTTTGTCTCCCGGTGCAAATTCACATAGCCGAGTGCCCCTGTCATACAGTCGGCTTTGAAATTCTTGAGCTTGGAACAAATTTTCCTGTGTTAGCTGACTCAAGCTGTGGAGGTTTGCTCTAAGATCAAGAACGTACTGAATTTCATTTTTACTGTTTGAAGGTCCCTCCTTGATGCCCATACAGCAGCTCGAATGGGGAAAACCCTGTGGAGGCTTGCAGAACCTCTCGAACTGCAAATAACGGGATTGAGCCACTTGTCCCAATTTCTAGTGCTCTCGTGAATGAATTTACGAATCATATTGTAATGGGTAAAGGATGAGCAAGGAGGAGGCGGGAACCGGCAGAACAGTCAACGTAAACTTTAATAACATAAATGAACTCAAATCAACTTAAACACAAAAACATAGACACACACACACAGCGGCTGCATGTGGCTCTCTGTCTCCCAGACTGGCACCTCTGGCTCGTCTTTATCCCCCTCTCGGCTGATTAGCCCGATTCTGCCCTCCTCGTCACACATATTTTTCAGGGTTTTATTAAATCGTTCCACCAACCCATCTGTCTGTGGGTGGTAAACACTGGTGCGAATCGATTTAATACCCAGCAATTCGAATAGTTTATGTAATGTCCATGACATGAACGTAGTGCCCTGATCAGTGAGGATTTCTTTAAGAATCCCAACTCGGGAAATTATTCTGAAAAGTGCCTCCGCAACACTATGTGCTGATATGTTGCACAGAGGCACTGCTTCCGGATATCGCGTTGCATAGTCCACCAGAATCAATACAAAGCGATGTCCGCATGCCGTCCGCTCCAATGGCCCGACGAGGTCCATGCCAATTCTTTTGAAGGGGACATCGATTAACGGAAGGGGACGTAATGGCGATCTTGGGGTCACCAAGATTAATTTGGTATTTAATGTTAACATGTGAAGCAGCCATCTGTGTTTTGAGAGTTCATTAATGATGCAAAAAATCTTGAAGGAATTTTTCATAATTTTAAACCAATCTTAATGCAATCATACTGTAAGTATCCACTAAGAATACATTAAGATCCTAATTGATAAACTGAAATTGTATTATTTCATTAAAAATTTATTAGCATTCCTTTAGGAGTTTCTTTCTTCTTTTTAAAAATTCTGCCTGTAATAAAGTCCCATATATGACACTTTTTAAATCTTACTTTTATTACGGTCGAAGAATAAATGGCTTTGTGACACCTGGGGCATTTGGGTTATGAAAGCATCTTGTAAAACTGGACTGTTTTCTCTATATAGCTGTCTGGAAAATGTCAGAGCCTGCAGTGGTCAAATTTGCATTTGAAAACTTTAAAGAAGATGCTTTAAATATAAATTCATCATCTTGGTTCATTAAAATTTTGCATGGTTCTTGAACCATCAGGTCTTGGTCTGGGTCTTGGGGATAGGGCTTGGTCTGGATCTGAGTCTTGGATGGTCTAGTCTTGACTACACCTCTGATACTGTCACACTACTGCAAAAATGTAAGTTAGTAATCTTGCTACTTTTAGTCAGTTATTCCCCAACACTACTCCTCACAATGCACAATCAATGCATTCAGCTCTGTTAATGAATTCCAACAGCCTCTTAAAATCTACAATACACAAACCAATCAGCAGTCTTTAGAAGCAGATGTCGCACAGGTTACCAGCTGCACGGGCCCTACCGTTTATTATAAGACTGAGCAAGTGTCTTGCAAGGTGTGGGGTCAGGAGTGGCAAATGGCATTAGGGGCCCCCGTCATGACCTTTTAAATAACTGAAAGGTTATGTGACTTAGGGGTTAATGGTCACATGTTGAGGTCAGGCGTAAGGCTTCACCACCACTGTCTGATGTCCAGAGTGCTGACATGTGGGTACACTGACAGCAATTTAATACAAAAAGACAAATGGCTGGTACATGGACCAAGTTAATAAGGAGAACTTGGGCAAGAGCCTGGAATGGCAAAGCACACTGGTAATATTAGAGAGGCTTTATGAAAGCCAGATCTTTGAGTAATGTTTGTGATAGACAAATTCCCTTCTCTGGTCCAAATGTATTTGTCAATTCAAAGTGCCCTGGGAGAGCTCAGGCAACTGCAACTAGGTTTTCTCTAAACAAAGTAGGAGAGACTGTTCAGAAAGAATATAGGTCAGCAGAAATATGTTGCTGGTTAGCTTTAGGGGTGTGCATAGTGAATTAGTTACAAAGCTCTAACAAATCCCTAACCCTTAATATTCAACTTGTCCTATACCGTTTGTGCTACCGACATGAATGATACCTCAAATCATGCAGCTTGTTGAGGTGAGGTGTGCTGTTACTTTTCTAAGCAATCAAACGATTTCAAACGAAAGATTTTTTTTTACCTGGTGGACAAAAAAAAAAAAAAAAACAGGCGGAAAAATAAAATACTGTAGACCAATATATAAGGATTGACTCGAGCCATATGTAAGAACCAAAATATTATTGTGTTTTATGGCTTTGTTCATAAAGCACACAGTTCATATGGTTTTCAAATCCGATATTTAGGACTGACTGTCATTTTGTAATGAGATCTGATTTGCTTAGGCAGTGTAGTCAGTTTCTAGTGTCTCTACATCACAAACAAATCACAAATCAAATCACTTTTATTGTCACACAGCCATATACACAAGTGCAATAGTGTGTGAAATTCTTGGGTGCAGTTCCAAGCAACATAGCAGTCGTGACAGTGATGAGACATATACCAATCTACAATAAACATCAAATATACACAACACAATTTAAAATCTAATATACACATAATTACACACAATACAATATACAAATAATAACATACAATGTACATTATACAATACACACAATATAGAATACACATTATACAAAAAAAAAAATAGTATAGAAAGTATATATAAAATGTACAGTAGGTTGTATTGTGCTGTATTGACATTCAGGCTGTCGGTTGATAGTCAGTTGCCAGTGTGTTGTTAAGAGAATATAATTTATGACAGTCCAGTGTGAGATAATAAGATTAATAAAGTGCAGTGCTGATGTATATTGATCGTGAGAGATCAAGAGTTCAAAAGTCTGATTGCTTGGGGGAAGAAGCTGTCATGAAGTCGGCTGGTGCGGGTCCTGATGCTGCGATACCGCCTGCCTGATGGTAGCAGTGAGAGCAGCCCATGGCTCAGGTGGCTGGAGTCTCTGATGATCCTCCAAGCTTTTTTCACACACCGCCTTGTGTATATGTCCTGGAGGGAGGGAAGCTCACCTCCGATGATGTGTCTGGCAGTTCGCACCACCCTTTGCAGTGCTTTGCGGTTGAGGGCGGTGCTATTGCCGTACCAGGCGGAGATGCAGCCAGTCAGGATGCTCTCTACAGTGCTGGTGTAGAACCGTGTGAGGATGTGGCGGTTCATTCCAAACTTCCTCAGCTGTCTCAGGAAGAAGAGGCGCTGATGAGCCTTCTTCACAATGGCCTCAGTGTGGACGGACCATGTGAGTTCCTCAGTGATGTGGACACCCAGGAACTTGAAGCTGCTGACTCTCTCCACTGGTGCTCCATTGATGGTGATGGGACTGTGTTCTCTTTCTCTTCTCCTGAAGTCCACCACAAGCTCCTTTGTCTTACTGACATTGAGGGAGAGATTGTGCTCCTGACACCATCGTGTCAGAGTGTTGACTATCGGTTGCTATAGTAATGATTCATGTATTTATGTCTAAAACCACTCACCCATTCACTCATTTACATTTCACCCCATACTGAATGTCACATAGTTCGCTACATGACCAAAGAGTGATTGAAATGAGCAGAAAATCTGACTAGAAATTCAAACTAACTGTTCATTCTAAAAGATATCTGATTTTAAAGGAAAAGGTCATCCAAAAATGATAATTCTCTTATCATTTACTCACTGTTTCAAACTTGTATTACTTTCTTTCTTCTGCAAAACACAAACACAAATTTTTTGAAGGAGCTATGATGTGTTTATTTCCATACTAGGGGTGGGCAATATGACCAAAATCCCATTTCATGATATGAGTAATTTTATATCAGGATAACGATATATGCAGTATATGCAGTGTGTGTGTGTGTGTGTGTGTGTGTGTGTGTGTGTGTATCATGATATAGTTATTTATTTATTTATTTTCTTCTAAAAATTAATACAAATTGGTTTAGGCCTATATATTAAATAACCATATTGTAATGCCTATTTTTGAAAAACCAGTGAATTAAATACTTTATAAATGAAAGCTACTTCCTCTTAAATAATTTTCTCTTTACTTGGAACTTTAAAAGCATAGTCAAAGTAAAAAATAAAATAAAAATAAAACTCAATTTGGTTTTAAATCAAGTTTACCATAATCATCTCTAGAGAATATATGCATATCTGAAGGCAAACATTGCCAGTTTGTTTCCAAATATCTGACATCATTCGAACAGAATTTTATAAAGGATGATGATATGTAGTGGGGCTGCACAATTAATCAAAAAACTAATCGCGATTACGATTACGGCTGACGCGATTATGTAATCGTGAAAATCGACGATTACAGTTCAATTTAAGTCTGCTCGTGTTGCTTCAGTGGTTTCTATTTACCATGTGTTTTTACAGCAGTTGAGTGTTCTAACCAATCACTAACATGTCCGTTGAGCAATGAAACGGCAATGGCCAATCAGGGCCACTTAAATTAATCCTCCATCCTATCAGTAATGACAACTGATCCTAATGCGCAAGTTTTAAACTGTCTGAATGCCCAGATGCTTACTTTATGTTCCACCTCTGTTCGTGGTGGCACACGAAAATTAATACTGAAGAAACATCACCTGACACTCGAAAAGAAGCTGTAGAACAAGAGCAAAAAGCACTTTGGAATTATTTTGGATTCATTGCATATTGCACCGCTCACTTTGAACGTAGATGTTAAATACACTGCAAATGAGTAACACGACAAAACTAAAATGCTCCCGTTCTAATGAAGGCATAAACGCGGTGTAAATAATTGATTTATTATGCTGATTAGACAGCTTTGTTTTTAATGAGAGCATTCACGATAGTGCAGAACTTTATGTGGAGCGTCACTGAGCTCGCGTCGAAATGCAGGTCTCAAACAGTGTAAACCTGCAGTGAGTGACAGCAGTCATTGTAATGGGAGAGTTTGTCGCGTTGCTCGATTTCTGTGTACAGTTTATTAAAAATGTAATAACAGTTTTGTTTTGTCATGTTAGTAAGTAGGCCAATGTGAATTTGATTTGTACAAAATAGCAATAAAGTAATTCAGCTTAAATGTTCTAAGTTTGTTTTGGACATAGCCAACATAAAGAATATGGCATGAATAGCATATTTCAGGAATCACCCTCATTGTTATCGCGTCTGCTGTAATAAGACCCATTTGCCATGCAGCTGGTATTAGTAGATTTAACATTTTCACAAATTGCACAAACTCCGATCGCAAATGACTGTTTTTAATTTACAAAGTGCAACCACTGAGGCCAAAAATGATCTGACAATGATCGTACATAAACAAAATCACCATTGAAGATCTAATGGGATGAATGGTCCCCTGTCTCGCCACCAAAGGGCTTACTGAATGCAGTAAGTAACTTGGTCAATTTAAATCGGCTGTTAATAAGTTTGAAAATGGAATATGTCATATTATTTACTGTATGTGGACTAATAATTTAAGAAGTAATTTAGCAATAATTTAATTTATTTTATACCATAGATATCCATTTAAAAAAAGCTTTATTTGGCCTAACATTAACAAATATTATCACAATATTTAATGCTTAAAAGATGCTTAAAAGAAACTGGAGCGCAGCTCATATCCACCATTGTAATCTGCTACTTTGCTTACTTTGTGACATCACGGTAATTTAATATTTTAATCGACATTAGTAATCACAATTACAGTATCAAGGGCAATAATCGACAATTATGATTTTTGCTATAATCATGCAGCCCTAATATGTAGTTTAAAAAACCTGCATGACACATAATTGCTGGCGCATGACACATTATTTTAGCTGTTTTCCTTTAGCTGTGTTGGTTAGAATGTCGGGCTGTCTAACCATTTGAGATGTCTGACTTCCTCCGTAGCACTTTAAGGTAAAAAAGATTAGAATTCAAATAAGTCACGTAAGTTTTGTGGTTTGTGCCGCGTTACAAGAGAAACCGGATTGAGTAGCGCAAGTGATCCCGCTCTGCGCTGTCTTGACTCTGGAGCACAAATGTAAAGCCCTGACTACTGATGGATACACACACGCCACACACATGGATATTTACATATTGTGATACAAAATAACAATATACATAGCGATATGCATGATACGCAAACCTTGCAAATAGCTGTTTGCCGATTGTTCTAAAGCCAAACCAATTTCATGCAATGAAGGACGCACTTTTTTCTCATTCATAGGGATTTGAGGAACCAGCAGCTGCTCCGCCTTCTCCATTCTCAGACAGAATGTGTACTGTGTATGGGTAACATGAACAGAATGATGTGCACATTCCTTGCCACGCAGTGGCGATTTTGCGTGACCACGATAGACATTATAATTCAAATGTCTACTGGTTTATCGTGTCTACCGGTATATCGCCCACCCCTAATCCATACAATGCATGTGGTCTAATACTAGGCAGCATAAAGGTAATCCATATGGCTCAAGTGGTTTAATCCATGTCTTCTGAAGCGATATGATTGGTTTTGGGTGAGAAACAGACCAAAATATAACTCCTTTTTCAATATAAATCTTGACATCTGTCTCCTTGGTGTGATCACAATTTGAAGCTTGATTTCCTTGTGACCTGTTCAGCCCACAGGAGACTGCAGATTTATTTTTAAAAATCTGAAAAAATCAAAGAAATCAGATTCTTGCTGCCTGCCTGAAAAACGTCATGAGGGAGCAGTCCTGTCAAGGAGTCCTCGCCGCTGCCATCTGCCAGGGGAGCAGCCGTGGCCATCTGCCAGGGGATGGAGGGGTCGCTGTCAGCCGGCGAGAGCCGGAGGAACCGCTGCCTTCCGCCGAAGAAGGGGAGGAGTGGTTCTGTCCGCCAATGGCTGGAGGACTCGCTGCCATCCGCTGGGGGGAGGAACGAGCTGTCATCTGCCAGAGGGCTGAGGAGCGGTTGAGGACCGGGTGACAGCGTGTCCAGGAACTGGCGAGCAAGTTTTTCTCTCTCTCTCTCTATGAAATGACAATTGTTTTCACTCTGTAATGTAAAATTTGCACATAAAGGGTGGGGATGTGCAAAACTACCAATTTAAACCACCAGTCGACCAGTCAGTATGTTGTCTGAGCTAGGTGACTAGTTAGTGCAAAGGAACCCATGTATAAGGCTGCATTATTTCCATTTGTATTCAACAAATAAATACACACAGGAGCAGATCTACCGGGGTGGCATGGGGTGGCAAATGCCACCCTAAGAAAAAGCACTGCCACCCCATCTGCCACCCCAGCATAAGTATCCAAATGTATTAAATATAAATGTAAGTATATTATCGTTGATTTTGACATTGTGTAAGGGTTTATACATGTCAAACTGCCTAAACTCTCACTAAATGCACAAATGACTACAGACCCATTGATTGATTACAGCAGCAACCAATCACAGCATCGACCAATTGCCTACCTACTATTGCAGCATGTGTACATTGTTTGGGCTCTCACGGGTTGATGAGTTTATTTCATCAACAACAATGACCACATGGACAAATATGTGGAAAAAAAGAGGTAAAAGATGAATTTTTCATTTGTTTCCAAGTATTCACTGAATGATTATTAGATACAATGAGACGAGTGAGATGTGTCCTCACAACTTTTTGAAACAGCTTTCGTCAGGTACAGTATGTGTATAATCCACATGAAACATCTTCAGTTCTTGAGTTGGAGTTTCTATTTCATCTGTGCATGTTTTGATTGATGATCTGGCACTGGAACGTGTTATTTTGAATGTTATGATAAGTGTTTGTTGCGGCTGTTATCAGTGTCGTTTAATGTCAGCAGTTTTGCCGCAGCTTGCGCTCTTTTCTGTGTCCCCCTTTGTAAAGGCCTTCTCGAATGTATTGTTTGTGTATGTAGTGTGTGTGTGTATGTTGTCTTTTTCTCTTTCTCTCCCTCTCTCTTAATCACACTCAAGTGTGTGGTAACCAGGTGAGCTGATTGTTGAAGGTGCACACCGGTGCGCAGTGTGTTTCCTCCCTAAATGGCTGGGTTGTTTGTTGGGAGATGGTTGTTTGTGAACTGTGTCATCTCGTTCATGGGTGCTCAGGCACATTCCGTGTTCCCACTGCTGGAGCGGAGAGTTTGTGGTTGTCGCACTCTGAACTTCGGAGTTCACTGTGTTTTCATATACAGAACTGTCAATAAATGCGTCTGTGTTTCACCTACTCTTGTCTCTACACATCTTTTATTGCATTTTATTTTTAAAGTGTAACATCCATCCACTGACATACAGACGCAGTCTTGTTTTATTAAAAAGTTATATTTGGCCAAATTAGAACACTGCACCTCTAAAAACTACAGGCAAAAAGTTACCACTAGATGTCACGAATTGCGTCAGGAATGAGGACCCAAAAGGCAGGAATGAGGCAAAAAAGAAAGACTTATTTAAGAGAAAATAACTAAAGAGAAAAAGTCATGTCGTCATGTTTATTTGTATAGCGCTTGTCACAACACACATTGTTTCAAAGCAGCTTTACAGGAAATCATGCATTAACAAAAACAATCTGTAATATCTACAATGTCTTACAGTGATCATTGTGTAGTTTAATTAAATATTATTGTAAAATGTGTACAGAAATTAAATAATTGTATTTAGAACCCCTGTGAGCAAGCTGAAGGCAAGGAACCAAAAACTCCATAAGATGTTGGTTAATGGAGAAAAATAACCTTGGGAGAAACCAGGCTCACTGTGGGGGCCAGTTCCCCTCTGGCTAAACAAATATAATGCCAATATTAGCTATTTGTGTGCAGTGCAAGTCATGGTTATACATTTGTAAATTAAGCATTAAGGTCCAGTTTAAAAAAAAATAATAATAATTTATGAACTTTAATGACTAATGTCTTTGAAGTCCATCCTGGATTAACTGCAGAAGTTTACATAGATGGATTGTCCTTTGTTAGTTGGCTGATGAAGGCTTTTGTTAGCAATTAAATAATAGTCTATGTATTCCATTTCAAGAGTGTAATCCATCAATAGACAAAAGTGATGCAGGCAGAGATCAATGAGGTGCGTCTCAGTTCAACCGGCAGGTCATTTCGGTGAGGTTCGGTGGAGTCCATCCTAAGTCCAAGGTTCAAGCAGTGGCATATGAAGTATTCAATGTCTTACAGTTGGAGTTGGCATCAGTTCGTCCTCTGAAGTAAAAAAAACTGAAGTAATGTCTGGCTAGCACCGGCTGTAGTTTGTCGTCATCTCTCAGAGACACATAGCAGTGGAGTCTGACACCAAGCAGGAACGGAGCTGGATCTGACCGGCTCTGGTAACCTCGGAATATGAATCCCAAGGTTGAGACATGGAAACAAATAGAATAATATTAACGTAGATGCCATTCAATTTTATGCAGGGCTATAGATCATGATGGATGTTTCTGGTTCCGGCAGACCTAACTAAAGCAGCCTAATTGTGAGTTGAAGGATATGGATAAGGTATGCTTGGCTAAATAGAGGAGTCTTTAATGTAGATTTAAACTGAGTGAGTGTGTCTGCATCCTGAGCAGTGTTAGGGAGACTATTCCATAGTTTAGGAGCCAAATATGAAAAGGATCTACCTCCTCTTGCGGATTTTGATATTCTTGGAATTTTTAACAAACCAGAATTTTGTGATCATAATGAATGAACTTAAAACTGAAAAACAAATTACAGAGCAAAAAACAATCTGACAATCTCACGAGGAAAAGGAGCACAATAAATACAGGTAGGGCACATGAGGACCAGGTGAAGGCAATTAACATAACAAGGACTAAACAAGGGAGAGTGATGAGGGTAACAAGGAGGCGGAGTCAGGGAAGCACATGGCAGACAAACACAAAGCCATGTGCTAACACACGAGACTAAAACAGACACGAGTGCACATGGTGTTTGGTCCTTCATCACTATGTGCACTCACACAACACACAAGACTGACAGAAGAGTGCATAGCTAGAGACTGAACCCGAAGCCATGCACTCACAATGGACAAGACATGGAGCATGAGCATCCAGATCCCGAACCAGACGAGTAATCGAACTAGGCTGAGTCAGGACCCAGACACCATGCTCCGAACATGAAAACACAAACACAGAACATGAGTTTTAGGATCCTGTCACCACTAAAAACATGACTGACAAAGTGACAGGATCCTGACACTAGATCAATCAGTCATGTTCTTAATCAAAGTGCTGATCTATGTATTCATCTACTGATTAACAAAATCCCAAGACTGATAGTTGCAGATGTAGAAATTAAATTACCATATTACGTTAAATATTTATTTGGTTGCTTGAATCAGTCATTAAGTATGACTGTTGAACAAAACAGTAATTTAAAAGAATCTTTTACTGTGCATAACATAATTAATATTCATGAGTTTTGCAGCACTGCCCCCACAGTAACATTTTCTGTACAGTGTATTTTTATTTAGACCAAATTTTGTGTTAATCTTCGCTTTCAAATTGATTATTCCAGCTGTTACAGAAGTGATAGGCCCACAGGACTTTATTAGCAGAACAACATGGGATATGCATGGATGTTCCATCCATGGGTACACTTAACAAAGGTGCTGATGCTTAGTCCAGATTGCTGGTTCTATGAAGCACAGGAACATTTAGAATTTGTTGATGTGTTTAATAGACAATGTCTTGGTGCTCTGGAGATAGTAATTTTGTTACTTATTTTTTATTGTGCAAAAACATTAATTTTGGCAAATCAGTAGCCATAGGCTATTACTACTATCATATTGATAATTTTGCAACATACATATGGAGGCTAAAGAGTAAACTTGTTCAAGTTCCATTTCTGGGGCCGTACTGAATTATGGCACACATGAAAATTCACCTGTAGTCCCACTGTCATTGAATGTTATTTGCATATGCATCCTGAGATAGTCTGAGATCCTATGCAGCGTTCTCATATACAACACTATTCTTACATACTGCTCCCAGATAACTGACAGAGAAAAAGTGAGAACTCACAATTTGCGCATGCAAATTAACTTCTGAACAGAAAAAGCAAATCAGACACGTGCATCGGCAGCATGTCTTTCGTCTGTTCTTCAAAATATAATCAGGGTGTGTTTCCTCAAGCACGTGTCTTTGTGTCTAGTGTCATTTCTTCATCCAACAGTTTGTTGAGCCTTTTTACAGCTAAACTATTTATTAAAGTAGTGTCAAACAGAATCTGTAAAATGACTCCTGACAAATACTCTCCAGAACACCTCTCAAATAAACTTTTGGATTATGCATAATATCAGGAACATTGATCACAGTAGAGGATTTTGACCTCCGACAGTGAACAAATGGCACTTTAATGGCTGTAGCAGCGGTGCATTAAAGAATTAAAGAGACAAAACTTCTCAGAGAAAAATTGTTATGTGGAACTCTGCACAATTATAGCTTTCTATTTTCTATTTCTATTTCTATTTCTATTTATCTATTAATCATAGTAGCATTAATATAAACATGTATATTTATTTTAATTTGTTTTATTAAATAAAAAAATCAGGGATTGTTTGGCTCAAGAATCGCGATTTGTAACAGAATCGATTTTGTTTCCCCAGCCCTACTAAATACCACCTAGAACACCTCAGCAACTACATAGAAACGCCCTCTCAACCACCCACAACACCTTAGTATCGTAACAGTGATTTTTGCCAACAACATGTTTATTGGATAATTCTGATAGCACATGAAGGCAGCATAAGTTTAGCATTTTAAATGTAACTGACACAGATGATGTCATTGTAATATTTGACTACTGAACTGTGATCAGACTTTTTACTTCTACATTTACTGTATTTATCTATCTACAAGAATATTAGTGTTATCTCTCTCTCTCTCTCTCTCTCTCTCTCTCTCTCTCTCTCTCTCTCTTCCTCCATTTCTCCCTCAGTATTTGGGTTGACAACTTCAAACTTTATCACTATTTTGCTGCCATGCAAGCACTGGTATTTCATTCAGAGAATAATGTAGATCTACTTAAGCAATTCCTCTACTTAAAGTCGGTGTGAATTAAAGGCTACTTGAATGCACTGCAGTGAGAAAATAAGTGAAAGAGACAGAAGGGAATAGGAAGATAAATTGCTCTTGATTTTGGCTCTGCCATGCGTTATGCTGATATCATTGTTGCATGCATACAATTATATGCAATGGACACATTTATTCTCAAGTTAGCTTTTTAAGAATGTAGTAATACTTGGACGGAAAACTTGCCACTGTAGTGATTTCACTGTGGACAAGATCCATTATCTTACTATATCTGATGCAAGATGATGTGTAACCACTAATTGGAATCTCCATGGCAACTCATCACAAGCTTAGTTCATGTCAGATCTGCAACATAAATCTTTCATAACAGCTCAGCTCTGAGAGGGACCAGATATGCAGTAAACAATCCAAGACAACCCGACCATACTGCACCAGTCCTGATTCAGTAGCATCAACACAAGAGCTGTGGCCACATGCACCATGTTTATTTGGTGGGATGTTTTGATTGCACCTAGTTGCAAATTGATCCATCATAGGCGATAGTGTTTGGGAATTGTAAAGTTTCTTGTACACTGTAAGATTTACAAGGCCTTGGCAATGCTTGCACAGTAGAGATGGATCTTTGTGTATTTTTGGTCAATGTCTGCCAGCTTTAAAGACATAGTTCACCCAAAAATGAACATTCTGTCTTTATTTATTCCCCCTCATGTTGTTCTAAACCTGTATGACTGTCTTTCCTCAGTGATTCAAAATTGTATCCTCAGTCTCCATTCACTTTTATTACATCTTATTTCCTTTTAATGGAAGTGAATGGTTACTCAGGCTAACATTCTGCTAACAATCTCTCTTTTTTCATTGTATGGAAAAAAGATTCAATGAAAGTTAATGGTGACTGAGGCCATCAGTCTCTAACAATCTGCCAAACATCTTTTGTCTTCAATGAAAGAAAGTCTTACTGGTTTGGAAAACCTAGTCTCACAGAACGAACGTTATTATAACAACATTTTTGCAAACTGACTTTTACGTGCCAAATTCTATGTTTAGTTGCAGTTTCCTGGTGAAATTAACACATGAAGTGCTACAACAACTGTGCCTTTTATTCACTTTCACACAAATCACGAGTACAACGGCTGATTATGACTTTATAAACACTCATTTTTCACACTATAACTCAGACATTGCTATCGTTATGATATCAAAACACGTTTACTATAATGCATCATTTGAAAAACGACACATATTATCTCTTGTATTACAGACTCACCTAAATTTACTCCAATGTGCTTAGCTACCATGGTAGTACACCTCAGAGGGTGTTCATTGTACTCGGAAGACTGCGGATTGAGATCAGCCAAACACGCAAGCTAACATATAAGACGAGGGTGTCATACAAGTGACATGAGATGATGTGGTTGCTTCAGAAAATGTGCCTTTGATTTCTCATTTAGTTTTTGGACACTATCGTAGGTACAGATGTTGGTTAAGGGTAAGAATGTCTGTTTTGTTCACCTCTCATTTGCATTTAGAACATTATTGGTTAGGTTTATATGCTACGATATGTTTTACTCATTAAAACCTCCATCTAACATTCACCTTAAAAATCTTGTCTGATTATGACACCATTTCACTCGCTTTAGGCGCCCCCCACTGGACATTTCACTGGGAAACTGCAGCAAAACTTGTAATAAAGCACATAATTTCATTTTGCAAAAATGTTGCCACAGTCATGTAATGTTTATGAGACCAGGCTGGGTTTGGAACAACATGAGGGTGAGTAAATTATGAATTAAAATTTTTGGGTGAGCTATCCCTTTAATAGAGGCATCTGTATTAAAGAGAGTATATAAGAGAGATCAGTGCTATTGATTTTGATAGTACTTGTGTTGAATCTAAAAAAAAAAAAAAAAAAAAAATGTTTATCGCCCATTCCTGAATAATACAGAGTTCTGCAAATATATGCGTGCAAACTAGTTACATCTTTATCCCAAGTGAGAGATTCATTTGAAACCATTCATCTTAAATTGACGTCCTACCCTTTTTTGTACATTCCAGAATTCTCATACATAATTTATGTCCCAAGGCAGTGTAACTAATATGAATATAATGTCGGGATGACTTAAGTAATTTAAGTGTTATTGCATGTAGCTAATCGTCAATTACTTGTTATATCATGTTTTTCTTCCATGGTAGAACTGACAGACAAATGTTGCTTCCCCAGTCACGAGAATGCAGATTGTTTCTCAGATTTTCCAGCAGAGCATGCCAATCCGATCTCATTTCTTGTGAGGTGATCTTTATTTCAAAGTCAGATTTTAGTAGGACAGCATAATGTGAAAGTCCAGTAAACTGTGATGGTGGATTATCCTTCATATGCAATAAATCATGCAGGATATGCTGCTGATAAGTGCTGTCTTGATTTCAGTAGCAGACCAAAAGCTTTCATAAACCTCAAACAATTTAATATTAAAGTGATAGTACACCCAAAAAATAAATAAAAAATGTCACCATTTACTCACCCTTATGTATTTCCAAACCCCATATGTCTTTCTTTCTTGCATGAAAAGCAGAATTTTAGGAACTGAGACACAGTCACCATTAACCCTTATGCCTTGTTCATTACTGAGTCACATTACAGTTGTTCCTGGTCAAAAGTGACCAGAAACATTAAGAGTGTAATTTTTTTTATTGCTATGACAGAAATGTAACAACTCTAGCTTCAATCATGTAAAAGGACTAGAGTCGTGCATTTTTAGTGAGTTTTGGGGTATTTAGACATTTTTTTTTTTTATGAATATTTTCTCAAATGCTGAACCAATCCTCATAAATCATATACCATTTGAAAGCCTAACGTCTCAAGAATCAAACTGTTGTGTCAATTTTTAGAAATATACAAATTTATGAAAACCAGATGAAATTCCAAGTATAAACACTAGGTGGCTGCAGAGAGCTACTTATTCATCCCCGGTTGAAGAGAAGATGTTCCCTATCTGTCACTCACTCGACGTTGGTGTCGATGTAGTGACACTAGGGGTCACTCTTGGGAGCCCGAGACACCTCTGGTCTTTGATAAAAGGCCAATGAAAATTGGCGAGTGGTATTTGCATGCCACTCCCCCGAACATACGGGTATAAAAGCAGCTGGTATGCAACCACTCATTCAGATTTTCTCTTCGGAGCCGAACGGTCATGCTCGCTGAGCTGAATACTACTGTTCATTCACCTGCTGGATCTGACGGCGCATTTCAACGGCTTCTCCCTCCTCTGCACTGGTGCACTGCAGAGAACGCCCCTGGGCGCTTCGGCAGAAAAACTAGAGAGTATATTTTCTGAAAGAGCATTTTTCCCCTCTAAAAGAGTATATATTTCTCTAAAAGAGACTGTGTGTGCGCTCTCTAAAAGAGCGCACACACAGAACGTCTTTTTTAAAGACGTGTCTTTTTAAAGATGCTTTTCCGATTGTGTGTTATTCCTGGTTGTGCTCGTTATCTCTCGCCTTCTAACGGTCACGATCACTGTCTTTCGTGTCTGGGCACTGCTCACGCGGAGACAGCGTTCGTGGATGGTCACGTTCTCATTGCGAGAATATGTCCATGGCAACGTTGCGGTCGCGGCTTGCCTTCGTAAGAAAGCGAGCCACCCCAGAGGCTCCCGCCTCGGTCCTTTTACCCACGGGTTTGAGGCCAGCGCGGCTAGCACTGGGGGCGATTTGGGGACCCCAATAGGACCGCCTCCGCCGGGTATCCCCCCACGGACCTCCCATTCCCCAGCACGCTCGTCTGCCCCGATCGGGCTTCCGGGTGAGTCTGCCGGTTCGTCTCACGACGAGTTCGACCTCTTATTCGGAGCCCGCAAAAGTGATGAGCTCTCGAGCGCAGCATCGGTGAGCGGGCTCGTCCAGTCGGAAGCCTCAGCTGGGCTCCTCCCTTCGGGGTCGATCGCCCAGTCACAGGCTGACGCGGAGATGACGACATGCTCTCCCGGACAGCCGCGAGCGTCGGTTAGAGTGGATTTCACCGCTCTTCCCTGAACCCTCGCGGCTTGGTGATTGGTTCCTCGGCTCGCGGCGCCGCTCAAAGCCACGCCCCGCCCCGTTCCTTTCTTCCCGGAAGTGCATGAAGAGCTGACAAGGTTGCGGGAGGCACCTTTTACTGCCCGGTCCCGATCTTTTCAGCTTCCCCGCTCTCACTACCCTCGATGGTGGGGCGGCCAAGGGTTATTCGGCAATCCCCCGGTGGATAAAGGCGCTCGCGGTGCACCTATGCCCGCAGAGCGCCGCCACCTGGCACGGGTGCCCAAAGCCCCCGTCCAAGGCCTGTAGGTTTACGTTGTCTCTGACGGTCAAAGCCTACGGCGCTGCTGGACAAGCCGCCTCCGCCCTGCAAGCCATGGCTCTCCTGCAAGTTCGCCAAGGCGCTAAAGGAACTGCACGAGGGTAGTTCCGCCCCGGGATTGATGCAGGAACTGCGTTCGGCGACTGACCTCGCTCTCCGCGCGGTCTCTCGGGCGGACGATGGCCACACTAGTGGTCCAGGAGCGCCACCTTTGGCTCAACCTGGTCGAGATGGGTGAGGCCGACAGGACTAAATTCCTTGCTGCCCCCATTTCCCAGGCAGGCCTATTCGGCGACACCGTCGAGGACTTTGCCCAGCAGTTCTCGATGGTAGAGCAGTAGATGGATGCTAGCCGGCTTATCCTGCCCCGGCGTGGCTCAAGATCCCGCACCCCATCTACTCATTGCCGAGGGTGTCCCCCTGCGGTGACTGCACCAGCTCCGCCGCAGCCCGCCCCTCCGGCCTGGCCCCAGCGTGGAGCCCACCGCAGGAAGCCGACGCCACCCGTCTCGCAGCCGGCACCGAAGAACCCACGGAGGTCATCGAAGCGCCCCTGAGACGGGCGACCCAGGGACAACGAAACCCGCTGCTCTGGAGCTGGTAAGCAGATCTTCATCTTTTTGTTACCTTTTGCATTTAATTGCGCTGCATGCCCAAGTGGCTGCAGTACTCAAGAGCTCCGCAAGAGTGGTTTCCTTGTTCCCTGGGTCACATATCCGGTGTGTACGGCTGGCATCACGACCACCGTCCACCACTCCATTTGGCAGGTTGGCGCTCCAGCGGCGGTCTCCCGCCCTGAGCGCCCAGCTGTGGCACAAATCCGCCCCCGATGTGACAGTCTCCACGGGTCATGAGGACAGGCCTCTTCCTCCCCCGTCCCAGGCTGTTCCGGGGGTGGTCACAAGGAGCCAGGTAAGTGCTTCGATGTCCCTAGACTCAGCACGGCCATGACGTGCTGTGGCACCTCGCGCTCCGCCCCGCCGCGAGGCCCCACCTGCCGGTACGTCCGACGACGTTGTCCCTTTGGTCCCCCTTGCACGGAACTCGGCTTGCGCTTTCCAGTCTGTCACGAGAGCTGGTCCGGACCGTCCGACTCGGCTGCGCGATTCACTTCGCCGGGCATCCGCCCAGGTCCAGCAGGGTGTCCACTTCACCTTGGTGAAAGTCGGAAACGCTGCTACCTTGCGTGGAGATCGCTACCCTCCTACGGAAGGACACGATAGAACCTGTCCCTCCAGCCGAGATGAAGAAGGGGTTTTACAGCCCCTACTTCATTGTACCGAAAAGAGGCGGTGGGTTGCGGCCAATCTTGGACCTGCGAGTACTGAACCGGGCCTTACACAGACTCCCGTTCAAGATGCTTTCCTTCCTGCAAGAGAGGTTGGAAGGGAGGCTGTCCCCTTCCACCTTGAAGGTGTACATTGCTGCCATAGCAGCACACCATGACGCAGTCGACGGTAAGTCCTTAGGGAAGCATGATCTGATCATCAGGTTCCTAAGAGGCGCCAGGAGGCTGAATCCCTCCAGGCCGCGCCTTGTTCCCTCATCGGACCTCTGTAGTTTTTCAGGGTCTACAGAGAGCCCCCTTTGAGTTTTGCAGTCAGCCGGGCTTAAGGCACTCTCCTTGAAGACTGCCCTCCTGACTGCGCTCACTTCCATCAAGAGGGTAGGTGACCTGCAAGCGTTCTCTGTCAGCGAAACGTGCCTGGAGTTCGGTCCGGGCTATTCTAACGTGATCCTGAGACCCCCGACCGGGCTATGTGCCCAAGGTTCCCACCACTCCTTTTAGGGACCAGGTGGTGAACCTGCAAGCGCTGCCCCAGGAGGAGGCAGTCCCAGCCCTGTCGTTGCTGTGTCTGGTGCGCGCTTTACGCATCTATTTGGATCGCACGCAGAGCTTTAGAATCTCTGAGCAGCTCTTTGTCTGCTTTGGTGCACAGTGGAAAGGAAGCGCTGTCTCCAAGCAGAGGATCGCCCACTGGCTCATTAACGCCATAACTATGGCATGTCTCGCCCAAAACATGTCGCCCCTGGTAGGGCTACGAGCCCATTCTACCCGTGGTGTAGCGGCTTCTTGGGCCCTGGCCAGAGGTGCCTCTCTAACAGACATTTGCAGAGCAGCGGGCTGGGCAACACCCAACACCTTTGCAAGGTTCTACAACCTCCGGGTGGAACCGGTTTCGTCCCAGGTAGTGGCACGCAACACAAGCAGATAAGCCCGGGATAGCCGGCCGGGTGTATCGCTTGCACATAGCGCCTTCCACCTCCTTTTGAGCTGAAGACGTGCGCTGTTAATTCCCAGTAGTGTTCACAGAAGTTGTTCCCTGGTTGACTTCCTCCGAGCCCTGTGGCAGTCGAGTTTTCGGAGAGACTCGCTGCCGGCCCAGTACACGCGCTAACTAAGAGCCCGGTTCTGGGGTAGGTGCTCCGCATGTGGCGGTTCCCTGTAAGGCTAACCCCATGCGATCTATATCTTCCGCTAGTTCGTTTCCCTACTGGCAAACTGCGTCTTCCTTGGGCAGAGCCCCTCAGTCTCCATGTTGTAGTAACTCCTCCCCCATTGGGCAGGATCTACCTTGAAGGCTCTCCACATGGTTGGAAAGACCATGTGATGTATTCTTCCACTTAAATATCCCCCCTCTCTTGGGGCGAGGTGTGGTCTCCGCGGTGTCCTCCCCTTGGGAGGGACACCCCCTGACTAGACCTGGCGGCCCAGTCAGATAATCCCCCTTCTTTTTTAGGGAGTGCAAAAAGAGAAGGGGAAAGAGGCCACGACTGCGTTAAGCCTGTCTCTATCTCTGGGTAGTCGACTTGTCCCCAAAAAGGGCCGTTCGACACTCATAACTGTGTTGGGGGAGGTTACATGTCGACCTGGTGCGCTGGCTATGAGGCACACAGCAAGTCTGCCCACCACACACCGCCAGTTCACTTAACACAGTTCAGCCTTGTGGCGTTTTGTATAGGGACCCCTAGTGTCACTACATCGACACCAACGTCGAGTGAGTGACAGATAGGGAACGTCATGGTTACTGGTGTAACCTCTGTTCCCTGATGGAGGGAATGAGACGTTGGTCCCTCCTGCCACAACGCTGAACTACCCGCTGAAATGGCCGGACCTTATATCGGCTCCTCAGCGTAAAACCTGAATGAGTGGTTGCATCCTTTTATACCCGTATGTTCGGGGGAGTGGCATGCAAATACCACTTGCCAATTTTCATTGGCCTTTTATCAAAGACCAGAGGTGTCTCGGGCTCCCAAGGGTGACCCCTAGTGTCACTACATCGACACCAACGTCTCGTTCCCTCCATCAGGGAACGTAGGTTACACCAGTAACCATGACGATTTCTAGATTTTGTCAAGTTCTGCATCTAGATATATATATATATATATATACGCATGCGTGCGAGCAGCCTGCTTCCAAAAATGACCTGAAATAAACAGTAACCTTATTTATCCCTGGTTGTAGCAAGATGAGTGTGTGTGTGGGTTTTGGGTGTTTACGAGGACATTTTTTTAAGTTACAAACTGGTAATTGCAAGGGTATTTTCCTATAAATGTGGTTTATGAGGATATTTCTAGTGTCCCTTAATTCAAATCACTTAAACATACTAAACTGTTTTCTTTTGAAAATGTAAAAATGCAGAAAGTTTTTTGTGAGGGTTCGGTTTAGGGATAGGGTATAGAATCTGTAGTTCGTACAGTATAAAAATAATTATGTCTATGGAGAGATCTCATAAGGATAGCCGCACCATGTGTGTGTATGTGTGTTCAGCATTGTAGATGTGTTATGGTCTCACCAATTAATTTTGGTGTGTGTGTGTTCTGCATTGTGGCTGACTGTTTTATTTTATTTGACAAATTTCAAAATAATTGTTTTGTTTTATAGTCTGACCAGTTAGGCTTTGTGTGTGTGTGTGTGTGTGTGTGTGTGTGTGTGTGTGTGTGTGTGTGTGTGTGTGTGTGAGAATGGGTGTTTTTTTTTTTTTTTTCAGCATCGTGGCTGTTTTTTAGATTTTATATAATTATGCATAAAAATAAATTTAAAAAATCAGATTTTTAGTGTTTCCCATTAATTTCCTATGGCAGTCACATTTAACCTGGAACAGTACAAGTGTGTTTTTTCTACCACTTATATCAAATAATCAAATCAACACAGTTTTTGTGTGTGTGTGTTCAGATATGAAATGGATGAAAAGTCACCAAGTCTCGTACCCGTCAGATAAAGGAAACCAGTTTTATTGAAGAAACAAAATCGATTTCGGTCAAAAATGACCGAACAGTGCATAAGGGTTAACTTTCATTGTATGGAAAAAAGATGCAATGAAAGTGAATACTGACTATCTCATTTTGTGTTCCACAGAAGAGTCATTTGGAACAACGAGAGGGTGTGTAAATGACAACTGTCATATTTAGGATAACTATCCCTTTAATGTACCAGATGTTTTGGCACCTATAAATTATAGGTATGTAACATAACAGACTATAAGCTTTCAAAACACTGAAACGGGCAATTATACAGTATTATATTATTTTACAAACTGATAAGATGTATACATTAAATGCACTAAGTTGCTTTGCATAAAAGCATCCGCCAAATGCATAAATGTACAATAAATGTAAATATCAAGTTCAATTAGTAAAGTTGCTTAGTGAAACAGTGGAGAGCACTGTTTGTGAGATTGTTTATTACAGAATCATTTGAACTAGGCATGAAAATAGGAGGCATTTTTTGCACAGATTATAGTGGAAGATTTTCTGAATGTATTGAAAACAGAAACTATACTCTTAGTGGTAACTGAGAGTTTAAACTAAACTAATCAAATTATCCCAAATCTATTTAGTAAAGGAACATGCAAGGGGCTGTGGTTGTTAAAAATAGATGCAAATAGACAAGAATGGAAACTAATAAATGGTGAGCCAGTTTATGCAAACGGTTGTACGGAAAACACACGCATGGAAATGTGTGTACGGAAAAGACTGATTACATTTCTACCCATCCAAAAGTAATTAAAACTAATTTCACAAACATAATTAAAACATCAAATCAGAATATACAGTTCTATCAGGAAGACTCACAGACTTGAGTAAAATTTAAGATGACATTTATTTGAAATGTAATGTCTCTCTTTGGCGTAAGCCCCGACTGGCGGTCCGAAGAAGTTGTACTCTGAACCGCCATATCCTGCCGGAGATAGGAGGCAGGGGGCGAGGAGCCTACCCCAAAAGAGAGAAAATAAAATACTACCCCCAAAAGAGAAGATCCAGTCAGGTACAAACCAGGTCTCCTGTTTGGCGTTCATTCTGGAGAAGAGAAAAAAGGAAATGTGAACACCTAGAATTGCCACACATGAAATACACAATATCCCTGGCATGGTTGTGCAATACCTTTGCAAAAGGATAAGCTGTGCTTGCATTGACTTATGGCTTTTATGATAGAGAGGGCTTTTTTTTTTAGTTTGATTTTGAGCCATTCGTCGAGGAGCCCATGGTTGTGCAGAATCTTTGCCAAAGATGAAAAATGTGATATGAGGCCCTACGGTAGGCCAGCGTTGTTGTGCAGTATCTTTGTTGAAAAAGATAAAAAAAACATTCGATAATGAACCATCCGACGAGGGTGGCATTGTTTGGAATATCTTTGATGAAAGATGAACGTAGCATAGAGCCATATGATAAATGACAACACTGCATGCAATACCCTTCTTTGAAAGATTCCATAAGGCTTTTAGCCCAGTTGGTACTCTGCCATGTCAAATGTCTCAGTAGGGGCTGAGGAGCCTGGAGGACCTGCTTTTGATCACGATGGCGGTGGGGTCGCAAAAAACAACGATATGTTTGCATTCCCAGGGGGGACCCCACAATATGTTGCCGATGGGGTGGATTTCGAAGATGCGGATGAAGTGGAGCTGGCGCAAGTGAAAAGTTAGTCTGGCCATTTCCCTGCGAATCATGTTCCTTTACAGTAGTCTCAAGACCTTCAGAGGGCGTGGGTCTGTGAAAAGGGACATGCCGTCTGAGGTTTCTGGGTTTTGTTATGGAAAACGGAAAATCAGTTCTGGTGATTAGCAACGGGGACCAAATATGAGGTCAGATCGGCAGCGGTCTCAATAGATACGTTGGCAGTGTGTTAAACGAAATGGCTAGCGTGAGGGGTGAGAGATGGAGCGGCCTTGATGAATGATGCACATGGCGAAATGAGGTGACCCAAAGGGACAGGAGATTGAATATAGAAACTGAAACTGCACGGGAGGGAAGAAATGTGAACTAATGATCTAATTAATAAGAGGTGGGGAAGCCTGCATCTGGGGTAAATAGAGCACGATGCCACAAATTGAGAAACGTAGAAGGGCTATGTTTTTCCACTGGAGAGGGTATGCCCAGTTTGTGAGAATTTTTTTTTAAACATCCAGGTGGGGCTGAGAGTGGCACGGGAATAGAGGAGCAGAGAATAGGAGCGAGTGCGTATGGGCAGGAGCTTAAAATATTAGAATGATCCGGCATGAGCCTTCAGACAGTGATTTAAATGTGTAGACTATTACTACAGTCATTTGTGAGCCAGACAGTGAAGTTCAATTTGCTACATGATGCCGAAATAAGCAATAGGGTGAATGGGTATGACTTTTGGAAGCGTCTTGATGTTTGCTTTGGAGAGGAGGGCGCCGTGCCCAGCCTTGAATGGGGTTGAAGTATGTAGATGCGAAAGATGTGATGATTGAAGCTCAAGCTCCTGATAAAGCCCGTAAAACCAGCAGCACGACGCATGGTACATGACATGCAAAGCTTCAGTCGACTGAATATTTGGTATCTGCTTCGCAAGAATGCTAATCCGGCATGGTTTTATCAAAGAGTGAACGAATCTTACTTATCTGCTGCTAAATGTAAGCTGCCCTGACCGCAAACATATTTACAGTGAACGGAGCGAAAAGCAAAAACTTTGGTAACTTTATAAATCAATAAAATGCATTTAGGCGAACATGTTTGTAGAAATAACGTAGAAAGCATTAAGAGGGAGCTTATGACTTACCAGCAGGAACAGAAAAATTAACAGTAGCAAGAAAGAAAATGAGCTTTTGAAATTTCGAACGCTGTGAAAAATAATGCGGCATAGGTTTTATCCAATGATCAAAACCAAACCTTACCTGCTACTAAATGTAACAGCCCCAACCACGAGTGCATTAAAAGTGAATGGAAAAAAACTGAAATGTAATGTAGTTAGGCTGACATAGTTGTTAGACTGGTGATGAGCTTTGAAATTTGGAACATTGATAAAGCCCCAATGCTTGAAAGTCCTGATTGATTGAAACATGGTCTGAACAGTGATAAAAGAATAAATGATTTACGGAGAGACATAATACAAATTTCTGCACTGTAATGATGCCTGAATGAGTAATAAAACATAAATATACTGTGAAATAGGGATCTCGCCCCTGTATGACTTGATCATTTAAGGCAGCAAAATGCATTACACTGGTAATGAAATTATCTCATGAAATAAGGAATGTAATGGCAGAACCTACCGCTAGGTGTAGGAGGCACGCAACAACAGTGTTGCTTCCTTATCTGAATGGAGTGATGAGACCCTGTACAATGAGCATGGTGCATCATGACATGCATGAAAAATAGATCTTGATTCCCCGATAGGGCTACAGTCAGGCATGCAACATGGTGAATGAATATGCATTGTGAACCTTAACCAAGTTACCTTCATGGCGATCACGCTGTGAACACGTGCCATTAACTATGAGAGCCGAATGCTCTATTGAAATCAAATATTGGCTCTTGATTTTGATATTGATGAAGATGAGGGTTATGATGAACAGACAACAAAGCCTAGACCCATAAACCACCCTCTGAATGCATTTGACGGATATGATTGAGAACTTAGCCTATTTCTGATGGGAATCAGCTGCTGGCTTGAGGCGATGATTTTGACGGACTTGGCGAGCAGCTCACTCCTTCCGCACCCAGTCGTGCATTCCGATTGTGGTAGATGCAGTGGCTCGACTGAGGGAGGTCTCCTACGTGACTGAGATATGGATGAAGATCTGGGTTTACTGATCGTTTACACCCGTAGGTTTGATGCAGGGCAGAAAGTTGAGAAAAAGCAGCGGCATTGTTGGGGAGGAAAGGCAGGCTTCCTGAGATGTTATGTGAACTGGTTCACCTGTGGCCTGGAGAGATCGGAGTTGACAGAGATGCCGTTAACAATGTCTGTTATCATTCCAAGAGGGCCACGATCCCACTGACAGTCTGGAAATTGCAGACGTGTGTTACGACAAGGAGCTGCTGATCCTGGATAAAAGGTAAGGAGCAGTGACTAATATATGTCCAGAGCTGGATGTTAGCTCGTCGGGGAGTGAATCTGGCTCGACATCAGATGTAGTGAGCTATAGAATGATGTTGCCATTTTGAAAAAAAAAACAAAATTGAATATATTATTAATTGAAAATATAAAGAGTAGCAGTTTGCACAGCTAAGTCGATGAGAAGATGCATTTCTCTTAAAATTTTTAACACATGTTTTGTAAGTTCTGTTCTCTGGTTTGTGGGCAGCTATGTTGTGTTTTCTGCTGTTAATATCGCTGGTGGTCCAGTTGAAGCAAAACAAAGTGGTTTCTCGCTTGAACACCCCCTATCGCGAGCGTGGGCTGCGTGAACTGCTGCTCTCGTGCACTTTCATGAATACACACAGGACATCAGCAGTCGATGAGCATTTTCACTAAATAATACATTACATTTCGGCTTATTTCTCACCAAACCCTATTGTGTAACTTCCGAACAAGACATGAGTCACATAAATAATTTCTGAATTATACTTTAACTGCCGTTGTACTGAGCATAAATTTTTTTTTTTTTTTTCTCAATTTCTCCCTTTGTGTTAAGAAAAAGAAAGAAAGTCATATGGGGTTATAACAACACAGGGGTGAGTAAACAATGCTTGAATTTTCATTTTTGGTGAACTATCTCTTTAACTTGTTGGTTCAGTTCAATTATTGTCAACTTCAGGTAAGTTCAATCAATAAGGAACTCTGTTCACCCCCATTTTACTTATGCATTTCAACATATGGTATTTCTGAGTGCACAGGATATTCAGTGAGAAACAATGTAAGCAGTACTCGATTTTATTTCAAATCAAATCAAATCACTTTTATTGTCACACAACCATATGCACAAGTGCAACAGTGGGTGAAAGTCTTGGGTGCAGTTCGGAGCAACATACTGTAGCAGTCATGACAGTGATGAGACATATACCAATCTAAAATAAAAATCAGACTCACACAACACAATTTTCAAAACTAATATACACATAATTACACAACACAATAATAATATACAATGTACAGTATACAATACACACAATATAGAATACACATACAATAAAAATTTTATATAAAGTATATATAAAATATACAGTAGGTTGTATTGTACTGTATTGACATTCAGGCTGTTGGTTGATAGTCAGTTGCCAGTGTGTTGTTAAGAGAGAATATAATTTATGACAGTCCGGTGTGAGATAATAAGATTAATAAAGTGCAGTGCTGATGTATATTGATCGTGAGAGATCAAGAGTTCAAAAGTCTGATTGCTTGGGGGAAGAAGCTATCATGAATTCGGCTGGTGCGGGTCCTGATGCTGCGATACCGCCTGCCTGATGGTAGCAGTGAGAGCAGCCCATGGCTCGGGTGGCTGTAGTCTCTGATGATCCTCCGAGCTTTTTTCACACACCGCCTGGTATATGTATGTCCTGGAGGGAGGGAAGCTAACCTCCGATGATGTGTCTGGCAGTTCGCACCACCCTTTGCAGGGCTTTGCGGTTTTGGGCGGTGCTATTGCCGTACCAGGCAGTGATGCAGCCAGTCAGGATGCTCTCTACAGTCCTGGTGTAGAACCGTGTGAGGATGTGGTGGTTCATTCCAAACTTCCTCAGCCGTCTCAGGAAGAAGAGGCACTGATGAGCCTTCTTCACATTAGCCTCAGTGTGGACGGACCGTGTGAGTTCCTCTGTGATGTGGACACTCAGGAACTTGAAGCTGCTGACTCTCTCCACCGGTGCTCCATTGATGGTGATGGGGCTGTGTTCTCTATCTCTTCTCCTGAAGGTGAATTGAATTATTTAATTATATATATTTATTTTAACTATGAAAAGTTGGCGTTAAATACCAGAATGGAACCAGGTTGCTTGAGGGGAGGGTTTGAAAAATAAGAGAGATTTGTGACGTCAACCAAACATAAATGTTGTTTAAGAGGTGGAGCAAGTTAGTACATTTTTATAAAAGATCATTTAAGACAAACAATGCAATGACTCACACATTAATAAAGTAAACAGGATCAATTTGATTTCAGGTTGACTTTAAGGTCTCTAAAAACTACATGTGATGTGTGTGTTATTAGTTCAAAATCTGGATGGTCGGGTTGATATATCGCTCAGGTTGCAAAACTAACAAACAACTTTGACAGAAGGGCTGAGACATCTTGTCTGTGAGCCTCTTTTGGAGCCAAAATCTCTCATTCACCAAGCTGAAATTGCACATAAATTACCTTGAAGTGCTTCATGTTCTTCTTGACTGTTTCTCCAGTTCCACCCTGGCTGGCAACTCTCACAGCATACTAAAATCGGAAAATAAAAATGAAAATGAGAGAAACAGTATCCTCTTCCAAATAAAATCCCTTGCCAAGTAAACTTTCTCCAAGGCTGAGCTAGAACCATTGTGAAAATATAGAGTTCGACACAAGTATCCTTAATGTTTATGTGTAGCATTTGTGCTGTCATCGTAAGGTTTGTCTTTAGAATTACATTGAAGTGTCGCGATAAGACAAGCCAGGAGAAGAAACAGGTTACTGCCAGGTTTATAGCTGACAATGTTTGGTCAAGAATTTGCCTTCCTTTGCAGAGAATGGAGCCTCTCGTTTGCAGGTTTGAAAATGAGGGCCTTCATAAATATCCTTCTCACCACAGTAAAATTTGCAACATAATTATATACTCCATGAAGCCTTAATGTAGGGTGGCCAGACATCCCGTTTCTCCCGGGACAATCCCGTATTTAAGCACTTTTATAGTGTCCCTACTTATTCTGAAAAAATCGTGTTTTGTCCCGTATTTCTCCTCTCCTAAAATTTCTCTATCGCATGTGCAGCTTTCTAAGTCATGTCAGTATTCTAATCAAAGGTAGCCAAGGAAACAGCTTGTAAAACCAATAAAATCACACTGTGTTATTTGAAGTACATGATTGGATTAAACTATCCAATCACAATACCCTTAATAGACAGTTGCTTATCATTCTGTTGTGAACGGCAATAGCTTTGCACATTCATGACCTGAGAAAAGTCTTGCAGGCCAGGCTGGAGGAATCATTCATACATTCTGACATTAAAAAACAGTTGGATGCCCTGGTTGAAGCTGGTGACATGCGAGCGGATGATTTATTTTGTGCAGTAAGAAACTTTTATTCAGCATTGGTGGATTACCTCCAAAATTGGAGCCACTCATTGGAGAACACAGAAAAACTTGAGAGGGCCCTACTGAGAGACATCCCAGAGTGGAAAGACATTCAGAACAGCCTCAAACACTTCTACCCCAGAATCCCTGCTCTCAGTTTGATTGACGAAATCACACTCTTTGATGAGTGGGCTTGCGTGAAAAACATTGTCACTCGTTGCATCACTGAGTGGAACATGAACAAGACGGCCATGTCTGAGAGATGGACAGATGTTTTTCGTGAACTGGAGAGCAAGACGGAGTCAGAGTCTTAGCCAAGTTCGTGGAGTTTGTTTTATGCCTGCCTGGGACATCTGCATCTGTGGAGCATGTGTTCTCATTAATGAACGCAGCATGGACATCGGATAAATTTCAAATCAGTGTAACAGTCATGAAGGCAATTCTTTTCGTACGTCTTAATTTTGGACTGGACTGCTCTGCATTTTAAGATAAACTCTTGAAAGACAAGCACACTCTGAGAAAAATTGCTGCCAGCGAAATGTATGGGCCTGCGGATGCACCTTCTACTTTGCATTGATCTGCGCCTAGTTAAGGATACGTCAATTTCATTTTTGCAGGGAGGGGGCAGTCCCCTATTCCACAAGCAGGAATCTGGTCACCCTACCTTCATGTCCTCTCTGGAACTATTTGAAAGTCTCTGCAAAACAGTAGTGCAATAAGATCAGAGACCAAATCACAATTCTTACCCACCAACTGGTTGTAAACTAGAAACCTACAACCAGTCAGTTCTGGGTCCACTCCTGAAATCCCAAATGGTCTACATGTTAATTTTGAATTAGGACAACCAATCGCTGTTGTACTGTAACTTGCATGTGTGCAGTGTTGGTTAGTAATGAACTACATGTAATTTGGATTAAATAATCAGGTTACAAAAATCAAGTTTTTGTAATAAGAGTGCATTACATTTTAAAACAAACATAATCAAATTACAGTTACATTTTAATAAGTTACATGATCACAATCTTGGCAAAATCTTGACATCTGTCGCACACTGATAAGCGAGAGAAACTTGTTCACAGTGGGACGCATGTTCATACGAGAACTTGTGTTTAGTCCTGTAAACAATGCAAGTTCTCATGAACACTTGTGCTACTGTAAACCAGCTTTTCTCTTATCAATTATCAATCATATCAAACTCACATTAAAAGGAAAGTAAGGTTTGGAATGACATTAGTGTGTGTAAATTATGACAGAATTTCCATTTTTGGGTAAAATATTTCATTAAAATATAAATGCAACAAACACACAGTTAACTTTTTTTACTTTTTTGCCCTCTGTTTACTTTATGGTTAACAAGTTTAATGGTTGTCAACTTTATTTGATAAGTTCAAGCGATAAGGCAATGTAATTTGGATTACATAATCAGATGAAAAATATCAAATTCTTGTAATTAGTGTGCATTACAGGTACAGGTACAGTCACATTTACCTTTGCGTGGCAAAATTCTGCAGGCCAAGAAGGCCTCCTTTTAATGCTGCACTTTATACTCTGAGACCGATATTAAAAAGAAACTTACCACTAAAATTATATCCTTGTCCATTGTGAATATTCAGTGTACCTCTGTACAAAGTACCGCCCACACAGGTGGTCACTGCCAAACCAAGGAACTTCCTATTGGTCAATGTCAATGTCAAAGTTCACCAAATCTGTGAGGGGAAATTCTTCACCACCGGAAGTCCATCGTGGTCACATTTACTTTCACACAGTGAAATTTTGCAGGCGAAATACTGTCATTTCAGTGGGAATCCGCACGATCATGAACTTTTCGCAGATTCCCATTGAAATTACTGTTTTTCACCCGCGGAATTTCACTGTGTGAAGGAAAATTTGACAACGCCTTAAAGCAAAGCCTAAAAGGTGTGATTTCCCTGCCTTCATGTGATTTCTGAAGAAAGCCGGTTATATCCACCGCTTAAGATTATAATTTACTTGTTAACTAGTTTACTAAAATTAAAACAAAGGAATGTTAATTGGTGCATAGTGCACTTAAAATTGCACCAATTAACATGCACCGTCAGGTCATGTGCATGTACTTGTAAATTAACACTTTATGTAATGCTCTTGTAAAACTGTATGACTTTCTTTCTACTGTGGAACACAAAAGGAGATGTTATGCACATTGTTAGCCCCAGTCACCATTCACTTTCATTATTTGTAAAAAAAAAAAATAATAATAATAATAATAATGCAATGAAAGTGAATGATGACTGAGGCTAACATTATGCATAACACCTCCTTTTGTGTTCCATGGCAGACAGAAAGTCATACAGGTTTGGAACAACATGAGAGTCAGTAATAGATGACTAAAACATTTTCATTTTGGTGTGAACTACTGTAGGGCTGGTCAATATGGCCAAAAATATTATCACGATATTGTTTTTTTCATATTATACAATATTAATTTAAACAATTTACAATTTACATTTCATACCATTAAAGGTGCAGTATGTAAGATTCAGAAACCCTTGTTATTAATGACACCTGTGGCTGTTAAGTGAACTGCAGCCTGTTGCTCGTGATCGCGCGCACACACTCTATAGGGACGCGAGCGAGCATGACTCCATAGGGAAGCGAGACTGAACATGATTCACCGGCATCATGATGACAGATGAGGTAGCATAATAAAAATTACACAGTTTTGATTGTTTTACTTCAAACTTTGAGACTGTATATTATATTTGACTCTCCAGTGCTGCAATAGGTCTAAAACAAAGTGCGGATATAGGTCTGACTATGCGAGACTGTAGTTTGAAGTTATCACTTTTCTTTGCATGGTACATTGACTGCATTTATACGATAGCCTATGTCGGCGTTAGCTAGCTAGCCAGCTTTATCAATAGCTGTTAGTTAAATTTGGTGGATGATGACTGTAGCTGTTTATAAAATAGACTGTACATTATAAATATGTTGACACAATTCAGTATTGATGTGATTCCATCACAACTGTCATTTTGATATATCGATGTGCTATTATTTTATAATAATAGAATGTATATATTTTCTGTATAACCAAGTTACATTACACTAATGAATGGAGCTTTTTGCATTATGCTGAACATTGTCTAGCATTCATTTAATGTGTTATTGTAGTTTACCTTGCTGAATAATTACAGATTAACATTAGGTCAGTTACTGTGAATCACCATACCTGATTTTTAGTATAAAGAGAAGATCGTTGAAATTATTTGAAAGTTACGAAGCAAGGTAGCTTGCAATTCGTCAGTGTTAGCAGGCAAGATCAAGTTAGCTAAAATGACACAGATCAATCCTTATGGCACTATATTTCACATGCTTTGCAGTTATGTAAGCTTACCTGTCCAATAAGAAGAACGCCAATTCAGGGTCGGTTTTGATCCCCAAAACCAAATGAAGGTCCCTCCAGTTATCAAAAGTCCTGCTGATGTTCACTCTAGTTTACGCTCGACCACGATCACGTTCCCACTTAGCCAGACGGGATTCAGAAATTATTATTTTTTTAATTTATTGTTTGGCTTACTCAGAGTTTGTGTAGGAGTCGGTGTTGTGCTGGATTCCATCTCTAAGATAACGTTACCTAGTATTGCAGACTGTCTGTTGACGCTGTTGAATAGCGGAAGAGAAGCACTGAGGCAAGGCTCTCGGGAGTGCGCATAAACGTCACATCCTTTGGATTTTCCTGGCAAAAGCGACCCGCTCCCTTTGCATGAAAATCAGTCTACAAGCTTTAATAGGCAACCTAGGAAGTCCGGGAAGGGCTCATTTTTTAAGTTGCGTAACAAGTTGTTCACACATTGGCAAAAAAAAAAAAGGTGAATATTACATGAAAAATGTTACATATTGCACCTTTAATGGAGGAGAAAATGCATTCTGCATGTTTGTTCGAACTCAAGAATGAATGTAAACATAACTTGTTTGTTTACAAGTAAACCGCAGAGGTAAGCTACTTCTAAAGTATACACAGTATAAGATTTAATCCTACATAAGGTTTGTTTTACCTCTTTCGATGAAATTCATCTTCAGCTGACGTTTGACTCCATTGAAAGTCTTTCTTGTGATGCTTAACACTCCAGTTCAGTAGGTGGCAGTAATGCACCATAAACTGGATTGCCAACTACCAATAAACATCACAGGAAGAAGAAACACTTTCTTGCCTGTGACAGTGATATGGATCATGATAAAACATTTAACTAAACAATACATAAATAAACAGCAATGGTGTTGATGTCGGAGTTGCTGTTGTGTTCAGTCGATAGTGTTGCAGCACCAGTGCTGTTTTGTTCGGTACACAATGTTATTATATTAGCCAGATAGCTAGCTAGCGGCCACTGAGCCTCATTACTGGTTTCCATGACAGCAGAGCTATGTAGACGCTAGCCTGCTAATACTTCCTAACAGGCTGATTTCATGACTGTGATTCAGTTAGATAGTTTTGTGTACAACTTTGCCAGACTGCTTGCGTTTTTAGCCAGACGTACCTGATTCGATCTGCTAGATGTAGAACATCTAGGCTAAATATAGAAAATTAATCAAAAAGTTTGCAATCGATATTGAAAATATTTTTTCAGATAAATATCAATATAATTTTATCACCCAACCCTAGGGCAAACTATCCCTTTATAATATGTTCCTCTTTGCCCCTTTTTGTGTAATTGTCAAAAAGATTATTCTTCTGAAAAACTTTAAACTAGCCACAAAATTGCTGCAAATTTGCCACTCGTTATTTTCTCATGAAAATGAGCTCGTGATTCACCGCAAATGTTTGCCAGAAGATTGCAGCTCTTCACCGGTAGTGGTGAACCTCCGGCAAACCTTTGGCAACAATGGATAATTTGCTGCAAGTTTCCCGCAAAGCTCATTTGCATGTGAAAATGATCTGTAGCCAGTTTGCGGCAAGTTTGCAGCAAATTTGCAGTGAACTCTAAATTTTTGTAAGGGCAGACACCAAATAATTTAGAGCTAGATCAAAGCAATCTAATAGATTAAGCTACTGATTACAATTTTAGTCATGCCATTTCTAATCATTACCAGATTACACTTCAGAAGTAATCTACCTAACACCGCTTGTGTGATACAAGTCCCAGTATTTCTAGGGTTCATGAAAGAGAAAGCAGAGCATATCACTGGAGAGGCTTCATTGTGGTCAAAGCACAACCACCTTTTTGAATGGGCGAACACAAGCTCAAACAATATATCCATTGTAGTGTGTACACAGTGCATATTTCTGGTGGGGTACTGTCAGAGAAGACAGATTGCTGGAAGACGTAAAAGCAATTGCGCTTAAATAGTGACGACATTATGATGGACAGCCGAGCATGTCTAACATTGGTTTGTGCGGGCCACAAGCCTAACAAGGAAAGAACTGAGGAGGACTGCAGGCCACAGTCATCTGGTTTGTTCTTTGTGAATAAAAAAGGAAGAATCAAGTTGGATAGAATTTGTGATAAAGTGTTTTCTGGTCTTTTATAAGAGATAGGACAGTCTTCGTTCAGGAATGTTTTTAGTCAGCCATGTTCTTTTTTTAAGGTCAGGAAATGTGGGTTAGCTGAGAACAAATTTTACATGATTTGTCTGGCAGAATTCTTTGTACCAGCAAAGAATGTGCTCATGACCAGGCCCACACAGAATCTGAGCACTTTGTTGCATTTTCTGTGCTGATTTTGAGGGAGAATTTGTGGAATTCTGGTAAAATAAATATGCTGAAGAGGTTAGGATAGGTTCTGTTCTTGGAGATCAACGAGAAGAGCACGGCGCTAGTATCATGGGTTTGATTCCCTGGGAAAACATGTACTGATAAAATGTATACTTTGAATGCAAAGTCCCTTAGATAAAAGTGTATGCCATATTTATAAATGTAATGTAAACTAAGCGTACTACATTCATATTTGTATTTGAAAGCATAATTTGCCAAAATATTTTTCTGCGCTACTAGCATCACCAAACAGGTTTTCTGAACAATCCCCCTGCCTGCCATTGGTCGGATAAACAGATAGCCCCACCCCAAACACACATAATCACACAGGAAATGGGCATGGATAATTTTTAAGTTCATGTACCCCAAAACCAACCCCATTCATCTGAATTACTGGCAAGCGACATCCCCCATCAGACATTTTTGCATCAATACATGCGTGAACGCATTTCCCTCTAGTGCTACTGAGACACGGGTTCTAGTCCAATGGAAACAAGGAAGTTTCCCACCCCCCAAAGCACAAGTGAAGCAAAGGGTTGAATTGTATCATCATGTCACTAACACTAGCGAAATGTGATGTAACTGAAAAGACATGCACTTTCAGCGCATTTGGTTTAGGGTGTATGGTTAATAAAATATGCATTCCTGTTGACTATATTACATCATTTAAAACTAAAAATACATCTCGCTTTTGGCACCACTCTGTAAATATTTCACCCGGAAACTGGAGCACACACCCGCTCAAACATTCACCAACACTTCTAGCTTCGGCCACTGGGGGCAGTGATTTAAATTTCAGTAAGCACAGACCAATTTCAGCAGCAAAACTTTCAATTTACTGTCGCCTGAATTCACATGCCAATGTTGCTGCGTTTTGACATTTAATGGGTGCAGATTCCATCAAGAATGTGAATGGACCCTCTTAAATAGTGCAAATTCAGGCCAGATTTCCCTATAGACTTTAGCAATGTAAATGAAAGATGAACAATATATTACTGATTTTGCATTCAATTAAAGACCTCTTTCTTATGGCACCTTGAGTTCTTCTGTTTATTCTGATATTGTAAAATGTGGGTGAAGAAAGAGAGAGAGAGAGAGAGAGAGAGAGAGTGAGAGAGGGGGGGGGGGGTGACTGAACATGAGGGAAAGTTTTAGAAAGGAATTAGCTGTGTGAGTTTAAGGCATCAAACAGCCTCATTGTCTCCCTGATGCCTGTTTTCATTCAACAGGCAAGCCAGTTAATCCCAGGAATTAGGCCTAGATGAAGTACGAAAAGATGGACCACTGGGACAAGCACCCCTGGTCAATCTTGAAACATCTGGACACAAACACAAGTCTACAAACAAATTTTGCTGTAGAAACAAAAATATTCACTAATATTGGCAAAGATTTTGCTGGCAATATGAATTTAAGCAACAATGTGAACACCACAATGATTATAATGTGCTTTGATTTGCTCATTAAGTTTCTAAAGACCTTTAATCAGATGAATTTCAAACCTGGTCTAATAAAATCATGTTGCTATATCAACATTTGTGCAAAATTATTTTTACGTGGCTCGTTGTACATCTCAAACCAGCCGTCTGGCACCAACAATCATGCCACAGTCGAAATCACTGAGATCACATTTTCCCCCATTCTGATGGTTGATGTGAACATTAACTGAAGCTCTGGACCAGTATTTGCATGATTTTATGCATTGCACTGCTGCCACAAGATTGGCTGATTAGATAATCGCATGAATAAGTGTACAGGTGTTCCTAATAAAGTGCTCAGTGAGTATATATATATATATATATATATATATATATATATATATATATATATATATATATATATATATATATATATATATCACACACATACACATACACATACACACACACACACGCATACATAACCGGTCAAAAGTTTTGAAACACTCATTCTTTATTATAATTTTTTTTTTCTCACATTTTAGAATAATAGATTATGGGAACTATGGGAATTATGTTGTGACTTAAGAAAATCCAAAATAAATCAAAACTGTGTTATATTTTAGCATCTTCACAGTAGTCACCCTTTGCCTAGAATTTGCAGAAATGTACTCGACATTTTCTCAACCAACTTCTTGAGGTATCACCCTGGGATGCTTTTTAAACAGTATTGAAGGAGTTCCCATCTATGTTGGGCACTTATTGGCTGATTTTCTTTATTATTTGGTCCAAGTCATCAATTTCAAAAACTTTTTTTTTTTAATTAAATTTTAGTATTATAATGAAATAAATTTATATGGTGGCACAATTATATTTTTGTCTACAAAACTAATTTCAAACATTTAAGCATACGCCTTCAGATCAAAAGATTTTTAAGATCATGAGAAACATTTCAGTCAAGTGTTTCAAAACTTTTGACTGGTAGTGTATACAGCTCTGGAAACAATTAAGAGACCACTGCAAAATTATCAGTTTCTCTGGATTTATATTTGTTGGTATGTGTTTGAGTAAAATGAAAATTTTTGTTTTATTCTATAAACTACTGAAAACATTTCTCCCAAATTCCAAATAAAAATACTGTGATTTGGAGCATTTATTTGCAGAAAATGACAACTGGTCAAAACAACAAAAAAGATGCAGTGTTTTCAGACCTTGAATAATGCAAAGAAAACAAGTTCATATTCATTTTTAAACAATGCAATACTAATGTTTTAACTCGGGAAGAGTTCTGAAATCAATATTTGGTGGAATAACCCTGATTTTCAAATCACAGCTTTCATGCGCCTTGGCATGCTCTCTACCAGTCTTTCACATTGCTGTTGGGTGACTTTATGCTACTCCTGGTACAAAAATTCAAGCAGCTCGGCATTGTTTGATGGATTGTGGCCAGTTCATTACAGATCCTCCTGGTTGTCTAATGGTTAGATGGAGACCTGGAGAGGCCTACAAGCCAGTGTCTTGCACCTAATGTTAAATTTGGTGGAGGATCGGTGATGATCTGGGGGTGCTTCAGCAAGGCTGGAATCGGGCAGATTCGTCTTGGTGAAGGACACATGAATCAAGCCATGTACAAGGTTATCCTGGAGGAAAACTTGCTTTCTTCTGCTCTGACCAGCAGGACAATGCTCCATGCCACACAGACAGGTCAATCAAGGTGTGGATGGAGGACCACCGGATCAAGACCCTGTCATGGCCAGCCCAATCTCCAGACCTGAACCCCATTGAAACCCTCTGGAATGTGATCAAGAGGAAGATGGATGGCCATCAAACAAAGTCGAGCAGCTTGAATTGTTGCACCAGGAGTGGCATAAAGTCACCCAACAGCAATGTGAAAGACCGGTAGAGAGCATGCCAAGACATATGAAAGCTGTGATTGAAAATCAGGGTTATTCCACCAAATATTCATTTCTGAACTCTTTCTAAGTTAAAATATTAGTATTGTGTTGTTTAAAAATAAATATGAACTTGTTTTCTTTGCATTATCCGAGGTCTGAAAACACTGCATCTTTTTTATTATTTTGACCAGTTGTCATTTTCTGCAAATAAATGCTCTAAATGATAATATTTTTATTTGGAATTTGTGAGAAATGTTGTCAGTACTTTATAGAATAAAACAAAAATGTTTTTTTACTCAAACACATCCTTGTATATAGTAAATCCAGAGAAAGTGATAATTTTGCAGTGGTCTCTTAATTTTTTCCAGAGCTGTATATATATAATATTGTCAGAGAATTTCTGAACTTCTATTTAAATGGCAGAGAAACGATACTGGAGTAAGATGACTGCTATTTCTCAAGGTCTGAGGTTTTCCCTGTTGTAAATTCCAGATTACTGGAATCAAATGGATTCATAAGTCTATCATCATAAAACTCATGTACCTCTTTTTTGTCTAGCCTCATTCTGTCTGAACCAAGAGTATTTCTGTTTAGTATTATACAGTTTGTTGGCTTTTTAAACACACACACACACACATACACACTTTTATACAATCTCACACCCACATATTACTTGTTAACTTTTGATGTTGTGCATTCAAATAATTTGTTTGTGTAAACAGTAGGACAACCACAAAGCCTTGTAGGAGTTGAATGAGAGACAAATTAAACATTACAAGAGGAAATACATATTATTTTACCAAATTAAGGCGTTTTGCATTGTGACACAGACATGGAATTTCTACAGTTATGTTCACGGACCACATCCCACTTATAATATTTGTACATAAACATTTAGATTTACATTTCTGTTCCAGGAACATCATAACTTTTTCCATCTTTTTTCATCCTGTGGGTGGTATTTTCAAGCCTGGTAAATAAATACACAAGGACCAACCAGCGCAATTAAAATGTGAAAAGTGCAGTATGAATTAAATGCATACCTTTGCTATTACAGACTAAACATTGTCAATAAAGGAATTATTTATTAAAGGTGAAAGAAACTATGTCACAAACCCTCAGAAAAAGCTTAGCCATGCACGTCATAAAGTCAGTAAACAAAAAAAGGCATCCATTTCCTACATTTCCACTGTGGCTATATAATCTATAGTCTCTATAAGAGCTTTTTTTTTTTTTTTTTTTTTTTTTTTTACCTCTAGACACAGAAGACTAAGGCTAGAAACGTATGCAAATGCTTGGCCAATACATTGCGCTCTTGCTTCGCTATGATGGTAACAAACCTCAGTACACACTATGGGGCGACAGAGTTACCTTCAAATGTTACTGCCATTTTAAAATGATGTGTTGTTATTCAGGTAGCTAGCTATAAATGCATCGACTTGGCTCAGCAGGAGACAGTAGTTGACCTGAAAGAGAAAATGTAGAGGAAGTTTACATTAATGCCTGCTATAGAATGCAACATGCTATGAATTGCAGTGTGATACATTTCAGAATGGAACAATGCTCGAAATGGAGCTTGCTGAATAGAAACGCACGCACTACACACTTTATGTGAAAAGTACGTTTTGGGCCTAAACGCGAATAATCTCACAACCAGAAGGTTCCAAATAATCAAAACTTATGTGTTGAAGATGAATTACAGAGCCTTTTACTATTAATCAAATCAATCTTGGTCCATTACACCATTATTAATATAATCAATAAACCCCCAAAAATTGAATCTCAACATGGTAACTATGCTGATTAGTAGTGGTAACACTTTTATTTAATATGTAATCAGGGGCAGACTGGCCATAGGGAGAAAGGGGACACCCCCAACCCTCCACTCAACAACTTTTGGGCCAGTTTCTATGTAAAATCCAGGGCCGATTTCTCTTCTCAGTCCACCCCTGTATTTAATTTTGGACAGTTTATTTCCTTGTTAGCGAGCGGATAACATTTCCAGTTTCCAGTAACTTCAGCACTGCGCATCCATTAGGTTTGTTTTATATCCAAGGTAAAGACACTGTGAGCAAGCCGGGGCAATATGATATCTCATACGACTGGAAAACAGTCCAGGTACAGGCCCAGAATAGAAAATCAGAGATGACACAGAAGGGTGGGGGTAGAGAAATTTAGGAGCTAATATAAAAACAGGCATAATTCAATGAACAGTTAAACGTCTTTGCAGGCTTTTTGGATACCTTAAGTGACCAATGCCAAGAAGACAGGCACAATCAATTAAAATTTACTTTACAGGAACAGAAATGTTTTAATATCATACAGTGGGGTCCAAAAGTCTGAGACCTCAGTGAAAAATCCCATTTAAACCTGAAAATAAACCTTACAAATTTTAAGCAAACAAAAGTTATTATGCAAAGTAAAGAATAAATTTTTAACATTATGGAGTACTACTAGGTCATGAAGCAAACTTGTGACTTTGACCTTGTTAAGTCCTTTGTTCTAGTAGCGGCTCATGAATACAGAGAAAGGTGGGGCAGATTTTGCAATTTATAAGTTATAGTGCGCTATAGGTTATGTATAACCACTGTTTTTTTACATTATTGAACTAATTCAACTCATTATACATAACATAATGAATAATATAAATATCTACATGCCATTTACACGGTACTAAAAAATGAAATGCTTAATAATAATAATAAATATAGCTGCAAGCAGCAATAACGGGGCCAAGCACCAAAATGGCAAGCATTGCACAGCATTAACCACAACCCAAATATAACATATAGCGCAAAAACAATCAACATTACACTAGCTTTGAACCTATGACTTTCTGTTCAACAGGTCACTGCACAGTCCACTGGACCACAGAGCCACAACATTGACAGTCACCAAAGGGACATGCCAAGCATAGAGCAATCACAGTCAATCATCATAGTCACCATACTCAACTTCATATTCATGTAAATTTACAACAAAATGAAAGTCAAAATTTGATTGGAGAAAAACACAGCAACAATTTAGTAAGCACAATGCAAGGATGTCCGTAACAACAGAAATTTTAACTGCATGATTTGTTGAGGTGGGGATTCGCACCCATAGAAACTATAAACCAGTGCGTTAACACACTGAGCCTCTTAGTTGACATGTCAGACTGAAGGCAAAGAGACATAGCAAGGTTAGAATCAGCATACAAGTGTGGATTATCTTTTGAACTGTAGGTGGCGCTGTATAAAAACTGCTCAGGTATCCACAGGACATGATGATTATGATGCATAAAAATGTCCTTTTAAATCTGACAATGCTTTTAAAAGATATATCATTTTTTTAATAAAATTCAATATAGCAGAGGGACATTATGGCTGACATGAGAAAAATCTGTATCGTTGAAATCCACGTGACTTAAGGAATCCGCAGTCACCAACCCCATGATTTTAGGAAATATGCTTCAAAAGTTACGGGCAAAAATATATTTTTTTACATATTTTGCCCCATAGGTGGCGCTGTATCCAACTTTGCATGTACCCTCAGATCATGGTCCTGATGAAGCATACCAAGTTTCGTTTCGATAGGACAACCCGTTTCCGAGATACAGCTTCACATCCAGTTTCATATCAACCTTGTTAAACTTTGTGCTGCCATAACAAGTTTTAAAGAAAATTGTAATTATAATTTTTGTTTGGCTTCGTCTGGAGATTATTTTGAGCCATTGTTTAGACAAATCTGACAATGTTTAAAGGACATGAATCTTTTAAACTGTAAACATCATTATCCAAGCTGGCAGCTACTGTAATGGGCGGAGTTATAATGTATGGGGGTTCATTTGAATCATTAAGAGGAAAAAGGTTCAAAAGGTACACGCAAAAGAAAATTGCATTTTTGGACTGGTGGTGGTGCTATGGTGTTTGTCCTAGAGGTCTCAAATTTGCTATGGGGACTATTCATGACCACCTCTATCAGTGTGACAAATGTCATAATTTTCCTATGAACGGTTCTATGGGCTACAAATCCCATTGAGAGGAAGAAGCAGAATAATAATACTAATGGATACAATAGGGGCTGGGCACCTTTGGTGCTTGGCCCCTAATAATACTAACAGATACAATAGGGGCTATGCACCTTTGGTGCTTGGCCCCTGAATATAGTTACAAGCAGCAATTACAGGGCCAATTCATAAGCACAATGCAAAGGACTCCAGCACAACAGTCACAAAGTTTATACAAGCTAAAGTGGGTATCAAACTAGGGTTCACCCAGTCTTTTGAATTGAAGCCCAGAGCACTAACCATGGCGCCACCCAATCGTCAAGTCTGACTGACATCAAAGAGACATTCTAGGTTGAGAGTATACAACTATTTCTGAGAAAATAGTTACAGCTAGTTATTTTTTTTTTTTTTTAATTGAAGCAGGAATTACGCAATAAAGCACAGTCTACATTGTAGTAAGCACAATATGAAGACTCAGAGATCAACAGAAGTACAAATTTTAAAACAGCTCTTTCATGGACTCAAACTCACAACCTTTTGACCTACATTCCAATGCTATAACCACTGGGCCATTCAGTTGACACAGCTCAAAAGTGACAAAGAGATATTCCAAGCTGATCAAAGCAGGTTATATATATATATATATATATATATATATATATATAGACACACACAACCATTCAAAAGTTTAGGGTCACTCACTCATTCTTTTCTTTTTTTTTTTTTTTTCACATTTTAGAATAATAGTAAAGTCATCAAAACTATGGAATAACATAAATGGAACTATAGGAATGATGTTGTGACTAAAAAAAAATCAAAAATAAATCAAAACTATGTTATATTTTAGCATCTTCAAAGTGGCCACACTTTGCCTAAATTTTGCAGAAATGTACTCTTGACATTTTCTCAACCAGCTTCTTGAAGTATCACCCTGGAATGCTTTTTAAATAGTATTGAAGGAGTTCCCATCTATATGCTGGGCACTTAGTGGCTGCTTTTCTTAATTATTCGGTCCAAGTCATCCATTTCAAAAACTTTTTATTTTTATTTTTATACAATTTTAGTTTTGTAATTAAATAAATTAATATGTTGGCACAATTATATTTTTGTATACAAAACAATTTCAAACATTTAAGCATACACGTTCAGATCAAGAGGTTTTTAAGATCATGAGAAACATTTCAGGCAAGTGACCCCAAACTTTTGAAGGGTAGTGTGTATATATATATATATATATATATATATATATATATATATATATATATATATATATATTAAAAATTCTCTCTGCTATTTCCAGAAGACATAGAATAAGTTAGCCTAATTCATTACATTACAAATTTTGTTTAAATTGACTAAGCATTTTGTCCACTATGTGGCGCTGTCTCCAAACTTCTTAGGTACCCTCAGGGCATGATGTCCAAGACCCCAATTTTCATTCAAATCAGACAAAATGTTTAAAATATACATTCGTTTTTTATAAAATTCAAAATCCGTGGCCCATGCATTTTAAGCATTTAGGCCTTCAGTGCGATTCATGCCATTAAGAAAACACAGTTTCACAATTAATAAAACACTGTATGCCTTTCGTACATTACGTGGCAGTCAACTAATAATACTAACTGACATTTTAAAAACAGAACCAAGGAGGTCTTATACCAAGAAAAATCTCTCTAATAATATTTGCGATTTAAATTTTGCTTGCAATAAATTTTGTTTCGTCAGGGTACACGGATACTTTTCAAAACTTGATCCGACACTGAATGCTCAAGCAGCCTAATTTACACTTAGCAAACTCCTGATGTTGCTATAATAATGTAAAAAGCACTTACCAATTTGCTTGAAGTGAAAATCAGTCCTCCCTTCCTGTTTACTTAATCAATCACACGATCATGCAGAACATCTCAGGTTTTTAAATCCATAAGGATCTCTTTCTCATCGGCAATAACAGCAGTGATGACAGCTGTCTCGTCAGCATCTCGTGCTCTTTGCTTTCAAATTATGATTGCGTCACTAAAGGTCAGCTAGAAGGCCTGGACTAGGACATATCCTGATGAATCTGACAATCTGACTTTAGATGCCTATTCACTGCATAATTGAGGGATTCTGTGGAAATTCTGAAGGCCTGACGGGGTGGAGATCAGACTCATGCGCTGCTTCGGCTAAGGAGCATGGCTTCGGGCATGCGATTTGTGAAACAGTTGTCACACTTTGCTTGTAAGCATCGAGGAATAAATTCTGATTGGATAAACGTTTTGTTTTTACTATTCATTTGTGGATGAATTAGGAGTAGAAAGCGATTGGAAATACATAGGCAAAAAGGTGAATGAGAATGAAAAGATGAAATATTATTTATTTATTAGGCATGTTACGCCAGCAGAGAAGGCTTTGTTGGCCCTGAGAAATCGCCACTGCCTACGCTACTGTCCTCTTGCAAAATACGAAAAAGTAAATATGGGAAATATAAAGTTTTATTCAGTGCACACAGTGTCAAGGCTTTTTGACATACAATTTTCTATCACCTACCCTTGTCTTTGATTTCCAAACTATTCTTATGTTTTTCTTGTCAAGACCAAGAATTTGCAATAGAAACAACACACTGTTACACACCCATCGGCAATCTGTCACACTGCTGGCATGCACTAATACTAAAGTGAGCTTTGGTATGGCACTACGTTTATGGGCAGATTGATTTCTGCCCCAATACGTCTCAATGAGGGCTCATTGCAGTACCATATTTGACCACAGATTTCCGTTGGAAAAATGAGAGGTGCTGTGGAGTTTGGGATGGCAGCAGATTCTCTGCCCCACATGCTAGTTCTACAGTATATCAAACACAATGTAACAGAGGTTTCAGCAACATTACAACTTAAAAATAGAATAAAAACTTATATTATGCCTGCTTTTAAATACACATGTCAGCATTTTGAACACATTTACAGGTTAACAAATTACATTATTAGCAGTTTATAGAATAGATCTATGTTTTCAAGGGGATGAACATTTAGGTGGGGCTCTGTCCTACCTGCCCATATAGAGGAGCTGCTTTGTACAAAAGGTAAAATTTCCTTGCTTCCAATGAAGCACACAAGATGTTCTTTGAAACATTCTCAAATCATGTTGGATAACATGGATAATCTGGTTTTGCACAAACTTGTGGAGTCCAAGCCAGCTCGAGAGCATGCTGTCATTACAGCAAAAGACTAAAGCCCCAATGAGAGCAGAGCGACTTCCGGCGACACAAGCAACAGTGACTGTTGGTGATAGATGACGCCGTGGTGAACGACAAGACAAAGTTGAGAAAAGTTTTACTTTATGCAAATGACGAATGACATTCGGGAGTGACTACCAATGAGAGTGAAGACAGTAGAGCTCACTTCATCCGTCTCCAGGCAGTGAGTGTAGGAAAGACTGGAGGCGAATGCAGGCAAGACGGAGAAGTTAACTTAAAAGTTTCTGTGACAAATTTCACTGTTCTATATAATTTGTCTGTAACCACATACATGAATATAGCCTGATAAAAATGATACGTGGAAAAACATGTCAGCACTCCGATTGAGTTTGATTCATAAATTAATAGATTGTTCATTTTGTTCATGATATGATGCATTGAGCACTGTTGCAGGTTATATAAAAACACTCTCCCCTGCAAAATGTTCATTTTTAGAAGCAATAGAACTGATCCCTTGTCAAATTAGAATGATATCCTTGTTTTACTGAAATTATAATCTGTAATCAGAATTTTCAAAGCTACTACGGCCAGATGTGCAGTCCACCAATAACATTAAAGCGACAGTAGTAAGAACGCCCACCAGCGAGACAGACCGCAGAGTCTAGCGTCACCACGCGACAACAGGGCTTAAGAACACATAAGCAATATAAGCAGAATGTCACCATTCACTATCATTGTATGGAAAAAAACATGCAATTAAAGTGAATTGTGACTGGGGCTAATATTCTGGCCAATATCTCCTTTTGTACTCCACAGAAGTAATTCATGCAAGCAGGGTTGTGAGGGTTACTTATGAAATGTATTCCACTACAGATTACAGAATACATGCTGTAAAATGTAATTTGTAATGGATTCCGTTAGATTACTCAAGGTCAGTAACATATTCTATATACTTTGGATTACTTCTTCAGCACTGGTAGATTTTTTCACTTGTAAGACAAAATACACATGTTAAAAATACATTCTCTGAAAAACCTAAATATCTTATGCAGTGTTGTTTCTAAAACAAGATTAATCTAATTGATCTTGTTTTAAGGATTTTTAGATATTTTTACAGGAAAACAATACAAAAATTATTATCAAGAATATGATTTTTGCCCTAATATCAAAGGTCTTACTAGAAAAAAGAAATTATGATCCAACGTGAATTTTCTTGATAAAAAAATATGATAGTGCCTGGTAACATGTGCATGTAAAATGGCTAGAAATAGCATTTTAGCTTAGCGTAAAGCTGACAGTTTACAAGGTTTATTTCTATTTCTTCTGCTCCAAACTTACTTCAAACTTACTTCTCTGTCTGCTCATATGAATGTAATACATCATACTAAGAAAGTGTTTCACCGCTGTTCAAATGCACTTTGGATCGCATCTTTTATATGTATAAATGTTTTCCATCTGAAAGGACTAAATATTAAATGAAACAAATGACAATAAAATGCAAAGTAATCTCTTCAGGAATCAAAATACTTTTTGAATGTAACTGTATTCTAATTACCAATGATTTAAATTATAACTGTAGTGGAATATAGTTACTTATATTTTGTATTTTAAATACGTAATCCCGTTACATGTATTCCGTTACTCCCCAACCCTGCATGTGGGTTTGGGTGGAACAACATGGGGGTAAATGATGACACAATTAAAATGTTTTTTTTTTTTTTTTTAATTCACTCAAATTGTTAAGCTGATAATATATTTTGTAATGAAAAAAATATCTATATTAAAGGAATAGTTCACCCAAAATTGAAAATTATCTCACCATTTACTCAACATCATGCTATCCCAGATGTGTATGACTTTCTTTCTTCTGCAGAACACAAATTAAGATTTTAAGAGGAATATTTCAGCTCTGTAGGTCCATACTGTCACGGATCCATCTGACCCTCCTGCCACATACACTCAACCCTCTCTCTCCCCTGAATACTGATCGCCCACACCTGCCTCCAATTACTGCGTCAAACAGCTCCTCTATTCAAACCTCATTCTCCTGTCTGGTCTGGTCTCAACTTTGTATACAGACTCATATAACTGTATCTCCATACGTCTTCTCCGCGATTCTTCTCCACCTCTACTCCAGCGATCCCCGTAATCCTTCTCCCCAACGTAAGCACCTTAGTTGTGTATTCACCACCTTAAGGATAATCACCTCCAGAGTCAGCACCAGCCATCATCGTGCTATTGATCTTCACATCTGCCCCGAACTGTTAAATTACAACTCACCTGCTTGTCTTTGTTTGTGTTTGTTTTGGTCTCAATAAACACCTGCTATTGGGTTCAACACCTTCATCGAGTCTGGGTATTCGTAACAGAAGACCAGACCTAAAAAAGCCATGAACCCAGCAGGTCTGGATCCCTTCCAGGAGCTGGTTGACACTCTCCGGCGAGCACTCACTCTATCGGCTAACAATATCTTCTCTGGTCTATTCCGCCAGTCCCGTGGTCAATCCAGCACCCTACTCTGGATTGGCGGAGGACTGCGGCGGCTTTCTGCTCCAGTGTTCGCTCGCGCTTGAGATGCAGCCACATCAATTCCCCACAGAGCGGGTGAAGGTTGCCTACATCATCTCCTTTCTGGCCGGACGAGCGCTACAATGGGCCCATTCACTTTGGGATCAGAATAGCCCGGTAACACAATCACTGGATAGTTTCACCTAGCACTTTAAGGAGGTATTTGGACGCCCTGAGGGTGACACTTAAGCTGCAGAACTGCTTCATAATCTTCGTCAGGGTCAGAGTTCCATCAATGACTATGCCCTTAAGTTCCGCACTCTGGCAGCATCTAGTGGTTGGAATGAACCCACTCTGCTTACCACCTATCGCCTAGAACTCGAGCCGAAGCTGCGGCTGCATTTCTCATCCTACGACAACACCATGGGGCTGGAGCCCTTCATCCAACTCTCAATCCGAGTAGCCAACCGCATGAAGAACTGCCTTGATGAGTTGCCCACCTTGCAGTCTCCACCTTTCCCTCCACAAAGGTCCCTTTATCACTCTCCAGAACCAAACAGCGAGTCCATGCAGATGGATGCTTTTCGACTGACCTCGGCAGAGCGCCAACGTTGGCTGAACCAGGGTCTGTGCCTGTACTGTGGCGGTAAGGGACACGTAATCTCTGCATGTCCCATTCTTCCTCCCCGTCCACTGGTGAGTCACATTAACACTACAAGGGTCTGTACCTCTCCTTTGTTGACCAGTGTAACGCTTACTGGTCATGGTTTTTCTCTTTCAGTACCCGTACTCCTTGACTCTGTCTCAGCCGGCAACTTCATCTCGGACATGCTTTGCCACAAACTCCAAAGGTGACCTTGTGATCCCAAGCTCCAAATTCACTCCATAATCGACAAGCCCTTAGGAAAAGGTATCATACGTCACTGCATGGGTCCAGTCAAACTCCAAGTGGGATGGTTGCACAGCGAGGACATTACCCTACTGGTTCTGGAGAGTTCCACCGCAGACATCGTATTGGGAGGTCCGTGGCTCATACAACATTCCCCCGTCATCTCCTGGTCTACCGGTGGTGTCCTGAAGGTGGGGCCCCAGTTCTTTCCTTCCTGTTTCCCAAACCGTCTCACTCCCAGACCCAAAGTTTCTGTCAGGAGATCTCTCCCTCTCAATCTCATCACAACCACCATCGAGAGCCCTGTCAGTTCTACCACTGTGGAGATCCCTTCCTGCTATTCCCGCTTCCAGGACGTCTTCTACCCCTTGCGTGCCTCACAGCTACCTCCTCATCGACCATGGGACTGCGCAATTGACGTCATCCCCGGTGAGCCAGTTCCCCTTGGCAAAATCTACTCTCTTTCCATTCCCGAGCAGAAGGCCATGGAGGATTATATCAAGGAGGCCCTCAGTCAAGGATACATCCGGCCTTCCACTTCCCCTGCTGCTTCGAGTTTCTTCTTCGTGGCTAAGAAAGACGGAAGCTTACAGCCCTGTATCGACTACCGCTCCCTCAACAGGATCACAGTCAAGTTCCGGTATCCGCTTCCCCTCATCCCAGCTGCCTTGGAACTGTTGAGAGGAGCCACTATTTTCACCAAGCTGGACCTTCGCAGTGCATACAATTCGAATTCAGAGGGGAGACGAATGGAAAACAGCCTTCGTGACTCCCACCAGCCACTATGAATACCGAGTGATGCCGTATGGCCTGGTCAACACTCCCTCCGTGTTCCAAGGCTTCATGAATGAGGTGTTCCGAGAGTATCTCCATCGATTCATCCTCGTCTACATTGACGACATTCTGGTATACTCACGGAATGAGACTGACCATCGTCAGCACGTCGCGCTTGTGTTGAAAAAGCTGAGGGAATACCACCTGTACCTCAAGGCTGAGAAGTGTTCCTTCCATCAGATGTCCCTCCAGGTCCTAGGTTACAACATCAGCCCAGAAGGCATTCGGATGGATAAGCGGATGGTAACAGCTGTGCGATCCTGGCCCACTCCTACCACCATCAAGGAACTCCAGTGCTTCCTAGGTTTTGCCAACTTCTACCTGCATTTCATAAAGAACTACAATACCCTCGCATCTCCGATGACCTCCCTTCTCAGATCTAAGCCTAAATCTCTTTCCTGGACCCCCGAAGCCTCTCACGCCTTCCAACTCCTAAAGGATGCCTTCACCTCAGCTCCACTCCTTGTACACCCAGATCCAAGCAAACCATTTATAGTTGAGGTAGACGCCTCCACCAACGGCATAGGAGCTGTCCTGTCTCAGCAGCAGGGGAAGCCATCTCTACTTCACCCATGTGCCTTCTTCTCCAAGAAACTCTCCCTGGCGGAGCAAAACTATGACATCGGAAACCAGGAGCTTTTGGCTATCAAATTGGCCCTGGAAATGTGGCGGCATTGCTAGAGGGGGCTCAACATCCCTTGCTGGTGTTGACGGACCACAAGAACCTCTAGTACCTTCGAGAGGCTCGTTGCCTCAATCCTCTCCAGGCACAATGGGCCCTCTTCTTCACGCGCTTCAATTTTACCATCTCCTATCGTCCAGGCGACAAGAATTCCAAGGCGGATGCCCTTTCCCATCTCTACGCTCCCAAGGAAGGCCCAGAGGAACCTAACACCATTCTTCCACCTCACGTCGTTGTTAGCCCCACCCAATGGTCCCTGGACGATAGCATCAGCGAAGCCGCCACCACGGAACCAGCTCCGTTGGGATTCCCCACAAATAAAACCTACGTACCCTCCTCCCAATGATTGACACTCATCGACTCCGTACACACCTCCTTGGGCACTGGCTACCCCGGGACCAATAGGACCCTCTTGCTTATCCAGGACTGGTTCTGGTGGCCTTGCATGGATCAAGATGTCAGAAGGTTTGTCCAGGGATGTCCAGAATGTGCTATATCCCGAACACCACGACAACTACCAGCCGGCAAACTCTTTCCGCTGCCCATCCTGTGCAAACCCTGGTCACTTATCACAGATCTGCCTCCCTCAGAATGCTTTACCTGCAATTTGGTAACTGTGGACCGTTTCTCCAAAGCCTGCAAACTGATTCCTCTCAAGGGTCTTCCCACCGCTCTGGAGACTGCAGAAGCCCTCTTTAACCACGTGTTCTGAAATGATGTGATGGATCCAGCGAACCATCAGACGTCCCAACTGTTGATCATTGGTTCAGAGAAAGCAAGACGGTCTGGGACTTAGCTCATCACCACCTGCAACGGGCAGTGAACCGCCAGAAGATCCATGCCGATGCCCAGAGATATTCACCTCCTATTTACCAGCCTGGGCAGAAGGTGTGGCTCTCCACGAGGGACATCAGGCTGCACCTCCCATGCAAAAAGCTCCCTGTTACATTGGTCCCTTCACTGCCAACAGACAAATCAACTCTGTCACTTACCTACTCCAACTCCCCCCCAATATCGCATTCACCCTACCTTCCACGTCTCCCTTCTAAAACCTTACCACCCGTCTTTCTCTCCTCACTTCTCAGAACCTGATCCAGCTGACAACCCCCACCCCCCACAGGGGTCGTCTCAAGTACCTCATAGATTGGGAAGGTTACAGCCCCAAGGAAAGATCTTGGATTCCTCGAGACGACATCCTGGACCCGACCCTACTCTCCAACTTCCACGACACATATCCTAACCATCCAGCTCTGCATGGATGGGGTCGGCCACGGCGTCGGGAAGCACGTTCCTCTGGAGCGGTCTGTGGGGGGGGGGGGGTAATGTCACGGATCCATCTGACCCTCCTGCCACATACACTCAACCTTCTCTCTCCCCTGAATACTGATCACCCACACCTGCCTCCAATCACCGCGTCAGTCAGCTCCTCTATTTAAACCTCATTCTCCATTCATTCAGTGTCTGGTCTCAAATTTGTTTACAGACTCACCTACCTGTGTCTCCATATGTCTTCTCCGCGATTCTTCTCCACCTCTACTCCAGCGATCCCTGTAATCCTTCTCCTCAAGGTAAGTGCCTTAGTTGTGTATTCACCACCTTAAGGATAATCACCTCCAGAGTCAACACCAGCCATCATCCTGCTATTGATCTTCACGTCAACCCCGAACTGTTAAATTACAACTCATCTGCTTGACTTTGTTTGTGTCTGTGTTTTGTGTCTCGATAAACACCTGCTATTGGGTTCAACACCATCATCGAGTCTGGGTATTCATAATACATACAATGCAAGTAAATGGTGACCAGACATTTCAAGCTCCAAAAATCACATAAAGGCAGCATAAAAGTAATCCATATGACTCCAGTGGTTAAATAAATGTCTTCAGATCATAATTTATGTCCTATTTTACTATAAATATCCACTTTCACATTCTGAAGTGAAAGTAGAGATTTATAGTAAAAAATTATTGCAATATTGATCTGTTTCTCACCCAAAGCAAATGCATCACTTCAGAAGACTATATTAAACCAATGGAGTCATATGGATTAATTTTTATGCTGCCTTTATGTAATTTTGGAGCTTCAAAGTTCTGTCCACCATTCACTTGCATTGAAAGGACCTACATAGTTGAGATATTCTGCTAAAAATCTTTGTTCGTATTCATAGGAAAGAAAGTCATACACATCGGGATGGCATGAGGGTGAGTAAATGATGAGAAAATTTTCATTTTTGGGTGAACAATCCCTTCAAATATAAAAAACAAACAAATAAAAGCATTTTCGCTAGTGGTCCCAGACCGTTATACCCCATTGTATATTTTGTAATAAAGGCCTTAAAGAATTCTGAAAAATAATAATAAAGAGACTGTAAGCATGTCTGTCCACAGTGCACTGAGACAATAGGTTTAAACCTAGTTTCCTAGTATCTTATCTAAACAAGATGTACATTATTGACGCCTGATGTCTGTCATTTAGACTCCTGACTGTGAGACATATACAACAGCACTGTGTAAATCTCCGCTAATGAAACTTTCAGCATTTGTGGGTCAGCATTCATTCCACAGCAAGTGTTTTATCATTGCTCATAGCTCCTTCTAGTGGCCAGAAAACCTCTTTATGGTGAACTGAATTCAGCACACACACACTTGTACAGCTGGGTAAGGCAAGAAACAGCACTTATGAAAAACACACAGAACACTACCTATGAAAAGATTATCTTGTTCAGTTCTTTAAACGTGGTAAGGCACAGCTGACAAAGCCATTGTCAAGGAAATCACAGCAACTCATGTTTTGTCGTAGTGATGAACTTTACAAATGGGACATGTGCAAATGTCATTTTGGAGCACTCTATAGGGTAAATCATGAACATGTAAACATGAAGAGGTCCTCTTGTATGTATACATTAAATTAACAGCAATGTTAAGTAATTATATTAGTTAAATCTCATCCTTTTACAAATATAAATCCAGTTTAGACCTTGACGTCACTTGCATATACATAATGGTTTAAAGTTTGGTCGAGCAAGTGGGTAGACTGCCTCCTTAAATACAACTAAACCACTGTTTTTAAACCTCATCTATCTGTCTATCTATCTATCTAGTTTCACTGGCGCAGTGCAATAAAGAGCTCACACTTCTCAATGCAGTAGCCAAAGTCCCCATGTGTGCACATTGCTCATCCATATCTAACTTCTCGACTCATTCATGCTGTACACTGCGCAATAATGTGGTGTGATGTCTATCACCAACGCGATTCTAATCTTGTTCTTTTGTTTGCACACTTCACAACGTATAGCGAATGTCACTATCATGCAGGCTATCATTGTCATGTGACGTGCGTTGCCTTAAATCTTTTGGAGATCCACTAAAAAAATAAAATAAATAAATAAATAAATAAAAAATGCTTCGCACATGAATCTGACGCAGCTATACAGTATCAGACCGAACATAACTACACAAAGTGCACAGAAGATGTCAGTGGAGGAGGATATGTTCGATTTGTGTATGGAAATAAATATGCGTCCCCAACTGTTTTCGTAAGGATTATTATTATATATATATATATATATATATATATATATATATATATATATATATATATATATATATTTATTTATTTTTTCATTCGTTGTGATCTTGGCATCACCGTAGCTCCATCGACGTGAAAGACTGATCCCTATTGCCGAGGGGGGTGGGGGGAGGAAAGCGCTGGCTCTGCGCCATGATCTGGCAAGTGCGCCTCCCTTCACCGCTGTTTGGCTTATTCATAGTTAGGGGTTTGGGTTTGGCTGTTTTTAAAAAGGCAAGCACTGCTCTGAAGTTGATCAGTCTGCTTAGAAAACTTCTCCAGAGGGGAAAGTGTTGTTTAGAATCGGAAAGTCCAGAATTTCAGTGCAAACGAATTGCGCACAGACTGGACACTTGGAGACATTTGGCAAACGGACTAATCTGAAACATTAACTACCCTTAAAATTCAACGGATTTTTAATTCTATTTTTTTTTAATAATATTTTAATTTATTCTCTTTTTCAAAGATTTAGACCTGTGCTTTATTTTTGCATGCGGACTTTTCGAAGTTCCCATCATTTGCATTAAAACCCGATGACCTGAGACTGTTTTTACTTGCTGTTTTTCATCAGAGCTCACTAGTTTGAACGCGAGAAAGAGAAATATGATGGTTTTTATGATGGTTACATTTTTTGCGGCTCTGACCCTCAGCTTTGGCTCTTATGTGCCGTGCGAGCCATGCGATCAGAAGGCGCTGTCCATGTGTCCTCCGGTCCCGTTGGGCTGTCAGCTGGTGAAGGAGCCCGGCTGCGGCTGCTGCTTGACTTGCGCTCTGGCTGAGGGTCAGGCGTGCGGTGTCTACACCGGTACATGCGTGCTTGGGCTGCGCTGCCTGCCGCGGAACGGCGAAGAGAAGCCGCTGCACGCCCTGCTGCACGGAAAGGGAGTGTGTACGAACGAGAAAGGATACAAACCACCACATCAACCTATTGGTAAGTTGGCTGGAAAGAGGAATTGATGCCGATTTCGGAGGCGAAGCTGTTTTAGTAACAACGAAGGTTTGTTTATATACACACGCGCTGTATTAAGACATCGTTGTAGATCGATATATCGCCGTTGGCCGTTTTGATATTGTCGGCATCGGCCGATAACCGCGTTCGCTTGGCTGAAAGTCTGGTTTAGAGTGCATGTTCAATATTTTTTAGTGAATTTTGTGTAAAATAATTTGTGTATGTGCAATAATTATTAAGTAATGTATATTAGTTAGCCTTATATATCGGTCTGAGTGAATTTGGAGTAAATAGCGAATATAACAAATTTGACAAATTTCATGCATGTTGTGTAGCCTACAGTATGTGCAATAATTAAGTTGTAATATAGCCTATGTGAAATTATATGGCCTAATAAATCGGCATGGTTATCGATCATTGGCCATTGTGCTCTCTAGATATCGGCACGGAAATGTGAACCATTGAAAAACCTATATCGGTTGACCATTATCATATTGAAACCATCCCACTGAGATCTAAATTCTATGGAGAGCATACAACTTTGCAGGTTTCGCTTAGTCATAGTAAATATTTCTGTGCTTGGTTGTGAATCGTATTCCCACATGTGCGCTGAGCGCAGTTATATTTGTGTGCGAATGTTTCTCAAGCTGATGTCGCTCTGTCGCTGCGACCAATTCTGCATTGCTGCACTGCTGTGTTCCATCATTTTGCGCTGCTGCAGATTATTTGAAAAGGTGAAGATTCCGACATTTATTGTTATCCGAGGTCAATTGTTATCAACAGATTTCCCTTTTGTGTCCAAGATACATAAGTGCAGCTTTGCTTTTATGTTAGTCTATAACTTGCTTTTGTGTATGATTAGATTGTTTGATTTGGCAATGGCTTTTGTTTGACGTTCTATTGACATTAGTGACTCGTCATTTTCATGATCACACGTCTACATCATTCTAAAGTGTGAATGGCACAGGTGTACCCACGACCGTATGATACACTCGGGCGAACAGATTTGAGGTTGGTCTGAATTTAGGTCTGTGTCTATGGGTGGTGTTGAAGGGTCAGATTACTGCTCAAAGATTAAACCCAAGGGGAGGAGGGTAGCTGTGGTGTGTATAGCCTACCTATGTGGTAAAATCAACGAGTGCTCTATGAATAAACACTTTTTTTTTTCTTCTTCTTTCTTTTTTTTTTTATTTTATTTATTTTTTTGCATTTAACTGCAGTTATGAAGAGTAATTGTGCACAACAACTATATCAATTAGTCACATTTATGCATATTGCAGACGTTTTTATCCAAAGCAGCTGCATTCAATTAATACATTTCATCATTTTGAGTGTTCCCTGGGATCTCATCCCACAACCTTGGAATTGTCAGTGCAATGCTCTTCCAGTTGAGCTACTGAAACAAAAATATACTGCATTAGGTTTCAGAACCCTCTTTCAATAGCTTTATGGGGTGATTCTCCCCACCCCCATCTTCCATCAGGCAACATCAATGCATGAAACAGCAAGCGAGTGGAATTTTCTGTACTGTATTCTACATGCATTATATTCTTAAAACGCTGGCAGACAGAAGAGGTAGAAATGCAGCCTGTGTGCTTTCACCATGACTGTGTACACAAATACAACCCCCTCATGCACAGGTGCACATCAAAAACCTGTTTGTCCCAGAATCTGAAGTGCTTCGATGAGTGTTATTGCTGGTTTAGCTTTGCTCTGATTTGCTGGTGATACAGCATTCATTCAGTCTTTGGAGTCGTTATATCAAGAGCTGTTCAGCAAGCATTGGGATGAATTTAGAGGAGCGCTTTAGCCTCCCGTCATATTTAGTTTCAGTCTGGTTTTACTAGCTGGTAAGGACAGACAGAGAGACATAGAAGGGGATAGAGGTTAAGCGCTTTTGACCGCATTAGAATTCTGAGCTGTTGACCCCTGTGTCATTCTGAATCATTTGAATGCACTATTATGCCCTAGTTTCACAGTCATGTAAACGTAAAATTAAAATATACGGGGTAAAATGGAAAATGAAAGGGACAGTAAATTATTTCTTATACTGAAAAGTAGTAAACACAAGCTTGGTCAAATTTCACAGCAATTTGAATGTAGTGTCATATCTTTATGGTCTTTAAAGTGATAGTTCACCCATAAAATGAAAAATGTAATGCTGGTTGTAACTCCAGATTGTCATTCAGCTTCACTTAAATTAGGATTGACAGGTACTGCAAATTCGCCAACTACTGCAAGGGAGACATTCTGTTCGGACATGCCGAACGTGTGCGATGTGGAACGTGGATACTTGGAGCTGTTGCCAACAGATATGACTACATGAGTACAGGCTTCCTGCCCTTCAAGGTGGAATTTAATGCTGCGTTCGCAAAGATTGTTGTCTACCTGCATGAACGATTGTTAAAGGTGATGATGTGTGCCTTTTTTCATTGTTAACTCCTTACTTTCTCCTATCCCAATTTATTCCAACTATAAGTAAGCCATTCATTGGTTGATTCCCCCAAAAATGGTGTTAGTTTGGGGAGGTACCTCCTGTTTGTCCAACTAATGGACGATTGGGGGGGGGTGTTCAGGAAAACCTGTTGAAAACAGTTGTTATTTTCACAATTTAGTTTGATGCAGCTAGTAGCACAGAAATCACTCATTTCACCTTTAAAAATGGTCCAGATGTAAAAAGTTTGACTCTTAAACAAATAAACAAACATACCGTGTTCATACGAGAACTTCATCAGAATCTTGGCTGATGCATTTGGTTTGTTTTACTACTTCAGAATTGCTGATTTATGCGTTTTATTTAATCACTAGAGACTAAACAGTGATTAAAAGGCAATGGAAGGCAGTTTCTCTATTGCTTGTCTGTCATCTCAAATTTATTTTGTGCCACAGGCCAAACTCACAGAAATATATGCTTGCACCATCTGACTGACACTCAAAGATATATGAATAGTTCTCTCGCAAGTTTTATGAATATGTTCTGTATTTTGAAAATAATGCTCAGCTTTTACTGTACAATAAAATTTGATGCCATTTCCAAACCTTTATAATCTATATATTGGTGACAAATTTTTTTATTTTCTTTACCATAATCCAAGTCAACAGGGCTCATTTATGAAGTGCTCAGTCATTCTTTGCAGAGGTATGCAAGCAGGGAACCTATTTTGCATGCTTGAATGATTTCTTCCAGTAAAGTTTAACAGCAATCTGTGCAGTGTGTATTTGTCGCTGGCACCTGGAAGGCTAGTGAGTAACAGCTGGGAAGAAAATCAGCGTGCACAGTAGTCTCGTCTCTGTCAGAAACGTGATTCCTGGGCTGCGACATCCTCATGCTGTGCCATGCTTAAGTAGGAACATGTGTTTGGCTGACCAAAACAGTAAGGACTCAGAAACCCGGCGTTCTCGCACAAAAACAATCCAGTTAATCTGTACGTTTACAGCTCACATTTAGAAAATTAAACATACAAGAAGCAGGGCTGCGCCATGTGGTTTAGCTGAAGATGGTGACCTGTTAAAAAAGCAGATAGTTCAGTCTCTAAATTCTGATTGGAAGCCGAAACACAACTAAACAAAATTCTGCTTTGCCTTAAACAGCTTAATAATAAGTTCCTCCTCATCTTGACTTGTTTGGAACACTGTATTTTCGCATTACTCTGTGGTCTGCATCGATTTCATGGGTAAATAATGTAACACAGTCCTGTCTACTGATAGCTACACAAATACATCTTTTGTGGTATAGCAATCTTTACCACAATATACATACAGTCACAACGCCAAGATCTACTTCATACCACCTGTGTTTTAAGCTTGAAGAATCCACAGTATCTTCTATATATCCAACAATGTCACTTCTTGAAGATACTATTTAATCTATAGGTTTACAGCTCACATTTACAAAGTTAAACATACAGAAAGAAGCATAAAGCAGGGCTGCACCATGTGGTTTAGCTGGAGAAGGCGACCTGTTGAAAACTCCTGTCATGTGCTTTGGGGTGGTGGAGGGGAAACCGCAGTGTCATGTTTCTTTAGGGAAGGAGAACAAAAGGTGCCTAATTTCTTGCCTGCAGCACAGTTTCAGATGTGGTTCCAAATTGCTGCCTCAGATTTGGTGCTTTGCAAGCTTCTTGAGGGGACACAACAGCGCAAGCCAAAATGGTTACCTTTATACAGTAGACATAAGCTTGTCACACCCAGACAGGGGCGTAGATTCCAGGGGGGATGGGGGGAGGTAGGCAAGCAAGTACAACCCCCCCCCCAATATTTATACCATGATCAATGGAAACTTGTAAATTCTTCATACTGTAACCCGCCAGTGTTCAAGCCAAATCTACGCCCTTGCACCCAGCTGTTGTCTCGAGGTGGTTGTTGTCCTGGCAGTGTGGTTACAGATTATGTGAACTCCGATTTGAAGCGAAACTGAAGATTAGGCTCGTTTAGGATAGCTTTTTTTTTCTAATTCTACATGTGATATAGCTTTTTCTCTGGACAAAACACACATTTCAGGGGTGTAACAAGGCTACTTCCTACTTAGGCCACATCCAAACTAATCCATTTTTGTTTAAAAAAAAAAAAAAAAAAAAAAAAATTGTATATATATATATATATATATATATATATATATATATATATATATATATATATATATATATATATATATATATATATATTTCTTCTTCTTTTTTTTTCTATTAATTTTCAAAGTATATGGTAACGGAGTTTTTTGAATAAGCTACATTTCCAGTGGCATTCTATTGTGAAAGAGAAACATAGCTAAATGTATGCCTTTTCAAACTGAAAACTTTTTAGAGTGGACATGGCCTAGGGGTTGGCAATATCGTCAAGGTATGAGTAATTTTATATCACGGTAACAGTATCCATCACAATATAGTTATTTTCCATGGGCATTCAATGAAAATATTATTTATATTTTAAATAAACAATGTGGTCATACCTAAGAAATGTTTCACATTGTTTATTTAAAATATAAATACCATTCCGAGTAAATTCTGAGACTGCTGTGCGTGAAAATCCCAGGAGATCAGCAGTTACAGAAATACTCAAACCAGCCTGTCTGGCACCAACAATCATCCATGCAATTATCTAATCAACCAATTGTGTGGCAGCAGTGCAGTGCATAAAATCATGCAGATACGGGTCAGGAACTTCAGTTAATGTTCACATCAACCATCAGAATGGGGGAAAAATGTGATCTCAGTGATTTGGACTGTGGCATGATTGTTGGTGCTAGATGGGCTGGTTTGAGTATTTCTGTAACTGCTGATCTCCTGGGATTTTCATGCACAACAGTCTCTAGAATTTACTCAGAATGGTGCCAAAAACAAAAAACATCCAGTGAGCTGTAGTTCTGTGGACGGAAATGCCATGTTGATGAGAGAGGTCAACAGAGAATGGCCAGACTGGTTCGACTGACAAAGTCTACGGTAACTCAGATAACCACTCTGTACAATTGTGGTGAGAAGAATAGCATCTCAGAATGCTATTCTGAGATATGGGTTGGTGCTGTTTTGGTGGCACGAGGGGGACCTACACAATATTAGGCAGGCAGTTTTAATGTTGTGGCTGATCATTGTATATACTATATATATATATATATATATATATATATATATATATATATATATATATATATATATATATATATATGTTGGGCACACAATGTATGTGCTGACAGGGCATGTTTCCATATAGTCTAATTTTTATTTTCATTCCCTCGCTTCAATTTAGAACACTTGATTCATCTAATCAAAATAACCAAATTTGTATTGAAGTGATGATAAAAATATGAATGAATACTGTCAGTCAGTTATTGTTTTTTTTATTTCACTTCTAGAGGCCGCTGTTATACTGTAGAACCAAGTTGTTCTAACTGTGGAATCCTCCAGTGCCAGCCACAGAAAAACACAGAGGAATAATAATAAAAAACGTAAAAAACTACCGCCATAGATTTGTGCCGATAACTGATAGTTTCAAAAATAAAATATAAAAATCGGTAAAACCGATATACCGGTCTACCTCTACTTAATGTGCACTCTTGCGTTACTGTGGCGGTAACAAACCTAAGTACTAAAGAGGGTGACAGAGTTACCTTCAAAAGTCTGTTCATACTTATGTCTGTTATAGTGGCCCTTGCGGCAATGCTGAAAATGCAACACGTACTTGCGTTTTGTCGTCTGACACATTTTGGAATGCAACAACACACGAAATAAAGCTTGCGCAGCTAGAACATACATACTTGCATTGAATATGTTTCTGCCTTCACATAAAAATAAAACACGTAAATGTTTTTTACATTTGATTAGCCATGAATGCATAGTATATGGTGTCATACAGGTCAGCCCATTCTCCCTACCACGGGTGTTTAAAACATCTTCAGTAGACCTATATCCCGCAATGTCACTTCTCTAAGTTGCCTTAAGCAAAAAAAAAAAAAAAAAGGATATATAATGAGATTCATTATGAACTAGTAGTGGCACTTATAGTTTTGGAAGTAGTTTAGAAGAGGAAAGATTGTACTTGTATCCCATTGTGTAAATATTACAGACAGTATCGCTCCTTTGCCATAGTCTGAGCTAATTGAAATCACAGACTGAGACTGATCCTTTGATGTCCTGAAGAAGCACCTACAGAGTTCATGTTTCAGAGTGTTGATGACACGACCAGGCGATGAGGAGGTGCACATGATCTTTCAGCCTGAAGGGCATCGACAAGTGTCATCACTTTGCTTTCTCCTGATTTATAGGGGACTTTTGGAATAGTAAGCTATGTGACCGCTTTCTTGGTTGTAGCTGTTTCCACATTACTACATTGAGGATTGTTCTCTAGCTCTTAATGTAACTTTGTAGTTCTGTTTTATCTAACACTGAAGGTGAAGTATGTAATTTCTGAGCCACTTACTGCACCAAATGGAATTGCAATCTGTCGTTTTACTGGGACAGACATAACAACATTGGCTTGATCAATGGCATGAGTTTAGAAGAGAACTATCTGTTTGCATGAACTATGGAAAACAGGGGAGAAATTTTGAAAAGTGATTAAAGCAGTCATTATTTTTGCTAATCCATTTGGTGCCGGAGAAATTACATGGACACATTCTTTATTTTATCCTGGTCTTTTTCTGGCAATATACCTAGTTTGACTAACATGCTGCTCTGATGCAGTGGCCCAAACATTTTGAACACATTGTGGACACGGTCCAAGCTTTAAATATTTAGCAGTGCAATCTAGCCAGAGATGCCATGGTTGGTCTGTGACATGAACAAAGAAATTGAGGTCAAGACAAAGACCTGCCCAGTAGAACTGTCTACTTATTAAAGGAATATTGCGAGTTCAATACAAGCTAAGCTCAATCGACAGCATTTGTGTCATAATGTTGATTACCACAAAAAAATTTAACTCGTCAGACGACGAGTTTTAGCATATTTTAGCACAATGGTCCCTTACCCATCGTAGGCAAAATTTCCATTTTGGATATGATGCCATCGGACCAGCTTAAATGTCTGTAGAGGGGGTACAAGGGAAAGGAGGAGGCGAGAACCGGCTCACCTCATCAGGCTGATTGGGGTCCGGGCGTCCGTCATTCCGCCCGGCCCCGCCCTCCTCCGCACTACACTCCTCCCTGCTACACTCCTCCCTGCGTTGCCTCAGGCCGGGAAGCCCCCGGCATGACGTACACCCCCCCTCCTCTCCGGGGTGGGGGGCGTGCCTTACGCCCCGCCTGCCGGCAGGTCATCCCTGCCTTCCTTGACCTGAGAGGAGACAGGAGGGGAAAACAAAACAAAAACAAACAAAAAAAAAAAGGCGAGGGAAAGGCCAACACGGAGCGACAGCACGAGAGAGAGAGGAGAGAGAGAAAAAGCTCACTCACCGGTTCACTGATGCGCCGTTGCGTGGTCCCCGATCACTCCTCTACCCTCTCAGGCGGACAACAGCCACTCCTCCCCGGGCGGACAGGAGTCAAACCTCCGACCTCCAGTGGACAGAACACCCCTCCGCTTTTCTGGCGGCACGTGGGGACACTCCTCCGCCCCTGGCAGCGACTCCATCGCTCCAGGCGGTCGGGGAGTCCCGTCCCTCCTCGCCTCGTGGACGGCGGCCATTCCCCGCGTCTGGGCGGTCGGGCTACTCCATCCCCTGGCGGATGGCAGCGGCGCTCCCCTGAGTGGAAAGCAGTGTCGAGGACTCTATGACCAGCATCCCTCCTCCCTCCCGGGTTTCAGCACCAATGTAAAGGGGGTACAAGGGAAAGGAGGAGGCGAGAACCGACTTAACAATGTAAATAATATTTAATTCAATAAAAAGACACACAGACACATACAGGGCAGCTGCCCATAATACTCTCTCTCTCGAGCTGCCATCTTCGGTCGCCTTTATCCCTCGCTCGCCTCATCAGGCTGATTGGGGTCCGGGCGTCCGTCATTCCGCCTGGCCCCTCCCTCCTCCGTGCTACAATGTCAAATTGTGTCCTGTATTTATTCATATTTTACAGTACGGGTGGCAACCCTAGCCTCAATGTAACCCAGATTTGTGCTTTTTTAAAGAAAAGGATGGACAAGTCAAAATAAAAAAAATTTGTGGTAATGCCACAAATGCTGTCGATTGAGCTTAACTTGCATTGAACCCGGAATATTCCTTTAAAGAGCGGCTAACAAAGGAGGAGAGCTAGTCTGAATTTCCAACAATAGTAACACCGAAATCTTAAGAACCTAACGGTGCATGCTAATACCTTGATAAAGAAATAGAAGCTAATAGAAGATGTTTGTAAGATGATTTTACCAATTTTGAAAATATGCAGTTTTGCACATCCCTAAAGAAGGCAACGCAACTTAAAGCGGGATTGGCTTTCATCAGCCCCCAAGCTGTAAGGAACCATGGATGTTCATGAAGTATAATTTCCCAGTGCACATGTAAATTATTAAACAGAGCCCTATCAGATGCATCTCCTTTGGCCAAGCTCGGCTCCCTTTATCTTAATGAATAGTTTTGCAAGACCAAGAGGAGAGACACCAATACCTCTCTAGCTTTCTTTCCAAAGCTCATTTGAATAGACAGGGCTCCACGTGATATGCCTGGTTTGGCCAGGCTCCAGGATCTTGGCTGCGTGTCAGATGTTAAACACAGACCCGCTAAACATTTACAAGCTGGGGACCACAAGCATGGAAAAAGTGATTTTGGTCCTCACTCTGAAAAGTCTTCCACAGAGAAAGACGACTTCAGTACATTGATTGCCTGCAAACGGCTTAAGGGTAAACTCTGGGCATTGTTGCTTTCATAAACAAGTGTATTTAGGCCTTGTGTACAATGAACAACAATGACGACAACCGTAAAGAATTGTTTTGTTTATGCCAACCCATTAAGATAGTATAGAGGCATCTTGGCTCCTCCCACTTGAGCTTACTGACTTTAATCACTACCCCACAATTCAAAACCATGCTCTAGGCAAACATCCCTATTACATTTCACTGAGCTTCCCTACAAAGACAAAACAATGGTAACACTGAAACCGCGAAAAATGGCTTCACAGTTTTTTAACTGTCTCAAGACACGTCTTTAAAATTGACATGCCGTCTAAAAAATGCGGCTATCCTGTGCAAGAACAGTGAGACGAGGCGCAACGGTCAAATATGTCATTCTAGTGCATATTTACATAGAAAACAGTTTTAGAAATCTGCAGACGGCCCAAAAATGCATTTGTTGTTAGATACCAAATTTGGACCTAACTCAGTTTTGACAAAATATATAGTTACTGTGTTTTGGCTTTGCAGAGCAGTTAAGGCTATTAAGTTACCTCAAATTCTGTTGCTTCATGGCCTATTTAATTGATGGCCTAAGTTGAGTGTAGAACATCAAGATTTTTAGTGGTACTTGCTAAGGCAAACATTACTATTACTACTGCTCATTTTTTTATTTTAACAAAACCCTAACAAACTTTAGTGTGCAACTCATCCCACACCATTTCTGCTACATACATGATTGATATCTCAAATTGTGTGGCTTGCTGGAGAAAGGTGTAAATCTTGCTGTAGTCCAAGGTTTCCTAATCTTGGTCCTGGAGTACCCCCAAAACTGCACATTTTTCGACACACCCAATTTGGGTCATAGAGCCTCTACTAATGAGATGATGAGTTGAATTAGCTGTGTTGGATAAGGGACACATTCAAAATGTGCAGTGTTGGGGGTACTCCAAGATCAAGATGGAAAACACTGCAACATTTCAATAAGCACTCATTTATATTTCGGGTTGCTTCAGGAGCCCAAACCTGCAGGGAACAGAAATCTGTACAGTAATTTCAGTCTGCCAAGTCATGAGTTGCAGGATTAATTTCAAAGAGACAGCCCATGCTCTCTGATTGTAACTTCAGAAGCCAGGAAACCAATTCCTGTAATGAGCGGGCACCCGCCCCGTTCTTCTCCAGGTCAGACAGACTCTTTCAGCACCAGGCAGCTCAGAAAATCCTGCCCCAGTCCACAGCAATGTGAAGCACTGGAACTCAGGGGAGCTATGAGGGCAGTTATCTCAATAATTTCTGCTGGCCGCTGCAGCTGTCTGATAATGCCCCCATGGCTGTATCTGCAAGAAAACATGGCGCCCATCCTGACTCAATGTTCAGGCCCGACTCTGTATGTTCATTACCATTCTAATTGTGTAATAAAGTCACTCGAGGCTGTATGTACGGCTGGGCGATATGGCAAAAAAATTACATCTTTATTTTTATCAAACTTGTGGATGATTCACGATTCGATTTTTTCAACTTTTAAATGTACTCCAACATGATTAAAATTGTATGTTCTTTATTAGAATGGCAACCTGGTTTGAGAAATCAAAGTTATTTTCATTATAGGAAACAAAGAGGTGCAAGAAAAATGTACAAATGTACCACAGGGGTAAGTTATCAACAAAGTGTAAATGAAAAATAAATTAAAATCTAATATACCCAGATGTTCGGAAATAATAGAATTAGCCAGTGTAGGTATTAATTTTATCTAAACCAAGTCTATCTAGAAAGTTATCAAGAAATTAATATCTATACATTATCAAGTTTATCTAGAAAGTACTCATTGTATATCAAACAATTTGTGTGTATATTCATAAACCGCTGCAGATAGACACATGCCCTCTAGCGGTTCACGCTGAGCAGCGCAGCAATATGAAATAATTTATCATTACAATTCAACTAGCAAAGTTTGTCAAAATGATCGCTTGCCAAATGTTGGCAATAGATGCAGTACACTTGAAACACATCACAGAACAAAGCAATAATTTGCGATCTATCTGAATCATCATGGCAAAAGGAGCATCAGATGTTTAATTCCCATATAGCCTCTCCATGATTTGTAATTAAGCGTCCATAACTGTCATGTAACTAGCACTTATTTATGGGTAAAAAGAAAAGAAAGGAGGCTGTTCATCAACACACGCACGTGTTTAGGCCAGTTATAGTCTAAAGCCAGTGTATACCTGCATGATGGACGAAGCTGAGCTACAGTCACACTGTGCTGTCATACTGGGAATATTACCACTGTCTTTTACATCAGTCTCCATGTTGTTAACCTGTCACGTTCATTTAAAGCATGCCACACATCTGCAGCTGACCAGATTGGGAGCGGCATGAAGACAAGCACTATGAATTCTTTTTCTCTTCTTTATTCAGCCTTTGGTGGATTTACAACATATCTAACTTTAGCGCTTACAATATTTTTTGCAAAATCTTGACTTCTCGATTAAAATTTTTTTTTTTTAAATTGTGTCAAAACACAAATTCCAATTAATTGGAAAAATCCGAAAAAACGCCCAGCCCTAGCTGTATGTTATATTGATTTTATTGCAGGTAAAAGGCTTTCTTAGGCATGACACAAAGTGAGCCCTCCAAAGCTTTAAAAATGGCGACAGTGTCTGGAAGTAAAAACTCTTTTCATTTTTCCATAGGGGAACAGTTTTTTAACAATAACTTATAAACCTTTAAGGACAGACCTACCATGAGCTATGTTGTTAATCAATAGTATATTCTTCTGTTGAAAACATCAGTCGCGTTAATATCAACTTCATGGTTATTTAAAAAAAATTGCATTTAATACTGGAATTTGTGGTGAATAACTACATTACCCATGATTTGCTGAGAAAGATCCACCAATCAAGAGAATCGTGGCAAACAAAGTGCACCAACAGAGCTCTGCAGTGACCGCCCATTCGCATTTAAAAGTGTTTGTGTTGAAGCCAACTGTGGGATATCAAGATCATTAGTTGTTTGCTAAGGCAGGATTTTGCAATGCTTATACTTAGGGTTAGTGATTTCAACAAACCCTAAACCCAAAGTATTAAACTTAAGCGCAAAACTCATAATGCGCCGTTTGCACTACAGGCATGAATGACACTTCAAATTGTATGGCTTGTTCTGTGCTTTTACTTTTCTAAGCAATCAGACTTCAACTTCTGCCTTGCGGACAATAAAATATGCAAAAAAAAAACATAGACTTACACTGAAGGAGGGACCCGAGCCATATCTAGAGACTAGTATATCATGGAGACTAGGGGGCGGGCTCTTTTGATTAGGGCCAGTAAGCAACCACCCTTAACACCTTAGCAACCACTTAGAATGCCATAGCAACTTCATAGCAACTTGTTAAAAACCACTCTTGGCATGGGCAATCACCTCTCACATTCTTTTCAGAAAACATAAAAATCTAGTTAATGCATAATGTTTGATTCTCTTTGTATTATCTAGATCGTGATTCTATAGAGCATGATGATACAGTGAAAGCAGACACAACCGAAGACCAGCCTCCTAAAATTCCTCTTTACCCCAAACCAGACGTGATCAACAGCCGGAAGCATGCTGCCGTGCGCAAAGACAAGAAGAAACAGCAGGAGAAGCTGCGGTCAGTGGGGTCGATGGACTACTCCCCCATTCCCATCGACAAGCACGAGCCGGAATTCGTAAGTAGTGTGACGCAGCAGCTGCAGGAAAATGATAGCTAGTCGTTAACAACTTAGATGATGATGCAACGTGCCATGTGTTTGTTTGACAACAGGGTCCTTGCAGAAGGAAGCTGGATGGAACCATTCAGAATATGAAAGACACCTCTCGCATCATGGCGCTGTCCCTGTACCTTCCTAACTGTGACAGGAAGGGCTTCTATAAGCGCAAACAGGTATGTTTATTTTTTTTGCCCTATTTTGTGTGGTTAAGGCAAGAGGTGGGCATCATGCAACCGCCTTAAATGGTTTTCCTTTTTCAGGGTAAGGTCATACAGCTTAAGCAATAACCAATCGGCACACATAGATTTTTGCCCATTACCACAATTTTTCTCTGAATCTCATGTAAGCACGATGTTTTTTCATTGTCAAATTTTTTGAATAAGCTGTTTTTTTGGTAGTTTCAGTGTTTTGGTGTGCATTTAAATGCACTTATTGTGTATAGAGATTTTAGCCCTGCTTACAGAATATCTAAATTAATCATTACTGTGATTTAAAATTAAACATATATATAAGATTTTGGTCATACCGTTACCACCACTAGTGCAAGGAATAATAACTATAATGGCATATATTTTGTTACTGTGATTTAAAATTATATATAAACATGAGGTTATGCATATTTTTAGATAAACCAGTGAATTAAATGTACAAGTGAATACAAATGACAAGTGGGTTGTTCCTACAATTTGGTGACATTTCGGCTTTGAAACTTTTGAAAAATATTTATATATATATATATATATATATATATATATATATATATATATATATATATATATATCATCATTAAAGGGACATATTAATTATTTAATAAGTCATACCGCCCAAGCTGAACGACTTACAAAAATCAGATGTCCATGCCATTAAATGGGAAGGGTCAGAGTGGAAAATAAGGGACAATAAATCAAGGAACACACAAAAAACCTCCACTTTGATTGTTAAAATTAATTAAACAAATGATATAAATATCATAACTTGTACTGGGGACTTAAATGGCACTGAATTGTAGGAATGACTCAGGTGCTTCATCTAATTTGATTATTTTCTTTATTATTTAAAACTTAATGGACCAAAACAAATAGAAATTATTATTCAGAATAAATGAATAAGTCATCTGGAATCAATACAATGCAAAAACAGCTTTCCACTATGTAACACTTAATTTAAATTTAGAGTTAAAAAAATACAATTAAAAAATATAGTTAAATAATGTAAATAGAAATGCTTTATACTGTATATTCTATATTAATGTGGCAAAGTTGCAAGATTATTTGGCAACCGTAAACAACCTACAACCGTAAAAAAAAAACAGGCATGAGTCACGATAGGTCAAAACTAAATTGTTCCCATTACTGGAAACGCTGTCTGCAATAAAGGATGCAGCCACGTTCACACTAATACGTTTTCGTTTGAAAGTGCATCTTTTTCTCTACGTTGTGGCCTCCCACACTGAGACACCATTTTTGACAGTGAAAACGCTCTCCTAAGTGGATAAATTTGAAAACTTTGTCTTTGTGTGGTAGTGTGGACAGGGAAATAGGAGATATCTGAAAATGATGACGTATTTGTTGTCATGTGATGCAGTCATGTGATCCATTCAACCCAAAACAATCAAGATGGAGGCCTATGTTGTAGCATCATTGTTGTGCCTGCTATTTACTTCGATAGCATTGTTAAAGATAAATGTTACTTTGTACAACCTTCACATTGCATTCCTTTAAAGGTGACGGGAAGTTTACTCAGAATTGCTGTCCGGCGACGGAACACGAGAACAATTGCGTTTCAGATCGTACATGGAACGGCGATTTTTCGCATATGCAGTAAGGTGATTTAAGGGTTTCAGTTCACTTCAGTGTGGATGAATAACTTTTGGAAAACGCTTGAAAACGACTTTGTGGACCGAGAGCCTTTCGAAAATGAAAACTCTGTTTTCAAATGTATCCGGATTAATGTGGACGTAGCCTAAAAGTTATAGTTTTCTGCTTGGTGTCAGTTTTTTAATTAATTTTTTTATTTTGAATATATTGTGGAATAATGTTATAGTGGAATCCTTTTAGTCGTCATACCGCCCAGTGAGTTGGTTGTTGAGCAGTGCTTGTAATGGATATATGACCCTTTTGTCCCTTATTCACCCTGCAGTGCAAGCCCTCCCGTGGCCGGAAACGAGGCATCTGCTGGTGCGTGGACAAGTACGGTGTGCAGCTGCCCGGCACCGACTACAGCGGCGGTAACATACAGTGCAAGGATTTGGAAAACACCAACAACAACGAGTGAGAATCGACCCACCCTGATCACCAGACCTAGGGCCCACCTCCCTTTCCTGTCCCACCAGTCCACCCGCCAGTCACTTTGAGATTTTGTTGCGAAGCAAAAAACAACTATTAAATATACAAACAATCAGAAAAAAATAAATAACAATAATTCGTACAGGAATCGTTTTGACTGAGCGATCATCTCTAACTCACTGGACTCAGCCAATGAGAGGAGCCCACTGCTAGCGCTGAGTCCCAGAAAAATTGTTAAAAAAATTTAAAAATATATACATACAATTATATATTTTTATAGAAGCTGGGGTTTGAGCACCATACTGTTTTGTTTAATGTTAACATAAAAAAAGAAAAAAAAAAAGAATATATGGCATGTTGAATATTAACAGGGCTATTTTGGTCTTTTACAACTTTTGCTGTCAAGGTATCAAAGGAGATAGCAACTTCTACTCTTGAAATGTTTTTTTTTTTTTTTTTTTACGAAAAAAAGGAAAACTCACATGGTAGAGATCCGCTGATACAGTTATCTCTATCTGGTTGTTTTTGGTCCCTTCAAAGCACTTATTCATTAAGGAACCTGCTTGGAAATGTGTAACTTCACCAAGTTCAGTGTATACGTGTGTGAGCATGTGCGTGTGAGTGTGTGTTTGAGCGTGAACGTGTAAAATGCAGCGAAAGCTTCCAAAAAAAGAAAGTTTTCGTGGCATTTCCCTTCCAGAACATAGTAAAAACCAGGATACCATTAGACAAATCTATTTCAGTGGCTCCATGACTGTGTAGCTTACCTAACATGCCGACCGTGCCTATGTAAACAGATGCTGCCATGCAGAGTTACATGGGTGAGCCGACCGGTTTCAACCAAGGTTCCGTCACAGGTTGCTTTTGATGTAAGAGATGAGTGGAAATCTCTTGAAACAGAATCAATTGGTGCCCATGTCTAGCTAGAAGAAAAGGCCACTATGGAATTTTCAGTATCAGATTTTGTGGCATCTGGTGCAAGTTAAAATTGAGACAGATGCTAAAACCCTTAAACGCTCCCAGCATTTGCGTTTGAACTTTGACAAACGTTCAACTTGCAGAGTGGTATTTTTTTTCTTTTTTTTTTCTGAAATGTTACTTTTATGTTTGCTGTTTTCATTGACTTCATTGATATAATGACAGTCCATTCATGAGCCATGTTCCTTGACCATGTGATTTCACTGAAATAAGTGTAACCTTGGTATGTTACCTTTAACATTTCTAGATTATTGAATGTGGGTTTTTTTTTTTCTCTCTCTCTCATATTTTATGTTTCTTGACATCCTTAACAAACAACCACAAAGATCTGGTGCTTAGGAGAGGACTTGTGTATTTTAGCATAATATCAATTTGCATTGTTCCACAACTTGCTCGTTTGAATGCAGGTCTGACCACTTTCGAAACTCCGCCCACTCTTGACTGTTCACCAATCAGAAATCGTTCTTTTGGTTATCCAGTCCAGCACAATGACTGGATGTTTCATTTGTTCTGTTTGTGTAATTCTGTACTTCATCAATGTTGTGAGGCATGGAAGAATCAAGCTACATTTACTATAGTGTCGATTAGTGCGAGTTTCTGTGTGCGAGTCTCAGTGCCTTTCTACATGCAAATACATTTGAATGGTGACGTGAATGTTACACAATAGCCAAGGGGACTGAAACAGGCAAACCATTTTATATTGACGAAGGACCTCAGTTGTGTTCAAATAGTAGATATCAGATATGGAAATCCATTACACCACTTTGTATGTCAAGCAGCTATCAAAAAGCACTCCCTGAGATAGGGGAGGACTTTAGTCTCGAATAGCTCCAGCTAGTGCTAGATCATTTACTGTTATTTCTCTTTACGAATAAGCTGACGATTGATTTGACAGAGACTGCAAAAGTGTGTAATCGCTGACGAGAGTATTTTCAATCACTTTGTTTGCAAATCAAGCTATAGATCCAACATGGATACTTAAAAAGGACTCACCGGTCCGCTCTTGTGTCACAAGGGGTCAATTCGGATCTTATTTCAGGGCCCGAATGATCATAGCAGGGAGGGGGCCGTAAAATACAGGGTTCGTACAGAGTCTAGAAAGTTTGGAAAATGCTTAATTTTCACAGATTTCAAGGTTTGAAAGAGGCTTGAATTTTCAATATGTTCCTTGAAAATGCTTGATTTTTCTTTAGGTTGACTGTTATAAAATATCCTAAATTATTTTGAATTTGAAATAGATATTATACAGTTGTTATGTTTGTGGTGTCTTGTGAGCGCACGTGCGCTGCTCCGCATCCGCATCTCGCATTTTGTGAGCGCACGCACACAGAATTAGCCAACTGCACCTCTACTGTGGTAGATTGGTGCCCAAGAAATTATACCTGCATCTACTGCTTCCATCAACATGCAGGGTTGTCATTTCAATGACAGTTGGCTGGAAGAGGAGACATAAAATATGGATATGCTGAGGAGAGATCGACAACAAGGAATTCATTAATGCATGAAATATAATAGTTTAGGGTTGTACAGCTAATCAAAAAAATATCGAAATCACGATATGACCCACTATGAATTATTAACCCCCCAAAATGCTGCAATTTTAGGTAAATATTGTTGATATGTTGGTACATTTACCTATTTTAATATAATTAACACATAGATTTATATTTATGATGAATATTATTCTTCCATGAACTCATGTAGTGGAAAACTTGCAGAAACCATTATTGCAGTGTTACATGTTCTAAGGCCTTGTTGAATATGTGCCCCAGCCTGGCTGGACAATTATACCTTACATATTTTAGCTGATACAACAGATGAAATCACTCATAATATTCAATATATTCTTCAAATCAGTCTGATAATTGCAGTCACGTCTTATACTGGTGTGGGGGAAAAACTGAATTTATTTCTGCTGCAGATGTGTATGTTTAGAGGTGAGATTCCACATGCATCTCATATCTTGTCACAGAACTGATTGTATTTTTCAAAGCAGTCATTTTTTAGCCTTTATTCAAATGGCTGGTGAAATAATTTTTGCTTATATTTGAAGTGTAAACACACCCACGTAAACTTAAAGTATAATAATAAAAAATAGCCAATTTCAGTAACACTTTACAATGAGGTTCCATTTGTTAACATTAGTTAACATGAACTAACAATGAACAGTAATTTCATTTAATTTACTAATGTTGGTTAATGTTAGTTACAACAGGTAGTAATACATTTTTAAAATCAAAAGTTGTATTAATTACAGTAACATTAGTTAATGCACTATGAACTAAAATGAACTAACAATGGAACAATTGTATTTGTATTAACTAACATTAACTAAGATTAATACATTTTGTAAAAAATATATTGTTCATTGTTATTTCATGAAACCTAATGAATTAAATAATGTTAACGAATTGAACTTTAATGTAAAGTGTTATCAATATTTCTTTTCATTTTTCACATAGAAATAAGTACAGTAACCAGGATTTGTTTTCCCCCACAATAAACCATACTCTATAGATAACTGGTGTTGCTGACTGTCTCTGTGTGTTAATCCAAGACTTTAGCTGTAATCATATTAAAAGGATAGTTCACCCAAAAATGAAAATTCAGTCACTGTGTACTCACCCCTTGTGTAACCCTGTATGTCTTTCTTCTTAACACAAAGGGAGAAAAAAAAAATTGTTGTGCTCAGTGATGTCATACAATGGCAGTTTATGGTGACTACCTCTTCAAGCTTCAAAAGGATACAAGTATAATTCAGAAGTCTGTTTGATTTCCGAGTACTCCGTTCAAAAAAATAAGGCTGGGCATAAAAATGCATCATTTCTTCTAATACAAACTCTTTAGACATGTTTGTAAGTTCTGTTCTCTGTTTTGTGTGCAGCTGTGTTGTGTTCTGTTCTGTTGTCGCTATCGCCGCGGAGGACCTGTTTTTAGATAAAAAAAATAAAAATAAAAAAAAATAGTTTTTGCTTGAACGCCCCAGTGTTGCAAGGGGGCTGCGTGAACTGTTGCTCTCGTGCCCTATCATGAACGTGCACAGAAGATCAATGGTCAGTGAACATTTTCACTAAATAATACATTATATTTCGGTTTGTTTCTCACCAAACCTTATCGTATGTTTTCATAACAATCATAAGTCTCATGGAATAATTTATTAGACTTCTGAATTATACTTTTGGATTCTTTTAAAGCTTGAAGAGGTGATCACCATAAACTGCCATTTTATGACATCACTGAGCAAAATTTTTTTTTCACAATTTCTCCTTTTGTGTTAAGAAAAAAAAAGAAAGTCATATAGGGTTATAAACAACACAGGGGTGAGTAAAAAATGACAAAATTTTCATTTTTGGGTGAACTATCCCTTTAAAGATTCCAGTCTTAGCTGTGGGTGTAAAGGAATGCTTGAAATTAAAAATGTTATCAATTTTTTTTATCATTGCATTTTTGTCAAGTAACATTTAGAGTTGTGTAATATTTAAAGCTTTGAGGTGCTTGAAAAAGATGATTTAGGTACCTTAAAAGTGCTGGAAAAGTGCTTGATTTTCAATCTTAAAAATCTGTACGAACCCTGAAAATAGTCGATTTTTAGAAGCTTGAGAGCCGTAGTCCCACAGACCAGAGTTTTATCGTGTAAATACCCACAACCAGGCCCAAATGGAATCTGTGAATTGTTTTTTTTTTTTACATTTTCTGCGCTAATTTTGGAGGAATATCTGCGGAATGTAACATGTTAAACGGAGGTGGGAGTACTGCACTTTTATTGGTTACTTGAAAGCCAAATCAAATTGGCCAGCGAGAACTGCGCAAAATTTGTGAATGTCTGCCGTTCCAATTCTGCGGAAATCTGCGGAGCACAAATTCCATCTGGGCCTGTCTGTAACTGTTTTCTCGCAGCGGGTCCGCAGAATGTAACCATAGCATGTAAAAAAAAAAAAAAGAATTGTGAATGATGATTGGCTCTCTGACGAAAGATGGTGAGATAAAGAGAGGGCGTGCGGGTTAACCAGACTTTTGCAGGTGTAGAGTACGTCGAGGAGGCGTAGTTGCCTCTGTTATTGCACAATTAGCTTTGTAGGTGTTGCTCACCACAGGGCAAAATCAGTACATTGCAAAAATTATTTTCTTAAACAGTTTTTTTTTTTTTTTCTGTCTTTTTTCCTGAAAAAAATAAATAAAATCTAAACATCCTTAAAGCAAGATACATTTACTTCAGAAGCAAAACTGCGTACGATAAGATTTTTTGAGGGAAAATATCTTAATAAAGTTTATTTTTACTACCCCATTTTTTTTTTTATACCAATAAATCTAACAAAATATAGATTTACGATTAAAACAAAATTCTAAATATATTCTCTGAAAAGTCTAATGCAATTTTGCTTATGAAGTAACTTTTTGTTTTGAGGACATTTAGATGTTTTTACTGTGAGACAAGACACAAATACTAAGGAAATAATTTTTTGCATTGTCATGAGCATTATCCAGGTCCTGATCCATGCTGAATGCCCCCTCCCCCATTAAAAAGCAGCTTGCACTTGATTATTTACCCTGCCACACATTTAGTGCCGACTCTTTAAAAACAAAGTGAATCTCAGTTCAGGTATAGGAGGAGGAGCAGGCCTCGGACAGAAACCCTGCCTGAGTACCTTTGACAGGGGCTTTGCGGCCCAAGCCTGAAACCCACAGCATCATTCAGTGGGTAAACTAGTTATACAACTCAACCAATCACAGTCTAGTCTCCATCTACACTTAATAGACTTTGCGTCTCAGTGATATCCGGGAAGGAGAGAGAGTGAGGGCCTAGAGAGGGTGATCTTGCGCTGGGCCTCACATCCCTAACAGGGGACACAATACAAAACACTACACATCACAGTAGTACATTTAGACGGACAACAGGAATTTTCGGAATCTGCTAAGCAGGCACGCAACAGCGTGCATTGACCAACAGCTTTCCTTTTGGACTCAAAATATGTAAACCAACTAAATTTGATTCAGTTGTCTCTTTGCTAAACTCCACCCCTCCTTTGTTACTGCTGCTCGCCAAGACAAAGCTTTGCAAACGTCCCATAGGAATGAATGGGAGATTGACGAAAATGTGCGCATAAATTGGATAGTATTCTTACATGGGCTGAAATGACATAGCAGAGCATTTATATCTGCCTGAATTAATGTGTAAATTAATTTAACATTGTTATTAACACCTATTTACCTAGGGGCAAAATGTTCATTTGGGAATGAGGGCTGAGACAGTTTAATCCACGTCTCAAGATTTATTTATTAAAAAACTATCCAAACATACAGGACTTCCATAGACATACATTTGAAAAGAGCAAAAGCTTCTCCGATAATATGGCAAATGACAACAGTTGCTAAGGTAGGATTGGTCAGTAATGTTTTTGTTTTTTCTAAGGTGGGGCTTAACAAAGGGTCAATTGTGTCCCCAAATTGTCTTCACAAAAAAGTGCTTTTCAGAAACTCTCTTGGGGGGGTTTTCTCAAGTTGGCATACCAAATGTTCCAAAATGTCACATTATGGCAGAAAACATTTTTTGCCTTGTTTTCCCAGGTCGTAGAATCCATCTGGGTATCAATGTGAAATAAGAAAAAATAGTTAAATGTGATTTTGATCCATTCTGATTTTTAATTAGATGACTGTAATATACTTTGGATTACTAGGATGCAAACATGTTGCTTTTGTGCTGCTTACATCAGATTCCGAATCTCCTACTTGGGTAGACAGTGTTCATAACTCTGCATTATGCTACAGTAGTAATGACAGGTTTTCTTGTTTCTCTGAATGCATAACAGTTGTTTTCTTTATTTCTTTGTTTTTATGTGGATGAGAAAAGGCTTGATGATTGACCACCTAAATGTGGCTTCAACCAGCATGTGAAAAAGACCCATTTGTGGCTGGAGGACTCTAAAAATGTTCAGCATTTGGAACTCTTATTAAAAACAATAAAACAGAGAAAAAAACTCAAATTATTAAGAAAGTGAATATCACTGTGTAATATTTATTCAACTTGTAATTTATGTACTCTTTTAACCTTTGTCTCTTTTTTTTTTCTTTTTTTTTTTTTTGTTATGACAAAGCATTTATTTAAATAAAGTTATGTATTCATTTAAGCTTGTGTAATACATTTATTCATACATGACAGTTATTTGTTCTTGTTTATAAGAAACATTTTAATAAATTGGTATCACTAGCCACGGCAGTAACCACAGGACGATTTCCTACTATGTCACATTATTATCACATTCTGCATGCAAAACGAAGAGGGTAGACACTGATATTTAAATAGCCCAGTAGAAAATCAAATGTTGATACTGTATGTCAGTATTAACACTTACAGTTAAAGGAATAGTTCACCTAAAAATTACAATTCTCTCATCATTTACTCACCCTTATGCTGCCTCAAAATCATCTGACTTTCGTTCTTCTGTGGAACACAAAGATATTTTCAAAGCATGTGTGTTTATATTAACTGTAAACAATCCAAGTCAGTGGGGTCCAACACATTCAAGCTCCAAAAAGGACAGAAAGGCAGCATAAAGGTAATCCATACAACTCGTGTAGTTAATCCATGTTAGCATGAGGAAGTATAATCGAGCTTCAAAACATGATCGCACCAATTAGACTTATAGAAGATTTATAGTGAAAATTAGTTAAATTTTGGTCTGTTTCTCACCCAAAAATGATCTATTATCTCTTCAGAAGACATGGTTTAAACCACTCGAGCCATCTGGATTACTTTTATGCTATGTTTATGTCCTTTTTAGAGCTAGAAAATGTTAGACGCCATTGACTTGCATTGTATAGATAAAATACGCAAGCATTGCTTATACACCAATCAGCCACAACATTAAAACCACCTGCCTAATATTGTGTAGGTCCCCCTCGTGCCGCCAAAACAGCTCTGACCTGTCGAGGCATGGACTCCACAAGACCTCTGAAGGTGTCCTGTGGTATCTGGCACCAAGATGTTAGCAGCAGATCCTTTAAGTCCTGTAAGTTGCAATGTGGGGACTCCATGGATCGGACTTGTTGGTCCAGCACATCCCATAGATGCTCAATCGGATTGAGATCTGGGGAATTTGGAGGCCAAGTCAACACCTTGAACTCTTTGTCATGTTCCTCAAACCATTCCTGAACAAGTTTTGCAGTGTGGCAGGGCGCATGATCCAGCTGAAAGAGACCACTGCCATCAGGGAATACCGTTGCCATGAAGGGGTGTACGTGGTCTGCAACGATCTTTAGGTGGTACATGTCAAAGTAACATCCACATGAATCCTGGGACCCAAGGTTTCCCAGCAGAACATCGCCCAGAGCATCAAAATGCCTCCGCCGGCCTGCCTTGTTCCCATAGTGCATCCTGCTGCCATCTCTTCCCCAGGTAAATGATGCACACGCACCTGGTCGTCCACATGATCTAAGAGAAAACGTGATTCATCAGACCAGGCCACCTTCTTCCATTGCTCCATGGTCCAGTTCTGACATGCACGTGCCCATTGTAGGCGCTTTCATGGTGGACAGGGGACAGCATGAGCACTCTGACCGGTCTGCGGCTACGCAGCCCCATACGCAGCAAGCTGCAATGCCCTGTGTGTTCTGATACCTTTTTATCATGGCCAGCATTAAGTTTTTCAGCAGTCTGTGCTACAGTAGCTCTTCTGTGGGATCGGACCAGACGGGCTAGCCTTCGCTCCCCATGCGCATCAATGAGCCTTGGGCACCCATGACCCTGTCGCCGGTTCAGCGGTTGTCCTTCCTTGGACCACCTTTGGTAGGTACTAACCGCTGCATACCAGGAACACCCCACAAGACCTGCCGTTTTGGAGATGATCTGACCCAGTTGTCTAGCCATCACAATTTGGCCCTTGTCAAAGTTGCTCAGATCCTTACGCTTACCCATTTTTCCTGCTTCCAACACATGAAATTCAAGAACTGGTTGTTCACTTGCTGCCTAATATATCCCACCCCTTGACAGGTGCCATTGTAATGAGATAATCTATGTTATTTACTTCACCTGTCAGTGGTTTTAATGTTGTGGATGATCAATGTAAATCCATCAGGTTGGCATGCATTAAAGTAATGTTCCAGGTTCAATATAAGTTAAGCTCTATCAACAACATTTGTGGCATTAAGCTGATTACCACAGAAAATAATGTATTTTCTGGCAACGCATAACCAGAAGTTCATCCACCAATAAAAATAGTCCCACCTCAAAATTGATGATTTTTACTTAACAGCTCAAATAGTAAACAGTGTTTACCACATGCAAGTGCTTTAACAACAAAATCAAGCTTTACATTTTTGCTTTTAAGACCTCCAGAAGACTGGCCCTGTTTCCTTCCATTGTAAGTGCATTATTGAAAAAGCATTTTTTGTTTTGTTTTAACAGAATAACAGAGGGACGTGTCTAAAATATTTTCTGTTGTCATCAACATTATGCCTCTAATTCTGTCGACAGACCTTAACTTGCATTGAACCTGGAACATTCCTTTTTCGATTGTACTACACACATCAAGTAAATGTGCCAGAAACCTGTGACACATGCACACACATTGGTCATCTGCTTGCTAATTCAATTGTCTTTATTGATAAATCAGGATAAACAGAGAAGCCCAGGGGAACTGAACATTACAGGATACAGGTTTATTTTGGGTGAAGACTTACTGCATTTAAACTCTACCCAGAGGCAAGGCACCTGGTTTTCAACAGAAGTCAAAGAGATTGCTCAGGAACAAGTAAGTCATTTACCAAGAGCCCCAACTTCAAGGGAGATCTCTGACTGGCACAAGGGACCAACTCTCCATGCAAATAAGCAAGGAAATCAATGGTACAGATAGATTATATGGAGCCATGTCATGGAAATCTCCACTTTTATCACTTAAAGCTCCAGGGCAAGTTAGTGCAACATTGCATGACCAAGCTGCTGAGACTCAACTTATGCACCAAGCCGAAGAGTCAAAAGGTGTTAAAATAAGCGCATAACTGCAACACAAAAGCACAAACTTAATTATCATGAAATCTAATCTACATGAGGAGGGAAAAACACATTTCCTATCAAATGGTAATTCATTTATACGGAACAGATCCCAAACCCCAAAGTGCTGACTTTGAACTTTTCTTTTATTCACCATCATGTTGTTTCAAACCCATATAATTTTCAATACAATGGCAGTGGATAGTGCTTCATTTGAAAGCTTAGCCCTTCTGTTTTTGAGAAAATTCCAAACAACCATTTTGTTTGGGTCCAAAAAAAAAAAAAAAAAAAAAAGACCCAGTAGAGTACAGCAACTTCCTTTTGATAATAAATATAAACATTGACATAGGCTTGTTTTGCACATGCAAGCTTTTTAAAATAGTTTTTCATCTGGAAAGAGTGACACCTCGTGCGACCAAGCATCCACATGCGTGGACGTTGTATAATGGTCTCGCTATACGCAATGCATAGTTTAAATTAATTTAAACCGACTAAACTACTGTTCACAAGACTCTAGACTGTCATTTAAGGGTTAAACTTCTGGCACATCGAGACACAACAACATGATGCTGCTTTCCATTAAGTGCTTCTACAGATGCAGAGCCAACAAAAGTGCCTCTGGTAAGAAACCAAGTTTTTTTTTTTTTTTTTTCCATTGAAACCTGTTTGGATGTAAAGAGTAGCATATCTAATTTAGTTTGATATGCCATTTTAAAAAAATTCATTAATTTTTCATGTGTCAGTGTGCTGATAAACATGATGTCCACATACGTGGATTTTGGGACATTATTCCCTCAAAAGTTGAAAAAGCATGTTAGTTACTTAGTAGGCTAACTTTCAACATTAACACATCTGTGGGTCGTTTCGCGTCATTTTAATACAAATTTTGTTATATTGTATTTTATTTTCACTCTACAATATGGTTCTATTTATTAAGTAAATACATATCCCATATTTACTGTGCATTATCACACTGAGAATCAGTGGGTTCAAACAAAAGCTGAAAAATGTTGCTTTCAGAGGCTTTATTTGAAGTTAGTCTGAAGATAAGGTGCATTTCGAACTGGCCTGAGACCAGTGCAGACAGACAGCACACTGGAGGTTAAATCATTCACTAAATAGGGAGCAAGGGAGCATCCTATAGCTCTCTATGCAGCATTCACTCCCAAAATCTGACCAAAAGTTCAGTTTCAGGCTGCAGATGATGTTTGGACCACTCAACATGTTTGGCAGACATGGAACAATGGTAATCAGCACATAGATTCAGAATTTATCATGTATAATTATATTTTAACATGGTTGGTAGTGATTGGATGATGCTGGCCATTACTTGAATCAGAATTAATTATGCTAATTTCTGATTAAATGTCTGTATCATCTCAAAAACATGAATAATTAACACTCCTGGAAACAAAAAATTTGATGAAAAAATCTGAATTTCTATAGCTTGGCATTATTTAAAATTGCACAACTTAGTCCTGTTGTCCACATATGTGGACATCAATTATATATATATATATATATATATATATATATATATATATATATATATATATATATATATATATATATATATATTGCTTTTTTATTAGGTGCTACTAGTTAAAAATCAAAAAGGGAAATGGAAAATGCTCTGGTCTCTATGATTTTCCTTTATTTTGAGTAAAAAAGATGATAAGAATATTTACAAATTGCTTCTATTTGAAACAAAAACAAAAACAAAAACATTTTCAAATTTTCAAAAACATTTTTATTACAGAATATAGTCTATATGTCTGCCTGTTGTATGAAAAATGAGCAAAAATCCCACAGACTTTCATTGAAAAGCTTCCCATACATATCTAGCGATCAGGGGATGGTTGCACCACCCGTGCTTAAGTTACAACTTAGCCTATAGTTGTGGCATAATTGGGCAGTAAGTTACAGTTTCCGCACTACTAAGTATTTGAGTGTTGCACCATTAAACTTAGGTGAAACATAACCCTACGTGTAAACTAAATATTTACGGAAGCCTCCGATCAGAAGTAGCAGTTGGAATAAAATCGCATACTGATTAAATTACATCAATGAGCTCATGTTTTTTCCAGTCTGTTGTTAATATATATTTATTGCCCCTTATTATTGTCAGATACAGTACCTGAATATTATTTACATATTTATTTATAGGCCTACTATTTAATATATTTAATTATTTTTAACGCATCATATTTCAATTTAAATGTCATTTATTGCTGTTAACAGTTATGTAAGTTAAAAAGCTTTGAACATCAACCATGACAAGATAAAACTGAAATGCACGGCTTTTCAACAGTTCTGTTTACAAATTTGAAGGCTGCTTATTGGATTAATAAAGGTAAATGCCATATTATGCGACTACACATTGCTTTACAGAGAGCTTAAAACCTACTAGCTAAGTCTTGCATTAAGAACAGGTGGTGCAATAAATGATGCACTTACTTAGATACAAACTAACTAGTAGTTACTAAGCCCTTAGTTTAAATTTGACACCCAAACTTAAGCTAGACCTTAAGCTGGTGCAACCCTACCCAGGAGCTCATAGAGACTTGGGGATGGTCTCTTTTGACCTGGGCCAGTGAGCAACCGTCTTGCAACCATTTACTAGTGCCCTAATATCCACCTAGCAACACCCTAGCGACGTCATAGTAATCACCCAAAACATCCTGACATTGCATAAATACAAGTATCAAAATGTAAAAAGAATCAAATAAATAAAAATATTTTACTCATTTATTCATTGTTGTGAAGAATGCAAAGGCGTTTTAACCAAATACAAGATTAAGATTAGTTTTTCACTGTTTATAACTCTTAAATGAGTAAAAAATGACCCAAGCATAACAAGAGGGTTAAAAATGGACCTCAAATGATCATAAAAGCAGTCTAAAATCTTGACGTCCATTGTTTCTATTGTACCAATCGTATGTCTTCAGAATATTTGGAATATGCCATATCGGTTGTACGGACTACATTTATGATAATATTGGGTCCTTTTTTAAGCTTTAAAGTGAGCTTTAAATTGTATGTTGCTCACTAAAAGCCAATAACACAAGAGTGTTGATAAATACATTTATAGTTTTGTTTTCAGCAATGCACAAATATCTCAAGAGGGCAGTGTGAAGGTTTGGGTGCCGAAAAAAATAGAAACAGGCTTAAGTTTTAAATAGATGCATATTCAGAGAACTAGAGGGTTATTAGGGTAATGCATCACGTGTCCCTTGCTATAAAGCTGGGCATAGAGTTGGGAGTTTGATGAGACTTTAGTAGTTGTTCATAGCCTCAAGGTAATCACTAAGGCGGACAGACAGGTGAAGTTCTTCCTGGGATAACCAAGATTTACGAAATCCAGATGTGACGGATCAGGACGGTCCTACTTCGTCTGTGGCTGGGCTGTGTGCATTTGTATGGGGAGGCGAAGCAGACCCAGAGAGGAACACATGTTGGGGATTTGATTTGTGGGGCAGTGAACATGACAATTACTATTGCCTTCAAAGAAACTGACAACTGCGTTTTAGACTTCAAAGCACTCACGTCCCTTTTATCGCGTAATTAGTTGAACAACTATAGATGGCTGCGTCTTATCACAACATGTGGCTCTCCACACCACTCTTTTGCCTGAGAACACAATGATTAGAGTTTAGAGTTTCATCCCCTGCTGGTCTCTGCATGAGGCGTGACATTGTTCTCTGCTATGCGAGTATAATATTCTTGAGATTCGCTCACATTCTGATTTCATTTTAGGAAAGATTGCCAACACAGATGTAATTAAAGCAGATAAACACCACCAGGGGAAGCTAAAGGTGGATCTCTTACATATAATCTCATAGACAGAACAGAACAGGAACTATGTGCTTTGCCAAGGTACATTTTCTCAATAAGAAAAGGCCCAAAATTTATTCAGACAAAATAATAATTAAAAAATAAATAAAAATGGTGGAGAGACAATGATCTTGATTCTACTGCCAGCCATCCCCTATTTGTTGGAATGCCCAGGCATTCTTTTAAAGTTTGCATGGGGATAATCTGGCCCGATGGCGCCAAGGGTGGCAAATTATGTATTTATGGTCTTATCCGAGACTTTCCTACACCTTTAACCAATGATTTCCATGACTTTCCAAGTTGCTCATGTTTACTGGATAAGAATTATTAAGACCCAATTTATAGAGATTGCACTCAGAACGAGCATTTCTATCCAAAGAAATAAGGTACAGCTGAGTTTAACTAGAAAAACATATATTCACTATAAAAACATTTACAAGATTTTTCCAGGTTTTCCATGACCGTGGAACTCTGAAAAGAGGACAACCAGTTAATAACTACTTATAAAAAGTCTCCGGATGATCTTGAGATTAATGGAAAACATTAATGAGACAACATATAACCAAACATATAAAAAAACACAAATCATAAAATTCCCAAAAAATGAGTCATAGGTCTGAAAGGCAATACATTTAATCATGCTGGATTTTATTACAAGGATTTAAAACCAATGTCTATTTTCACATGCATTTTTGGCTTTTTCCATTGCAGTTGTACAGAAAATTCAGTCCATGACCCATTCGCATGACAGAGGACACAAGGAGCATGCTGTGTTTAGAATGGTTTGAGTAATGTACGTTATTTAATACCGCCGCACCTCCTGACACACTGGACACGCAATGAAATACAGGGGGAAAACAGGCATGTGAGACGTTGGCATGGCACATGGTGTTTGGATTTGCTCAAGAAATTCCCCCTGTCATTTGTGTGAGACTCTCCAAACGCAGAGACCGACTCTGACAGTTTTACACGGCACCAGATGGTGAGCAATCCTTCCCACTGTCCCTCTGGCTTCAGGCATGGCACAGCATTTGAAACACTCACACATATACACACAAACACACACACGCATACGCGAACACTTCCATCGCATTGGAACCGCTCTGGCAAATCAATATGCCCGAAAACCACAGGGATTGGTTTCGCACTGTTTTCAAACTAGGCCAAACTTGAGCTACTGTAAAATTTACTGTACCACCGGAGGGTGGGCAGCGATATATTTTGGAAACAAAACGTAAAACTTGTAGGCTGTGTCTCAGAAAATCTATCCATGAGGCACCAAAATCACACACACGATGCTGTGTGATTGTGGAGAGCCAGTCTGTAGCAGTAGTTAGCATGATGCTAACTAAATAACGAAAATACTTGAAAGCTACTTTTAAAGGCGAGCGAGATGTGGTAATACTTTGAGTTAGTGAAGGTTAATATGTTAATAATATATCTTAGAGTAACCCATAAAAGCAAACACTGGGATGGAGGGATGGAGCTGAACACTGTCTAACACATTAGGATCAATGCTAAAGCTTAATCAACTTCTATTTCTGTACTGAGCTGTTCAATTCAATGCGCACAGGGGGAGAGAGAGAGAGAGAGAGAGAGTGAGAGAGAGAGAGAGATGGAGAAGGGAGAAAAAGAGATAGGAATATTATGTTAAAGGCTGAATAAAAGTATGACCAAGGGATGTTATGGCTACCATTCATAATGACACCTTCCATGAATAGGGTACAAAATAGAGTTCATTTTGTTTTTGTTTTGTTTTTTTACAACAAAGGGTCAGTGACAGGAGATGCTTAACCTTTAGAAAATGTCCACCTCATGAGGTTAAAGTAAATATTATATGAGCCACTTTAATTTCCATTAATTTTAAATGAGGTTTGCAATTTTTGCAACCCTGTTACCAAATATATATATTTGTATGTCCATTCATTCTTTCGTTGCGGTGTTGGGATTTTGAGGAAAGCATGTATGATTTCATGAGGACATACATCAATCACTATATCAGTGTGTTACTGAACGATAATAAACTGCAAAAAAGTCATCAAGACAAAGAAAGCGCAAACAAAACTGGCTCACCGTTTCTCCCAGATGCAGCTGAGATTTAATCTAAGAACAAATGCAACATTTTGAGCAAAATGATTGGAGTACCTGTGTTAGTTCAGCGTTAGATGTGTGTGCTTGTCATCTTGTCACCCTGCATGTTCAAATCAGACAGACACACTGAGGAAGAGCCGTGAAGTTCTCATCCTTGGCTACGTAATCGCTTTTTCAAGTTTTCGGATCGGACAGTTATTTCCTTTTAAATTCGCACATAACTTTTAACATTTGTTCGCCGGGTGATTGACTGGTGAGATGTGGTGCTTCGCTGCCATCCAGGATGCATCAGGATAGCATTTTAAACCTCAAATGCGATGTGGTTTTTGACTACCTCTGTATGTGTTTTTGTAATCCAATAACAAAACATTTTGCACACCGTTTACAACTATATGTAGCGCTGACCATTTGCGATCGGATCATCTGAAACGCATCTTATTAGCAGCTGTAAAAAGGGTCTAAAGTGACTGCAGCCAGAGCTAGGGAATGTTATAGAATGACTTCCGACAGAAGTCCCACCCACATTCGTTTCCCCACTAAGACGCCCAGGAAAAAGGTGGATATACAGTATATATATATATATATATATAGACATCAGAATTGGTTACAGTGCTGCAAGTAACAGGGTTGTACATTTAGCCTAAATTATGCCATCACTCAAAAGAGGTTTGCTAGTTTGGGACCAAATGTTTGGGAGTTAATGATAAATGTTTATTTCCCATCATTTATTTCCTACTTCTCCTACCATCATGTTGGAGAAAGGAACCAAATGATGTTACTTCCTGGGTGTCCGAAATTTATGGAATGTTCCATTTTTATTAAGAGTGAAGAATCATGCAGTTACAGGGTTGTGTAAAAAATGTGCGACACAATACATTTTTGGTTATTAAAATTAGTTAAAAATATTTGAACAAATTATGTCAAAATTATGACATGGTTGTAGGATTTTAATTGTTAGATATTGCCTTTATTGCTTAAAAAACCTACACCAATGTGTACCCTATTACAGGAAAGAGCCTTATTCCTGCTGAACAACCCTTTGCATATATTTGCTATCAAAGTTAAACAAGCTCACTAAACCTATGTACTACTTGGCATTCCTTCACAGGGCTCTTCATCCTACCCCATTCAACCCTTCCGTCGGGTAAAATCCCCCTCACGAACCCCCAACACCCCCGGGAAATCTGAAGCAGCAAGGTGAGGCAAAGCCCACTGGCACTGCAGGCAAACTTGTGTTTATTTATAGGCTCTTAACCCACTTTATATCACATTTGTCAATGTCAGCCCTATGTCCTAATCTAGCCCTCTGTCAGCACGTCATTAGTAAACGCTGATCCCCACTCTACACAAACACACACACACACATACACACACACACACACACGCACCATCTTTATTCTATCACATGGTTTGGAGGCAAAGAGAGAGCAGAGGTGAACTGCTAACAACAGAGAAGAACATTTTATTGCTCAAATGTTGTTCTTTCATAGCTCAGAAGAAATAATGGAGTTTGGTTGTTTTGTTTGAAGGATAATTTAGCCCCCAAAAATGACAATTCTACCATCATTTAATCACCCTCATGTTGTTCCAAACCAGACTTTATTTCTTCCATTGAGCATAAAAGGAGAGGTTAAGCATAATGATAGGGATTAACAGTCTCAGTCACCATTCACTTTCATTGCATCTTTTTTTTTTTTTTTTTACATACAATGAAAGTGAAGGGTGAGTGAGGCTGTCAGTCCCTAACATGTTGCTAACATCTCCTTTTGTGCTCCACAAAGGAAAGAAAGTCATACAGGTTTGAAACATCATGTTGACATAATTTAAATTTTTGAGTAAACTATTACTTTAAAGTATCAACTTGGTCTCAGATGTTTCTCCTAAATGCCTTTGGAAAAATAAATTCAAATGAGACAATTGTTGACATGCAGTGAGAGTATCGAGCTATGAAAATAATGTGTTAGCATGGCTCAGATCATTCATGGTTTTGGAAGAATTTGATGAGAAATATTTGAGTTCATATTGAACTCCCTGTCTCGTTTAATTTTAGACTTTGGTTTCTTGGCAAATCTGAGCACAGTCTAAAACACATCTGAGATCCTTCTGAAGCTCTAGAGGAGACACATTAATTGGGTCTTTTTCACATAAGACAAATCTGAAAAGCAGGAGAATTAAGCAAGCATCTCACTTTGTTCTCCTTTTAATCTCATTAGCTGGGTTTCCATCCACGTGTTTTTCTGCACATTTTGGGATATCGCATAAAACTGCTGGATGGAAACACCAAGATGTGAATAAAGTCTCCAAAGTGCGCATAAATACGTATACACTTGCTTGAAGTGGATACATTTTTAATTCAATAAGAAGAAATGTGCATAAACTATGATGAAAACACGTTTACTGAATAAACTCCTATTGAATTTATTAGGAATATGAGATGCGCGTCAAAAAAGTCATGTGACTGAATAACTCATTCATAACTGGACTACCCAGTGGACCAATCATTGCATCTGAAATGTTCTTCTGGTCATCCTGAAATAACGGTGTCCTAAAAATCCAAAGCCTGCAAAGATTTTGCAGAGCATTTAAGTTGAATACAAACTTGAACTTTGCAAAATAGCAGGTTTATTGAAACTTTTGACAAATATATTATAGATTCACACGACAAAGCCATGAGGAAGAAGGAAAGTACACACATAGTGCTCCCAGAACTGTGTGACGCGCTGTCGTTCCCAGATATGAGACAAATTCTTCTAGAGTGTTTTGTCTGTGTGCTCTAAACCGTATTTTATTAATAAGAGTCACAGTGGCTACAGTTTCTCCAGTAGTGACTATTTTGTTCTTTTGAACACATGGGATGGAAACGCGGCTTTATTCGCACAATGTTTTTGCGATATTATGGTTTTTCGCATATATAAAATTCACAACTTGGATGGAAACATAGCTAATGACGTCTAGGAGAAATAAAGAAATAACTGAGATATTAAAGAGATTTGTGATTTTGTTTTTTTTTTCCGATGGGTAACGTCCTCCCTCCTTTGCACAAATACTCTCATATTTCTTGCCACTGAGAAACAGCTCCGCTCTCTCTGTCAACACGTCAGTATTAATTTTTTTGGGCCAAAGAAAATCATTCCAGAATGTGGAAATCAAGTGTAAATCAATGTCAAGTTGCTTCTGTTTGTGCGTCTATAGTTGGTGTTGTTTTGTTTCTGGCGACAAGAGACAGAGTACCATTTTTATGGGGTCTACAAAAACAAAAGGGAGACTAAATGGATAATGGACACGACTTCACACCGAACAGCTGACCATGCTGTATAAGAGACACCCTGAAATATCATTACTACCAGATTCAATCACAAGAATAAAAGGCACGGAGCCTAAATATAGGCAGAAAAAAAAAACAAAAAAAAACAATTGCTCAGTTAAATTTAGTGCAAAGTTATCTGGATTTAAGAGCTGGGAGCTTAAACAACCTGTCCTTGACTTGTCTTTGCTGGCATGTGACTCTTTCCACACTGCTATTGACAATACAGATGATACTATTTGGAAAACACACACACATACAGAATAACACACATGCACACTGCTCTTCCACTCGCTCTCTTCGTTTGCGACCTGGGCGTCTCCTCTGATGCGAGGGTGCGTCTATTTCTGCTGGGTGGTGGGCGGCTCCAGCTCTGGACCACTGAAGTACTGGCTGCAGTTGGGGTCCCCCCTCACTTTAGGGGACGAGGCTATCTGTTTACCAGTGTACGGGTTGACACACCAACACTCGCCCCTCTGTCCGTGGGTGGACATGTGGCACTGGAACACAAGAGAAGGATTTCCTTTTTGATGCTATGTGTGAACAAAGTCGTAAGATTAAGAGTTTGAGCATTTACAAGGTCTGGACGTGCTAACATAAGAACAAAGTTCTGACGGAGATGACGCAATTAAAAAATGTGTAAACATTACGTAAACATGACTTTTTAGGTTGCAGATAGCGTCTCTGCCCCCAGATGCTAGCAATAGCAGGTCAGGATGTCTTTGGCAACTGTATAAATGTAAACATTTGTCAGAAAAAATAAAACAACAACATTACAGGCTGTGTATGTTCAGATACAAGTCATACCTCGCCATGTTTTTTTCAAATGAAAAAAAATCCGTAATTTTAACGGTAAAAGAATGTAAAAATGCTACAGTATAAAACTTTAATTGGTTAACGGGTAGTTACCTTAAAAGGAATATTCCAGGTTCAATAAAAGTTAAGCTAAATCTACAGCATCTGAGGTATAATATTGATTGCCACAAAAAATTATAAAAAAAAAAAAAATCAAATATCTGTGTTACAGTGAGGCACTTACAATGGAAGTGAATGGAAGCCAATCTGCAAACGTTAAAATACACACTGTTTCAAAAGTATAACCACACGTGTTAACATGATTTTTGTGTGATAAAATCACTTGCTAGCCTTTTCTGTGTGAAGTTATAGCTAATTTTACAACTTCATTGCCATGACGATGAAATGTCAACAAACCCTAAAATGACTGTAAAAATGACAGATTAAACAACTTTACATTAATGTAAGTGCTTTTATAAAATTATAAACTTCACATTTTTGCCTTTAAACCCTCTAAAAACTGGCCCCATTAAGAAAAGGATGGACATAAATACATTTTTGTGGTAATCAACATTATGCCACAAATGCTGTTGATTGAGCTTAACTTGTATTGAACACGGAATATTCCTTTAACACGGTAAAAAAAAAACAATAATATGTTTAACAAGACAATACATGTAATTTTACAGTGAAATATTGTTTTTTTGATGTAAAAAGTATGATTTCACCGTATAATTTACGGTAAAAATAGTTACATTTCTTCTTATTTTTAATATCGGTTATGTACATTGGGGTGTTCTATGTTATATTTTATTTAATTTAGTTGTAAAGTTTATTGCATTATTTTAGTGTCACATGTGTAACCCTAAAGGTGTTTTGTATTTGGGTGTGTGGCACTGTGCACCGTCTCTACATGTGTATTAATTATGGCTACTGGAAGGACCACTCTAAACAACTTTAAGTCATCATGTGACCTTTTGTAGTTACTACATTGATACATTTTAAAGTAAAAAAGCAGACTTTTATAGTTCCAGAAGGTTAGTATATTAAGTATATATAATATAAACGGAAGTGAATCGTAAAAAATACAGGCATCAAAATTACATCCCGTAAAGCCTAAAACCTGATCACTGTATATTTTACTGTAAATTTCTGGCAACCACAGCTGCAGGTATTTTACCGTAAATGTAAAATATTTATTTATTTATTTATTTATTTATTTATTATTATTTTTACAGTTGACATTTCCAGCGCAGCTGTTTAAAGGTAATTTCCGGCCAATTACATCACAGAGTTTAACAGCATTTTGGTGCTGATGTGTGAATGGTAACAAAACTGATCAAATATGGAATGTAAGAACAGCAGTTGTGGTACATTTACGAAAAGGCAACCCGGCAATTTTACTGCAATTTAACAGGTTTCATGTGTAAAAGTGGCTATAGAGGCACATGTAGTACAATACAATGTTTTTAATAGTGTAACTACATGTTGTTCTGCAAAATTCTCACAAGATTCACATTTGTTGCTTCTGAGGAACAGGTAGGTTTAGGGGTAGAGTTAGGGTTTAGATTAGGGTTAGGGTTTAGGGTAAGGTTTGGGATAGGGTTACATTTAGGGTTAGGGGTAAGGTTAACAGTGTAACTACAGATATTAAAATCTAAGTACATAATGTACATAATAAGTACACTGTGTTAGATGCTTAAGTACATAGTAGTTAAAGACACCTAATATAAAGTGGGTCCAATGCTGCTGACTGTGTTATATAAATTAGACTCTATAGTTCATTAGTTTTTAGTATTTTTTTGCCAGAAAAATATGGCTCTGATTTAATAAAAAATTATCATCAGATAGTTACACATTTAAAAAGATATTGCCTTTTTAAGTAGCTTCAATGTACTTAGCTACTTTTTGTTCAAAGCTTACAACTACTTTTTCAAAAGAGTGAAGCTCTTGGCCAAGGATAGGGGTAGGATGAGGCACTGCCTCAAAACAGCCCTCCCGCCTCATTGGGCCCAGCATGTCTCACTGACCCCTACTGAGCACTCCCAAAATGCAGTCATAATTGAACTGGACAATGTGCTGACGCTGAGACCCAAAATAGGCAAAAAACAGATTTTCAATTTTGTCCCCCAATGAGAAAGAACAAAAACTGACAGTTAGAGTAATTATAAGAGGAACACGATGATTACAACACAATTAAGTGTGCTGAGGTACAGTGTTTTAAGCCATGGGAACAGGGGTTTCAAAACAACATACTGTTTTGCTTCTCCAGGACAAATTTGTCCCGGTTTAGCTTCAGATGCCTTGTCTCAGATGCCCAGATCTCAGGACACAGAAATGTTATTGCATTATTGTGAAACCTGGGGAAATCTTTATTTGTCAGAGGTTGCTCTTTTACTGCCAAGAAGACTTAATGGAGTTCTCAGTTTTGTTTAAGTGTGATGTTGGTAATTTTTCTGATGACAGAGGGATTGTTAAAATCACACATTTTAGCTTAAAACGAGTGTGTTCAATAGCATTTTGTTTTTTGCTTTGGAGACCCTAGAGGTAAGTGTTGGCTGTTTAGACGTTCACCTGCTTCAGGTTGTACTGTCCCGTCTTGTCACAGTTAGGAAACTTCAGGTCATAAAGATTCTCCAGTGGTCCCTTGTTGTCATGGAAACTCATTCTGGAGATCTCCTCTAAGACGCGATCCAGTTCCTGCTGACACTGGCTCTGGAAGACCACACACACAGACACACACACACACACACACACGAACAAGAGTGAGTTTTAATGGATGTGCATACCTGGTCAGTAAAAATTAATATTCCTTCCATTGTATTACAGGATATCCTTTTTCAAGAGCACTTTGAATCCCTTAATTTCTGATATTGTTAACCTGGTACTTATACTGGGTAAATATTATATCCATAAATGTAAATGAAAAAAAAAATGGTAGTTGACATGAAAATACTTTGTTGTAAGTTGATACATCCTCCTGTATAATCTGTTTTACTCCATTTACAACTATTTTAAACAGCATTTTGCTTATTTATTCATATTTATTATGAATGCAGTTTAATGACCTCACATTAACTAAGAGACTACATGAATTATTTGTGCTTTTAAAAATGCATTTGTTACACAGTGGGACTACATGAACCAAAGGCTAAAAAATTATTAACAATAGTAAAAAAACGCAAAAATACAAAAAAATATGACAAGCTAAAAGACTAGACAAATACACTTAATCAATCATATAAAGTTTACATTACATTGATTTTAAAATCCTACTTTATGATTTTAAAGCCTTGAATGGACTGGCACCAAATTCTCTCTCTGACCTTCTGAGTGCACATACATCTGTTAGACGTCTAAGGTCATCTGATCAGAGATCATTGATGGTTCCTAGGTCTAGACTGAAGTCGGCTTTTGCCATTGCCGGCCCTAAACTGTGGAATAGTTTACCAATATCCCTTAGAGAAATGTCGACAGAATCAGAATTTAGATCAAAGTTAAAAACTTTTCTTTTTGTGCAGGCTTACGATTGTCCTTAGAGTCCATAGGTGTAAACTTATATATGTGCTTTGATGTACCTCTTTGTCTTGCATTGCGGTTTGTACAGCATAGATGTATTGATGTATTTTGGTGATGTATTTGTGATATTTGTTTTATTATGGTTGTACAGCACACAGTGGTCAACTACTGTTTTATTGTGCTCCATTAATAAATTGATTGACTGATTGACATTAAATATTAATGTTGATTAAAAAACTACATGGACATTAGGCATGTAACGATACACAAATTTCACAATACGATACGATGCAGAAGAAATACAATACGATCATTAAAAAAAAAAAATTAAACGCCGCCCACAAATTTTTTCCACTTAAACTTATTCAAGGATTCGACATAAATGTATTTTAAATCTTAAGGTGACACAACAGTGTCTGACATTGGCAACATAATGCAGAGCTCTATAATAAAGTAACTTAAACAGCAGCACTGTATTTATAAGCAGATTGTTATGAGAAAAATTCACAATTTTCATGTTTTTCTTCTTCAAAGTCATTTTAATTTGACAATTAAAAAAATAAAACATTTGGCACTTTTCACAATGCACATCGTTTCAAAGCAGCTTTGTAGAAAATCATGCCTTAAAGTCTTTAAGCCCCCAGTGGGCAAGCTTAAGGTGACGGTTAAAAGTTAGTGTAGAAAAAAAACCTTGACAGAAACCTGACCTCTGGCTTTACGTTATATGTCCATAATACAATATTATTAAGCGGTCTGAGCAAAAACCAATCGGCCCACGTAATTTGTTGCCCTCTTCCCCTGGCTTCACTTTGCATGATAAATTTAGCAGTCTCTGGCTTATCCAGTGCGCGCAAGTGTTGTGCTCATAGCCATTTATATTTCGACGTCAAAAACAGAGAATAATATGTTGCATGTAATCGTGGTTTTTCTTACGTTGTCGTTTTTTCTGAATAAGCTAGTGTTAGATAGTTATGAGCGTCTTGCTGTGCATGTAACCACCCGGTTTGCTCTGTGATGTCGGCATAAATAAAATGACATGTTTGATGTACTGTAGAATCAGGACATGACACCATTGTTTGGCAAATTCGACAAGCTATAACGCTTCAATCTACTTGCCGTTTGCCATCGGTCTTCAAGCTCTCAAATTGTCTATGTAGCCTAGTTGCTCTGTTTTCCAGTGAGCGCTCAGTGCTGCCTCTCTAGGGAGGAGACCGTTTCGCAGTTCTCAATGTGGCATTGCTTAGTTTTAATCACACTTATGCATTTATTTATGTATCGTACAAAACATATGATATCGAATCGAGTGCATCGTATCGTACGATACAATACGATATGATTTTTTTACACTCCTAATGGACATACAGTAGTATATCAATTACCCAGATTCTCTTTAATTTTTTGTGATTCTGTTAAAACATTTCCCAGTTTTATGTCTGTTCATAAACATAGTAGAAGGAATGAAGCTTTATGGTCGTCTATGACAGAACATCTATTATTTTAGTGGAGACTCCCATCACATCCAAATTTTTTTTAGTCTTTGTTTTAGTTTTCTTTCTATTTATCACATTGTCTTTTTTTTTGTTTTGTTTTTTTTTTTTGTGGTTGTGTCATGCAATGTTGGAATGTTCCCTGCTTTTTATTGTAAATGTGCATCACCAAAAAAAAAAAAGAAAAAAAGAACAAGAATGAGATAAACGCCAGGCTGGCGGCTTCATGAAAACATTTGCACGGCTGATATTAATCTCGCACTAGAGCTAATTTTCTAGCTCGGTTCTACCTTCCTACCTCCACAAGGACAAACATCAGCATCAAAGCCCATTCCTGTCTCCCTTTTCTTCTCTTTTTCACTATATCTCTCTCATGATGGCTGCTCCCCGCTTGGCCCAGGATGAGAGGGCACTGGGGGAGTAGGGCCTGCCAGGGATCTTATCCGTAACGTGGATGAAAAATCCTCCATCACAAAGCAATGAAAAGCCCCCTGCTGTCATCGGGAATGCTGTCACCCTGACATTCTCCTTCAATGTCTACTTTTCATGGGATATGTGACATTATGCTTCTGATTTATGACTGCCACAAGAGTGTCTTTTATTTAGTTTGGCTTTTTATTAACCTACTATTATCATTGGTTTGAATCTTTACTGCATTGTCTTTTTATTTATTACCTTGTCATTTTTTTAGTAGGCCTACATTCAAACATCCATTTGTTTTATCAGTGTATCATTTAGCTGTTTTATATGCAGTTACTATTAGGGCTGGGTGATATATTGCATGGTTCACAATATTTTTTGTGATAATTATGTTGGCAAAATATTATTAAAGTACATTTTGAAAAGGGATTTTAATAAACCTTTTATTATTCGGTTTCCTAAAGACTGTGTCATTAGACTAACTGCACAATGTATTTATTTTCTCGCTATTCGCAAGTATGAAAAAACTGACGATTGGCGAATTAGATTCAATCAGTCAATCAGTTCAAACTGTACATTTCAATAAATCAATTCACAACTCTGATTTGATTATTAGTCAAATGTTCGTGGAACATCCATTTTTAATGTATTCAAAAGTGCTAATAAAATATATGTAAGTAAATATTGCTGTTTTTTACAATGTATTGTTATATTGGTGCATATATATATGAAAGTGATTAAATATTCTTCCATGTGTTCATTTTGTGGAAAACATGCCTTGATTAATTTCTGTATTTACATTTTTGCATTAAACACTTTGAATCTACTTGGCCCTTTAAGGCCATTACAGAGCAAACACAATATCTAAAAATATTAAATATTATAAATAGGCTGAAAATATTGAGACACAACACCCAGCCCTTACTTTCAGGCTCGGCAAACCAGACCCTTGTGTGATTCACGGTACTTCTATTGTTGTCTCTGCTGTTGTTTGGTACATAATGGCCACAGAATAAGTGAAATGAGTAGGAAAATCTGAGCGGATATAGGTTTGTTTTCCAGATCAATGCGCATATAGCGTGTTTTAATGGCAAGGATATGCTAATATGAGAACATAAAGCTATTAACCTCGAATCTGCATGAAATATTGTTTTGACAAATTGCTGGGAAAAATAAGCAAAAGTGCTCTACATCTCTGCTAGTAAGAAAACTACCAGACCCACTCTTAAAAAGTAAGAAAATCGGGGCCTGGGTAGCTCAGTGCTAAAAGACGCTAGCTACCATCCCTGGAGTTCGCTAGTTCGAATCCCAGGGCGTGCTGAGTGACTCCAGCCAGGTCTCCTAAGCAACCAAATTGGCCCGGTTGCTAGGCAGGTTAGAGTCACATGGGGTAACCTCCTCGTGGTTGCTATAATGTGGTTCGTTCTCGGTGGGGCGCGTGGTGAGTTGAGCATGGATGCCGCAGTGGATGGCGTGAAGCCATGTCTCCGTGGCAACGCGCTCAACAAGCCACATGATAAGATGCGTGGGTTGGCGGTCTCAGACGCGGAGGCAGCTGGGATTCGTCCTCCGCCACCCGGATTGAGGCAAATCACCACGCGACCATGAGGACTTAAAAGCGCATTGGGAATTGGGCATTCCAAATTGGGTGAAAAACTAAAAAAAAAAAAAGAAAATCAACTTTCCAAATATAGTTAATTAGCAAGACAATTTGCCTATTGGCTCAGAACGGCAGATGATGCCTGATAGAGAATGCTGATTGGGGTGAGGTCTTGTTGCAGTGGTCATTTGGCCATGGATTTGAGGGTCCAGGTAAAGCATGGTATATGTCCAAGAAAAGTTAATTATCTCACAGTGGGTTTGTGCAATGGCCAAATTCGACAAGTGCTTTCTCATTCCTTGTTTCAACAGTAGACAGCAGCTGTTTTTCTTCCTTGACAATCCAAATGCGACTGTCTGCTCATTGTTAATTATGTAACTAAGGAAGTTATCACTTGTTTTTAACGGAAACCTTTTTTTAAAAAAAAAAAAATCTTAAAATGAACAACACCCAAAAAAAAGCTGCCAGAAGTTTTGTAAGACACCAATCATGAAAATAATATACCAAAGTGATAAATTATACACTGACAGACCACAGAATTATAGCAATAACAAATATAGCGGTTGTACAAAGAACATACTCTAAATATAAACCCCAGAATACTGTGTTAGGTTTATCTGATATGGAAAAGAGTGTATATATACTGTACACCACAGAACTAGGGGTACACATGCCTCACCAAAAATGAAAAATTTGTAATCATTTCTATACAATGAAAGTGAATGGTGACTGAGGCTAATATTATACCTAACATCTTTAATGTTTCAGTTAGGACAGAAAGCCATATGGGTTTGGAACAACACAAGTATGAGTAAATGATGACATAATTCTCATTTTGGGGTGAACTATCAAGTTCCAGGGGGTACTAGTGAAGATTTTGCTTTGTTGTGAGTGTATGTGCTATGTGTATGTGGCGTGTAAGTCTGATAACCAGAAGAGGGCACTACGGTACTGAACACCATGACAACCAAGGTAAATACAGGTCTTTTAAAGGTCTGTCTTTCTTTGTGACACTCTAAAGGCTCGTGTCAGTGTTCCCCAAAGCATTGCACTCTACAGAGGGAGGTATCAGTTACAGTGTTTCCCCAGTTAAGCGTTATAATACAGTGCTCAAAGTTCAAACTTCAAAGTTAAACTTGGGCAATGTTTGCCACTGACCTTTCAAGCCAGCACAGCCAATGTTTACCGGACAATTTGTATAACATCCCACTCCAACTCTCCACCTGACTTTGTGATTTCGCCTGACTAATTATCTTCTTTAAAAATATATACAGTTGAAGTCAGAAGTTTACATACACTTAGTTTGAAGTCATTAAAACTAATTTCTTTACCACTCCACAGATATAATATTAGCAAACTATAGTTTTGGCAAGTTGTTTAGGACTCTACTTTGTGCATGGAACAAGTAATTCTTCCAACAATTGTTTACAGACAGATTGTTTCACTTTTAATGTACTATATCACAATTCCAGTGGGTCAAAAGCTTGGAAAATTCCAGAAAATGATATCAAGCCTTTAGAGAATTAGCCAATTAGCTTGTGTACTGAATTGGAGGTGTACCTGTGGATGTATTTTAAGGCCTCCCTTCAAACTCAGTGCCTCTTTGCTTGACATCATGGGAAAATCAAAAGAAATCAGCCAAGACCTCAGAAAAAAAATATGGACCTCCACAAGTCTGGTTCATCCATGGGAGCAATTTCCAAATGCCTGAAGGTACCACATTTATCTGTACAAACAATAGTATGCAAGAATAAATATCATGGGACCACGCAGCCATCATACCACTCAGGAAGGAGACACATTCTGTCTCCTAAAGATGAATGTAGTTTGGTGCGAAAAGTGCAAATCAATCCCAGAACAACAGCAAAGGACCTTGTGAAGATGCTGGAGGAAACAGGTAGACAAGTATCTATATCCACAGTAAAACGAGTCCTATATCAACATAACCTGAAAGGCTGCTCAGCAAGGAAGAAGCCAATGCTCCAAAAACCGCCATAAAAAAGCCAGACTACAGTTTGCAAGTGCACATGGGGACAAAGATCTTACTTTCTGGAGAAAATTCCTCAGGTCTGATGAAACAAAAATGTAACTTTTTGGCCATAATGACCATCGTTATGTTTGGAGGAAAAAGGGTGAGGCTTGCAAGCCGAAGAACACCATCCCAAACATGAAGCATGGGGGTGGCAGCATCATGTCATGGGGGTGCTTTGGTGCAGGAGGGACTGGTGCACTTCACAAAATAGATGGCATCATGAGGAAGGAAAATTATGTGGATATATTGAAGCAACATCTCAAGACATCAGACAGGAAGTTAAAGCTCGGTCGCAAATGGGTCAAATGGACAATGACCCAAAGCATACCTACAAAGTTGTGGCAAAATGGCTTAAGGACAACAAAGTCCAGGTACTGGAGTGGCCATCACAAAGCCCTGACCTCAATGCGATAGAAAATTTGTGGGCAGAACTGAAAAAGCATGTGCCAGCAAGGAGGCCTACAAACCTGACTCAGTTACACCAGTTCTGTCTGGAGGAATGGGCCAAAATTCCAGCAACTTATTGTGAGAAACTTGTGGAAGGCTACCCAAAATGTTTGACCCAAGTTAAACAATTTAAAGGCAATGCTACAAAATACTAACAAATTGTATGTAAACTTCTGACCCACTGGGAATGTAATGAAAGAAAGAAAAGCTGAAATAAATAATTCTCTCTACTATTATTCTGACATTTCACATTCTTAAAATAAAGTAGTGATCCTAACTGACCTAAGACAGGGAATGTTTTATACAATTAAATGTCAGGAATTGTGAAACACTGAGTTTAAATGTATTTGGCTAAGGTGTATGTAAACTTCTGACTTCAACTGTATACTAGGAATAAATAAACTAGGAATAAATGTTTAAAATGGTCAATATTTTTGAAGAGATCTCATTTGTTTGCAGTCATCCGATTTATGATTTGCCTGTAACTTGTAATTGTTAATGTCTTCTTTTGTTTCACTTTATTGAAAAAGAGGGCCAACTTTGCAAAAGAGGTCAAACTGGTTGTTGTCCAGTTTGTGACTGGACCCTGTCATTGGTGCCTCAGTTCCTGAATTATAGGGACAGTTCACTCAAAAATGAAAATTATGTCATCATTTAACCCTTAAATGCATATTGTCATTTGGGTGTACTACTGAAATAATGTAAGCTGTGCATCTATTTAGACTCAACAAGTGCCTGAGAAAATACACATAAGATACACATAAGCTACACATACATTACACATGTGTAGATTATGTGTTATGTGTAGCTCAATATATGTTTGACAGCCAAATGCATCTCATGAAATTTCAGTGTGAATATAATGAATCCTGTTGTAGATTTGTCCTGATTTGTTGAATTATCTCTTTAATTTATGAAAAATAAAACATCAAAAATATATTTTATTTTATTGTTTTCTAATCGTCTTGATTTTTTTTTTTTTAAATGTTACACTATTTGGGCATTTTGTCTCTAAAGACCCGAATATGTAAGAGTGTTTGGTGAAATTCCCATGCATTTAAAGGTTAATCACCCTCATGTTCTTCCAAACCCATATGACTAGGCCCATCACGATAATTAAATGATTGTCTGATTTATTGTGCACATCATATTCCAATCACATTTTACAGTCCAAATAAAGGAATTTTAAGTGATTTTTTAAATATGTTTGTGTGTCTCATTGTCCGAAGTTTTTGCATTATGTAACACTCCAATTGAACTTTGTCGCACTCAGTAAATAAATATATATATACTATATGCAAATGAGCAGCAATCACAAAGCAGCAAATTCCCATTTATATTTGGATACTGCTTCCGAGTACTAACGTCTTTTAGCAACTAATAACACAGACTTGGTGACCGCTGTCAATGTGAACACATCTTATTCTGCAACACTTTTATCTGGAGGTCAAATTAGCACATGACACTTGCATTGAGCACTGAGCAGCCCTGACTCAAGTCACGAGAAAAGACATCAAGCTAAATTTGACTGCTGTTACAACAAGAGAACAGAAACGGAATTCTTCTCAAAGGGACACTCACCTGTCTGGGATGAGGCGTTTTGGGGTCTTCCTGGGGGCTGAACATCTTGGTCCTCTGCTTGTTTAGATGCTGCTTCACAGCTATTTCCTTTATGTGCTGGTAGCTGTTTTCTTTGCCTGGCTTCTTCTGAGGAGGAGAACGTGTGCCATTGACCTCTCCTGAGGAATGGATATACAAGATTGGGCAAAATTAAGGATTTTAGAATCCATGAGTTGGAATTTGGATGCAGGATGTTGAACTGGTATGAAAAGAAGTAGAATACACGAATTACAGTTAAAAAAAAATTAAACACATTCATTTGATTTTATTCCAGTTTTGATAAGATTTGATTAGATTCTGATTCATCAAATACCGAATTTTGCTGATGCCGATAAGGTGTTGGAAGAAAGTGAATAGTGATTAATCGTCCAATAGTTTGTAAAATCAATATATTAAATGGGTTTAAAATGTTCTTAGTCTTTCCTTCCTGTAATGAGCCTAGACATAGAGGCTATAAGAGTCCAAATTTAATGAAATCCCACATGTAGTTTATTTTGCAACCAAAATATCAATAATAACCAGAAAAAAGAAAAAAAAAGATTTCATGTATATTTTTTAACTAGGGAATTTTAACTAGAAACAAGCCCAAAAAACAACAGGGACTCTTATTTTGAAATGCCTGTGCCCCTATCTGCTAACAGAAACATGTCTTTCCGTGCTCAAATTTAAGACCTCTTTAAATGATAATTAAGACTTTCTTTTTAAACCATTTTGAAGGGATGGCACCAATCCGATACCTGGATCAGTATCGGCTCCGATACTGACGTTTTTAGACATAACGGGTATTGGTCCGACGAGCCCGATACAAATCCGATACTGCGTGTTAGCCATGTTCGTTACTGTCAAGCTCCAAAAATGACATAAAAGAACCATAAAAACACAATTAAAGTAGTTCATATGACTCGTGCATTTTATTCAAAGCCACTTGAAGACGTGCGATAGCTCTGTGAATCACAAAAGGGCGTGTTTAATAAGTAAATATATAAAATGCCCGTGCAGCACCTGTGCGTTAGTGAATGGCGCTGCTCTGTTGACACACACACTTATGGCTATTTTTAGCCTTCATGCGGTGCACAATATTTGAGCAATACTCACGAACAATATCTCAGATGCTCAATAGTTCGGTTCATTTATAATATGCATTTAGAACGGCACTGGAGGTGCATTTTTACCAAAATTTGAATAAAGGGAAAAAAAAAACTGCCATCTTTTCTACTGAACACTTAGGCTGGAATTACTGTTCATTTTTCTGCTACAATATCCAGTAGATGAGTTAACAATAAAGTTTTTCTTAATAAGCTATACATTTATATTGAAATAATGTGTAGTTAGAGGTTTGTGCTTCTTTACATATTAAAGAGTACCCCAATTTAGTTCCACACAATAATGTAAAGATATTCTAAACTGATTATGCAAGAAACAACAACATTGGTATCAGATCGGTATTGGCCAATACAGAGATTTCAGATATCGGCATCAGATTGGAAGAGAAAAAAAGTGGTCTCGGTGCATCCCTACCATTTTGATAGCGGTGGGAACCCTGTACTTGCTTAAATTCAAATTACAATTCTGCATCCTGTTTGCCACCTCAATTCAAATTAAATTCAGGAAATGGCTTGTAAAAAGCATTTTCAATTCAATTCTGAATGGCTTGCACAAGAATTCTGAATAGTTGCACAAGAATTAGACAGTTCAAATGGAAATTCACAGGAATTTGGATTATCGCTCTCAGTTCAAAGACCACAACCAATCTGATTTTTTTTAAAATGACAACAAACCCAGGATCAGTGTTCTGGCAGTGCCTCAAAGCTAGGCAGAGAGAAAGTTGAAAGCAGTGATTAATGACAGCTCTTGATTCAGATCAAGAGTCTTCTGTCTGTGAAGAGATATGTGCCTTCTAAGTCAAAACATGCCTGGCAAATCAAAGGTGAACTACAAACAAAGAGACTTTTAACAATCTTATTTAAGTAAATTTAAAAAAGCATGGCAGAATCCACAATGGTTCATGTCAAGAGCAGTCATGAATATCAAGTTACTGTAAACAAAATTTATTCCAAAATGTCTGTTGTTGAAAAGGAGTTTGTATTCATGGCATTATCTGGTTGCATGTCATGTTAAAGGTAATAAATTAGAGGTAGACCGATATATTGTTTTTTTTGTTGTTGTTTTTTTCAATTACGTTTTTTTATTGATTCATATACATATAACAAAGAAAAAACACAGCATATATACATTGAATCAACATTTAACATTTAACCCCCACTATTACCCCTCCCCCTCCCCAATCACCAACCCCACCCTGACCCCCAATGAACACCCCTGTGGTCACAAATAAGAATACACACACACACACACACACACACACACACACACACACACACACACACACAAAAAAGAAAACAAAAAAGAAAATATAAAAATCATATATAATTAAAACTAAACTACTCTCTCCACAGCCCCTCCCCAAGAGTCCCCCAAAAACACTAAGTATTTGCCCCATTTCCTATCAAACAAATTCTGAACCCCCAGCCTTCAACTTGGCCCCTCCTCAAAAGCAGCCACCCTCCCTATCTCCGCACACCACTCCGGAAATGAGGGCACTCCATCTGACTTCCATCCCCTTAAAATAATTTGCCTGCCAATCATAATGCTGGTCATAATGTGTTTATCCCCCAAATTTATAATGCCCCATCACCCAAAATACAGAGTCTGAGGCAAAATGAAAAATGAGTGCCCAAAACGTCACACATAAAACTCTGAAACTTCAACCAAAATTCTTGGATCTTGACACACCCCCAAAAAACATGGGTTGTGTCTCCATCTTCTGATTGGCATCACCAGCAGGTGGGTGTGTCTTTAAGTCTAGGAATGCACCGATACCACTTTTTCTCTTCCAATCCCATATCTGAAATCTCAGTATCGGCCGATACCGATCCGATACCAGTGTTGTTGTTTTCATAATCAGTTTAGAATATCTATACCTCACTGAGTGATGCTAATTATATGTAAAGAAACACAAACCTTTAACTACACATTATTTCAATATAAATGTACAAACTCTTAAGAAAATTTGTATTGTTAACTAGTCTGCTGGATAATGCTGCAGCAAAATTAACAGTAATTCCAGTCTAAGTGTTCAGGAGAAAAGAAGGCAGCTTTGTTTTTTTGCAAAAAAAAAAAAAAAATTCAACTTATATCTGGACTTTAAAGGATTCAGATCTCTTTTTTTGTTCAATTTAGTTGTAAGATATTAGATACTTAGATAAGATACTTTTTCATTCAGTTATTTTTTTGGAACCCATTAAACTTAAATATTGTTATAATTTGATAACAAATAATAATAATAATAATAATAATAATAATACATTATTATTATTGACTTTTAGAATTTTAAATACAACAGTAATATATTTAAATCGTGCACCTTTAACTTTAAAACCCTCTGGGTTTTATTTTACATTCTGAACCCTCCAGGAAGTCCTGTATGTGTCTTTTTGTAAGCAAGTTCACAGTAGTTTAATTCACTTCTTATTCAAATTCTGGTAAAATGCACCTCCGGCGCCATTCTAAATGCATATTATAAGTGAACTGAACTATTGAGCATCTACAACTGAGATGTTGTTCATGAGTAGCGCTCAAATGTTGCGCAATGCATAAAGGCTATGAAGGCTGTACGTGCATATTATATATTTACTTATTAAACACAGCCTTTTGTGAATCACAGAGCTATCGCACATCTTCAAGTGGCTTGAATAAAATGCACGAGTCATATGAACTACATCAGTGGTGTTTTTATGGTTCTTTTATGTCATTTTTGGAGCTTGACAGGAACGAACATGACTAACACGCAGTATCAGATTTGGATCGGGCTCGTCGGACCGATACCCGATCCATCTAAAAACGTCAGTATCGGAGCCGATACCGATCCAGGTATCGGATCGGTGCATCCCTATTTAAGACCAAGCCTATACAATCTAGAGGGGGTCCAATAGAATCTATGTAAAATCTTGAATTGCATAAGGTGCACCCTTGCATCTCTAGATGCAGATTTGACATTTTTTAGAATACTAGCCCACACTTCCTCCTCCAATACCAAGTTTAAATCTTTCTCCCATAATCTCTTGATAGAAGTTAAAGCTCTGACACCCAGAATCTGAATTAGCAGGGAGTAATACACTGATGCCTCATGACCTTTTCCAAAAGCAGTAATCACCTCTCCCAGAGTATCTGCCACTTTAGGGGTGTGTGTGCTACTCCCAAAAACAATACAGAGCAGTTGTAAATACCTATAGAACTGAGATATGGGAATCCCAAAATGTTGAACCAAATTTTCAAAAGATCTCAACACTCCACTCTCATATAGGTCACCGAGTGTAGTAACCCCCCTCACAATTCACTCTGACCAACAGAAAGGGGACTTATTAATACATAATTTAGGGTTCAGCCATATGCTTGAGGCAAAATTTAATTAAATGTCCAAATTTCCAGCCAGGTCTCCTATGCAACCAAATTGGCCTGGGGTAGAGTCACACGGGGAAACCTCCTCATGATCGCTATAATGTGGTTCACTCTCAGTGGGGCGCACGGCGAGTTGTGCATAGATGCCGTGGTGGATGGCGTGGGCCTCCACATGCGCTATGTCTCCGTGGTAACACGCTCAACGAGCCACGTGATAAGATGCACGGGTTGACGGTCTCAGACGTGGAGGCAGCTGAGATTCATCCTCCGCCACCTGGATTGAGGCGAGTCATTACGCCACCACGAGGACTTTGAGCAAATTGGGAATTGAACATTCCAAATTGGGGGAAAAAGGGGAGAAAATCCAAAATAAATAAATAAATAAATGTCCAAATTAAACACTCTGGACACTTGTCCATACCGAGTGCAAATGCGGGATAATGGGGTGTAACTTAACTTCTCCGATTAGTTTAATAGAAAGGCTTTGCAATGGCAAAATAGGGGCAAGAACTTCTTGTTCATTACAAAACCAGGGAGGGCTCTCTCCGGTGGAAGCAACCAATGAGCCAAATGTCTGAGACCGAATACATAATAATAAAAAAAATCCTGGGTAGACCTAACCCACCTTTTTCAATCGGCCTATGTAACTTATTAAAATGTAATCTAGGATGCTTACCATTCCAAATGAAGGACTTCGCTATGCTATCAAATTGCGTGAAATAAGAGAGGGGGACATCTACAGGGAGAGATCATAGCATGTAGTTACATTTTGGAATACAATTCATTTTAATAACATTAACCTTCCAAATCATAGATAAATGTAATGAAGCCCATCTACCCACATCGCTTGAAAACCTTTTTATTAAGGGGCCAAAATTACCTCTAACTAAAGCAGACAAATTTGCTGGGAATAAAATGCCCAAATACTTAATGCCCTGTTTGGGCCACTGGAAGGCACCCGGCTGGAAAGCCGTTACTGGGCAGTATGCTGTCAGAGCCAAAGCTTTGGATTTAGACCAATTTACTCTGTATCCTGAGAACTTAGAAAAATTATTAATAATTCTATGGACGCAAGGCATAGATCTAATGGGGTCGGAGACAAATAATTAACCCCGTGCATGACAACGCCAACTGGTGTCTATCCCTCTAAACACAAGCAGTCCATGTACGCCTATGAGAGCCACCGCGACAACTTTGCCATTGGATTGCTCATGTCTGGTGCTTCTATACAAATTTTGAGACAGAATTAGAACAACAAATTGTTACAGAACAGAAAATAATCCATAAAACAATCTCCAGCCAATAGGAGGCATAAGCACAAAGAGCGTGTACATTCATCCACATAACAGTCCCGAAGGAGTGTTATTCCACAAAACCAACTCCAGCCGCTAGGCGGAACCAGCACAAAAAGAAACAAAAAAGGTGCTCAGCTTCCTCGGACAGTCAAGTGAATGTTCAGTGAATCAGACCCACTTGACTGCAACATGAGAACCACAAATAACTTAGTCATTGACTTTATGAAGTACATTGCTTGCTGTGTGCATGTAAATATTTTGCGGCCATCCTTAGTATCTATTCTCAATTTGGCCAGGAACATCAGTGCAAAAGTGACCTCCCGTTGATGTAAGAGTTTCTTGCATTCCTTGAATCTATCACGTTTCTTTCTCAGCTAATTCGCAAAGTCTGGGAACAAGAAAATGCTGTGGTTCTTCCAAGAAAGCCTTCCTTTACTCCTCGCCTCATGTAACACGAGATCTTTATCGGATGATCTTAGAAATTTGGCCAGAATTGTTCTGGGCCTGTCTCCCTCCGCGGATCTCTGAGCCGGAACTCTGTGAGCTCACTCGATTTCCAGCTTTTGGCCTGTTATGTCGAGCAGACTCGGGAAGAGCCCGTCAAGGAATTTCACCATATCTCGGCCTTCTTCATCCTCAGGAATTCCAACAATTCGGATGTTGTTTCACCGGTTACGATTCTCCAAGTCTTCTAACTTTGCCCAGACACGCTCCAAGTCTGCCTTGGTCACTTGCGGGTTAGCAGTTAATTCCCTCTCTGATGACTCCAGATAATCGATCTGTTCCTCAACATCCACCAATCTTGTAACCATCTCAGTGAATTTCATCTCCATGGCAGTGATCGATCGACATATTACAGCAAGATCCTCCAAGTCAGCAACGACCTTCATCAGCATTGCCGACACATTCATCAACTGACGCAGAATTTCCTTCACTTCACCATCCAAATTGACTCCCGGGCTTGCGCTTGCTGCTTAGGGGCTTCAGATTGAGAACGTAAGTATCTTTTAATATCTCTAGAGTCCAAGGATTTTGAATTCTTTGACATATTGTCTAAGACAGTTAAGTATCAGGGTGGTTTATTACACAAAAAGTATTAAAACTAGCAAAGTGCGCCGAGCTCGCCATTCACACATCCGAACCATGCATGGCACCACGTGACTCCGATATATTGGTTTTACCGATTAATCAGTGCCGATGCTGATAGCTGCCGATAGTTTTTTTTTTTTATTCCTCTGTGTTCCTCTGAAAATTATGCTTTTTAAATTGAAGTGAGGGCAATGCAAAGAAAAATGTGACTATACAGAAACTTCCCTCGTCTACATGGACAACAGAAAATGGGTTAATGCGAGAAAGCAGCATTCTTGTTTACATGTACTGTATAAGCGGCATACTCTTTACTCCTGTATACATGCAGCACAAACATAGAGGTCAGAGTCCAAAATGAATACAATCCCAGATGTAGTTTATTTATTTTTGCTGATTACGTTTCTGTGGAGAAAGCTGCTTACTGACTGAGCCACATGTATACAGGAGTAAAGAGTATGCTGCTTATACAGTGCATATACAGCAGTTATCTGCCTTTTCCACCACCCAAGTTATCGGTATCATCAAAATTCACTACCAGTCGACCTCTATAATAAATGTTATTTTTCAGGCTGTCAAGCTCAAAAAAGGAGCTTCATCATAAAACATATTCCATGCAGGGCTAGGTATTAATACAGATTTTGATTCACAAATTCTCTATTAAATTTCAATTTGGAATCTATTCAACATCGATTCGTATTGGTATATTTCAGTTATAATGTCCATTTTGCTTACATATGACTCAAGATGGACTCAAGATGGCACCGAGTATGGCTGCTGCGTTGCGAGCTCCGACACAACATTGTAGTGTTTTGTTTGTTTTGTTTACAATTCTTATGTTTTTTGTATTGGATGTTGTCTGCCTTATTGTCTATGACAGACAAACACTTTTGGACATTGGTTCAGCAATTACACACCGTAAACCAGACTTCAAATTCCTCAATGCCGACCCACTGTTTACACACCAGCGGAGTCCTTTGTCTGGGCTGCCCGGCCGCAGAAACGCAAAAGGAAAAGGGGAAACAGAGCCGGCGTTCTCATCAGAGTAAGACGTCGCGCAAATCGACCCCCGCTACCCAGTATTCGACTGGCAAATGTTCAGTCTCTGGATAACAAGCTCTGCGAGCTGAAAGCGCGGATCTCTTTCCAACGAGAGACGAGGGACTGCTGAATTATCTGCCTAACAAAAACTTGGATGTCTGCTGAGATTCTAGATTCACAGATTGAACCTGCAGGGTTCTCTGTGCGCCGAGCGGACAGAGCGAAAGACCTCTCAGGTAAAAGCAGAGGTGGTGGTGTATGTTTTATGATCAACAAATCCTGGTGTGATCAGAGGAACGTACATTCTATCAAGTCTTTCTGCTCTCCTGATCTGGAATTTCTCATGCTTCTGTGTCGACCGTTCTGGCTACCGAGGGAATTCACAGCGGTCATTATCACTGCTGTATACATCCCGCCACAAGCTGACACAGACCGGGCACTCAAGGAACTGTATGGGATTATAAGCAAGCAGGAAACCGCGCACCCTGAGGCCGCGTTCATTGTGACTGGGGACTTTAATAAAGCCAGTTTAAAATCAGTCAAACCAAAATACCACCAACACATTAGTTTTAACACACGAGGGGACCAGGTTTTGGACCACTGCTACTCTCCCTTCCGGGATGGCTACAAATCCCTCCCCCGCCCACCATTTGGCAAATCGGAACACTCTTCCATTCTGCTTCTGCCCGCTTACAGGCAGAAACTGAAACAGGAAGCACCCACCCTCAGAACGATCCAGTGCTGGTCGGACCAATCAGACTCTACGCTACAAGACTGTTTTGATCACGCGGACTGGGAGATGTTCCGGTCCGTCTCTGATGACGACATCGAGCTTTACGCTGATAGCGTAACGTGTTTCATCAGAAAGTGCGTATAGGACGTTGTTCCGACCAGAAAAATACGGATCTATCCGAACCAGAAACCTTGGATTAATAGCGATGTTCGCGCGGCACTTGATGCGCGGACCTCCGCTTTTAATTCCGGGAATGCGGAGGAGCATAAACAAGCCAGTTATGCCCTCTGAAAAGCTATCAGAACAGCAAAACTTCAGTACAGGAACAAGACTGAAGGACAGTTTAACACCACCAACTCTAGAAGCATGTGGCAGGGAATTAACATCATCACGGACTTTAAAGGGAATAAAAACACCGCTGCCTCTCTCCCGGATGAGCTAAATACTTTTTATGCTCGTTTTGAGGGGAAATAACACCGCCCTCGCGGAGAGAGCTCTCGCGGCCGAAGCTACAGAGGTTAGTTCATTCTCCGTCTCTGTAGCGGATGTAACCCGATCCTTCCGACAGGTGAATATCCACAAAGCCGCGGGTCCAGACGGCATTCCGGGCTACGTCATCAGAGTGTGCGCGAACCAACTGGCTGGTGTTTTAATGGACATTTTCAACCTTTCCCTCTCTTTGTCTGTAGTCCCCACATGCTTTAAAACATCCACCAGTGTGCCTGTTCCAAAGAAATTCAAAATAACTTGCTTAAATGACTGGCGTCCTGTTGCTCTGACCCCCATCATCAGCAAATGCTTTGAGACACTAATCAGAGATTACATCTGCTCTGTGCTGCCTCCCTCACTAGATCCATTGCAGTTTGCTTACCGCAACAACTGCTCCACTGATGATGCCATTGCATCTACAATACACACTGCTCTCTCCCACCTGGAAAAAAGGAACACTTATGTGAGAATGTTGTTTGTAGACTACAGCTCAGCATTCAACACCATAGTGCCCTCCAAGCTTGATGAGAAACTCCGGGCTCTGGGCTTAAACGGCTCGCTGTGCAGCTGGATCCTGGACTTCCTGTCAAGCAGACACCAGGTGGTTAGAATAGGCAGCAACATCTCCTCATCACTGACCCTCAACACTGGAGCCCCACAGGGCTGTGTTCTCAGCCCACTCCTGTATTCCCTGTACACACATGACTGTGTGGCAACACACAGCTCCAGTGTCATCATTAAGTTTGCTGATGATACGACGGTGGTAGGTCTGATCACTGACAATGATGAAACAGCCTACAGAGAGGAGGTGCACACTCTGACACACTGGTGTCAGGAGCACAACCTCTCCCTCAATGTCAGTAAGACAAAGGAGCTTGTGGTGGGCTTCAGGAGAAGAGATAGAGAACACAGTCCCATCACCATCAATGGAGCACCGGTGGAGAGAGTCAGCAGCTTCAAGTTCCTGGGTGTCCACATCACTGAGCTTACGACATCCCTCTCATGAGCGCGCGTCACAGAGATGTACGGAGGCGAACATTTGTAGTTAAAATGTATATAAGTATTGTTTTGTTTCTAAAAATAATCAATCATTTGGGTTCAGAAGAACTTTATTTGTTGACTGGAGTCGTGTGGATTATTTTGATGCAACCTAACTATGCATTTTGGACCGTCAAAAAATGGAGTACATTCACTTGCATTGTTTAAAGGAGGAGGCCTGAAATTAAATCCTAAAAATCTTAAATTCTGTTTTGATGAAGAAAGAAACTCAGATACATCTTGGATGGCCTGAGGGTGAGTAAATTATCAGCAGATTTTCATTTTTGGGTGAACTATTCCTTTAAGAAAACCTGCAGTTCCTTATAGAGTTTCTGTAAATAAGCACATATTATCGAGAGAGGACTTGAATGGCTTATTTACCTCATCCTTGCTATTCATGATAAGAATTAAATGTTAATGTTTTGTTGTTTTTGATTAACAACTTACTGTAAAGAACAGAAAGGATTTTAAGAGACATAATTCAATGACAAATGGACTGTGTGGATTTAGTCTTTGGACACACATTACACAGAATGAGTCAAACCAAACTTTAACTCTCAAGATGGTGTGAAAGGATGCTGAATTTATATGTCAATATACATTTACCAGCCAGTGGTAATCATAGACATTTTAGGCCAATAGCGTGAAATTGGGTCTCATATGAGAGTGATTTACTCGCCTTGTAGAAAGTTGTGCATAAAGTAAAAGATCGATTTTGGGATTTAAGAATAAATATCGAGATTGCTCATCTATCAAATGAAGATTGCGATCCATCGGAAAATCTACATTTTTACCCAGTCCTAAATCTGTCTTCAGAAGCCATAGGATAGCTGAGGAACAGAAATAAAAGTAAATCATTGTTCACTCATTATCTTTCCCTCCGCTGAAGCACTGAAATGTCATTTTGCATATATTGAATGCCTTCACAAGACTTGCCAGTAGTCATATGGACTACTTTATGGTCTTTTAAAGTGTTTTCATCCACTTTGGACCACCTCATCAATTTGGAAAAGTTGGGTGAAGATCTCCTTTTCAATTTCAAAGCAAAAATAACAGCATACGGGTTTGAAACGACATGAGGGTGAGTGAATGATAAGACTTTTCATTTTGGTACTGAACCATTCCTTTAAGTAAAATCATTCAGCCCCCTTGAATTGCAGGAAGTATCAAAGCACGAACCTCTACGCATCTGTTCTGGAATGTTCCAGCAGATATGTAATTTGTCTTCCAGGGGCACATTAGTTACATGTCCCTTTTGGTAATGTAACTTTCACAGAACGGGTCACTTGGAATCTAGATGCCCCTTTGAAACCCTTGATCGTGTTAAGGTCAGTGATCTCGCCACTGTCTGTTCTGTGTCTGGCCCACCAGTAATAAAAAGCACTGCTCTGAGAGCCACATTCCCAGACCAGGTTCTCAACTGAATGATGTCAGAGTTGGGTGAGCAGGGTAGCCCAGAGATCTGAAACACGGGGGTTATGATTGCTCTGAGCATTGTCCAGCCTTGAATAATGGGGTTTAACGTTTCAAGCCCAATTGTGAAGAGCAGACCTAAGAATAGTGTCTGAAATGGCGGCCAACTTTGCCAGAGTTTGCCTTATTGAAAAAATTACTGGCGGGTGTGCTTCACAGCAGACACCTGCCATTACGTATCCTTGCAAGCATCCCTGTTCCACACTCTCATCTCTGGCCCTACAACAGCAACACTTCCCACTCACAGTTCCTCTCGCTTTCCAAAGGCTTAGTGTGTGGGCTGTGTGGTTGGGGAGTGGAGAGGAACTCTTTCAGGGCTTGAATTGGTTTCTGTGTTGCTTCTCTCGGGGAAGCATGCCATGCTGTTAAAAAGTCAAGTGCCACTTTTAAAGCCACATACTAACTACTGAGCTACCTATGTTAGGCATCAAAAAATTCCAAACGGTAGGAAAGGTATCTAAGATATATCTAATTATAATGCATGTATCCTTCACGGTAATTACTTGAAGCTGAAGTGAATAGATTTTTTCAATGTTAAAATATGCTCTCCTATTCCAGCTTAATATGTAGAGACAACTATAAGTCATTCATTCATAGGTTGACCTTCACAAAAACTATAAATACCTGACACAACAACACTGGCTCAACCAATGGGGTGGGGGATATTTGGGAAAGCAGTTTGAAAACAATCTTTATTTTTCCTATTGTATTTGTTGGTGCTAGTGGTACAGAAATGACTTCAGCTTTAATGCATTGTGACAAGCTCAGTGAAATAATCCATCCAAGATGGCGGACGACACGAGATAAATGTTGATTACAAACATACTATATAATAGCTTAATCGAATTAAAAAATTGACTATTTTACCCATTATTTGCGAGTACTATGTATTATGCTTTTTAGAATATTACATCATTAGCTTTAACATGTCAAAAGCTAACTCTGTCAAAATCAATTGTTAGTCAAGTCTCCAGTGCAGTTTGCATGAGACACGCCATTTGTCACACAGTGTTGCTGCCTATGTAAAGTGTTCCAAACTGGTCACTTATGTGGTTCCAATTTTGTTAGGATGCATTCTTATGTGCTATTCAGACCGAATGAGTTCTTGCGCTAAAAAAGTCTAAATGCAGCAGAATGAATATAACAAAAAGCTTTTAAAAGATTCAGGTCTTTTTAAGATGCAGTGTCAAGTTAAAAACACCAAAACACTTTTGTTGTGGAACGCAAACCCTAGAAGCTAGCTGCTTTTGTATGCAGCTCTGTTCTGTTCACATGGTATTAGTGTATTACACATTCTTGAAGCACACGTGATGCTTTTCATCAATTTTTTCAGAGTGGTTTCTTTGCACAATCCACAATTCCATTTCGTAACAGATTACAGATGTGCTCCGAGTTCAGTTCTGTTTCCTTATGTATGCAGATCACATTATATTAATGCAGGGCTGTCAATTTAACATATTAATACTGTGTGGTTAATTAAAATTAGTTGTCGCTACACATCGACCTAAAAACGCTGGGTTTATGATGCAATGCAACCAAAGCCTAACGCATGAGTACATAGACACATCTATCTTGGACAGACTGACGAATTCAATTGCAAAATGGATTGTTGTGGACTAGGCCAATGATAGGCTCATGTTCAATGATATGGAAATAAACAATATATTGCCTTCTAAAGCCACATATTAATGCTTTACTTGTTTGCAAAAATAATTTAAAGCATTTTAATTATCTGAATTATTATTTTTATAATATACATTATATTTATAATTATTTAAATATAACTACTTATAATAATTTAACCATTATATATTTAATTATTGTTATTTGAGGGGATTTCTCAGCAAAAATGTATATATATGCGATTAATTGCAATTAATTGGCACATCATGTAATTAATTGATAAAATTTTTAGCAGTTGACAGCCCCAATTTAAAGCGCTCCAGATTCACTTTAATTTCACTTTTGGATAATTACAAATATGTATGTGCGGAGCATATTATATAGCTGTTGTGAACTCCACAACCAGAAACTCTTAAGGTCTTCCTGCAGTTTTCAGCCAAAACAAAAGCTTTACGGTTTAGAACTCACTGGACCACATAGCAAAGGCCTGTGCAAGTTAAGATTTTATTACAGAAATAGATTACTGTATTATAATAATAATAATAATAATAATAATAATCATAAAATAAGATATTACAATATTATAATATTCAAGTTGACTGGGTTCCAAAAAATAATTATGAAAAGTGGGCTGAGACCCTGGGTGAAGTTAAAAAGGTTCTTTTTAAGAGAACTCAACTGTGAACCCTTAAAGAGTCTTTTCATTGGCAGTATAGAGCATGGCAAAACATTACCTAATTTGGGTCAAAAGATTAAATTATTGTTTTTTTTAAATAATTTTTTTTATATATATAATCAGTTCAAATTGCATTCACAATATTTTTCAAAATAATCGCAATATGACTTTTTGTCCAATCCGTGCAGCCCTAATTTATGCATACTTTTCTAATGAGCTGAAACGATTTATCGAAATGCTAAGGTACAAATCCAGGATTATAACTGGCTACTGTGATCATATGTTTGGAAAATCCAGTTTACAAATATTTACAAAAATACACTCCAATGATATTTGTGACACGCACAGCTCGTCACGCAATATGAAGCTCTTGTAACAAGGAAGCTCTGGTCAGTTTTTGGACAAACTGAGGTCTGTCTGGTTTCCCTGTTGAAAAGTCCTACATTGCTGGTCACCAGCTGTGTTTTGGATGCTGCTGTCCCTACCAGGCTTCTAAACTAGCTTAAAAGCTAGACCTCCCCTTAATCAAGAAAGACCAACATTTTTTAAAGGTGTAAAACAAGGCTATCCTTTTCCACCATCTAGACCAACACCAAACCAGCTTGGACCAGCATGGAAATTCATTAAGCAGGGTTACTCAAATACACCTCTCTCAGGACCAGTACATGCTGGGAAACCAACACGAAGACACTGACATTGACTGAAACCTGTCCACAGTTTACCCTTCTGGTTAAACGTTTACAGAAAATGCTCTTTCAACCCTCACGACTATGAAGAGGGAGTTAAACAGCCATGTTTTTTTACCAAATATGCTGCAGTGAGCACCCTGGCACGTAGAATGTGTCAGTATAAAAAGTAATGCAAGAAAAATATCAGCAGCTGCAATGCCAGAGAAGCCGGCTTGTATATGGCACTCTTTCTCTGTTACATAACCATGTGGCCTTTTGTGAAGGTCATAGCTTCAAAGAACTATACCACGGAAGCAAAAAATAACACTGTAGAATGTAATTTATTTTCCTTTCTTTGGGGAACTACACGACTCACAGGAAAACTATGCCACTCTCCAACAAAACAGGACCAGGTGCGAGAGAGTTTATGAATGTTAACTGTTGGTTTTGGTGTGTGCCGAATGGCTTCCCTTGGAGGTTTTGGACATCCAATTTCACACAGAGTACCTTTGGTCTGGCACACAAGTATGATCACTGCAGAGTTACAACAGAGTTTAGAAACCAAAATAGGCCAAAGATGGCCCTCTAAATTACCTATGGTTTGAGTATGGATAAGATCTCAGGAAAAATCTTTGTTACTTTCCCATTTCCATATAATTATTTTATATATATGCCATGGTAAAGAACCCTCTATCATTTCAAATGCCTAACTTCCCTTTGCTAAAGATGCAATGACCTCTGGCTTCTCAGAGTGTAACCAGGGATCGTCTAGGCCTGAACACAAAGCTCCAAGCTGTGGGACCCTAGCTAGGACACAAGCAGTGTTACATGCTTTTCTAATGTTTCCAAGTATAAAAAAAGACAATGCTAAATTCTTCCACCTCATCTTCTATTATTTGATGATAAAGCATTTATGGTTTCAAACAATCTGAACTACCTGTCCAGAGCCTCTTCTTAATATAAAATGGATCATGCCAGCACTTTTCTCTCGCTTTCTCTTCTAGTCTATTTCAGTCTTTTATCTTGTCTGTACTTGCATATGCAAAGACTAAATAGCAATGTTATACAGTCATAAATCAGAGGACTACTGAGAGAGCTGTGATGATTCAGCTGAACCAACAGTATGGGCTGACAAATAAGATTTTGTCTTTGCATCCATTTAAGAATAACTGTGTGTGCTTCTGCTCATAATTTCATTTCTCCTAAAAGTTGAGAATCTCCTATTGCAAGTTACTGAAACAGTGGCTCATCATATACAGTCCCTAATGGATTTTAGATCTTAAGGCTGTCAAATTAAAGTTCGAAATTCAAATATTCATTGAATTTAAGATATAAATATACATTAAAATGCTACAATAAGCATTAGAATTTCGAATGTGTGCCAAGCAGTAATGATGACTTACAGGCCGTTCAGACCAACCGCATTCTTGGGATAAAACAGAGGCAGTGCAATGAATAAAATAGAGCGCAGTTGTCTTGTGAAGCATTTTAAAGGTTGAATTTCCTTTTAAAATACAGCGCTCCTGCATCGACACTAAAGAAACAGCAAGACGCAGCGCAACAGTCAAAGAAGTCTTTCTGGCACATGCTTGCATAGAAAAAGATGCATTCAGAATGAACAGCCGCTTAGGTGGAGGAGGTCTTGGATGCTGTGTCTTGACTATGTCTTGCTCTCTTATCAGCGTGCATTCGGAATGAATAGCCCCTTAGGTGGAGGTCTTTGGAGGTTGTGTCTTGCTCTTTTATTAGCATGTTTTCAGAGTGAATAGCCCCTTAGATGGAGGACTTTGGAGGTTGTGTCTTGACTATGTCTTGCTCACTTATCAGCATCTCACTGCATAAGCATTAGTTACATACATACAACTGTATTTAATGAAAAACACTGTGGTACCGCCAATATTACGAAGCTTGAGTCTGTGGTAGTACTATGGCACCAGTATAAACTACTGTGCCATTCTAATTTAGCATATAACCTCTACTGAAGTGTTTCTTTTCTCGTTTTACTTTTTCACTTAAGATTTGAAAATATGAACAAGCTAAATCTTTTGTCTCTATCCTTTTACGCACTTATGTTAAAAGTCATGTTCTTTACAATAAACAATAGCTATAACACGGTACTCCTTGGTATATATTGATCCGTAGCCCCTATTTTGAATGTAGGAGACAACGTCGATTTAAAAATCAGATGTCTTGTAGCTTTTTTCCCCTACATGAAATAATGTCTTTATAATTTGAATACAATTACTACACATATAATGTATATACCTGGTCTATACTCGGTATATACTTTGAATTTTGGTAATATTTCAGTGAAAAATTCAAATTTTGTTTCTCAGCTATGTTGACAGTATTAGATCTTATTGCATGCTTAGAATAAAGAGCCGTTTACACTTACAGCAATCTGCAATGACCAAAGGTCCAAAAGTCATTCATTTTCAAAGAGATGTTGCGATTTGAGATAAGATGTTCCACAGTGACCGCAAGTAACAGAGCACAACTTTATGCAGATGCAAAGAGATGCAATGCGGCAACTACCAGTGGAAGTGCTGACAGTGAAGCTCATGGAATCCACAATCGAGTAGCTATGCCTACTAAGAGGCCATTCAGATGAAACCAAAAACAGCTAGACACAGTGTAACGAATAAAATAGAAAATACGTATTTTAAAACAGTGTCTAAAAACGCATTGCTCCTGCGCAAGATGCTGAAAAAAAAAAAAGATACAGTCCAGTGTTGGTTTTCATAAAAAGACGCAAAACACATCTGGTGTAAACGGCCCCTTACAGTACAGCTACTTGGCAACCTCCAGCAATTTAGCCGCTGTCAGTTTGAATGCCCGTTAGGGCTTTAGTATTCCTCAATAGCACAAAATGTGATATTTTGTTAGTATCAGATAAATACCTGTGACCTAGTTTCAGAGTTAAGATTTGAGCCTTTGAGGAAACAGCTTGAAGTCAAAGTTTTCCTCAGGAAATGCCTCGTATTCATTTTGTGGAATAGTGTTGATCTCCACTTGGCACCATAGCAACTGCCTTCTAAGTGTCAAGAACAGCCTGAGCTCTTGCATTTGATATGTTGTTGAGCAACAAACTTATAAAACTCAGTGATAACACATTTGGCATTGTGCTAAGCGTGGGTTTTAGGAAGATGAATTGCTAAGAACAGCAGTTATTATTTTACACCAGAAAACAAATGGAAATCCTTTTTCAACACTGCAAAGAAAGACGACTTTATCCACAAGCTCTCGATATTATTTCCTTATGGTAAGGTACCTTAGTGGTATCTACAGCTTAGATTATCCCTACCAAATGTTAAGAATTTAACCTTCAGATTAGCAGCCCAAATCATAAACCATTAGGCTACAATCATCTTTGCCAGATCCTAGTCCAATTAAAAAAATAAATAAAAAAAAAACTCAAATATGATATACATTTTTTAAATGTGATATAGCTAAATCCAACATACTGTTATTGTATGAACTTAAGCTGTATTTTCATAACTTGCAAATGCAAATCTATCTATTTATCATACATAAACAAACCCTCTTTTTACTTTCAACCAAGGCTTTTTCAGGCAAACATTCAAAGTTTAACTAAACAAACGTTCCTTTTCTAGTTCAATTACGAATCAAAACAGGCTTAAAACTGAGCTGAAATTGGCATGACAGCTAAGATGACAGCACTTATCGTAATTCAGCAACTGTAACATTATAAATCTTGTCAGGCATAACAAAATGGGCATACTGACAGGAATGTAGCTGTGTTCTGAGAGGTATTAACACAGCCTCACTGCAGCTAGTCTTGTATTCTTTGCAGTAATGTCATACTGAATATACTTGTTGCAGTCAATATTGACATTTTCAACTGTGTATCAGTCAGGCTGGCAGGCAGCTAGCTTTATAGTACGTAGTAAAAGATGGCTGAAAGTGTCAGACTGTGTGTTTTGCTGACGCTCCATATTCTCTCCAGTCTGTTGGGGGTTGTTGTCTAGGATGGCCTGGGCAAGAAAGGACCAAGCGTTGTTTTGTTATTTTAATTGCTTGTCTGACACCTCAGATGCCCAAGAGCAAAGTCACGGCGCCGACAAGGAGCCTCTCTGGGGTCGCAGGTTTCAACATGCAAACGCCACCAAAGGCATCCCCACTCCAGGCACTGCAAAAGTGTTGAAGAGAGCGTGTCTCAGCATTTTGACCCCAGAGGGATCTAGGATCACGGTACACACAATAAAAGGAGAAAGATGAAAAGGCAGAGAAACAAATAGTGTGTTTTGGAAAATCAGGTATGAATCGCTAGCTTGGATAAATATGAGAGGAAATGGAAAGAGAAAAGAGATGAAAATCAGTAGATAAAAAAATAGGACGCATATGTAGAGAGGAAACACATTTTTTAGGGCAGTGGAGGCCGGGTTTTCTGGAGGAAAATGGTGCCTAAGCTAACAGGAGCATATTTATTCAGTACCTGGCTTTATCTAATTACCCTGCTGGGTTATTCCATGTCAAATAAACCAAATTTCCCCAGCTTAAAAGATATACAAAAATGATGAGGAGAGCCAACATATTAAATGCCACCGATCAATATTTACGGAGTTATCAATTATTTTGTAAAGGGGTGTCAAACGGCCCTTTCCCACTGCAGGAACTAAAGCCTGTTTTAGGTACTTTTTCAGAACTACTACTTTTCGTTGTTTTCGCACATGAGGAACTATAGATCCTCTTAAGGCTAATATATAATTACTAGGTGAACAGGCTTCACTTGGTTTGCCTACAAATGATGACAAAGTGCAGTGACGTTTTTGCTCTGCCAAGGTGTGCGTTTGGTGAGATTTCTCCCGTTCACGCACATCTCTGAAATTCTTGACCTTGGAGAACTCAGCTGGTTGAAGACCATTGATGATTGGTTAAAACGAATTGTGGGCGTGGTTTGGACATGGCGCTTTTTATTTACAATCGCACGTGACAGCTGAGGAGTTGTTACCTAGGTTACTATCATTAAAACGGATAACTTTGAAGCCCGCCTCTAAGAGAATGTGCAGGAGTATACTTTTTACATGATTTGCAACACAAACTCTACAAAGACAGCATCCACGACAAATGAGTAGGGAGCGATTGGATTTTTTAAAAGTGGAAGGGGTTCCGTGACAAGTTTAATAAAACAAAGAAGCGACACAGTGCTAGTAGTGGCGGTCCACGGAGAGAAAAACCTGCATTACTGGCTTTACTTGTGGCTGGAACAGTACGTTAAACACCGTGACAACACCCTAAACGAACAAATGTTAAAACGACGCTGTTTGTAGTATAAACGCCACCTTCATTCTTCTAGGGTGAATCAGTTTGTCCAGGAGAAAAACGTTCAACTTCTTCCATAGTATAAATCAGGCTTTAGCCGTTTAGAAGGACTTTTTAGCTCCTACTCTGAGGTAGGTATTTTGTTTGGGAGAAGAGAGACTGTGGGAGGTGCTGCAGCCTATGACTGGTCAATTAGTATGATGCAAAAGCAATGAGAAATGCGAAGAGTCGACAGCCACCATGAGTAAACAAACCTGTAGCTGCTAGCCTGCTACTCTGAGGATTGCGCTAATTTTCCAATTCCCTTAACAGAAATAACATAAAACCAACAAAGTTTCCAGAGAGTATCGCCTGTTTCACATATTATGTGTGTGCGAGGGGTGAGCAGAGCTGCTGTGTGACTTCAACGGAAGACACGGTTTGAGTTTATCGCATCTGTACTGTGTTACTATACAGAAAATAAAGTGGTTTCTGGATTACTACATTGAATTTTTCCTGAGATAATGGGCGTAAATAATAAGATGTTTATCGAGAGTGGGTAATTGCAATCTATTATAAACTTTACCATCATGAAATCTAATTTACATGAGGAAAGTGTTGTGTGCCTGTTACAACATGGTTAACTTGCATCAAGATGTCTTTTTTTAAGTCAATGGGCGAGTAGTTCAGAACAGTATTTTATGTTGAGTCATAAAAGCCTTTATTGTAAAAGATTGTGTTGATAAATTGGTTTACAAATAGGTTTTATTCAACATGTTTTCCGCTTAGTTCACCGTGTACTGCGTGGATAAAATAGGCTAGGCGTCTCAACTCTCCTTTCACTACGGCTTCAGGGACTCAGCACCGCATGGCTCACACGCCCAGTGTTAAGACTGTAACCTGAAGACACAGTTTGTGTAAAACAGCCCTAACTCCGATTCTGGCGACCTCCATCTGTGTTGTTGATTTTGTTGTTGTTGTTGCTATTAAACTGGGTGTGCAAACAACGTTAAAAGAAAAATGGTTTACACAAGATGACTTTAGCATCCCTGGTTCATTATATTTCAATTATGTGATTCCAAAAATGGGGGGGGAAACTTGTTGTTTTTCCAAAGTATAAATGCTTTTACCCTCAGAAGTACTGAAAGAAATCTTAATATCCTTTCAGATTCTTGTTCAGAAGAAAATTTCATTTGGACATCTCAAATTCAAGACTCTATATGGTTAAATCCATGAGATATGGGGCTCCATGCATAAATTGCATAAAATTTTACACATTTTCAATTATCGAAACCAAAAGAACATGGCTTGATTTAGTTACCCATAGTGTCTTCATAATCTCATTGACCATTTAAATTTAAATGTAACAACCCGTGTTTCCTGATTTCTTGTCATTATATCAGAAGCAACTTAAAGTACAGTAAATTAAGTGATACCTAAAGGTCCACTCAGTACAGTTTTGTTGATGTTGTCTTGGGACATACACTGACAACTAGTGGCGTGGATGCAGCATAATTCAAACGCAATAGCTTTCAGTTACTGACGTCATTGCAGAAATTCACTATTCACAGCAAGCCATAATTAATTAAATCCCTTAGTGAAAGTGTCCAATTGACCTTTTTTCATGTGACGTCACTGTATGACCGCGCCGGCATTTTTGTGACCAAAATTCCATTTACCTTCAATGTGGGATACGGCAAAAGCCAGTGAAAATTTTGCTTGTTTATAAATCTTGAAAAGGTGATACAGCCGTTTAATTACCTGAGTAAAAATTTTATTTTTCTTTCAATAAAGTTTTATCTTTTAAGTGACATGGCTTCATTTCGCCAAAGTCAAGCAGCGATGAAGGGGGAGACCAAAGATAAAAAAACTTGTGGGTCTTTTGCTCATCTATTCAGACATGTCAGTTATCTGTAAACGTGTCAACTATATTTATAACATCATCGATTGTTAATCGATGATGTTATAATCATCGGATACAATTAAACTGGAAATGCACATAGGACGATGCTATTCATAACACCCATACTGTATAAAGGTATATCATAATTGTAACACATTGTAATGAGCAAAAAGCACTATAATGTGAATATATAGTATATATTTAATGTGTATACACTAATGTTAGTCAATAAATAACACATCAAAAACATAATGAAGCACAGACTTTATTCAAACCACCAGACTACAATGTAAACATATTTGTCATCTACACTAATATGCCTCGGTTGCATTCTGTGTATTCTTCATGAGTTAAAAGCAGCTCTTACATTCATACAGACAGATCATCACAGACGTTTTGTAATATTGTGACCAAATCAGAGCTGAAAACACACACACGAGTAACTTCTGAATGAGAGATATTTACGGTGATGTAACAGTAGGCGTGTACTCGCCAGTCACACATCAGACACTCTGGCGTACGGAGGTAAATTGTGGATAAAAATATATTTAAATGTCAGCAAGAGTAAAAATTGCCAACATTTGTTTTTCCATTCACCGCCATAGTTTCCTCACGCTGATGGTCACAAATAAGCCGGCTGTGGGGAAAAAGTGATGTCACTGAAACAGGTCAATAACAGGGCGGTTACTGAGATTATTCGGCTGGCCGTGTGATCCTAACATGGCAGCCCCCATGAGGGGACCCTTTCCATGTAGAATAAAACCAATTTCATAAGGTTATTGATATGACTGGAGTCTTCATCTCATGTAAGTAGTCATGATTTTAGATGTATGTTTCACAATTACAATTCATTTCTGTTGAAGTAAAACCTTTTAAATGAGTAAAAAAGTGCACCTTTAATGATAAAAGTATCATAAAATTAGTCCATATGACTCGTGCACTATATTCCCTTCTGAAGCATTGCAATCTCAATTGACAAAAAGTTAAGCTGTTCACTGATATTCTTACCCCCACCACAGCTCGTAAAAATCTGAGACTGCATACATTCAAATGTACTGTGATCATTCATGTGACATGCAGGAACAAATGGAGTTTGCTGTACGTTTATGAATTAAACACAAGCATGAGAGAGATTGTTTTGAGCACTTAATCAGTCCACAAGCATAAGGCACTTGTGCTTTCTACAGTATATTAAAAATAAATAAATAAATACAAATCTCTCCATGTCTGTTTTTTTGCAAACTGCTCCTTTAAATACCATGCTAAAGTTCACAGTGAAGATAGAGATACATGAGAAGATATCAGAGTAATAATATTCATACACATCTGATGCTAAATAGTTTGCGGATACAATTAGACAATGTTTAAATCAAGCTCTTTCTGAAAACTTGGATATATAAAAAACTTGTAGGTCTATTCTAAACTTATTGCATGCAACTCATCCAAAGTTAAAGCCAATACTCAATACCCAGTTGGAACAGTGTGCAAGCAGGCAACTGTGCACTTCACAAAACATGTTCCTCTCATTAGGTCCACATGCATGCTAGATCATGTTTGAGGCCACAGTCTGACAGATAAACAAAGCTAAAGGTGGTGCAATGCACTCAAATTTGGGCCCACACACATACAGTATCACAGTGATCTTTCCAAATAATTAGGGACACTCAAAACTCAGTGCAATGATTCTGCATTATTGCACACAATCTAGTGTATATGCCTCAATGCAGCACATAGGCTTTCGGTTAGAATGCAGTGTCACAGTGCCAAATCACAACATTCTGTCAAAGCTAAATTGCTGAGTTAACATGCTGTAACAACACAAAGGCCTGCAGTGAGCACAAAGAGGTGGATCAGAGGTCCAGGATGTGACACCTTGTAGTGAGTTTTCATAATAACATTCAATCAGAGTTCACTGCATTAATTAGCCATAACAGAGATCCTCCTCTGCATTCATTAGATCAGCTCACTGTTTCACTCATTACTTAATGTAGAGAGAGATGCTACACAACAAGCAGGGAATGGAATACACGTAACGGGATTAAGTATTTAAAATACAAAATATACATAATAAGTAACTGTATTCCACTACAGTAACAATTTAAATAATTGGTAATTAGAATACAGTTACATTCAAAAAGTATTTTGAATCCTGAAGAGATTACTTTTGCATTTTATTGTCATTTGTTTCATTTAATATTTAGTCCTTTCAGATGGAAAACATTTATACATATAAATGATGCGATCCAAAATGTATTTGAACAGCGGTGAAACACTTTCTTATGATGTGTTACATTCATACGAGCAGACAGAGAAGTAAGTTTGAAGTAAGTTTGGAGCAGATGAAATAGAAATAAACCTTGTGTAAATTGTCAGCTTTACGCTAAGCTAAAATGCTATTTCTAGCCATTTTACATGCACACGTTACCAGGCACGATCATATTTTTTTATCAAGAATATTCACGTTGGATCATAATTTCTTTTTTTCTAGTAAGACCTTTGATATTAGGGCAAAAATCTTATTCTTGATAATAATTTTTGTATTGTTTTCCTGTAAAAAGATCTAAAAATCCTAAAAACAAGATCAATTAGATTGATCTTGTTTTAGAAGATATTTAGGTTTTTCAGAGAATGTATTTTTAACATGTGTATTTTGTCTTACTGTACTGGCAGAGTTTTTATAGTCAAAACAAGTGAAAATATCTACCAGTGCTGAAGAAGTAATCCAAAGTATTTAGAATACATTACTGACCTTGAGTAATCTAACGAAATACGTTACAAATGACATTTTACAGCATGTATTCTGTAATCTGTAGTGGAATACATTTCAAAAGTAACCCTCCCAACCCTGACAACAAGCATGCAGTACCGGGCCAACACAGATACTGGCGTTGGATAAAAATAATTAAAAATTTCCCAATAAAAGACATTCGGTAATCATACTCAAAGGACCAATTCACCCTAAGTTGTAAACTTGTTTTTCAGGTAACCTAAAAAAATAATCTAAATTAACTGTTTTCATTCAAGTCAAAAATATTATTTAAAATGACTGAATCAACCTGACTACATTAGGCTGCACCGATGGAAGTAAATTGACTGTCGTTCCAAACCCATATGACTTTCTTTCTTCCGTGGAATGCATAGGTTAAGACGTTAAGCAGAAATCAATGCATGGGAAAATTATGCAATGAAAGTGAATGGTGACTTAAGCCCAAAGAACGCTTCGGTCAGATGCGAACACAAGGCATCTGCGTACAGGTTGCATGACGCAAATTTCACCATCAGCAGTGTGCTCGAGCACTGAACACGTGAAGCCCGATTTTTCTAATCATGCGTACTCTGGACACGCAGTATGCGCATGTGCCTGGAATTATTTGCGCTAACTAGTGGGTCCACAAGGTTCCAACACTCACCGTTGAGCCGTTGCTGTCACGAAGAAGCGCTAGGAGATATAATCACCGCTAAACAACAGGAGACGAATTTGGAAACAACAACAGTGCATGTTCACGTCAAGAGCGTGTGTGGGAAGAGGTCAGGAGATATCTTCATTTGTATAACTCGAGTCTGAAGGAGTATCAAGACATATTTATGGGTCTAAACTCTTGAAGATAAATAGTCCAGTCCCTCATAGCAGTCGTAGCACACGTCAACCACCTGTGTTTGCGCGCACGGTTAAATGAAGTATTCTTCGAAAGGCTGGCGTTCAACTGTGCGCAGGCGCTAAGCGTTCGCGCCAAGATCAAAATATACTTTGGGCTTGAGGCTCCCTGTTATCAGTCCCTAACAGTCTGCCTAATGTCTCTTATTGACTGACTAAATGGAAGACCAATGGAAGAAACATTCACACACTTCACCTTTAAAAATGGTTGTGTTTTCTCTTTATCTGAAGCTGTTGCTATGTCCCGAACTATATAAAAGGGTTTAAGAAGAGCAGATTAATTGCCACTGTTGGGTTTGGGCAACTATTGTTTAGCTTTTATTGGTATCCCAAAATACACCATACAGACGGTGCTCAGACAGCATGGTGAGGAAGATTCACAAGGGTGCCTGGATGGGCATTAAAGTCCACTGTGCAAACGTCCAATTTGTGCCAGGCGACACTGCCCACCCCCTTAACAACATGATAAATGACAGCCAATTTGTTTCAAAGCAGAGGCCTTTGGCACAGTTTAATCATCAGTCATTTGAAAATTATTTTTTATTTAAAGAAATCTAGGTCACATATTTCACTGGCATAGAAATGGGTTAAAACTGCTCATCCTGGATTCTAGAGCAAAAGGGAAGGTCTCATAAGCCTCATGATGCATGACACATCATCAGGGCAAGGGGCAGCATTGTGTATATATTCCAATTAAAATCAACATGAAATGCTGTTCGCAACCAAAATCAGGGCTGGGCAAAATGAGAGAAATATGTTCACAGCATTTTTATAAACAAATATTGCGATATCCGGTTACATTGTCAACACCCCCGGCCGAAAGAGCGTGAATATTCTTTATTGATTTTGCTGTAAAGTTACATTTGTTTACTGAAACACGAGAAGTTATTTCTAAATTCAAATTGCACTTCAAACGAATAGAAAGAGCGATTCAAATAATAAAGTGGTCAAAAATGTGTGTATAACCACCCTTGCATTTGCCGTCATGCTAGAGGTTGAACATTACTAATACAAATTAAGATCTAAAGACAATTCTAAATGTAAACATAATAATAATAAGGATGATAACAATTACAATTGAAATATAAATATAAATCAGTTTTAGGTCTGTCAATGAGTGTCCCAATCGGCATTGTCATATTTGTCAGATATCGCGATATCCGATTACATCGTCCTATCGCCCAGCCCTAACCGTAATGTGACTTATTTCAGAGTGAAATGGGATATCCAACAAGAAAAAAGCCAAATTTTTGTCTAATGTGCACTAATGAATAGTGCGCAATGAAACCAGGAACATGCATCAAAAGAGTAAAAGGGTCAAAACTGATTTCTTGTTGACTTTAAAGAGAAATATGCTCTTTAGTAACAATTTAAATATGGTACTTTAAATTCTAAAACTATAAACATTAAAATTTTAACCGATAAATTGAAATACAAAACACAGAACTGTAAATGTCATTGTGAAAACTCTGGCAAGACTTATGTTCCAGGACATTTCAAACAATATAAAAAATATACTAGTGACAAAACTTTTCCTAGTTGGCCTATATTTATCCTATTGTTTGAAATTACTGAGAGTTTCACTTAATTCCAATTTCCATTACAAAATTCAAGTTATAATTATGATATTAATGTTTTTTAGTAATCAGAGCACATATCGGCACATATAAAGTGCAGAGTCAACGATGAGGAAAGAGGCTGATGCAAATCTGAAAGGCAAACGTCACAGTATCGACAGTTTAACAGGTGATAAGCTTGTTTGCTTACTGATGGGAGCAATGGTCTCATGGTCAACTGATCAATCACAATTCGGTTTCAACACCAGCCATTCTAATGCCCCCAGAAGCCTTGGTTTCATGATATTAAAGATCTCCAACTGCTTCTTAAACAGGTACAAAAGCAGCTGACCTCAAAAGTGTCATGCTGCTTACTAATCTAGTTTGACTGCTAATTGATCAAAATAATAAAACTATGGAAAAAGCACTATTTAAACCACATTTAAGTGAATATAGCAAAGTTTCCACACCTTTTGACCAATGAATTTTCCAGTCGATAGTGATTAATAAATAAGGATTCAAATCATTTTATAGAGATTGCACTCACAAAAAGCAATATCTAGACAGCAAAATATTTTAGAGCTCAGCACAACTAGAAAAAAAAAAAAAAAAATGATATTGGCAACAGAAATGTCCATGACCTATACAAGCCTGAAAATCACAATTTAAAAATTCCCATATATTTTCAGGTTTTTCATGACTGAGGGAACCCTGCTATAAACTAAATCAAGGATGAGTGACCATATGTACCAGAAGCACATCAGGCAGAAGTTGATAATCAAACAAAGGGCTGTATAAACAATCAAACAAGATGGTGGAGAAAAGAGTGCCAGAACAAAGACCCTGCTCTGATCCGGACTCAAATGTTTATTTCCCAAGTACAGGGACATTGAGATGAGAGAAGACATGATCAAAGCTGCATTGCAATATCATCCCTTTGATATGCATGCATTTTGGCAACAGTTGCGCATCTGTTTAAGTTTCGAGACACTGTAACTCACCACTGTGTCCTGGGTCCGGGATGGGCATGGTGGGCTCCAGGTCCACTTTGTTGTCGCATCGTCCGAGTCCCTGTATCAGCTGTTCTAGTGGTAACTCGGAATTAGCGCTCGGGTAACACCTCAAACCGCTCCCGCATCTCGGCGTGTAGACGCCGCATAGCTCGCCCTTCTGCCTGGCGCAAACCGGACAGCAACCGCAACCCGGTTCCCTGACTATCTCTGCGCAAGATGAGGTGGTGAGCTTGGGACACGCCGCCTGGCGATCCGCGGTGCAGCTCGGGCAGCGGAACACGATCTCCCCGAGCGAGCTGTGCAGAAGCAGCAAACTGCAGAGCAATGCAGAAAACATTCCGTTATCTTTAAAGACTGATATATGTCAGGATTCTACAAGCGACTTCAGGTAGAAAAGTACAAGTGCGTTTGGGGACAGGTGAGCTTTGCCGGAGATCTCTGCAGGGTCCTATTTGCGGTCATGTTCCTCCGAAATGACATCACGTCAAACGCCAGTCAAATCACAAGACTATCAATTGTTGGCTGTTTCATCTACTGGTTTCTCGAGAAATTAATCTTTTGTAGGAATATTTCTTAGAATGTGTATGCTTGAGTATTTGTTTTGGCTTGCACAGCTGTTTTGTTTCTTGAGTTGGTTCTTAAAAAAGATTACCATAGTAACCAGTTCCAGCCAAAATAACATTATTAGCCTTCTACGTGTAAAATAACACTGTAGTAACTTGGTTTTATGAAATATATGTCAGGTAAAAATTTTTAAAAATAAATAAATAAATAAATAAAATAAAAAAAAATTCAGAGATGACATAAATATTTTCTATGCTTTTTTTACACACTTTAAGATCACATATTATTTTATTATTATATATGATTTTACAAACAAAAAAGTTAACCAGTGTTAAGGGGGTCGCACACCAGACGCGTCTGGCGGACGACATGGCGCGTTCTAAAATTCGAAACAACTGTTTTCAATGAAGGTTCGCACACCGCCGACGCCACCCGTCGTCTATCGGCGGCGTCCAGCTACTACTCCGGAGGCTGCTCAAATTTCTGCAGTGCCACGGAGTGCAACTTGCATATTTTCCATTAAATTCAACCCAAATCAAAGGACATAGATTATTTACTTTAGCGTTCTTCATTCTTGAACAAGGGAAAAACCTTGGTAACTTTTGTGTGTACTGTCTGCAACCTGAACCGCATCAACGTGCCCCGTGTTTGATACCTGTGCCATGTCCTAGCCGCAATGCAGCGTGACGCTTCTCATCTGGTGTGCGAACGCCTTTAAGTTAGCTGTTTGAAAATAGCAAACTAAGCTACCAAAAAAGTAGCTAAGCTAATCTTAAAGCTATCCTTTTAGAGTAGCTAGTTACATACCATGGTATTTATTTACATGGTACTTCAAATAATGCCATGGTACATGTCCAAAAACATTATAATGTAATGGTACTTTCAGTGTTTTTGTATACTGTTTTGATACTGCAGTACAGAGTCATTCAAAAGCTTTACGGTTTATTATACGCTCAGCCGATTTATTGGAAAGAACCTATTCAAAAGAGTGATTCATTCACGAATCAGTCATCGGTAGTTTTGATTCTAAACAGCTGAAAGAAAATGCCAAACTGCTGAAATATCGTCAGGAAAAATAACATTCTAGCATTTGTAAATGCACTACCCCAATACTTAATAATAAAAAAAAATACTGGGAGCCTGGGTATCTCAGCGAAGCTGTCGCTATGTCCCGAATCCAGGGCGTGCTGAGTGACACCAGCCAGGTCTCCTAAGCAACCAAATTGGCCCGGTTGCTAGGGAGGGTAGAGTCACATGGGGTAACCTCCATGTGGTCGCTTTAATGTGGTTCTCGCTCTCGGTGGGGTGCATGGTGAGTTGTGCGTGGATGCCGCAGAGAATAGCGTGAAGCCTCCCCGCTCACTACGTCTCCATGGTAACGCGCTCAACAAGCCACGTGATAAGATGTGCGGACTGACGGTCTCAGATGCGGAGGCAACTGAGATTCGTCCACCGCCACCCGGATTGAGGCGAGTCACTACACCACCACAAGGACTGTGACCAGCAAAGCCCACCAAACAAGTCCAGCAGCAAGTGCCCACTTCCATGATGGACTGTGAATGACGCAATTGAATCTGGCTCCCTATACACAACTACATATATATGTGTATATATTGAAATATTTGCAGTAAACCTCAAATACTAAAATACTTATAAGCAACAACCTAAAATCAATAGTTTTATATATTTCCATCGTTTATTTGATTACATCATGTGCAATGCTTCATGGGATTGCAGTTTGTACACGTGTGAAAAATGGTACATACACAGTCTTGTACCTTTATCTTTTTGTTCGATTTTCAAATATTGTTTGCTTCAAATCAAAGTTAGTAATATTGTGATTCACATCGGAGTTGGTTGGTTTGGTTAATGGCTTACTGTTGCTATGGTTACCTCCTCCAGAAAATGTTACTTTTGCTTTTGAGTGTCTATTTGCGCACTCTGACTAACTTGAAATAAAACTTTTGTGTATATTGCACGTTAGAAAACGGTGTTGAAACTTCTTTATTCTTATAAACATATTTTAAGACCCTTAGCCTTTTGTTTTGACTTCATTTGGGAGAGGTTCAACCCTTAATTTTTCGCATACTGGCTGAAAGGTTAGGGGTGTATTCAAGAGCAATAATAATTGTCCCCAATAATTAGAATTTTATAATGTTTTTTGGTAAGTGTGCACTTGTTCACTTGTTGTTTTACTTTACAACATCAGAAAAATCAAAGCTTTCCTGTCTGAATGTACCATGCAGCTCATGGTCCAAGCTCTAGTCATTTCAAGACTGGACTACTGCAATGTTGGCCGGCCTCCCAGATAGCATGATTAAGCCGCTGTAGATGGTCCAAAACGCGGCAGCGCGTCTTGTCTTCAATGGATCAAACGTCACCCCCTTCTTGAATTTTCTCCAATGGCTACCTAGCTGCTCACATCAAATTCAAGGTTTTGACTTTGGCCTTCAGGACAGCCAGTGGAACAGCAACTACTTACTTCAACTCATTCCTTCAGGTCTATGTCCCCACTAGCTCTCTACAGTCAAAGAAAGAGCGGCACCTGGTGGTCCCATCGAAACAAGGCACAAAGTCAATTTCGAGATCATTCACTTTCTCTGTTACACTGTGGTGGAAACATATGATCACACAGGAAGTCAGCACGTTGTTTACGAAATTTCCAGTACCCTAGGATGGGACACATTTTTGCATCGACACATTTTTGCATGGCATGTTTACCTTCTCCTGTGGCGCGACCGGAAGCATGCTGCCTTAGCATTGCGCGTGACCTGGTTTCGGATCCACTGAAACCAGGAAGGAATAGGGTTTGCATAGTCAGTGACAGTCACGATTTGGAGGTTGCATTTTTCCCTGTAACATAACATTTATACTTTTGCTGATGGTTAGATTTGGGGTTTGGGTTAGGGGGTACAGTTTATAAAAGAATGCTTACTCTTCACTGTATTACATCCTGTACAGTTAAAAAGAATTGCTTGACAACTCGCTTTTGGCCCCCCCTTCCGTGGACAGTGGAGCTCACAAGTGCCTATACGCCCAACAACACTTATTGCTTTGCCCACTGGGGGCAGTGTTTCGAATTTCGGTAAACAGGCCGATTTTAGCTAAAGAAAAGTCAATCTACTGTTTCGGATTTCACTGTGAGATCAGTTTGGGTGGAATGAGCTTCCAACCTCCACCCGATTTGCTGAAACCATCTCAACATTCAAGAAACAGCTGAAAAGACATCTCTTCTGTAAGCACCTTTCTAGTCCACATTAATGTTGTAGCTTCTATACTAAAACTTGGCAGTGCGATACTGCAGATATTGTTTAATTTTGTATGACAAATTGCTTGTTTTGTTCCTTACGTGTAAATTGCTTTAGAATAAAGCGTCTGCTAGATTACTAAATGTAAATGTTATTGGTAGCCGCTACTGTTATTTTTGTAGACATATTGCCGGAAAAGCCGGTCTTGAAAACAATAGCTTTTGCTCATTTAGAATTTAGTTTGTTTCTTTCTTGTTGTTATCTCTCTGTACAAATCCTGTGAGTTAGGATCCGTGCTGTTTAACAGGCTTCTGTCACCCCATGGGTCTGTCTCTCATGGTTGCCATAGAGACTGAATGTTGTTGATCACTGTTGATTTATGGGCACAGAAACAGCCGCTGACTGAGTAACTCCAAGCTGTCAGGCATAAGGATTATTTGTTTCATGGATTGTCTATGATTCTATGGGGTATTCATGCTTGTGTGGCCAGTAGCTTATGAGAGAGACTTTGGAGACTTTAGGCTGAAGTCTTGATTAGTTCTAAACATACAGATCCCTGTATGTCATCAGCAAAAGAATACATTCCATTAAATTTGCTTAACAAACCCTCTGTCAGAATGAGCTTTGAGTTTTCTATCTGATGGAAAAAAGAATTGATGGATTATGATGGTTATTTTCAGACTAGTATGACTACTAGTTGTATTATAGGAATAGAAATGCAACCAAAAAAAAAACAACAAAAAAAAAAAAAAAACAATTCATGATGTACTCACTCTCATGTCATTCCAGACTTTATTATTATTATTATTTCCATTAAAAAAAACACAAAAGGACAAATTCTGAAGAATCATCATGGCTGTCAAGATCCAAAAAGGACCAAAGAACATGAAAAAAAAAATGTAGTCCATGTGACATTATTATGTTTTCTATATTGCAAGTCTTCTGAAGCCACATGATAGCTTTGTGTGAGAAACAGACTGAAATTCAAGTTGTTATTCACTGATAATCTTCCCTTACATCTAAGCTTTCAAATCTAATTCGTGATAATATTCAGATTAAAAAATGCTGTCAAAAATGTTGCACCAGGTTGGTTCTTGGGTGTATTACAATCAAACACATGCCAGGCTAAATATGCGAATGGAGAATGAAGAGTGGAAGTTCAGATGGTTTCAGAAGTCTCGGAAAATAGTGCACGAGTCATATAGACATACTGTATTGGATCTTTTATGGTGTTTTGTCCTTTTTCAGAGCTTAAGAGATGTATTCACTACAGTATGAACTGCCGGTGTATGGAAAAGAGCCTGAAGATACTTCAGAAACTTTCCTTTTGTGTTCCACAGAAAACAAAAATCACAGCATACAGGTTTGGAACAATATGAGGATGGGTAAATAATACCAGAAGTTACCTATTCATTTACAAGAAGAGAAGATAAAAACAAAGAGAGCTAAAGTGGAAATGGCACAACCCTGCACAGCTGACATATTACACAATGTCTTTCCAAGGTCACCAACCGGAATATCAAAGAATTCCCACCACACAACTGACGAAACTGTATAAACAACCTCAGTGTTCTTGTGCCACACTCAATATGGCATTTATTCGGACTAAAAATAGACGTGAGTGTGTGAGAAACAGGCTCCCTGTTTAGTCTTAACCAAAACTTTCCATAATTAGACATTTCCTTACCCAAACATTGGGCAAAATGATCCAGGAAGACAGCTAAGGGTTGAGCAAACTGGCATCAAAGCAAAAGGACACCTGTTCCATGCTGCTAATGCACAAGGCAAGAGAGCATCAGGAAAAAATGCTTTTACACTTTTCCACTGTTAACAAACCTTCCTGCATTTGACCCATGGTTAATTTCTGGGATTTCCAGGCAGAGGTTGTACAACTTAGCAAAGGATGAAGTTTTAGCCACCTTGGATTGGTCTGTGAGGTAACGTCTGACAAGTTTGTCCCTCAACACCATCTCTGAACTTCCTTTCTCTCAACACATCGGAATCCACTTACATTGGCATTGTTATTTCTGGCAGTGCTATTTCCACAAGGAAGTGTATATTCGGTATCTATGGTGAACTAGCATTACTGATTTTATTTCACACCACCATTTGGGCCAACTCTTCTTGTCCTGTTTTACTGTGGGTTGGGTTAGTTATACACTGCAGCCAAGGATGGATTATGGACAGAGCCAAAAAGGTCAGTTCCCTGGGACCTTTGACTGCCAGGGGCCTCGAGCTGAGAGCCAGACACCCAGAAACAAGGCACTTCTTTCTAAATGTTGTTGTCACTGTTGCAATGCACTAAACACATGTTGTAATCAATACTTTATTTTTCACATTTGCTACTTTCTTATTTTTGCCATGTCATTTCTTGTCATTTGGACACTGCATTTCACAATTAACCCTTCTAATTTGTTAGAAAATTCCCAACAACTTTACTGTTCGGTTCAAAAAGACCCGGTAGATACTGTAGTACAGTAGACATATATAGCAAACCTTCTCCCTTTTCACTATACACTATAAGCACTGACATACATGTGGGCTTGTTTTTCCACATTGAACACAAGCTTTTATAGTAGCATTTCATCTGGAAAGAGGTGGTGGTACTTTTCTTGTACAGTAGACATGCAGTTAACCCTTCATTTAATGTGAAAATAAAAAACAGATAATTGGAATACTTAGACATTGTATCTGTTTGGAAAAAGTACCAAATCATTGTTTATATTTCAAAAGATTTATATTTCAGAATCTAAAAAAATTCTAAACTTCCACAGAAAAGGTCCCCATACATATCTAGGGATCAGGATACCACAGAGACTTTGGGATGGTCTCTTTTGACTTGGGCGAGTAAGCAACCATCTAGCAACACCTTAGTAACCTCCCAAAACACCCGAATATTGCATAAATATAAGCGAGTATAAAAAAAATAATTAATAATTATTTTTATTCATTGTTGTGGAGAATCTAAAGGCATTTTACCAAGTGAAGATTATTCTTATTATTATTTTACTGTTTTTAACTCAAAAATGACCCAAACATAACAAGAGAGTTAAGAAACTGGATACTTACATTAGTTAGTTTTTTTTTTTTTCGGCCGCTTGACTAATTGCATTTGAAACATATAAAGTTTAAATTATGAGATGTTTAAATTTTTAGCTTTTTTTCTTGCAAAACTTTGAGAAATAATGTAGCAATTATGAGAAATAAAGTAAAAAATCAGGGATTTTAAAGTTCACCCAAAAATGAAACTTCTCTCATCATTTACTCAAACTCATGTCATCCCAGATGTGTATGACTTTTTCTTCTGCAGAACACAAATAAGTCTTTTAGAAAAAGATCCTTACAATGCAAGTGAATGGTAACCAGAACTTTGAAGCTCCAAAAATCACATAAAGGAAACATAAAAGTAATCCGTAAATCTATTTTAAATCTATATCTTCAGAAACTATATGATAGGTGTGGGTGAGAAACAGATCAAAAAGTCACTTTATTTCTCTGAATCTCCACTTTCACTTTTACATCTAAAAGTCACATGTGGTGCCTGTTTAGTTTCACTTTCACATTTGAAAGTGAAAGTGGAGATTTAGAGTAAAAAAGGACTTAAACATTTATCTGTTTCTCACCCACACCTATCATATTGCTTTTGAAGATATGGATTAAACCACTTGAGTCTTACTGATTACTTTTATGTTTTCTTTATGTGATTTTTGGAGCTTCAAAGGTCTAACAACCATTCACATGCATTGTACGGACCTGAGATATTCTTCTAAAAATCTTCATTTGTGTTCAGCAGAAGAAAGAAAGTCACAATTATAAGATAACATAAGATTTTCTTTTTCTTTTTTTAACCCTGAAAGTGCCTTCAAAGAGGCTGGTGCTCAGGGTCATGCAGGACCAAAATCCATCCTTGACTGCAGAACATTGTAAAATGTTATAGGTGAAACAATAAATAACAGTGCCTGGATTTTCTATTTTAGGTGATTTGGACAAGAAACTGGCAGATTTAATTTTACACTTCATTTATCCTCTGCAGTTTTATGCCCAGATCATGGCCCATCAGGTAAGATAAACAGCTTTATGTGGACATCATACACTTCCACCACACTGCAATTTATTTGGTACTCGTGAACTGTGTCCAGTCAACTGAAAGGGCTGAACTCTACGCAATGCCAAGATACACAGTTTCCTCTTTGTGACCAGATATAAATACTTGCACTGAGTGTGGAGAATTGCCTGGACATCTTCCCTTTGGATTTCTAGAAAGAGTGGCAGCAGAGACCGGGGAGTTTCTAAGGGTCACTAAAGTACTTGGTCTTTGAGGGCCACCTGGAGGATTATGTCCTGGAAATAGAGAGAGGGCTCTGCAATTTTTAAAAAAAATTTTTTTTTTTTTTTGAAGGCGAGGGTAGTGTCGTGCAACCTTATGTTTGACATTCTGCATACATTTCGGTATTGCAGCATAGTCTGACCAAGAAACACGATGTTTTTGGTGTGGGTTTATACAAAATATATGATACCACAATAAAAGACTGTGGAAAAAAATCATGCAACTAATGGTGTGGTGCTCTCCTTGTATGTTTGTATGAAAAAATGAATATGGTGGAATATACACTCACTGAGCACTTTATTAGGAACACTGTGGTCCTAATAAAGTTCCTGACATGGTCTTCTGCTGTTGTAGCCCATCCGCCTCAAGGTTCGTGTTGTGCATTCTGAGATGCTATTCTGCTCACTACAATTGTACAGAGCGGATATCTGAGTTACTGAAGCCTTTCTGCCAGCTCAAACCTGTCTGGCCATTCCCTGTTGACCTCTCTCATCAACACAGCGTTTCCTTCCGTAGAACTGCTGCTCACTGGATGTTTTTTTTTTGTTTTTTTTTTTGGCACCATTCTAGAGACTGTTGTGCGTAAAAATCCCAGGAGATCAGGATTTACAGAAATAATCAAACTAGCCCGAAATCAGTGAGATCAAATTTTTTTCCCCATTCTGATGGTTGAAGTGAACATTAACTAAAGCTCCTGACCCGTATCTGAATGATTTTTATATTTTTATTTGGCAGATCCAGTGATTAGTTCTTCCTCAAAAGCGCACATTGTACATCAGCCCAGTAAACACAACTTTATTTACAGGTGGACTGGGGTGCCCCAGGAAGTTGCGTAAATCCAACCAGTCAGATTGGAACTGGTGATTTCAGCCAGTACTTGCAATATTTTTTTGTTTTGTATGCAAAATGCAGGATACTTTGAGAGGGCTTTTTGATGGAGCCACAGATTTCACTGATTGGCCTTAATGGCTTTTAACCCAGGAAAACTTATTTCATAAGTTGTATCTTTTCCTTACTGTTTACTCTTTTTGTGTTTTCTTATCTGTTGTGTTCAGTTGGATATGAACTCCTCCCTCTCCAACTTAGATGCAGTTTTATCAGAATATAAGCTATTTCTCTTAACCAATGAAAGCATCAGCTACTGTTTTCTTATCTTTGTACTTTGCACTTTTGACTACATTTGGCAGAGTTGAGTGGCAAATGGTTGAGTTCATTTAGGTAGAAGTCAATAGGATGCATACCCTTTTCTGGGGAGGATACCCTTATCAATTCACCATTAAAACTCAGCCCACTGGTTCCTGTTTAACCTTGGGCCAGATTGATAGCTCATCTTTGACTCCTCTTATGAATATTTTCTCCCTTGGTATTTACAGTACACAAGATTGAAGACATATGAGCTTAGTTAAAGTCAACAGGAAATGCAGTTCAAAAACTATTCTACTTCCATAATGTGATGTATATCCGAGTGAAAAAGGATATTCAATGAGGAAAAATGTAGGGTGGGAATTAGAGCGCAACAGCGCACCTTCATTTTCAGTCGTCTTGGTTCCAGAATTGTTTTTCCATTCATTTCTTCCAAAGGGATTTCATTAAATCCTCCATAAATGAGTTCTAAGCAATGAACCAAACCAACCAGCTCTGAGGTGAAACACAACATTACCAAACTTTGATTTGTAGGAAAAAAGTATACAGTACGAAGATATATGACTGTGCACTTACCGACTTTAATGAGGGAATGAACTATAAACCCATGAAGCATTGTGAATGATGTAATCAAATTAAAAACAATGGAAAAATATCAAACTATTTATTTAAAGCTGTTGATTATAAGTATAGAATCAATATACATGTTTTGATTTTATTACAAAATATTCGGATATTTGCAAAGAGAAAAGTAGTTTGAGAGTATAGGGAGACCGACTGGATCGCGACATCCGCAGTGTGTCTCAGGTGTGGGTGGTCACTGTAGAGCTCTTTTGGCAAGATTAGTTAGGCCGAGATTCTCTGATTGGTGGATCTTTCTCTTCAGTATCATTGTAGCACAGTCCTTCGCCAGGAAATCTACTATTAAACACAATAAAAAAATAATTGTAAAAAAAAAGTTGAAATGATGCAAACTAAAGGCTTCAACAGAAGCATAAACCATCGATTAACAAACTCAGAGCTCACGGTAAGTCTGTCTTTAAGGTTTATAAGTTAATGTTAATAAATATATTCACCTATGTCAAAAATTTATGGAATTTTCTTCCGGAACACGCTGTTGTGCGCTGTTGATTGTATTGTATAAAGTGCATACATTTTGATTTTTTTTTGTAGTTGTTGTTGTTGTTTGTTTGTTTGTTTGTTATTAATAATGGGCAGTTGGGTAAATCTTGCAAAAATATGTCCAGGTCTCTATTCAACCCAAAGTCAAAAGAAAAAACAAATATTTACATTTATGCAACTGGCAGACGCTTTTATCCAAAGTGACTTACAGTGGATTCAAGGCATATATTTTTTATCAGTATATGTATACAGTATATTAATACTGTATATATGTGTATATTTTTACGAATATTAATATTTTTCCATTGTGACATTATTTTCATGACGGTAAAATGGATAATTCCTTTACTCACCCTCATGTTGTTCCATACCCCTATGACATTCTCTCTTTTGTGGACCATAAAAGGAGATGTTCGGCGGTATGTTAGTCACTATTTCCTTTCATTGCATTTTTGTTTATACAGTACAATGAAAGTGAATGGCTGTCATTCTGCATAACATCTCCTTATGTCTACAGAAGACAGTCACATGGGTTGGAATTACAAGAGAGTAAACAAGTCATTAGTCATTTAGCAGATGCTTGTATCCAAACCAACAATAATAACAGAATCCTGCGTTATTATACTTTATTTTTATTTTTTTTACTGTAGCCATCACTCCAACACCTTATCCTTGAGTAATCATGCTAAATTGCTAATTTGGTACTAGAAAATCACTTGCCATTATATCAAACACAGCTGAAAGCTATTTGGTTCATTAAATGAAGCTTCACATTGTCTTTGTGTTTGTTTTTGAGTTGCCACAGTATGCAATAGACTGGCATGTCTTACGGTCAATATTAGGTCAGAAATGGCAAAAAAGAAACAGCTTTCTCTAGAAACTCATCAGTCAATCATTGTTTTGAGGAATGAAGGCTATACAATGCTTGAAATTCAAAGGTGTACACTACAGTCTTCAAAGACAAAGGACAACTGGCTCTAACAAGGACAGAAAGAGAGGTGGAAGGCCAGATGTACAACTAAACAAGAGGATAAGTACATCAGAGTCTCTAGTTTGAGAAATAGATGCCTCACATTTCCTGAGAAGATTCAGGGGTGCAGGCCTTATGGGAAGAATTGCAAAGAAAAAGCCACTTTTGAAACAGAAAAAGAGTGTTATGGATCTTAACCCCATTGAGCTTTTGTGGGATCAGCTAGACTGTAAGGTGCGTGAGAAGTGCCCGACAAGACAGCCACATCTATGGCAAGTGCTACAGGAGGCGTGGGGTGAAATGCCACCTGAGTATCTGGACAAACTGACAGCTAGAATGTCAAGGATCTGCAAAGCTGTCACTGCTGCATGTGAAGGATTTTTTGATGAGAACTCTTTGAAGTAGTTTAAGAAATTCTGAAATTTTTTTCAAAATGTAATAGTAATTTTTCACATTATTAATGTCCCGACTATACATTGTGATCAGTTGAATGCCACTTTGGTGAATAAAAGTACCAATTTCTTTCCATAAGAGCAAAATCTGTACATTATTCCAAACTTTTGGCCGCCAGTGCTTTTATATATATATATATATATATATATATATATATATATATATATATATATATACTGTAATACAATGGATTTTTTATATAAATTTTCAGGCAGTAAAACAAATACAGCTACGATGTATACATACAGTACCTGCTCAATAAACAGTCATTTGCTTTTGGTACAAAGTTTCTAAGTAAAATAATAAATAAAATAAAATAAAAAAAGCTTAGTAAAGAACAGAACATCAAACAAATTGTACAAACTGTACGTTCAGCATCTCAAAAGGCCCTAATGCGGATCCAGACAGCTTGTTTGTTCAGAGGCTAATAGGATTACGCCTGCATCTCACTAAAATGGAAATTTTTCCCATGAATTGTGATTGTGGATGTTGCCTAGCAACTCCAGATGGATGTGCATTAGGTAAATAATTTTACTCTACAAGAAAATACAGAATGCTGCAGAAAGGTATTTTCACAGCATTTATAGGTGTCCATCTTTCAAGCGCTTGTCTCATCAAAGCAAATTCAACACACGTTCTGTTGTGCAAAGGGAGAATGTTTCCATTGCTCGCGCTTGAGTGTAATTGAAGCGAACAGAGAAAAGGATGATCTGGAGCTGCTAACACCCAGGACAAAAACTTGGATTGATGAGATGAAAGGACTGAGCAATGTTTTCCAGTTCCACTTTAATTGCTGTTTAAAATTAAAAGAAACAATATGGGCCTGCTCTGTTGTGCACTCCAATGAAAACACAGAGCGTGGAGTAAACGCGGTCACCTCGGATCAGTGCACACGGAATGGACGGAGTCTCCTCTCAGCCGAGTTGGGTGCACATCACAACAGTTTGGCAGACATGAAAAGGTTTGTTTCAATAACATCGGCTGATTTTAGTTTTCACTCCTGAAGATTCCAGAATATGTTCCAGTACCTAAACAACCGACTTGAGTGAATCAAAGCCAGATTAGGCGAAGACAATTGTTGACAATGTTTTTTTATTGAGTTGTTAACATAACAGAATAAAGCCATTCAGTTAAATCAATACTGCTTTATAAACCTCAAACTTCAGAAGAAGAAGAATGGATTAGTCTCACGTAGCAAGACTTTTGACTATCAGCTTACAGAATGTAAAACTTATTGCAAGGGAACGCAATCTATTTCGAGGGAAAGCAAAACTTTTTGCAAAGGTACGCAGACTATTGCGAGGGAGCGCAAACTATTTTGAGGAAATGCTAAACTTATTGCACGGGAATGCAAACTATTGGGAGGGAACGCAAAACTTATTGTGAGAGAATGCAAAACTTATAACAAGGGAACACAAAAGTTATTGTAAGGGAATGCAAACTACTTAGAGGGAACGCAAAACCTAATGCAAGAGAACGCAAACCTTTGTGTGAGGGAACGCAAACTATTGTGAGTGAATGCAAAACTTACTGTGAAAAAACGCAAACTATTGTGAAGGAACGCAAAACTTATTGGAGGACCATAGTGGTAATAAAGGAAAACGGAAACTATGGTAATAAAGATTATAATTTTGTGGTTAATATGGTTTTACTATACAAATACCATATTTAACTATGGTTTTACTATTGTAATTTTGTAGAATGTAGTAACCTAAGTTTTTGGCGGAAATCACGGTTTTACTACAAATATTATGTTACCACACCATTTGTAGTAAAACCCTAATAACTACAAAATTATTATTTTTATTCCCATAGTTTTCATTTACCTGTATTATTACTTTGGTTCACTATGAATACCAACGTAAAAATATGGTTACTGTAGTGATACCATGGTAAATTTATTGCAAGGGAACGCAAAAGTTATTGCGAGGGAATGGAAACTATTGCGAAGGAACGCAAAACTTATTGCTAGGACCATAGTGGTAATACAGTAAAATGGAAACTATGGTAATAAAAATTATAATTGTGTGGTTAATATGGTTTTACAATACAATACCATATTTTAACTATGGTTTTACTATAGTAATTTTATAATATGTAGTAACCAAAGTTTTTGGCAGAAATCATGGTTTTACTACAAATACTAAGGTACCACACCATTTGTAGTAAAACCCTAATAACTACAAAATTATTATTTTTATTCCCATAGTTTTCATTTACCTGTATTATTACTTTGGTTTCACTATTAATACCAAGGTAAAAATATGGTTACTATAGTGATACCATGGTAAATTTATTGCGAGGGAACGCAAAACTATTGCGACGGAATGCAAACTATTGCGAGGGAACGCAAAACTTATAGCAAGGGAACACAAAACTTTAGCGAGGGAACACAAAAATTATTGCGAGGGAATGTAGACTATTAAGAGGAACGCAAAACTTAGTGCGAGGGAACGGAAACTATTGCGAGTGAACCAAAACTTATTGTGAAAAAATGCAAACTATTGTGAAGGAACGCAAAACTTATTGCTACCACACCATTTGTACTAAAACCCTAATAACTACAAAATTATGCTTTTTATTCCCATAGTTTTCATTTACCTGTATTATTACTTTGGTTTCTCTACGAATACCAAGGTAAAAATATGGTTACTGTAGTGATACCATGGTAAATTTATTGCGACAGAACACAAACTATTGCTAGGGAACGCAAAATGTATTGCGAGGGCACGGAAAACTTTTTGCGAGGGAACGCAAACTATTTTGTGGCAATGCAAAACTTATTGCAGGAGAATACAAACTATTGGGAGGAAACAAAAGTTATTGTGAGGGAATGCAAACTATTAAGAGGGAACGCAAAACTTATTACAAGGGAATGCAAACTATTGTGAGTGAACGCAAAACTTATAGCAAGGGAACACAAAATTTAATGAGGGAACACAAACATTATTGCGAGGGAATGCAAGCTATTAAGAGGGAACGCAAACTATTGCGAAGGAATGCAAAACTTATAGCAAGGGAACACAAAACTTTAGTGAGGGAACACAAAAGTTATTGTGAGGTAATGCAAACTATTAAGAGGGAACGGAAAACTTATTACAAGGGAACGCAAACTATTGCAAGGGAACGCAAACCTTAAGGCGAGGGAATGCAAACTATTGCGAGTGAACGCAAAACTTATTACGAAAAAATGCAAATTATTGTGAAGGAATGCAAAACTTATTACGAGGACCATAGTAGTAATACAGGAAAATGGAAACTATGGTAATAAAAATAAACATTTTCCTATTAAAATCATGGTTAGGTTTAGGTTAGGGTTTAAACTAAATGAAAAATCGTAATTGAAATTGTTATGCATCACACCCTAAAAAAGTAGAATTTTATTATACATCTTTCATGTTGTGATCTCATTGGTTATCAAAGTCAAATCAAATAGGACATTAAGAAATCTTGATGCAAAAGTTTTGTCTTACTTTCAACTCCTAAACATTAAAATTGAGCATTTATATTTCACAATGTTGTCTAAGTCATGGATTTGGCTCTTATATTTATTCTACACAATGAGAGGCCTTTTAGGCAGTGTTGACATAACAGTATGTTGGAAAACTGCATGTCCTTCAGACTGATGGCTTTTAAAATTGATCTAGGGTCCCTGAGGCTAATTTATTTACAGTACACGTATGGTATATACTGTATGTATTTTTGGGACTAGTGAGAACCAGTGACCCATTACGAAGGGGTAAAGCCGTTGTCATGGCCATGAAAAACGTATGCAACAAAATACTGCAATTTACCCAATGTGCATTGTAGTATTTCATGAACAAAAACGGTATTATAAGACTAAGCAAGCAAGTATAATAATATAATAATTATTTCAGTTGCTCACTTAAGCTCTATTATAGACAGCATTTCTGGCATAATATCAATTACCAAAGAAATCCCTCCATGTTTTTTTTAAAGCAAGTTACAGCAATGCAATTGAAGCAAACAGCGCCAGAGCTCCAGAGGGTGTAAAAGCAGAAATGTGACTCTCGTATTTACGTGAAGCACTTACAGTACATGAATTATTCAGTGAAAACACATTTATTATTTGAGCTATAAAGTTGTCTAAATTGTCAATTTTGAGGTGGGACTAATATTTTAGGTGGATAAACTTCTGGTTATGCATTAATAATGTAAATCCTGTGACTGTAGTTTGCTCAGTAGAAACAGTCCCTTTCTGGTATCCTTGTTCTTTTCAGGTAGATGTTACCGGATTTGCCGCTGTAACGTGATCACGACATTGAAATTGAGATTAGATAAGCATGTAACCTTACATAGACAAGGTTAGTAAGCAATGCAATCACACTAGTCCCATTTTAAGATGTAAAATGTCTTTACACATCTAACATGTTTTGTGGCTATACTTTTGAAAAGGTGTGTATTTTCAGACTGATCTCACTGTGAATTACAGTTACAGTAGGTCGAAATTTCTTCAGCTGAAATCGTTCTGTGCTGAGATTCGAACCACTGCCTCCAATGCCCTAAGCTGGAAGTGTTGTTGAACATATAGGCATGTGTGAGCTCCAGTTTCCATGTGCAATGTGAACAGAGTGGCACTAAAAGCAAAATGTATTTTTTGTTGTTATTGATGTAATACAGTCATAAGAATGCATAACCAAACCCCAATCCCAAACCTAATTGTCAGTGGAGTAAATGATTAATGATTTCCTGATTTCGACGGGACCAGAAACCAAGTCTTGGAGGTAAGTTCATTACTGTAACTGCAATTTTTGCTTTAAAATAAAACTTAGGGATGAGTTGATAATTATTGAATAATTTTCTGTGGTAATTGCCATTATGCCACAGAGGCTGATGATGGAAAGTAACTTGTATTTAACCGAGAAAGTGGCTGAAATTTTTAGCAGTTTATTTTGTTTATTAAATGCAATAGACTGCCAAGCTCTACTCTTGTTCTGTTGAGTGAACCCAAGCTTTGACTTCAGAAAAGCAATAAGACTCAAAATACAGGAGTTATTAATGCTTTTTGGCCTAGCTTCAGACACCCGTCATGTTTTATGGTTAGAATTCGGGGAAATGATTTAATGGATAAGGTTCAAGGCACTACCCTGGCTGACTCAGCTTTCCTTTTCCCCCTGCAATTTCACTTGCATACCTAATTCATGTTTACAAATTTTTCCCCTCTACAAGTGTGTGTGCGCGCGCACGCGCACACACAAATGTATTCTCACTTTCCTTTTAGAGGTCATAGAAAGGTCTGCCCTGCAGGAACTGATTTATGAAATGCTAATATGCAATGTAATGGCATGAATGGGAACACTGCTATCATGAATCTGTTGGAATCCCTGACATTTTTCTGTGCTTGGTACTATTTTATCGTCATCTCTGTTAGCATTATGGTGACCAACAGCATGCACCAGGCAGTGCTCATAAATTTGAGTTAAACATCTGCACTATTGTTCATTAAGGTTACTTACATCATGGTGCGTGTGAGCAATAGGAAGGAAGGACATGTGCATTATACACACACAGCTCTTAGAGTCAACATGGAATCAAAACAGTGCACATTATTTCAAAGAAATAAAACGTTTGTCTTCATAATCTTTCATCAGATTGTAATAACTTGCTGCACCTCTGAAATGACTTTTTTTACCCGGTTGACATCATCAAGCTCTCTTTTCAACAGGTGGGTTTTGACCCAAAAAATGGGTCACAGGTCTGTTCTGACACCATGATCACATGGCAACTCAACATTTTGCTACTGAATGTTCCAGTACCCTGACATGAACCCCATTCTGATGAGTTACTAACAAGCACCATCTCCCATGAGACATTTTTTGCATGAATTCAAATGTGTTTACCTTTTCCTGTGGTAATAGCGTGTTCCACAAACAATCTCAAAAACATGGGTTTTGATCCCCCGGATACCAGCAAGTAATCACGTTTACATAATGATGAGTGCGATCAGAGGTCGTGTTTTCTCCTACAAGATTACATTTTTACTCCACTGACGGTAAGGTTTAGGGTCGGGGGGTTGGATTAGGGCATATGGTTAATAAAGTATGCATTCCTCTTGACTGTATAATATAATTTACAACTAAAAAACAACTCGCTTTACAACAAATGTTTGGCACCACTCTGTGGACATTTCACCAAGAAACTGGAGCTTACACGTGCCCATAAGTTAAACAACACTTGCAGCTTCACCACTGGGGGCAACGCTTCGATTTTCGGTAAGCACAGACCGATTTCACTGAAGAACTTTCAACATACTGTCGCCAGATTCACAATGAGAGCAGTGTAGTTCTGTTAGGGTCACGGCCAGCAGAGAAAACACTATGCTAAATGCCAAAAAAATGCAACTAGCCTACATGCAACTATATAATCATGCATAGTTAGGATAGCAAAAAAAAAAAAGGCAAATTAACTTTTAAAATGGAAGAAAAAAAATATATCTAATCGAACTCTACAGTATTTTGGCACAGATTCATCACTAGGTAAAAGCTAGCCAAATTAGGCAACATGGTTGTGTGAAATATCCTCATCCTCTAAAGCCGTGAATAAAAATATGCAAGGTAAAAACTAATTCTACCCAGACAACATTTAATACAGGTTCAATTGCAATGGGGATAAACACGACCACGTTTACGTGTGCTTAAAGCTACACTTTGCTGACTTTTTTTTTAACAACAAAATGTTATTAATGAGAGAGTGAAACAAAAATCCATCTTCCAAACCATGTCTGTACTTTACCCAAATACACTTTGATAAACCTATAATAATAATTTATATTTTAGAGCTGTCGTGACGGATTTTGCGGGAAATTGCATACATACGTCATTCGCCCGTGTGTGTCACGTCATATCCGTACACAGATAAAATAAGCTTCTGCTAGTGCATGTATGGTGTGGGAGTCAGTGAAGCTGAAAGTTTGTTGTCATAATGAATGAGAAAAATTGAGAATGGATCATTCAAAACGGCAAACCTCCCGGGAATCACCGGTTGTAAAAACAAAGAAACTCCGAACAGAGCAGAGTCTACAAGCAAAAGGGGAAAGTGACAGAGTCCGTAATAAAACCCGAATCAACATCGGCTTGGCTTTTCAGAGGTGACGACAACTCCGAGATCTGAAAGGACTTAAAAGCGAACCAGAGATGGCTTTTTTCTTTCTCAACAGGTAAGATATTTTATTGATATGGTTTATGTATAGTTGTGTAATCATACACACTCATGTCTGTGTGTGTGTAGTGAAATACAGTAATTATATTGTAATCGGTGCAGAATTTTCACTTGCTTGCACACGTGTGTATTTTTCTTTATAACGGCAATAATTTTTATAAATAAATCCTTTGGTCCTAGGCTTGCCAAGGACATGTGAGTCTTGAAATGATGTTGACCACTGTTTGGTAACAGTAACAGTTACTAGCCGTGGCCTATTTGGCCAGAATATCCTGCAGTTATAAAAACTTTACAACGTTTGACCTTATCAGACTAGCAATTATTGTGAATCAAACGTTGCCTAACTTTTGTAACGTCATTTATTTCAAAACATCAATGTTTCCAATAAGTCAAAACAACAGCATAAGATATGGCACTTACCTGCTCAGATTACATGTTTTCAGATATCTGTCTTTTCTTTTCTTTCATTATTTATTTGTCCATTCGCTCTGATAAGATGTCCTGTATCCTTGTGTACACCGGTGCCTTGAACCACATTCATCCGGATAGAGGATCAGAGCTGAAGCACGACTTACGTCATTACCAAAAAAATGATCTTCCGCAAGACACATGCAGTTTTATTTTTTTAACCGCTAGAGGGCCAAAAGTTACATAGTGTAGCTTTAAGAAACCGGTTTATTCCAGGGTTTTTGCAGAAAGTGGCGTTTTGAAACATCATGTGAATGAGAATGCAGATTTCCTTTCGCCTTTTAAGGGATTAGGAGAAAGCGGTTTAACACACCTAGGTTTCTCCTCGAGAACGTGGCTTATGTGGTCATATAAACACAAAAGTGGCATTCTGATGGGTGTTTGAAGAGTGCGCATGTGCGTGAACAGACCGGATAACTAACATCATAGGATGGAGCCATACTTCATATCAACAAGTCAACACAGCGGAAAGAATTCAACATTTCTGGGATTACAGTGGGAAAGGCACATACATTATAAACTACCCATTTCTACACACCAATGCAAAATATAGACGGTCCCTTATGTTCACGTATGCTCTTGTACATTAGGGGAATCACGTATTTTTACGTAAAGGTTGCGATGCAAAGTTAAAGAAACAAAAACAGCAACAACTCTGGAATATCTGGAGAGCAACAGAGAATAAAATAGCAAAGTCTCCCTTGGATGCCATCTTTGTTATTTACACTTTGTTATTTGTTATTGCGGGGAAATTACATTGCTATGAAGAAGCTGCTTACTGACTGAGCCGTATGTATACAGGAGTAAAGAGTACGCTGCTTGTACAGTGCATGTAAACCGGAACGCTGCTTTCTCGCAACAACCCATTTTCTGGTGTCCATATAAATGTAGACACTGATGTAACCAAATATTCAATAGGCTATTGGGGGACCAAAGGTAACATTTTAAAGAAATGTCCTGCAAATGCATATTGATCAACCCAAATTCTGTATATTGGTCTATGGTGTTTACGGCTCTAGATAAACATGGTTTGTACCGACCACAAAGTGTTTTGTATGAATTATTGACTGCCGAATCTGTGAAATCGGAATTCAATAGACATTAAGAATCAGTTTTCCTTTTCAACCTATGTTGTGCTAATACAAACGATCACACTGTGAATTCAGTGACAGTAGGTTGGAATTTTTTTAGCTGAAATCAGTCTGTGCTTACTAAAATTCAAACCACTGCCCCCAGTGGCCGAAGCTTGAAGTGTTGAACACGTGGGCACATGTGAGCTCCAGGTTTCAGAGAGGGGTCTGTCTGTGTCCTGCAAGATTACTATAAGATATGCCCCCTCAAGATAACCAGTGAAGTCCTGAAGTCTTCGAACAGTTGGATGCCACATTCATATACTTGTTGTGTTTATTTGGAGTCTTGCAGCAACCATACATCTACACCTATCCATAACTCTAACTCTAAACCTAACCATAACCACAAAGATTTAAAAAATGTAATGTTTGTAAAATCATTAAATATACAGCAAATGAAAGGTTCTTTTGAATTCAGTCATACCGCCGTATCACTAGGTGGTGACAGTGAGAAGAAGTTTAATGAAAGTGATGAAGAGAAGAAACTAGCAGTATGCAAACCAAGATAGCACATGTACATCTCCAAGATGTCTGTTTTAGATCTTTTGATCCGGAAAGCATCACAATCTAATAAACATTTGCTAAACATCTTAAAAAATCCAATTAGTGAACATTCCAAATCACAACATCTCAAAGACATCTGCTGAATGTCTAATAGACATCTGAGAGGAAACGGATACAATGCATCTAATAGATGTATAGCAGATGTGTAAACAACGTTAAATAGATGTCTTCCAGATCTAAACACACACATCTAATAGACGTCTGGGAGATGTACGTGTGCTATCCTATCAGGGAAGTTAATAGGCTAACCGATTAGCTTGTAAGCTAACTGGAGAAAACACAACAGATAAATGTTTATCTTACCACTTATATCTTTTTTATTATTGAACAAGCAGAAATTGTACAAACACATTCAGGAATAGAGTAAAGAGCACTTCCACAAAATTTCACATTAAACAAGTTCAGTGTACCATTTATATCTTCCGTTTAATAATATGATATGTGACATAATATAAAATGTATTCTTTGTCATATTTAAAGAGTTAAGAGAAAATGAATCATACAGCGATTGCATAGAATCGCTTGATGATCCAAGTGGGCGTGTCGTGAAGTAGGTGTTCCTTCTAGGCTGCATCCCATTTCAAATTTGTATCCCCTTCCCTCGCTAACTTCCCTCCATCTCATGGACTCGGATGTACGTCACTGCTTACGTTGCGCGAGTGTCCACTACTGGCGGAGGACGTGCAGTGGGTTTAACTGAAACACCCTTAACCCTCGATCGCTTGGAGCACGTTGAAGGCTGATGTAAATTTGTGGAATTATTTAGTGATTTTTGTAACTGAGAAAACAATGTTTTCAGAGATTGATTTCAGAGGCTTATGTATAAATCGTGTGTTTAATGTTTTTTTTTTTTTCATTAGAATGAATTGTTAGAAAGGATTAATCAAGATTTACACAAACGAAAATGTTAACATAACAATGAACACATAGGCTATAACTGTGTGATAAACAGTTTAAGGTAGCTACAAGTATTATGCTGTTAAATCTTAATATAACTTTTTTAAACTGCTTAATTGACCTAACTTCACTTTCATTATACATTAGAGTTGAGTGGGGTTGGGGTTTATGAAGTGCAATCTGCTGTCATGTCACAATCAAGTTGCAGTGTGGGATATGGAGCTGCCTGAAGCGTACATCAGAGTAGGCTCGCTCCCTTGGTCAAAATCGAGGGATTGAGCGTCTGTCAACAGAAACGTCCCTCACTCACTTTCAAAATGGCGGCGGGGATTCCCCCAATGGGAAGTGCTTAGGGGAGTTAGTGTGGATGTTAAAGGTGCAGTATGTAACAATTTTCATGTAATATTCGCCTATTTTTTGCCAATGTGTGAACGGCTTGTAACGCAACTTAAAAAATGTGCCCTTCCCGGACTTCCTAGGTTGCCTATTAAAGCCTGTAGACTGATTTTCACGCAAAGGGAGCGGGTTGGTTTTGCTGGGAAAATCCAAAGGATGTGACGTTTATGCGCGCTCCCGAGAGCCTTGCCTCAGTGCTTCTCTTCTGCTATTCAACAGCGACAAAAAAATGCAACACTAGGTAACGTTATCTTAGAGATGGAAAACATTTATCTACTGTATCCCGTCTGGCTAAGCGGGAACGTGATTGTGGTCGAGCGAAAATTAGAGTGAACATCGGCAGGGCATTTGATTCCTGGAGGGACCTTCATTCGGTCTTGGGGATCAAAACCGACCCTGAATTGGTGTTCTTCTTATTGGACAGGTAAGCTTACATAACTGCAAAGCATGTGAAATATAGTGCCATAAGGATTGATCTGTGTCATTTTAGCTAACTTGATCTTGCCTGCTAACGCTGACGAATTGCAAGCTACCTTGCTTTGTAACTTTCAAATAAATTCAACGATATTCTCTTTATACTAAAAGTCAGGTATACAGGATAAATTTAAGCAAATACGCTGGTTTCTTGATCGTAGTACAACATATGACATACAAAACATACAATAGTGCAACATAACAGTGCAGTGCAACAGTAAACTGTCTGGTATAGTTCAGTAGTATGTAGCTTTATGTGTGTATCAGTATGCTATGTTAGCTGATAAGTAGTTTAAGTTTAGTCTCAAAGTTTGTAGTAAAACAATCATAACTGTGTAATTTTAATTATGCTACCTCATCTGGCAGCATGATGCCGGTGAATCACGTTCAGTCTCTTTGTACGTTACGTCATTGTTTTGGCTGATGCTCGCTTGCTAACGTCCCTAGGGAGTGTAGCAACAGGTAGCTGGCTGCAGTTCACTTAATGGCCACAGGTGTCATTAATAACAAGGGTTTCTGAATCTTACACACTGCACCTTTAAAAGTGAAGTGGAACTTCACTAGTCTTGCAGGATGCAGACAAATACACTTAGATTTTCGGGTGAAAAGTCAACAGAGTGGCGCCAAAAGCGAATTGAAAAGCGCCTTGTTATTATTTGTAAATTATGTAATGCCCAGTAAACAAGAATGCTTACTTTATTATCCCCTTACCCCAACCCTAAACCTAACCGTCAGTGAAGTAAAAATGTAATCTCCGAATCCCACTTAGTAACTTGGCAGAATGGGGTCAATGTCAGGGTGCTATAACAGTAATATGTCGAGTTCCCATGTGATCATGTTGGTTAATAATTTTACATACCTGCAGAAAAACCAGATGAGATCCACTGCACTGTCGAATTTGAATTTAGTAGTCCATCTTTGTGTGAATGCTTACTTTGAGCTGGTATTGCCATTCACTCCTCACTCAGGATTAGGAATTCAGCTTGTCATTGTCAGCTGGGACATACTGGAACACGGAAAACATGCATGAGAACGAAAGGGGAGGACACAGATCAGCCTGGGAAAGGAAACAGACGTCCAGGGGTTCAGTGCCTGTCACTGCGAAAGCAAATTCCAACTCTAATTAACAACAAGAGTAACACTGGCTGCATGAGGGTGGATCACTGCACAGACTCTAAAGATCCTGTTTGAATTTATCCTCTAGCATATAAAGGTAAGTGCAAAATATGATTTCAAAGATTGGTGGTTTTGTTTTGATAATAATAATAATAATAATAATAATAATAATAAAAAAAAAACTGTGCAATTAATAAAATCAAAGCACAGAACCAACAAACTGTCATGTGTTTTCAGTGCATGTTTTGACTTGGCAAATGAACAGGGGTTTTTCATAATTAAACCCATAATGTAGCAGTGCCTCTGTCTATTTTTGGTGTAATATTGTAAATATTGCTGTATGGTCTGTACAGACAGCTGTACCCCCTATCCCCTAAGATCTCTGTTGAGACAATTTTCCCATGTGTCTCCTCTAGAATATCTTTAAAATATCTTAGATTTTGTTGAGATTACAAAGTCTGCAACAGTGTCAAATATCAACATGATCTCCCAACATCATCTGAGATATGCAATTCATTAGTTTTATATCTCTATACTATGTTAATCATTGTCTTATTTGTGTCCATTTTTATTCCGCCCAACCAATACATTTCAGGAGAAACATCCGAGAACAAATTGGTACTTTAGTAAGTCTCATGGGCTAAGAAAGAGCAACCACTGAGCAATCACATTTTCCTCTGGTTAGGAACCAGCTTTCCAAAAGGCATTTGAAATATATCAATGTAAGCACTTGTTTTTTTCTGTTCAGTAATTTGAACCCTTATTTTTGTAAATAAAAGCACTTTCACACATGTTTCATAGTGAAAGATGGTGGGTGTAAAGAATTACAAAAGCTTACAAATGCTTGCGGGAATAATGAGTCTTTTTGTAATATTTTGACACTGCTTGAGCCCAGCTGAGAAACATGTTGGTAGAAAAAAGTGTTCCATTAAATCAGAGCCAAAAGAAAATGTGCATCTTGCCCATGTCAGTAAAAGTCAGGCAAACGTAGAAGATATAAATCACAAAATGTGGGAGACTCATCTAAACAAGAGCTCTGGAAACATGATGAAGTGAGCAAATGGACTTCAGCCATCACGCTGTCAGGCGAACAAAGAGACCACTTAAATATTGTGCATTATGAGACCACCTCCTCACCCTGCTGAGGCTTATGTTTCTCTTCAAGATAAAGAGTTTCCCTTAGGCCAGTTTCACAGATCTGTTTGAAAGATATAACACCATCACTACAAGCGTTGTTTGGAATATTAACAAACTTGCAGGTGCTCTGATTTACTGAATTCTTTAGGGATGGACAGAAGAGAGGCATTGGTGATTTCTGCAAGTTTCATCATGTGTTTAGCATTTACAGGTAACCAAAACCAGTCTGTATGCCCATACTGTGAGAGATGCAACCAGAGTTGGGGAGTAACTTACTAAAATTAGTGATGCTATAGTCTTAAAGCTGAAGTGTGTAATTTCTTCGCAACTAGCGTCACCAAACAGAATTGCAGAAATGACGCTAGTTTTCAAAAAGGTTTTCTGGAGAAACTACTCCTTTGTTCTATTGGTTGGACAAACAGATAGTCCCACCCCAAACTCATTCCACTGGTTGAGTAAGTGTTGCTGTGTCGAACGGGTCGGGAAAGCTCAAACAAACAGCAATGTTTTGAAAGCGTCATAGAGTCACAGTGTTTAGAATTTTTGGGGAAATCAACCTACAAATGGCTTATGAGAAAGTATCTTATAGAGTTGTTGAAATTAACGCATTAACACACGCAATTATTTTAATTGTTTAAAATGTAAATTTTTTACGCGATTAATGCATTTACCAATTTGACATTAGATTCTGAAATTTTATGCAGCTCCGTGTGAGTTCTAAATACTGGTTGGAATAGGGAGGAACCTTTGTGATGTGTCCGTGGACATTACACATTCAATAATTCATTCATACACACCACAAACAAACAAAACAGAGATTCCCTGTGTTTGTCAACCATGATCAAGTGATGGAGAAAGGACATCTTACAAAACAAACCCAGATGGGACTTTAGAAAAAAAAAAAGAAAAGGGTGTAATTTCGGCGCCATTAGCATCACCAAACGACATACAACACATTTCCAAATGCACTCCTATCATTGGATGAAAAAACAGATAGTTCTGCCCCAAGCTAACACCATAGGTTGAGCTGAAGTTACTGCGTCAAGCTGGACGGATTGCTCAAAACAAACAGAGCAATTTTTGAAAGCACTACAGAGCCACAGTGTTTAATGTTTGAGGAAATCAACCTCCAAATGTTGTCTCTTATGTAGAAAAGCTGGGATAGCTGGAATTATTTTAACATAAAAAATTACACACATCAGCTTGAACTACTTTAGATTACGAGTAGCTTGTAGCGTGACGAACTAGTTTCATAGTTTCCCCAACACTGAATGCAACAGACTCTCCCCTTGTCTCTTTATTGCAAAATAATGTAATTAGTTTAAAGAGGAATTGGCCAGTTACAGACATTAAATAATCTTTTACGTTAATTATGCTTCTCTAACGGCTGTAATGACTAATGCGCCATTTCTAACGTATCTAATGCATTTGCATCTTCTGTTACTTCATTCTATCTCAGGCTTGGTGGAGGGCGCAGACAAGTGCAAGAGAATACCATGTGACAAAGAAACCTTTGATGTTTGCGTTGATAAATACTGTGTTCTTCCGTTTCATCAAACCATGGCAGCGATTGACTACCAACTGAAATGTCCCTGGCCGAACACTAGAAAGTAAGTTATCTATCTATCTATCTGTCTGTCTGTCTGTCTGTCTGCCTGTCAGTCAGTCATTTTATCTATCTGTCTGTCTGCCTGCCTGTCTCTCTGTCTGTCCTTTAATGTCACATAAATCTTAAAGTATTTAAGGAACATAAGGCCTATTCAACCTTTAAACTTTTCTAAGACTTTTTCTTAACAAACTTTACTTTTCTAGTTAAAGATGTGCTCTTCCACTGCCTGTATGTAATTAAACTTGCAGAAATTAACTCTGCCATGTTAATATTCCTTGAGGCTCATTCTCATTAATCAAAGAAGTTGTGCGCTCATCTCCAGGTTTAATGCGTGACAGCACAAGACAGGCTAAAAATAACAGGATTCCACAGTATAGATTGTAATGATTGTTCATAGAGAATCTGGATTCTGGAGTCATGGGAAAGTCAAGTCGTTCTGCTTCCCTGGGGTGCTTTTTGTAACATCAGATTTTCACGAAGTACAGCCATGCCAAAACATAGAACATGACTACAGAATGTTTGGACACTCATCTTCACGACAGCTAGCCCATGTGGATTGTCCAAAACCAAAATATTTAGCAATCTGTCCAAGTAATTATCCCGGTGAGCTAGCTAACAAATTGAAACATCTCTTAAAGGGATAAGTTACCCAAAAAGGAAAATTCTGTCGTAATTTACTCACCCTCATATTGTTCCAAACCCATATGACTTTCTTCCTTGGAACACAAATGTTTTATAAAATATCCTGTCCACTCTTCCATACAGTGAAAGTGAATGGCGATTGAAACTAACAGTCCCTGACAGTCTGATTCATGAACAAATCATTCACACCCATTTTGTGAACAGGATCAAACGATTCATTGAAAAGATCTGACTCAAAAGAACAATTCTTTCATAAATCAGATATTACTACTATGAACTACCATGAACGTGCAAACGTGGATGTCACGATTTTCAATGAATAACGACTTAAATTTTTGTCAGTTCCTCAAATAAATCTGCGGTCATTTTGGAGCTTGACAGCCCCACTTTCATTGTGTGGAAAAGAGAGGTAAGGATATTCTTCAAAAATCCACCTTTTGTGATCCACAGAAGAAAGAAAGTTATATAGGATTGGAACAACATGAGGGTGAGTAACTGATGACAGCATTTAGATTTTTGGGTGAACTATCCCTTTAACTCTTAAACGTATACCTCGGGTCTTTAAAGACCCGGGACCTCATTCCACATTTTATATTCCTATACATATACATAATATACATGTTATTTCTTACTCAATGTGGCACTGATGTTTCAGTGGTTGACTTGATTTACATTTGACATTGCTATTTGACGAAGAAATGACATCGATCTTATAGCAAGTACAACACATGGAAGTATTATATGACTATTGTCATTTGGTTGTACTACTGAAATAATGTAAGTTGTGCATCTGTTTAGAATCAACAAAGTGCCCGAGAAAATACACATAAGTTACACATACATTACACATGTGCAGATTAGTGTTATGTGTAGCTCAATATGTGTTGCATCTCATGAAATTTCAGTGTGAATATAATGAATCCTGTTCTTGATTTGTCCTGATTTGTTGAATTATCTCTTCAATTTATGAAAAATAAAACATATATATATATATATACACTATATTGCCAAAAGTATTCACTCACCCATCCAAATAATTGAATTCAGGTGTTCCAATCACTTCCATGGCCACAGGTGTATAAAATGAAGCACCTAGGCATGCAGACTGCTTCTACAAACATTTGTGAAAGAATGGGCCGCTCTCAGGAGCTCAGTGAATTCCAGCGTGGTACTGTGATAGGATGCCTCCTGTGCAACAAGTCCAGTCGTGAAATTTCCTCGCTACTAAATATTCCACAGTCAACTGTCAGTGGTATTATAACAAAGTGGAAGCGATTGGGAATGACAGCAACTCAGCCACGAAGTGGTAGGCCACGTAAAATGACAGAGCGGGGTCAGCGGATGCTGAGGCGCATAGTGCACAGAGGTCGCCAACTTTCTGCAGAGTCAATCGCTACAGACCTCCAAAGTTCATGTGGCCTTCAGATTAGCTCAAGAACAGTGCATAGAGAGCTTCATGGAATGGGTTTCCATGGCCGAGCAGCTGCATCCAAGCCATACATCACCAAGTGCAATGCAAAGCGTCGGATGCAATAGTGTAAAGCACGCCGCCACTGGACTCTAGAGCAGTGGAGACGCGTTCTCTGGAGTGACGAATCATGCTTCTCCATCTGGCAATCTGATGGATGAGTCTGGGTTTAGCGGTTGCCAGGAGAACGGTACTTGTCTGACTGCATTGTGCCAACTGTGAAGTTTGGTGGAGGGGGGATTATGGTGTGGGGTTGTTTTTCAGGAGCTGGGCTTGGCCCCTTAGTTCCAGTGAAAGGAACTCTGAATGCTTCAGCATACCAAGAGATTTTGGACAATTCCATGCTCCCAACTTTGTGGGAACAGTTTGGGGATGGCCCCTTCCTGTTCCAACATGACTGCGCACCAGTGCACAAAGCAAGGTCCATAAAGACATGGATGAGTGAGTTTGGTGTGGAGGAACTTGACTGGCCTGCACAGAGTCCTGACCTCAACCCGATAGAGCACCTTTGGGATGAATTAGAGCGAAGACTGCGAGCCAGGCCTTCTCGTCCAACATCAGTGTCTGACCTCACAAATGCGCTTCTGGAAGAATGGTCAAAAATTCATAAACACACTCCTAAACCTTGTGGAAAGCCTTCCCAGAAGAGTTGAAGCTGTTATAGCTGCAAAGGGTGGGCCGACGTCATATTAAACCCTATGGATTAAGAATGGGATGTCACTTAAGTTCATATGCGTCTAAAGGCAGATGAGCGAATACTTTTGGCAATATAGTGTATATATATATATATATATATATATATATATATATATATATATATATATATATATATATATATACAGTGGTGTGAAAAAGTGTTTGCCCCCTTCCTGATTTCTTATTTTTTTTGCATGTTTGTCACACTTAAATGTTTCAGATCATCAAACAAGTTTAAATATTAGTCAAAGATAACACAAGTAAACACAAAATGCAGTTTTTAAATGAAGGTTGTTATTATTAAGGGAAAACAAAATCCAAACCTACATGGCCCTGTGTGAAAAAGTGTTTGCCCCACCTGTTAAAACATAACTTAACTGTGGTTTATCACACCTGAGTTCAATTTCTCTAGCCACACCCAAGCCTGATTACTGCCACACCTGTTCTCAATCAAGAAATCACTTAAATAGGACCTGCCTGACAAAGTGAAGTAGACCAAAAGATCTTCAAAAGCTAGACATCATGCCGAGATCCAAAGAAATTCAGGAACAAATGAGAAAGAAAGTAATTGAGATCTATCAGTCTGGAAAAGGTTATAAAGCCATTTCTAAAGCTTTGGGACTCCAGAGAACCACAGTGAGAGCCATTATCCACAAATGGCGAAAACATGGAACAGTGGTGAACCTTCCCAAGAGTGGCCGGCCGACCAAAATTACCCCAAGAGCGCAGCGACGACTCATCCAAGGGGTCACAATAGACCCCACAACAACATCCAAAGAACTGCAGGCCTCACTTGCCTCAGTTAAGGTCAGTGTTCATGACTCCACCATAAGAAAGAGACTGGGCAAAAATGGCCTGCATGGCAGAGTTCCAAGACAAAAACCACTGCTGAGCAAAAAGAACATTAAGGCTCATCTCATTTTTGCCAGAAAACATCTTGATGATCCCCAAGACTTTTGGGAAAATACTCTGTGGACTGACGAGACAAAAGTTGAACTTTTTGGAAGGTGTGTGTCCCATTACATCTGACGTAAAAGTAACACCGCATTTCAGAAAAAGAACATCATACCAGCAGTAAAATATGGTGGTGGTAGTGTGATGGTCTGGGGCTGTTTTGCTGCTTCAGGACCTGGAAGACTTGCTGTGATAAATGGAACCATGAATTCTGCTGTCTACCAAAAAATCCTGAAGGAGAATGTCCGGCCATCTGTTCGTGACCTCAAGCTGAAGTGAACTTGGGTTCTGCAGCAGGACAATGATCCAAAACACACCAGCAAGTCCACCTCTGAATGGCTGAAGAAAAACAAAATGAAGACTTTGGAGTGGCCTAGTCAAAGTCCTGACCTGAATCCTATTGAGATGCTGTGGCATGACCTTAAAAAGGCAGTTCATGCTCGAAAACCCTCCAATGTGGCTGAATTACAACAATTCTGCAAAGATGAGTGGGCCAAAATTCCTCCACAGCGCTGTAAAAGACTCATTGCAAGTTATCACAAACGCTTGATTGCAGTTGTTGCTGCTAAGGGTGGCCCAACCAGTTATTAGATTTAGGGGGCAATCACTTTTTCACACAGGGCCATGTAGGTTTGGATTTTGTTTTCCCTTAATAATAACAACCTTCATTTAAAAACTGCATTTTGTGTTTACCTGTGTTATCTATGACTAATATTTAAACTTGTTTGATAATCTGAAACATTTAAGTGTGACAAACATGCAAAAAAATAAGAAATCAGGAAGGGGGCAAACACTTTTTCACACCACTGTATATATATATATATATATATATATTGTTTTCTAATTGTCTTGAAAATATTTGTAAAATTTTACACTATCTGGGCATTTTGTACAACCGTTTTTGATAGATATAAGTGTCGGGTCTCTAAAGACCCGAATATGTAAGAGTGTTTGGGAAAATTACCATGCATTTAAGGGTTAAGCAGGCAGTGCTTAAGGACAAACAATCCAGCCATATGGGGGATTTTGCACATTCTTATGTGTGTGTTTGTGAAAGAGAAATGACTGTGCTTACGTTCTTTGCATGCGAAAGCGATGTCTAATTAGCCTGCTGTTTCCTTTGGGCTTGTAGATACTACATCAAACTGATTATGTGCATCGAGACTTTTGCAAACTCCACATGCTGTACACACGTTTCCAGAGATGAGATCTTCATGGAAATCCACCAGGTCTATTTCTCCATGTGCTATTATATGAACGATCCAGGTTTGCACATCCTACTAGCGCTCATTGCGCCCTGCACCATTGTCCCATTTATGGTACCATTCCTTTGCCAGTACTTCAACTGAGTCTAAACTGCCAATGGAGGACCATTGACTGCCTAGTGCATTACAGCAAAGTGTCTGAATCAAATCACTAGTATTCTCAGGTGTTTTGACAGTGCTGGGTGATTATTCACAATACATTCGCAATGATTTTGTTTGATATAAATTAAGCAACAATATTAACATCAAATAGTGATTTTTATGCATTTTTGTAATTTATATTGGCCATAAAGACTACGTCGTTAGACTTGTTTAGCATTCCCACCTTGTTTTGTGGTTTGAGAGTTTAGACTGATGTTTTAATAGGGTCTGATTTAAACTCCAGTAGCAAAAATAGTGTTTGATATATTTCAGTCATTCAGTTCAAACATTCTGTTTCAGTTAATTACACAAAAAAAAAAAAAAAAATAAATAAATAAATAAATAAATAAAGGCCAATTAATATTACTAGTATTCTCTAATGTTTAGATAGGGTTGGGCAATGATTCATGAAGCCCCAGGCACACTACACTTCGCAATTCACTACCATTCAAATGCATCCGAACATGGGAGACCAGAAACACAAGCTCATGCGAAGAAATTTCGCATTCCGCCGGTTACAAAAGTTCAAGTTTGGTGACCTATGACCTGCGAATCTGGATGACGAGAAGACTTGAGACCAATAGGTGATCGAAACGTAAAACACTAATCTTGGCTCAGTTCAAAGAAAACTTATTTCTGAGCTGCATGTTTTTATTGTTGTAGGAAAGTGAATAGATTAACATTTTGAATATAATATTTGTGATGTATTATTTGCTAAAACCAACAGTCTTAATATCCTGGTTCATTGTGTTGTCTGAAATAATGTCACGTGCTCAAATTGTAGTGTGACAGCCCTGGCGCAACCTTAATACACTTGCCTTGATTTTGTTTCATGATAGAAAATGAACCAATAAATATCACAATAATATTAATACACATTTTATAAATTTTTTTATTTGGCCATTAAGTTTCCTAAAGACCACATCATTAGACTAGTTTCACAATCCCACGTTGTTTTGCAGTTTGAAGTTTAATAGCATTCCGATTTAAACGAGTTGGTTAGAGCAATTTATTTCCGCAATTAGGTCCAAACTGTCTGTTTAGGTATATTGATTCAAACCTGATTCAGTGACCTTGTTTACATGCACTTAAGAAAACGGTTTATTCCAGGGTTTTCTGAAACGTCATGTAAACGAGAACGCCGATTTCCTTACACCGTTTAAGGGATTAAGAGAAAGCGGTTTAACACTCATAGGTTTCTCCCAGATAAAGATGCTTATGTGGCCATTTAAACACATAAGAGGCATTCTAAGGGGTTTTTAAGAAGTGCGCATGTGCATGAACAGACCGGAAAACGAACGTCATAGGATGGAGCCATTCACCATATCAACAAGTCAACACAGCAGAAAGAATTCAACATTTCTGGGACTACAGTGGGAAAAGCACATAGTATCAGGATCCCAACTCTCTAGTTTATTTTTTGTTGTGTCGGGATCCAGTCGCCTGTCTTCCTGGGTTTGTGCCTGTCTTGTGTATCTAGTGTCAGGATCCTGCCACTACGGTTGATCTTGTTTATAGTTTTTGAGGCTGGATCCTGACACTATTGTTGTGTGAGTGCACTTGGCTTTGTGTTTTCTCATTGCCATGTGCCCTCGTGTCTGTGCTGTCTTAAGTGATACCCCATCCCCTCGTTTGCCTTGTTATTAGTTCATTTGCCTCACCTGCCTTCCCTCATTACCCTCCTCATTTCCTTCCCTATTTTAACTCCTCTTGTGTTTTGTCCTGTGCCAGATTGTTTTGTGTTAGATCCAGTCAGTTGGTTCCTGTTCTGCTCATTATTTCTTGGTCTGTCTTCCTGTTTGTTTGGTTCCTTAAGTTTTAGTCCAGTTTTTTTCTCCCTTGTGAGAGTGTTTTGTTTGCATTTTGTTTATTTTTTTAATAAAGCCCATTCACTTGTCTCTGTGTTTGGGTCGTTCCCTGGCATTTCCTGACATGTACACTATAAACTATACCCATTTATAAACACCAATTTATAATATCAATGGTCCCTCAAATTCGCATATATGAGCTCGTACACGTGAGAATTACACGTGAGAGGGAAACCCTTTATTGCAGCGCAATTCTACTGCAGGTCGCAATAGAAAGTTAAGGAAACAAACAGAGCAACAACTCTGGAATATCTGGAAATAAAGCGAAGCAACAGAGAATAAAATAGTAAATTCTTCCTTGAATACCATTTTGGTTATTTACACAAGCGTCACGGGAAAATTATGTAACTGTGGAGAAAGCTGCTTACTGACCGAGCCACATGTATATGGGGGTAAAGTGTACTCCGCTTATGCAGGGCATGTAAACAAGAATGCTGCTTTCTAGCAATAAGCTGCTTTCTAGTGTCCATGTAAACATAGTCATTGACCCCATTTACATGCACACCAATAGGCTGATTACTCTCTAAAATCAGCTTAATTAAAAAATCTGACAAGAAAATAAATCATTATGTCATATGATTATGTCATCATTATGTCATTATTACATGACATTTGAAATAATCTCGTTATTCTCTACTTTTGACATTAAACCTTGAAGAGACGTGCGCTCAACATGTGCGCACATTGGATGAGCAGGTAAGATCACCGGGTAACATGGCAAAATCGGCATAATGGGCAAAAATCTACCCTTGTTGATTGATTTATTCATAAGACGTTTAGGCCTTTACACCGATAAAGGAACACGGTTTATTGCGTTTACATGATCGCACACGTTGTCGGCTTATTAAGCATAACTGGTGTAAGAACATGCATGTAAATAATTATTTGTTTGCATTATCAAAATTAGCGTGTTTACATGCACGTTCTTACACCGATTATGCTTATTATGCCGACAACAAGTGCGGTCATGTAAACGCAATAAACGGTGTTCCTTTATCGGTGTAAAGGCCATAAACGGCTTATGAATAACCCGATTGACACAGGTAGATTTGTGCCCATTATGCCGATTTGCATGCCATGTAAACACCTTACCCGGTGTTCTTACCTCAAAAGTAGAGAATAACACGATTATTTCAAATGTCATGTAAATGCAGATCTCTTGCCTTGTCAGATTTTTTAAATAAGCTGAATTTAGAGAGTAATCAACCTATTGGTGTGCATGTAAATGGGCTCAGTCATTAACAGTCATCACAACTGCATTATCAAAAATCTTTACAAAGACCCTCTGTAGTGTTTTTTATGTATTAAGACATTTTGTAAAAATACATTTATTACAATGCATTGTTATATGGGTCAGTAATCACAATGATATTTTCATCATTTTCATGATATATAAAATATATATATATATATATATATATATATATATATATATATATATATATATATATAGTTGCAATCAAAATTATTCAACCCCCTGACCAAGACATTCTGGTGATGTGAATTAAAACACATCAACTAAAACCTCAGTAAACAGTCAAAGTACATTTTTAATACACTTTGAGTGATTTTGAGAAGAAAGAGTTCAGTTTACCCACATTTAAAAATGAAAAATAACTAATTCTCTCCACAATGTCATGTCAAAAATATTCAACCCCCAAAGTCAGTCATTTGTGGAGCATCTTTTATCTTTAATAACAGCAAATTAATGTTTCAGATAAGTGTTTTCAGGCTTCGGATACATCTCTATTAGAATTTTTACACATTTCTCATGAGTAAAAGCTTCCAGCTCATTGACATTCTTTGGTTTCCGTGCTGCCACTGCTTCCTTGAAATCCCAACAAAGGTTTGCAATGGGATTTTAATGATGAACTGAAAGAGCCATTTAAGGACATTCCATGACCTATCCCTGAACCAGATTTTGGACAACTTGGATGTATCCTTGGTGTTATTGTCTTGCTGGAAAGTCCAGTGATCACTGAGCTTCAATTTACACACTGAAGGCATCACATTTTTCATGCCAAAATGGCCTGATACCTGAAAGAATCCATGGTGTCAGTCACATAGTCAGGATAGCCGTTTCCTGCAGCCGCAAAACACCCCCATAACAGGACTGACCCACATCCATGCTTGACTGTGGGGATGGTGTCGTTCTTGTCATCACCTTGTCATCTTACTCAAGACATACTGCTGACCCATGGGCCTAAAACTCATTTTCAGTTTAGTGTCATACGTCTATAAAACCTTCTTCCAGGACTCCACAGGTCTTTCCTAATTACTCCTTGAATATTCAATTCAACATTTCCCTTGGTGAAGTTTTGCTTTCTTCCACACCCCAAGAAGGTTGCTGTTGTACCATATTTAAAAATGTATGAATGATGCTGCCAACTTTGTCTATTGGAAATTGAAGTGCCTTGGAAATGTACTTTTAGCCATGACCTTTCTTGTGTAATGAAATAATCTCCTCTATTAGCTTTTGAGACAACTTATTTTTAATTGCATTTTTTGCATAGAAATACATTTTTGCTTACAACGCTAAACTTACATTTTAAAATTTAAATAAGTGCCATTGCAGATTGATGACTTAATTTTGTTTTAAAACAATTGCTTGTGTAGCCTTACATATTTAAGGAACAGCTACATGCAACAGGGGTTGAATAATTATGACATGGCTGTATTTTTAAAAAATCCTGTTATTTAAAAATATTAGGTTATATATACACACTATGACTTTGAATGTGTCACTCAACTGATTGATATATATATATATATACACACACACTGATCAGCCACAACATTAAAACCACTGACAGGTGAAGTGAATAACATTTATTATCTCGTTACAATGGCACCTGTCAAGGGGTGGGATATATTAGGCAGCAAGTGAACAGTCAGTTCTTGAATTTCAAGTGTTGGAAGCAGGAAAAATGGGCAAGTGTAAGGATCTGAGCGACTTTGACAAGGGCCAAATTGTGATGGCTAGATGACTGGGTCAGAGCACTTCCAAAACTGCAGGTCTTGTGGGGTGTTCCCAGTATGCAGTGGTTAGTACCTACCAAAAGTGGTCCAAGGAAGGACAACTGGTGAACCGGCGACAGGGTCATGGGCGCCCAAGGCTCACTGATGTGTGTGAGGAGCGAAGGCTAGCCCGTCTGGTCCAAACCCACAGAAGAGCTACTGTAGCACAAACTGATGAAAAACTTAATGCTGGCCATGATAGAAAGGTGTCAGAACATACAGTGCATCACAGTTTGCTGCGTATGGGGCTGCGTAGCCGCAGACCAGTCAGAGTGCCCATGATGACCCCTGTCCACCACCGAAAGCACCTACAATGTGGAGGTGAGCATCAGAACTGGGCCATGAAGCAATGGAAGAAGGTTGGCCTGGTCTGATGAATCATATTTTCTTTTAGATCATGTGGACGGCTAGGTGCGTGTGCGTCGTTTACCTGGGGAAGAGATGGCAGCAGGATGCACCATGGGAAGAAAGTAGGGTGGCGGAGGCAGTGTGATGCTCTGGGCAATGTTCTGCTCAGAAACCTTGGGTCCTGGCATTCATGTGGATGTAAATGTGACACGTACCACCTACCTAAAGATTGCTGCAGACCACGTACACCCCTTCATGGCAATGGTATTCACTAATGGCAGTGGCCCTGACACACTGCAAGAATTGTTCAGGAATAGTTTGAGGAACATGACAAAGAGTTCAAGGTGTTGACTTGGCCTCCAAATTAACCAGATCTCAATCTGATTGAGCATCTATGGGATGTGCTGGACCAGCAAGTCTGATCCATGGAGGCCCTACATCGCAACTTACAGGACTTGAAGGATCTGCTGCTAATGTCTTGGTGCCAGATACCAGAGGACACCTTCAGAGGTCTTGTCTTAACGGGTCAGAGCAGTTTTGACAGCACGAGGGGGACCTACACCATATTAGGCAGATGGTTTTAATGTTGTGGCTGATCCGTGTATGTGTGTGTATATATATATATATATATTTATTTATATATATATTTATTTATATATATATTCTTTATTTAATATCATCATTCTAATGCTGAAAATATGTTTTGTTTTTTTGCTTTGCTTTATTGCCCAGTCACCAAGACAAATTCCTTGTATGTGTAAGCATACATGGCAATAAAGCTCATTCATTCTGATTCATTCTATGTTTTACTGAATTACAGTAGCCTCTTGGCATGTTAATTTACTCTACAAAACAGTCAACGCAAAGACATTTGAAACACAATAAATATTTATTCTGAGACAACAACAACAACAACAAAAATAACAAAAAAATAAACAATTTGTTTTACAGTTCTCTGAAAACTTTCTTTTTACAGAATAGCAATGGGTACTGCTATTAAGATATCCACATAACATCATAATATTTTCAGTGTTGCTAATGCTAAAGTAATAAAAACAATTTTTCCATATGAACTCAAAATGTTTGTCTTATTTTCTGAAAGACAAACTAAACTTCTTAATTACGACCAGGCAACACTTGGATATCTACTTATTTTTTAGTTATTTTTTAAATGGTCTAAAATCAAAACTACTACATAAAGTAAAACTCAAGGAGTTGTAATATTTTGTTCCCTTTCTTCAATCAATATTTGTCTGCAAGATCTAAAAGAGCTATCTAGGGATCATTACATTGTATTAGTATGTAACAGTGGTAAGTGTTTTCTTTGTACAATGAATTCGCTCAGTATCTTTAGCTTGTACTCCTTAAAGCAACACCTATTTCCACCTAATGCACTAGAACTGAGCAAACAGCTCTGTTAGAACCAAAACACTGGCTTTTGTATTGTCTCTCCCTGTGTCTAAACTGCTGAATGTAAAATGTATTTTTTATGAATGAGATTAATATAATCTGTCTGCAAACATTTCTGATTGTCGTCTACTTCATCACAATGGCAGAGAGAATGGCATCCAACATTCACAGAATTAAAACGAAAATGAAAGGAAATGTAAGGAATCACAGTTCAGACATTAAATTATACAGTAAAACATCTTTTGCATGATCGAGTGGGTGGTCTGCACAACTAGGGTGGCATCATCCACCAAAACCCGGCTCATTTAGGCACTCATTTTGCCCTTGCACGGTTCATACTATTTCCTTTTTAACTCATGGCTCCAACATCTAAAAACCACCAGCAGGATGTGGCAGTCTGTTCTTTTTATCCAAATTCACCAAAACTGTTTTTCAACTTTTTATATGACTCTAATATGATAGAGGTGCCAACAAGTCTTTGAGCTCCCAGAACACCTACACAAGTGTATGCTTAAACTACAAAGAGGTTGTTAGATTTCCACACCACGCCAAAGTCTTTCAGATTCTTGGTTAGTTGGATAGGCAACCTGTCTGCTGCCATGGTAACAGCCAGGAACTGCCTATAACAGTTACTGTACTGTATAACAACATTTTTCAGTTGGCTGTATAGGCAGCATCCTAACTGAAATGAAACCTCAAAAGATGACTGATCTTGGTCGGAGTTGTGGCTTTGTGGTCAGTGTGTGGCTTTGACATTTTGAGCAATGGTGCTCATCTGGGAGACCCAAGTTCCAGTCTGACCTGGGTCATGTTTCCTTTTCTCTCTCAACTATGTACGTCAATGAAAAATGGCAAAAAGCTCCTACGCTCTACATAGGCAGCAACTCTGTGTGTCAAACAAATAGCGCTCCTTATGTGAAGTGCACATGAGACTCTACACCCAAATAATTTCAATAGAATTTGGTGTAGCATGATATCTAATAAGTATAAAAACTCACAAATATTCAGCCTAATCTAATACAATTGACATGACTGCAGTGACATTTTTGCATAATGATATTTCATTGTTCATGACACATATCGCAGCAGTTTCGAGGTGAAATGTCCATTGTGTGGTGCTAAAAGTTAAATTTTCTCACAAACAGATAAGGTTTTTAAGGTTAATTCTCTGTCGATATTCTCTAAATCAACAAACTGACCTCCCTACCCTACACCTAGACCTAACCACTAGTGTAAAAAAAAAAACTATAGTGACATGAAAAACACAATTACTAAAGCAACCATGTCATTTTATGGTGTTTCTGTGACACATTTGTCTCACTTAAAGTAGATTGTGATGCAGTGCAAATGTTAAAAAAGTACTGCCTAACAAGCAAGGCTTGACATTAACTTTTTGGCTGACTCAGCATTTTCACTAGCCTAAGTCCCCCACCCAACATAAAGTAATAAAGGTAAACTGGAAACTTTAACTGCATCCATTTGTTTGGACATTTTATTTGAACAAGAATGATATGAGTTTAGCAGGACACAGGCCTAATGATTTCAGTAATTTCCTGGAATATCTGAAGGCAAACATGGCCATTTAGAACAGTAGGATAGAACAGGAGGAAAACTAACAGCCTAAACACATTTAGAAACTTTTATTACAACTGTTAAAGTTGCAATAACAACTGTAAGTGTAATAGATTCACCCTATTAGGTTTAATATAAATCTACACCAGTTACCAGTTAGTGTTACTGCAGTAAAAAAAAAAAAAGTATTAATTAAAAACCCTCCTTTTTACCGGGTCAGTGCTGTCTATAATATCGGGGCTCTCTATCAGTTTGAGAGGTTTGATTTCATCCATATAGTGCTTTAAAGTACAACATTACCCAGAATTCATATGGGTCACATAAGTTTTGTGGTATCCGTGGCGATATCAAGTGAAGCCCGATTAACTCATGCTATCCCAGAACTCTGGCTATCCTGTCTCTGGAGTGCGCTGGTGTGTGTGCTGCGATGGTTCATGCAAAACCACGCTTCATCCGTGTGAAAGATATGAGAGGTATATTTACAGTAGTGCTTAAAAAGCGCTGAACGCCAGATGAATATAATAAAATTTGCTTCAGTTTTTTTATGTCATAAGATAGCATTTTGTGAGAAACAAGATGAAACGTTAGTGTTCATGAACTACTAATCTGCCCCTTTTACTCGTGATTTGGTGAAAGTAAATAAAAGTCATTGTTGTTGTAGCGCATCCATTGTTCATTTCACCAGGAAACTGTCACGATACATACAATGAGCCACATACAAATCCTTTTGCAAAAATGTAGGTACAGTATGTGATTCTATGAGACCAGGTTGCAAATATTGGGTAAAATAACCAATAAAATAAAAACAATAATTGCTAAATATATACTGCAATATTTACTCTTGAACATGAAACCTCTTAAAAGGTGGGTGTTTATGTTAACTCTATGGATTAAATCTTGTAACTGTGCAACCCTTTTTGGTTGTAACTAATTTCTGGTTGCAGTAATATTTCGGTGTGGGAGACAAAGATGGACAAATTCAACACAGGGAGACTCTGAAACATGTCACTCTTTTTCTATCTCTGTTTTCTGCTGTTTGGATTGTGTTTAGTCTGAAAAACAAAAGCAAACAAAGCCTGTAGTGATAAGAGTTTGACGGCAGTGTGAGTATCAGTGGCAGTGCAATAAACTCCAAACTGCAAGTCCATAAAGCAACCAAATATATTATCCATCCTCAATTACTAATAACCCCAATAAGCTGCAGCTATAAGAGCAACCGACATGCTTTATCTCAGCCTCATAGGAAAGACAAATCACAAATGAGACCTTTAATATCTGATTTGTTTTCACTTAGAATGCAATGAGATATACATTTATGAAGAGCAAAAGGGACAGATGTTTCACTTGAAAACAAGACCCTAGTCATTTCAAACATTTCTCCACTAGAGTTTCAGTAGAGATTTCCACAATGTCTCAAACTGCTCAGATTTACCAAAAAATGCCAAAGTTTGCAATAAAAAGTCAGATATTTCATTATGAATTCAAATATTTCTCATTAAATTCTTCCAAAAACAAATTATCTGAGCTATGCTATCCACATTAATTTTATAGCACAATACTCTTACTGTCTGTCAATATGTGACTCATGTGGGTCTATTTAAGGACACGCAAATATCAAAGTTGATATTTAAGTAAAACATAACTGAAAAGTCTCCTGAGCATTCCTCTGAGAACCAAACATCTGTTGGTTGATATCTGAAGAGCCTGGCCAGAGATTCACAAGCCGTGTATCCAATTTTGCAGAAATGAAAGCAAACCTGTCTTCATCTTATTTCATCTCTCAGATACAGTACATCCCTAATAATAAATGCTGAAAGAAAAACAAAAATATTCTATCATCAATTTACCCTTTGGGCATTTGTACAGTGCTATCGAATGGCTAATCTCCTTACAACCTGACAGCACTGAGAGCAGTACTTCATTTTGGGCTTTCCATGAAACTACGAGTTTATTCTGAGAAGTGTAGCATAACAGATATTCCTATATTGCGCAATTTCTTTGTTTTTACACTAAATTGAGGGAGAAAAGACCAAAACAAAGGCATGTGGACTGTGTGATAAAACGAGCGAGCTCTAGCATGACTAGCCCCAGAAGTTTGTATTATGCACAAACAAATTCAATACACACATGGACAGCATGTTATTTACAGTCCAAAATTCAGCCTTCTCTAATGACAATCCTCAGGATCGATTTAATGCTTAGGCCTGTTATCTAGTCAGCCTGATTAATAATAACTGAATACACGCAACTCTGAGTGTCATGGTTGGCCATTTGTAATGGGAGAGGAAATTCCTTTCTATGAAAACGCAAAGAGAAAGGCGAAAATCATGGCTGGGTCTAAGGGGGGCCATTGCCCCCCTAGATTTGCCTCGAGCCCCACTAACCTAACCCTAACCCCTACTGACAGCGAAACGATCAATGTTGCCCACCCCCAAAACATACAAGTGCCCCACCAAAGATCGCATCCTAGTACCAGCCCTGGCGAAAAAGTTAAAGTATAGTCTGTAATTTCTGTTCCACTAGCGTCACCTAACGGAACTGCAAAAAAATAAATAAATAAATAATTATATATATATATATATATATATATCCCATAGATGCTCAATCAGATTGAGATCAGATTGAGATCTGGTTAATTTGGAGGCCAAGTCAACATCTTGCAGACAATAACAGATTTCCCAACACTCCCCCCACCTTCCATTGTCCAGAAAAACAGATAGTCCCACCCCCAAACTCATACCATTGGTTGAGCCAATGTTGCTGTGTCGGACTGGTTGAGATCCTCAAACAAACCTAAGAATTTTGAAACCGTCACAGTATTGGGGGAATACTTAGAGTTGTCTCTGCATATTAAATTGGATAGAAGTTGGATACATACTTAGTTGAGCATGAACTTGTTGGCTTGGTGAACATTTGAAAGGTTTAATGCACTCCCTTTTAAAGTAGCTGAAGTTTGACGATTGGGCCCAAGGCCAGATGGCTGTCCTCTGTGACCCTGACCAACAATCTGGCAGCATGTTTCACTGGAGCCAAAGTCTTTTGCCTCCAGTCTAAACTCTAGCGATAAGTGCATCTATATACACTGGCAGTTTGACAGCCTTTGGACTAGCATTGATACAAAAAGCTATAATTTTATGCAATCAACGAAATCCACGTTTCTATGGCTTTAACCTATTTCAGCTGAACTGTACCCATAAAGACTGAACTGCAGTGTAACGGCATAGGGCCCTATTTTTAGAGCGCTAAAGCTAAGTGCAGTGCTATGCTTTAAGTCATAAGTGTAAAGTCAATGGGCGTGGCCAGGAAGTTTGGGTATTTTTGTGCAAGCATGCGCTAAGTCTAGGCACAAGTGTGTTTGGCGAATTACGTGAGCAAAATACTAATGGACTGCGTCAAGTGCAAATTAATTCTATTCTAGTCCTATTCCAAACGTAATGGAAAATGTGGTTCTTGTCAGGTTTTGGATTTACGTTCCGTACAGAGAAGGCAAGTATTATTAATAATTTTCATCTACTGACACAAGTCATGGCTAGTATTAACAGTGATTGTTTTGGAATGCACTTCACTTCTACTGGTTGATTTTGATTTTAAAAAATGTATTTATTGAAACAAGAAAATATTAAACTAAAAATATTTCTAAATTCAAATTACACTTCAAGCAAAACGAAAATATAATCAAAATAACGAAGTGGCCAAAATAAACATACCACATTCAATCATTTTAATCTCTCCAACTTCTTCCACCGGCCCCTTTTGCAGTGACTTAAATCACTCTACGACAACAGGTGGAAAAATACCAATACAAATTAGATTATAAATACAATTGTAAATATAAACTAATAATAATTGAAAAATAAACCATGACCTAAAGATAGTTTAACACAAATCTCATAAATATTTGTTTCATAAAACAGCTACAACAGTGATTGCCAGGGGAATCATTTATTGATCCACTATATTTTCAGAGTTTGGACATGGACTTTATTACCACCTGCTGGTGGAATCTACTGCAAATGCAGGAACTGAGTTTGGTCTTTGTGCTGAGATAAGGCATGCTTTTGAAACATGTTAGCGCAATGACCAATTTCTCAGGAAAGTAGCAAATTGTGCTTTGCATCACTTCATTAACATACAATACACCCACAGTATGTGCGCATACACCCACAGAAACCACAAACACTTCCACCCAATCCCACTTGCGCTTTGCACTGGCATGAAAATTGCACTTAGAATTAGTGCTCTCAAGAAAACTGGATAAGACGTTGTGCACGGTCGTAGCCTGTAACGCTGCACTTTGCGCACTCACGAAAATAGAGCCTATAAAAGTAACAGTTCTCTGAAAAGATAAATATTAAAAACACACACTCACACAAACACACTAATAAATATAATAACGACAAAATATTTGGGCAATAAATCCAATATAAATTCTAATACTATATTTCTATATAGCAAGAAAAATTGTGAGCAGCTCAAACAAAAATAAATTTCTTGGAAAAAAACTTCACATAAAATCACTTTAATTAATCTTTGTTTGCAAGGGAAATTGTATCATTTCCATAGAAGGTGCAGTAAGAGGTTTTCGTGATGTTCGCAAAGCCATTTCAAGTTTTGCAAACTTTTGCCAGAAAAACCCACTGAATTAGACATCCCCCCTGTCCAAAACACTACCTTCTGAATACATGTCAGCAAACCAACAGTACGCATACATGCTCTTTAAAAGTTCGATTTAAGTCGGACTAAAACAATAATTTGTCTTGTCATGTAAACGCTTTAGTCCGAATTTGGATGAACAGACCTACAGTATATTGTGTGCGATTGTAGCTAAAAGTTGTCAAGCATGTATACACGTTAATCGGATCACAGTTGGCCTCGGCATTGTGCACATGTGCCAAAAGACAGGTGACACGCGATGTGTATATTTAACCTGCCGTATTTGACCTCCTTCCTTCAAATATTCGATTATGCACTGTGTCATGTATATTTGGACAAACAGATGAAGACTGTAGCTCGATTCCACCAAAGAAATAAAAATAAACCCGGTGGCTCGATTATAACTGCGCATGCAAATGTACTGCAAGTAAGAATATATCGCCTGGAGAGAGCAACAGTTAGCTTTCCTATTCATCTCAATGGCGTATGCAGCCCTCAGGAAGTACGCAAATTCATTCACCATTCAGTGACCATATTTACTGTAGTAGGTGGCAACAAGAGAGAGTTTTTTATGTTGTTAAGAGAACGATTCGTTCACTTAAGATTTGTTTAAAAACATGTTGACTTCTTTTGGAGCTATTTTCACTGGAGGAGAAGAAATGCACGATTTTGGATGGGATACATTATACTTCGTGTCGCTAAGTCTCGTGCACAGTGCACGTGACAAATTTTGTGCATCTAGACATGCAGACAGTCCACATCTTTGCGCATCATCTGCACATACTCCTGCCACTGACTGTACTAAAAGAGTATCACAAAGCAGTCAAAGTGTGCATGGGGCGATTGCTTCTGTTTGAAAGGCTAGAGCGTTCTACTGTGTTCGAGACATAACGGCACACAAAAAGAATACCGTAACCTTATGGGAACTGAGAGGACATGCTACCGTAATATTCAGAGCCTGTGGTCAACTCCTACAGTACAGTAATACAGTACAAGGCAACTTAGATCAACAGGCAGTGGGGCTTGTCCAGATGGGCACCCGATGTGTGCAAAACTACCAGCTGGGATAAATAGGGGTTTTGATCTGCCCTGTAATGCAAGACCAACCTAAACAACCTAGTCTGGCCTTCATTGCACTTTGTGACTTTAAACCTCAATAGAATGTGAGGTCTACGGTGCATGGGTCATATTTAATCATATATTCAAAGCTCATCGGGCATCAGCACATAAATAAGCTGGCCAATTTTGGGTTGAAGAAAAAAAAACTCAGGGAATAAAAATTAAATAAGAAGTATCCAAAATATGGTCTTTATATATATATATATATATATATATATATATATTGGATGATTACAAAATTTCAAAATAAACATGAATCAATCCTGGAAGAGGGAGGTACATCGGAGTTAGTCACATTTCGTACACCTTTCCCAACAGTCTCCGTTATCCAGAGGTCTGCATGTGATTGATCAGTGAGGAGGTTTGCCGTTATGTGTCCTGTGTCTAGACAAGCATGTGGATCTCGTTATATTCATCGCGACCATCTTCATCAAAATTGGGCGTGTCCTCATCTGCATCCAACTGCAAGGAAAATAATAATTTTTAATCACATGATTCTTGAAAGAATATTCCAGGTTCAATACAAGTTAAGCTCAATCGACAGCATTTGTGGCATAACGTTGATTTAAGCAATAAGGTACGAGAGGCCGAGCCATATTGTGAATATTGTCACGGCTGAAGGGCTTTGTTAGGCATGACACAAAGCCGTGACTATATTAAAAATATGGCACAGCTTTGAGTGCCTTATTGCTTCAATAAAGTGGTTATCACATAATAAAAATATTAAGGACACAAATGTTCATTAAAACGTTATTTTTTAAATTAAAATCATTAAATACCATCCTTCCACAAGAAAATATAGTCCCTGACAGTAAAGAGTAAACCGAATGTTGCTAGGCAACAATAATAACTGTCAGCTATTGGTGCTGCGGATTGATACAAATAGAAGTTCCGTGAAGAGGTCAGAGTTGTGATTTATCATGAATAAAGCACGGCTGTTGACCAATCAGCATTGAGGACTGGAACCATCTGTTTTATAATACCAAATAAAAATCTCAGTCATTTTCTCCCCACCCCACCACCCAAAAAAAGGAAGCAAAAATCGAGGTTAAGGTGAGGCACTAACAATGGAAGTAACAATTTTGTGTGTGTATAATAATACATAACGTGTACTATTTGAGCTGTAAAGTCGTTTAAATCATCATTTTTACACCCGTTTAAGGGTTTAAGGTGTTAGGACTGTTATGGCAACAAAGTTGTAAAATTTAATATAACTTACACAAAAATGGTTAGTAATTGATTTTATCACAAAATCATGTTAACACGCATATTGTTTACCTCTTGTGGCTATCCTTTTGAACAGTGAGTATTTTAATGTTAATGGACTGGCCTCATTCACTTCCATTGTAAGTGCCTTTTTGTAACCACGATTTTTGCCTTTTTTTATTTTTTATTTTTTTTATGGTAATCAACATTAATTGAGCTTAATTTGTATTGAACCTGGAACATTCCTATAATACCAGGTGCAAACAACACCATAGACAAACCAATGCAATGTGAATAAGCAGAACCCACCGCTGCAAGCTCTCTCTCCTCAAAGATCCGGGTGAGGATGAGTCTCCGCAGAGGTACAGTCATGATTAGGATGAAGGGAAAGGCCAGAGAGGCTACAGTCGACTTTACCACCCACAGAAGCACGATACACAACAACTGAATGATGGTGAACATGTTCATACGCCACGTCTTAACCTTTATAAGACACAAACCATGCCTAGAGTTACAGTGGAGTCCAAAAGTCTGTGACCACAAGAGAAAATACTTCTAGATCTATTCTATTAAATCTATTAATATCAAACAATTTAAGTGAAAAACTGAATTTCTTAGTATACTTGGTTTGTCCCCCTTTTACTTTAATGACAGAATGCACTCAAGCTGGCATGAACTCCACAAGTTTTTACTAAACCCGATCATCGATGTTATCCAGCATGATTGAAGCAAGGAAATCTCACCTTTTGTACAAAGGAGTACACATGGTCAAGTGTCACACTTGCTTACATATGAATATTTGTATAGTGAACAAGACATGACCTAGACAGTGTTTCAAAATCCTACAACTATGTTTATTTCCAGGTTTAAATTACATTTTCAATCCCAGATTTTCAATGTGATCTCAAAAGGCAAGGTTTATATTTTCGATTTTTTGTCAAAGAGTGCAAATTAAAATGGTGATTTTTGCGCCACCTTGTGGGGACTTCAAAAGCTTAATCACAGATAATGATTGTTGCATTTGTGAATGCCATCATTACTACCTGAAACCCCTGGGAAGAAGTGGTTACCTTGGTTACATAGATGTGGTCAGGGTGATGTTTGGCAGGTGTAACCATGAGTGTGATTCGCTCATACAGCTGGATACCAGTGAGAGACGTGATGCCCATGTACAGAAATATCCCAAACAGCACAGCCACAGGAATATGGCGCAGTAAATCTGTCATTACTATAGACATACCTGCCGAGACAAAGACGAGACAAGATAGAGTGTTGGCATTTTTAAATATGGTTATTTTTGCAATTCCATCTGGTGCCACAAGTGATGCAAAAATTACACACTAAACCAATAAATGTATCAAAGTTAATATCGGCGTGTACAATTCTTCAGTAATAAAGTTCATTAGCCTAACTGTAGGCTGTTTATAGTAGCTGAGCAACAGAGTAACATTAAGGGGTCTTTCACTGCACCGAATGTGTTTTTGTGTCTGTCTGCGCTGTTTTTCAATTGTTTTTCTATGTAAACATGCGCTAGATGTACGCCTTTGACCACTGCGCCGCATCTGGCTGCTTTTCAGCCTCTCTGGCAGGAGCACTATGTTTTGTTTAGATAGCGTGTCAAGTTAAAATAAACTTCACCTTTTAAAAACTTTAAAAAGACACCTGCTTTGTGTTCTGTTGCGCTGCAGCTAGCTTTTTTAGTGCAAGAACGCGTTCGGTCTGAACTGACCCTTAAAGGGATAGTTCACCGAAAAATGAAAATTCTCTCATCCTACCATCCCAGATGTGTATGTCTTTCTTTCTTCTGCCGAACATAAAACATTTTTAGAAGAATATCTCAGCTCTGTAGGTTTGTACAATGAAAGTGAATGGGTACAAAATTATGAAGCTCCAAAAAACACATAAAGGCAGCAAAAAAGTAATCCAAAAGACTCCAGTGGTTAAATCTATATCTTCAGAAGTTATATGATAGCAGTGGGTGAGAAACAAATCAATATTTAAGTCTTTTTCTCCTATAAATTCTCCTCCCTTCCCAGTAGGTGGCGATATGCAGTAAAAATATGAATTGCCGAAAACAAAATGAGAATGTGAAAGTTTAACTTAAAAAAGGACTTAAATATTGATCTGTTTCTCACACAAACTTATCATATTGCTTCAGAAGATATAGATTTAAACACTGGATTCTTATTGATTACTATTATGCTGCCTTTATACACTTTTGGATCTTCATAGTTTTGGTACCCATTCACTTGCATTGCATGGAAAAACAGCTGGGAAATTCTTCTAAAAATCTTAATTTTTTTAGCAGAAGAAAGAAAGTCATACACATATGGGATTTCATGAGTGTAAGCAAATGGTGAGATTATTTTTATTTTTGGGTGAACTATTGCTTTAATATTCAATGTTCAGTCACAGGTGTGTTTATCTGCATTTTGAACAACAGCTTTGAACATGGCTCATCCAAACACAATTTAAAGTCAAATTTAGGGCACATCCACACAATACGTTTTCATTTGAAAGTGCACTGTTTTTGCTAGGTTTACGCCACTCACAGACTTTCGAAAGCACTCTCTATTACTGCATACTTTGGAAAACGATGATGTTAGGAAACTGAAAACAGAGCTTTCAAACGAAAACGTATTTGTGTGGACATGGCCTTAGAAACAAATATAGTGTTTCTTACCCACTAGGATAGCCACACACATCCCGGTCAGTCTCTGTTCTTTCACTTCCTGTATCATGGGTTTCTCTCCGGGCGCAGTGGCTTTGCTCATGACAGTGAGTGCATTAACGTGGGTCACTGAGCGCACAGTGGCTGCAGTCAGCCAGGGTAGACCAAACAGTGGGCAGAAAGCTCCCAAAGTCACTATCAGCAGCAGATCCAGATGAAAGCCAGAACCCTTCACCAAATGCCGCTCCTTCTTGCTCACTATCAAGCTGTAAAAGAAACAAGATAGATGTAAAACAAACAAGAACATACAGTGGCCCCCAAAAAGTATTTAGATACTTAAATGACACTTAAAAATGTCTTTATGTCATTGCATTAAATAACAAAATATCAAACCAAGTGGCATCGGTGCACAAATGATGCTAGAGCATAAATTTGCTGCGCCATTTTTGCACTGACTTTTAAGCAACTGGTGTCGAGGTGATTTTTAGTGAATGTATGAAGTCATAACATTACGTATGGACATGTTCCACTGAGTTTGTCAACCGGAACATGTCTAAATACTAACACTGAGGGGAGAAATCACTAACCCTGTGTCTCAATCAGCTCCCTAGCTCCCTATGTCGTGAATCAGTATATCGTGAACACGAATTCAGGCACTGGTAAGGGTGTGCATCCACTGAACATTGGGACACTTATGACTCAATCACCTGCGACACGTTAACGAGCTCGCGCATTGAAACAGCTGTTATTAATCAGCACCATCGCTGTATAAATGACACTATAGTTAATTGTAGTTGAAGATATTCAAACGTACAGTGTTATTATAACAGATAAATGGCATAAATAAAGAAAAATATACAGGAGTGTATTTTAAACTTTTTTTTTTAACAACTTAAGTATTTAAAAGATTGTTTCACTTTCATGGTAATTATGAATGAAAGACATTACAAACAACAGGCTTGGACTTCATATTTTTACACTTGTGCTCGTCATCTTACGACTTGAGAGACTTTAGAAGACATGACAATGTTTCTGGTAAGGGTACATAGTGAGCAACGATGCTCCCTCGTTTTTACAGTGCATTGTGGGATTTTTTAGAGAGCCAAGTGGAACGATTTTGCAATTGAGACAGCCCTTAAAATGGGCGACTCTCTGATCGGTGCTCTGACTACTGAACTAGGGAGCTGATTGAGATGCACCCTAAGAATGAATTGAGCCAGCTGATAGCGTTTATTTGTATGTGCTGTCTTGTATGTGCTGCACTTGTTTAGTGTCTAGTTCTCTAAGGAAATTTTGCAAATCAAGCAACCATGTGAGCATCATTTGATGAATTATGCTGCCATGCACATTTACAATTACATTTAGTCATTTAGCAGACACTTTTATTCAAAGCAAAACAGGAGAGCATACTGTATCTTTAGCTCAATGCCAGGCAAAAGCACTGAGTTTTGTGAATAAGACACAATCTATAATAAGCCTTTTTACAAAAAAATAAATAAAAAAGGAGGTGTGTTAGATGTCGAATGATAGTGGGTTTTGCCAATACGATAACTAAGGAAAACAGGCTGATAGCCGAATAATCAGCTGATAGTTTTTAAAATGAATAATATGAAAACATTCCACTCAATGTAAAATAGTGGTGACCTTTAGTAAGTATCACTTTCAATGGCAATACTTTATACATTTTACCCACACAGGTACCTTCTTCAAAGCCTTTGCCATTTGAAATTAAAATATTAATTAAAATATTACAGGTCAAATATGTTTGTTGTTCAGCAGTAACATAAAACACTGCCTTGCAAAGCCAAATAGCGACTGTATGCTTCATCACTACTGACAACATTTAAATAATAATAATAATAATAAATTGTCATATTAAATATATGAATGATGTACAGGAAGGGAGAGAGAAAAAGGGGTGGAAATAAAATCAACTCAAGTCTTGTCTTTTTAAAGATAATTTTAGAATGACATAAATATCATATGTGCCCTCACATGAACACATTGTATTATATAACAATGTGCCCTCTCATGAATGTCAAATTTAGCTTTCAGGCGTATATATTTTACCATGCTCTTACGTTTTTGTTTTTTTGTACATAACTACATTATAAAATTAGGAAGCTTGGACAGAAGTCCATTTTGTCAGAACGGAGAAAAGTTTGAGAAACTTTATACTAAAAGAAAAACTATAAAACTGTTCCCATGCACATCACATTCATGCAACGGAATTTGCTAGCGCTTGGTCTTCTGAAGCAAGCGAATGGCCGAGCAAAAGCAAAAGCTCAGGAAGCATATTCATATCAAGGTTGGCATTAATGGTTGATTTACAACTGATGATTAACTTATAAATTCACTTCGGAGTGCTCATGTTTATAACCTGACTGGAAAATATAGCACGTCCCTCAACCCAGGAAAACAAAAAACTCAACGGATCTGCACAAATTCAAAAGAGCCTTTTTTTCATTCAAAACAGTCTATTAAGAGGAAAGGTAGGCAGTTTCCATCCTTGACTTTGTTCTAACCATTCGAACAGCTAATGTTAGCATCCTCTCCACCTTGTTGGCAATGCAATTCTCCAGTGCAGCGAGTAGTTATAAACAAATTAATTATCAAACCACCTTTGGTTGTCTTAAATGACTGATTTATTGCACCATGACAATAATAATAACGTGTACTGTATACATACCTTGGCTTTTCTCTGTCAATGTTTCAAACCCGTTTTTGAAGCGTCCGTCTCTATAAATAGCCTAGTCATATTGCAAAACAAACTCCACGCGGAGTCACTTATTGTTTTTTATTTAACCTCTAGAGAGCACCGTTATATTGTTGAACCAAGGAGTTCAGAATGTAGAATCCTCCAGCGCCAGCCACGGAGAAATGAAACCATAAATAACTATCGCAAACTATTGGAGTTGATTTTTTCAGATAGCTGATAGTTAATAAATGCAACTATCACCCCGATTAATCGGTAAATCCGATATATCGGTCGACCTCTAGCGTATATGTGCTGAAAAGAATGATAGTGACTTAAAGGGATAGTTCACCCGAAAACAAAACAACAAAGTATTTTAGTCTCAGTCACCATTCATTTTCTTTGCATCTTTTTTTTCCACCATGAAAGTGAAAGTGTCATTATGGCGTACATCCCCTTTTGTGTTCCACGGAAGAAAGAAAGTTATGTGGGTTTGGAACAACATGAGGGTGAGAAAGTGATGACAGAAATGTCATTTTTGAGTAAACTATCCCTTTAATTTAAATACAGCTCATATAAAAAATGGCGCAAACTATTGAATTAACTCCTATATCTTTTGTTTTATCATTTCAAATCTAACAAACTTATTTTTGTGAATTATTGTGCTTAAAAAGTGATCTTATTCTAACTTTCTTTAAAATAAATACCACTTGGTTGGATACTTTATCTATTGCAATGAAAATACTTCTTCCAATTTCTTTTGTGGGCCACTGTGCATCTATAATGGGATAGATGATCTGTTGAGAAGCGCTGTTCATATAATGTTATCATACACAAGCTATACTCACGTGGTGATCTGAGTCTCCATGAATATGAGGATGAAAACCAGCAGGGCCGGAACAACAGAGGCCCCCATCATCCAGAATGGGAAAGGCTGTTTATCTCCAAATGGATTGATAAACCAGCCTCGTTTGTCCGGAGATGTGACCGAGAAACCAGAGGGGACGTTCAGCTTCTGCAACCACAAAAAAACACAAGCGCTCAGATCCCCGAGATACCAGGCTTCATTTGTTGCAGCGCTTTGCCAAGCCAACCACAGTGTAATACAAGCTTGGAAGAAAGCTGGTTCCAATTACAGGCAAGTACTTAATAAGAAGGGTAAGTACACTTTCTTCGTGGTTATATTCTACAGTGGTTGTCAACTGGTGGGTCACGACCCAAAAATAGGTTGCATATATGTTCTGATCTAGTCGTGGACAGCAGGACAAAACAATGCTGAATGCAAATAATACAATGCAACTAACCATGCAATTAGAGGTAGACCGATATATCGGTTTTACTGATTAATTGATGCTGATATTTGCTTTTCGGAACTATCGGTTATTGGCAAATATCTATGGCAATAGTTTCCAATAGTACATTTTTGTGTTCCAAATTTTTTTTATCCCTCAACAAAAGAAAAAACTCATTTTCAGAATTATATATGTATAATAAATATATGAAAAATAAATTAAAAAAAGTAAAATATTTGGCCCAAAAAAAACAAAAACGGGGCTACGTAACGAAAGAGAAGCACCTAAGTTTGCTGCCATTGAAAACTTAGCTAAATTATTTACTTATATGTAGCATGCAGTTGCTCATGATGACATCATAGTTATGTCATTTTGTTGTTTACAAAAAGTCGTAGAAGTACAGCAAAAATCGTGCAAACACCTTTATGCTTTTTTAAAATATGATCAATCAAACGTGTGGGGTGGGGGGGCACCCTGTATATACAGTATATATACAGTATATACTGTATATTCATAGTAAGGTAAGACAAAGAAACCTTTGATCATTTTATAAATTGATTTTTAAAAAAACTATCGGCCGATTAATCAGTTATTGTCCGAGAACTTGAAACCTTCTAAATTCGAGAGACAGTTAACAACAAAATCTTTGTTTTATTTTCTGAATGATGTCCGATGTAAAATCCCAATGCAAAACCAGCTGAAACCAGTTGAGAACCACTGATTATACTGCACATAAAAGATATGAAGCCGGTTAAACAGTGTGGTTTACCTGTGTGTATGTATCAGGGATGGAAAAGTCCACCAGCACAGAGAACAGGATCGAGATAGGAATCCCAAAGTCTCCAATTATTCTTCTAGCCTTTGAAGAGACCAGATGTGAAGAAAAAAAAAAGTTGCATTTACATTTATTAATTTAGCAGACCTTTTTATCCAAAGTGACTTACAAATGAGGAATACAGCAAAAGCTGTACTTTTGCTCACATGGACTCTTAATGGCAAAAAAAAAAAGAAAAGAAAAGCATGAATCTTCTGTAACAAAATTTTATGAGGTTGATTTACAAAACAAGAAAAAAAAAAAAAAAAAGGAAAAATCTGTCATTATTAACTCCCTCATGTTGTTCCAAACCTGTATGTATTTCTTTCTTCTATTGAACACAAAAAAGAAATAATAATAAAAAAAATATTACGCAATTAATCAAGTCCCCAGACCATAAAAAGGAATATTCCTTCCATCTGAGCAATTCAAGCATGGATTACTAACTGTTTTCTCCAGGGGGCAGTAAGCGAAACTGTATACTGTATAGGCAACGTGCAGCTTATACAGTCAAAGAACAAACCACACTTACCAAGAGCAGACAACACAAGACGAGAACACGTTCTTGCATTCAAACACAGCTTGATGGAGCGCAAATCCGAACGCAGGGATCTCAAGACGTGTTTTCTAAGTTTCAAACTTTGTTTAACTTGACACAGCGATCCAAAACGGTATGTTTATAACGCAACACAACAGAGATGCTCCAAAATGTGATGAATTAATCGCCATATCATGTCATTAATTCAATACAACATTTTAATCGATTGACAGCACTACATTTTTTTCTTGTTTTAAAGATGTTTAGATATGTTGACTGGAAAACAAGACAAACATACTGAATAAGACATTTCTTTTTTTTTTTTTTTTTTGCAGTTTTTACAAAATAAAATTGTACTGTACCTTTCCACCGAGGAATCTGCTATTACGGAATTTCCGGAGGAAGAAGGCCAGAAAGAAGGTTCCCATCATGACCACTAGGGAGAGAAGGGCTGTGTTGGGCTGGTTGAGAATGGGTTCCTCTATCACACTGACCCCTTGAAATGAGTCTATTGTTGAGAAAGCTGGCAGTACAGGAGCCGCAGGGTAGCTTTTCATTAGAGGGTGCTCTTGAAACACCTGGTTGAAAAATAACCCAATGCTAAATAAACTCTATTTCTGTGTCTGCCAAATACATGAATGTACAAATGATTTCTAGGTAGGCAGTAGGGCTGAACGATTTGAATAAAAAATCTAATTGCAATTATTTTGAAAAATATTGCGATTGTGATTTGAACTGCGATATTATTATTAACTAGAGCTGTCAGAATTAACACGTTAACGCATGTGATTAAAAAAGTTTAACACGTTAATTGTTCTTAATCGCGATTAACACATTTACCGTTAATACAGCATTATCCAGCATAAACACTTGTTGGGAGTCATTACACAGATGCACACAACTCAAACGCACACTCAGCGCTTCATGTCAGTTATCAAATGATGGGAAAAGGAGCTCTTAACACTATTTGATGTACAAAACAAGCCCAGATGGGACTTGCGATAGAAATCAAGTATTTTCAGCCTATGTAAAGCGCATTTTAATTACAACAGAAGCACGTCAAGTTCTAACAATCACCAAAACGCAGAATGAAACAATTTTGTCTGCAAGTGCTTTTCATGTGGAGTTCAAAGCACCTCTTAATGCTTGCGTTGACGCCCTGACACCACAGTCTACCGGCAGATTAATATTGTGGAGGATGAGAGTTTAAGAGATTTAATGCCATTGCAATTCAAATGCAACCTATGGGGAGACTAGTTCTCACTTAGACTCTGAGAAACATTTGTTACTTGAATTGGTGCTATTTTAGTGCATTTCTATCTTTATATGTGGAAGGCTTTGTTTGAAAAATGTTAATAAAGCAATATATTGTTACATATTGTTTTCTTTTCTAAGATGGAAATAAATGTATTTTGACAGGAAAAGAATTACAGTTTATATATAGTGTCAAATTTCAGCACTTTCAAAATCTGCAATTAATCATGATTAACTTCTAAAAATTATGCGATTAATCACGATTAAAAGTTTTAATCGACTGACAATACTATTATTTAAAAAAAAAACAACAACAAAAAAACTAGTAAGTGTTTCCTTTTGACCAAAATTAAGTCATGAGCAAACATGCTTTACTGCCAATAAGAAAGGGTGTTCACACTTGAGTCTTTTTAAAAAGAACCAGACTAAATAAATAAAAATACATCGAAGCAAAGAGAGAAAATGAAATTATTTTGGTGAAAGCTTTTATTTTGGCAGAACATTGAAGACAGACATTTCTGTTTGTGGTTGAGCTGACAATGGCCTTGTAATGCAGATAAATGCTCTCATCCACTCTTCTGTCCACAAAAACCAGGTGTTATGAGATTACTTGATATCTGGATAGTAACTTTTATGCTAATGTGCAATTAGTAAATCTAGAGCGCTGTAAACATAACGCTCAATGTTTTGAGTATGTGTAACACTACAGAGAACAGCCCATGCAGACTATTTATTTATTTAATTAATTAAATCCATTACCATGTGATAATCGCACTATGTCATATAACGATTTTTATTTCGATTCATTGTTCAGCCCTAGAAGGCAGCTCATTAGATTTTGGAGCAGAGCAAATAAATGCTGGCATTCGTGACATTTTAATTGTACCTTAATTAGCTTTGAGAATGTTTCATAGATGAAAATGAGGGAGATTAGAAATGCAAAGATCTCCTGGGTGAAAGGGGAGATGTAGCGCACGAGGAAGCTCCCTTCAGCCGCCACTATCACCAGGACAATGAAAATGAGCCAGAACCCGATCCACACTCGCCCCGTGAGATACTCAAAGCCCTGCGCCTGGCAGAACTGATAATGAGAAAGAACAAAATATAGTGACAGGAAAGATAGCAAAGAAAAGAGAGAAACAGGAAAATAGAAAGTTGAGTAAATCTTATCGTAATGATGCTATCACCAGTACCTTGTAATGGATGAACCATAATGAGAAATAAGCAGTAAACCACTTGAGGCCATGCGTTAAAGTGATTTTATCATTGGTAATGGTTGTTTGTAGCTGCAAAGTGAAGCTAAATCTCTTAACCGTGGAAAACCACAGTAACTCACAGCCTCAAGTGGCTTATTGCTTTTATCAAACAGCAGTAACAGCATTATAATAAAAGACACCAGAGATTAATAAATAATTACATTCATAAAAAAATGGTCGTAATAGACGATTCTTCCGCAAAGTAATATAGTTCTTAAGCCTAACTGTAAAAAAAGTTGCTAAGCAATGTAGAAACTTAATATAATATGTACGGTCACAGGTGTCAGGGTTCCCACTCTTTTTGACCAATTAATTTCCACAACCTTTCCTGTCATTATATACTTTATATATACAATTACTAGCCAATTAAATATTTTAGAGCTGAGCATAACTTGATCAATCTTTATAACCAATATAATCATTAAAGAAATGTCTGTGACTTCTCCATGACTTTTTAATATTAGTAATTGATTAGTAATAGTATTGATTTTCAAGGCTTGGCAATCACAGTTTTGAAATTCCTTGATAATTCAGTGGCTTCAAACACAGCCCATCAGAATTAAAGGAATAGTTCACCCAAAACATAAATTCTGTCATAATTTAACAGAAACATTACTTAGATTTTGGGATGTTTCTATGCAAAACCTATTGTATGTCAGAACACTTGGAATATGACAAAGGAGATACATTGCCTACTTTAATGACACTTTTGGGTTCCTTTTTAAGCTTTAAAGTGAGACATTGCATTGAATAAAATGGCCCGCGATATTCATTAAAACATACGATATACGGCTTTGGAACAACATAGGGTGAGAAAATGATGATATCCAGTTTTGGTTAAACTATCCCTTTAAGAGTAAAAATACCTTATAAAATGCCTCCTCAAACACCAAAAGTGGTCCAGAGAAGCCAATAATGAGCAAGGGTTGTCCAGCTAGCAGCGAGAACAGCACTCCCACCATTGCCGTGGAGATGATAAGCTCAGAGACTCCCATCATGCCTTGTGTCTTCTCACCTAAATAAATGGGAACATGCAGTATGGAGTTCCTCAGACTGTTCCATTATTAAAGTTGACTGATGAGTCAAGAGACTTTTCTCACTTGCCTAATAAACCTCCAAAGGTGATCGTGGGCGACAGAGCAGCAAAATAAATGAAAATCACAGCAGCAATACATTGAGTGTCCATGGCATCCTTTAGGTCGCTTATGTAGCGCGGATAACGGCGGCGAATATCGTGGATCAGACCTCCAAACGGAATCCCAGAGCGTTTGAGAGGGTCAACATTAAACTGGTCCTCCTCTTCCTGTTCATCAGTACTCACGTCTACATCACAGAGAATGAGCAGACAGGTCAACATCCACAGTGGAATCATCATTTTGGAGTCAAGGGGATTAAAACAAATACACAATGAATGATGGCAAAAGCTCTTTTTTCTGTTATACTGGTGGATATGCATAAGTAGATACAATTGCATCACTTTTACACAACAAATATGATTTATTAATGCATGGTATATAACAAATAATGCAGTTATTTGCTTAAAAGCAAACCACAAAGGGTGAGTGATTAACTTTACATGATCTGACTGAAAGATCTGTCATATAAAATAATTCATCTAAAACTCTGTGTTTTTCATTGGTAAATATGACTACAGCTTGGTCATTCATATGCTTGTAACTCGTAATTATGATATTTCGCCGATGCACCCAAAAAATAGGTACAAATGTAATCAGAGATTAAAAATTCCTCACCTTTTGCCTCCTGCTCGGCTCCTGTCACAGTACTGCCGCATTTTTTGTGCTCTCTTTCTTTGCGTTTACGTAACATCTGTTTCTGGAAGGAGGCCACAGTCTTCAGCAGGTCTTTCCCTTCAACATCTGATGGTGGAATTACAATGCTGCAGTCTAAGAACTCATTGATGCCATTTAGTAGATCCTGCCGGTCATCAGCAAAGTACGCTACCTCATGGAAGTTCTGAAAAGACAGTGATACTGAATGTAATTACTAAAATATAGCTGCAAGCAACAATTACAGGGCCAAGCACACATGCATGCATAACTTTTGATCAATAGGTAGCGTTAAAATGTTTCAATCATCCTTAGACCATGGTCCAAATGAGACATACAAAGTTTAACTTGAATATTTGATGGCAATGCCAAGTTACAGCCTCACTTTCTGTTTGTCAGCTTTTCCATCAGTTGCGTTTGTATGGAAACCCTGAACCGCAAGGTGAAAAGGAGTTTTACAGGGGTTTGTGAGCTAGCAAGAAAAAAGTAGCCACGTGTTGCCTCGAGGAGAAAAAAAATTAGAAAGAAAAAAAAATTGAGAAAAACAATTTGAGAGAAAAAAAAAATCAGGGAGAAAAAGAAAATCTGAAAAACATTTTGTGAGAATTGTTTGTTTTTTTTAGAGGTAAAAAAAAAAAAAAAAATGTTAGGACATAGGCTCAGGAAGGCACTAAGACACCAGAAATAGTTAAAATGATTTTTTTTTTTTTAACCTTGCGGTTCTGGGCTTCCGTACATTTGAGATTTCTTCCAGAATGGGGTCATAAGTCAAAAATCCCTTTGGCAATATTAGTGAGGCTTGGTCTAAAGATCAACTAATAAAATTATGGTGAAAATTTGACAAATTCTGTAGGAGTAGCAGCAAAAAGATGGTTTCTGATCAAAATGGCAGACAGATAATATGACAAAAATGTATAAATGGGGTATTGTTTTTCTCTGCACAACCCAAAAAATATGAGCAGACCAAAAGTATAACTTCAGGCCAAGGCATTCTGAAATTCTAGCAATTTGAGCCCTTAATTATTTCTTTGTTTTTTTTTTTAACTCGAGGCAAGATGGCACTGATCCCTCAAAGTTTCATTTCACCATACGGTACTACTGTGTATTTATCTGAAGATGAACCTTATCGGACATGAGGGTGGAGAAGGAGCGTCCAATCTCATGGTAGTCCATGTTGGTCTGGGTGGGGCCCAACAGCACAAAGATGAATCGAACTGGGACAGGGACTTCCAGAACTGACTCCAGCAGCACCGCCTCATTCAGCCGGACGAAGGCCATCACAGGCTGCTCTAGGAACTCCACACACCCTATTATTATATTGAAAACCACACAAATAAGGGTCCAGTGACATATAAATGCACACAGATTTCTCACTTTACAGCAGATGTAACTGATACACCAAAAATCAAACAACATAAAGCATTAAACTTAAGCCTGATGCACACCGAGTGATATATTCAGTCCTTTATGATTGTTGCTGGTAAGACTGTGACCCTACACCCAATGAGATTTTGGGTAAAAGCCAAAGAGACTACACATCATCAATAGACCTTTATGAATATCATATAGAAAATAAAATAAAACATTTTAACTGAACGTCTTTCTCATACACACAGGCACACACATCATCAGCTGTTGTGCTCCTATTGTTTCTTCATTAGAAATAAGAGTCGTAAGAGCTCTCAAAATTTTCTGACGTTATTAAAAAAAAAAAAAAATTACGATTTAGTACAATGTGTACATGGCTTTAGCTTAGCTAATTGTGCCTCAAATAAAGGGCTATTCCCACTTAATGCATCTTTGTGTCTGTCTGCGCTCTTTTTCAATTGTTTTTAGATTTGAACATGCGCTATTTAAACATGACAGACGTTTGACCGTTGTGCCACATCTCGCTGTTTTCTTTCACAGCATCTTGCGCAGGAGCTCTGCCATTTTTAGATGACATGTCAAGTTAAAAAGAACTCAAACTTTTGAAAATGTGTCTCAAGACAACCACATTTTATTCTATTTGTTGCATCACGTCTAGCTTTTTTAGCACAAGAATGCGCTCAGTCTTAAAGACCCCTACGGCATCATTAGAAAGATCTGGTGCGATTACTGAACATCATCTCTGGACCTGAAAGCAACATACGCTGGAATGAAATGGTCTTTAGCTTACCCACTAAGACCACAGTGGCCTCTGCATCCTTGGGAATCTTTGCCAGGAGTTTCATTGATCTGGCGGCAGCATGTCCCTCAACTGGAACCGGGTGGAGGCTTTTCTTTTGTTGACAGAAGAAAATGGTTAGTGCCATTTGAACGTCACACATCAGCCTGAAGCTGTGGCAGGAAAGCTTTGGCAGAAAGCACATGCATAGTTCCCCTCACTCCTTGGCTATATCGGCAAGTGGTTATTGAATATGACTTTATGTTTTGTTCATGTGTTTGGGTGGAGGGGTGTAAGTTTCATGAATTTTAATGAACCATTGTGCCTGTTTTGTATCACCCAGCACAAATCTAAACTTACAGATCCAGGTGACCAAGTAGAAAACCAAAGGGCAGATCACTTTAAATCAATTTAACACAATACGTCTTCATGTTTTATATGGGCTGTTTCAAATTTGCCAACATTGTTAGCCATGGGGAACATTCATTGTTTCAGAGTTTATGTATCATGAGTTTAACTGGCTGCACCTGTAGGCTCACTATTAAGCTTAATCCTGCACATGTGGCAGAGCAGCTTACATGATCCAAGCATTAGCAGTGCTTCGAACTAGGCCAAGATAGAATCTGCAGACGTTTTCTCACATTTTATGCACTCGTGTTGGGGAGAAATGGATTTAAACATGGTAAAAATGTGTTAAATAGAGCTGGGAGTACTATACACTTGTTAATGGCTGAAAACATAATCAAATTAGCTAACAAAAATCTATAAACAGAATTGCAAGGGGCTTGTGTTGCAGAATGTGTAGAACTTTGTGAATGACAGCCATACCAAATCAGCATGCAGATTCCATGGTAGCCTCCCAGCTGAGAAAACAGCTTACATTAGTGTAAGATGGTCCATAGGATGGTTTAAGCTGGTTTAGCTGGTCTCACAGCCTGACAAGTGCTCAAATCCCCTCTAAAAGACCTAACAAGATCAGCAAACCAACTTAAACTTTTTAGGATGGTTTAAGGTGCTTTAGTTGGTCTCCTAGCATGGTCAAGGTGGATTTCAGCTGGTTTAGCTAGTCAGTTAGCTGGTCTCCTAGGCTGATCTGCTAACAACTGCCTGAAACCCCCTATAAAACCTAGACCAGTTTGACCAGATTAGTGACAAGCCAAGACCAGAAAACCACCTAAAGCTGGTTTAGGCTGGTTTAAGATGGTTTAGATGTTCTCCTTCCATGGCCAAGCTGGTTTTTAGCTGGTTTAGCTGGTCAGCTAGCTGGTCTCCTAGGCTGATCTGCTGACCAGTGCCTGAAACTTCCTATAAAACCATCAAACTAGACCAGCTTCACCAGCTTAGTGACCAGTCAAGACTAGCAAACCACATTAAGCTGGTTAAGGCTGGTTAAAGGTGGTTAAGCTGGTCTCCTACTGTGGCCAAGGTGGTTTTGAGCTGGTTTAGCTGGTTAGTTAGCTTGTCTCCTAGACTGATCTGCTGACTAGTGCCTGAAACCCCCTATAAAACCATCAAACTAGACCAGTTTGACCAGCTTAGTAACCAGTCAAAAACAACAAACCACCTCAAGTCAGTTCAGGCTGGTTTAAGATGGTTTAGATGTTCTCCTTCTGTGGCCAGGCTGGTTTTCAGCTGGTTTAGATGGTCAGCTACCTGGTCTTCTAGGTTGATCTGCTGAGCACTGCCTGAAAACCCCATAAGACCATCAAATTAGACCAGCTTGACTAGATTAGTGACCAGCCAAGACTAGCAAACCACCTTAGGCTGGCTTAAGCTAGTTTAGCTGGTCTCACAGCATGGCCGAGCTGTTATTCTAATGGTTAATCTGGTCAGCCAGCTAACCCCTAACCCTACACCTAACTAGCTGACAAGTGCCAAAAGCCCCTCTAAACCATCAAACTAGACCAGCCTGACTAACTTAGAAAACCACCTTAGGCTGGTTTAGCTAGTCTCCCAGTGTGACCAAGTTGGTCTTCATCTGATAAAGTTGATCAGCCAGCTGGTCTCCTAGCCTGAACAGCTGATAAATGCCTGAAAATCCCTCTGAAACCTCTGAAACCGTCATACCAGACCAGCGTGACCAGCGTGGACAGTTAAAACCAGCAAACCACTTTAAGATGCTTTAGCTGTTTGTTTTTTTATGCAGGGCCTTTTATGCAACCCAGTAAACATTCACATCACATACAGTAACATAGGTACAGGCCTCAAAAGCAATGCATCCTTAATGGACCAAGTGGTATTGCAAGAAGGTCAAAGTCTTATTCATTTCAAGACAATTATTGTCATTGATATTAGTTTTCTAGAAGGAAAAAATCTTAAAACAGCCTAAGGTGGTTTGCTGGTCTCCCTTCTTCTGCTGGTGTTGGAGATGTTTTGGGCACTTGTCAACTGGTTAGACCAGCTGGCCGACCAGTTTGGCCTAGCTGGGAGACCAGCTAGACCAGCTCAAACCAGCTAAGACCAGCCAAAAACCTTGGGCTGGTTTAAGATGTTTTTTCCACTGTGACAAGAATCATAACAGGATGGTGTCCCTCATCATAACATGGATGGCATCTACCACTGACCTGTTCCCAATACAACTTGGTGGCCTTTCTTGAAGCCTGGGACCCCTCTACACAATGCACACATGGCAAGAAGCAAGCAACTCACAAACACCTCTTTGTCATGTTCTGCTGCTTTGGTGTCGTGCATCTCCCCGTGGTCCTGGGATACGAGGGGCAGGCTGGTGTCATGAACGTGATTATGGTTGTACCGTAAGCTGCCCAGACTGTTAACAGAGTGGTTCCGATGGAAAAGGCCTTCTTTTTCATCATTGGGGTGACTGGACAAAAAAAAAAAAAAAAGCATATTGTGAAATCTGGAGAGAATTTGTCATGTTAGAATGTTGAATGCTTGATAAGAGTTCTTCTAGAATTTCTTTGGGAAGGAGCTCTGTAGATTCAAAATACCAATAAGAGTTACTTGTTTGGGAATCAGGTTAAACTGGTCGAGGTCATTTTATGTGCACACTAGCATTTAGATAGCCTCAAAGCTAATAGACATGGACTAAAAGCTACTAAATTCCAATTTTGATTTCATGAGGTCTTTAAGAGTTAAGATGTTATGACTTGTTTAATCTGTCAGACCACTTGAATCCATTTGAATCCATTTGTTCTGCTCTGCAAGACAAATATCCTTGCTCTTGTTGATTTAGCTCCACTGGTACATCAATTTCCTTGCTTGTCCCTTTCCAAAAAAGGCAACGTTCCATCTTTGCTTTAAATATTTGCAAAGCAAACACAAAATCCAGCATGTCAAGATATCAAAATCCAAACAGCAAACCAAACCACAATCCCTCTGCACTCCAAGGAAACGTGCCAAAGCAATCAGTAAAAAATGCTCAAGACGACAGAAAAGCTTGATAACATCAAGCAATATTTAAACAGAATACGAGCCTCCAGTCTAAAAATCATCAGCAAGGGCAGTCCAATGAATTTATAAAATCCTTTATTGTTTTTAAACAAGACTTATTACTGTAATTTATGGCATTCATTTGGTGATCTCTGGGAGCTCTGTGTATTCTAAAAAGAAAACTGGCTTAAGATTTCCTGCCCAATTCTGTTACACATGGGCCATTATTTTGTCACCATGACCGTATCCAGCGGTTGATATTGGTCTGCTCATTTGGTCTCATTTGAGGTACAATTCAGCCAAACTGCTCATTGAAATGTTCACAAACACATGAGGAAAACAAAGAGACAAGGTGTGACACTGAGAAAGGATTTAATTTAAGAACATTACCAAAAACAATAAAAAAGGATTGAGTAACAAATGGCTTAACTTATAGAGCAACTTGTTGTATTTTTTCCATATTAAAAAGAAATGTTTTGACTCATTTGACACATTTTCTATTGGAAAGCAGCATTTAAGGTGATGGGAAAAGCTGTAGATTTAATCACCAATGACTAGTGTGTCCTCCAACTAATTTTAAGTAAACTCTTCATCGTGTGTGTGTGTGTGTGTGTGTGTGTGTGTGTGTGTGTGTGTTTAGGCAGTAAACTCCTCTAGTTGACCAACATTCTGCATCTCTGAGCAGATCAAATGTCCCTTGACCGATATTAAGGAGCCACAAGAGAGAACAACTGGTTTTTAAAGGAATTGTTCATCCAAAAATGAAAACTTTATTTACTCACCCTTCTTCTGTGAAACACAAAATGAGTGTATGCAAAACAATCTCTTGACATTAGACTCTTGACATCTCCTTTTGTGATTAAAACAAGAAAGATTTTACTTTTAATGAACATATATGAACATGACATCTGTCATATTTCTACCCTTTTTACGGTATTAATTTAAAAGAAACACTCACTTTAAAAAGGCACTGCTTCATTTACAAACAGTAAGGGTTGGGAATCCAGAGCCAGTTCTTATTAAGAACTGATGCTGCTTCTTTAAATATTGGAACTGGATGATTTTCATTATGATTGATTCTGTTAATGGTTCTGGAGCTACTGCATGACAATAAGTGCATATCTTATTTTCTGACACCTGTGTATGTGAATAAACATTCAACTTTTTAGTGTGTTATTAAAATTTTTCTTGCAATTTTGAAGACACCTTTTCATGGTATATACGCAACTTTGCACCTGTACACATGACATCCAAAAACAAAACTGAAATCCAAAGTATGGGTTAAATAATTAAATTCTGTATGATTCCCAACCCTACAAACTGTTAATACAGTCTACTTTTCGGAGAAGGCCTTGCAATGTTAATTGTGTTAGCAGCACTCTTGTAGAGTACCGTTCTGACATCAGAGCATGATCCAGTGAAGGAGCAGAGCTTAAAAAACCACACACAGCACTTTACAAACCTTTATAAAAGACAAGAAGGCCCAAAGCCCCCTCTGAGCCTTGCTAAATACAAATTCGACTACCTTAAAATAGCTTAAATAACTTAAAACGGCTCTAACTTCAAACAACATAAAGAAAACACAATTTAGTGAATCAGTTAAAGGAATAGTTCACCCAAAATTAAAACTGTCATCATTTATCCTCAGCTTGTACATTCTGCCTAACATCTTATTTTGTTTCATGGAAGAAATAAATTAATATGGGGTTAGGAGTGAGTAAATGTTGACAACAATGTCCATTTTTGGGTAAACTATTCTTTTAAACATGCGTTTGAGAGTCCATTCAAAGGCCATGCAGCTGTGATAGCACCATGCCATTTAAAACCCCAGCAAGCATGGTGCTCTGTCATAAAAAAGCCTATTTGTTATGTAATTACAGCCCTTCAATTAGCAGGAAACCAATGGAGGCAGCTGTTGTGACAAAAGACATTGGCATCTAGGTCCACAGCAGAGAGAATCAATATGAGCCTTGTTTGGAGTATTGATGCGTGACCTCACTAACCTGTGTTTTACCAGCAGGGCTCGCAGCACGTTGGCTCGATCTTCAGCTCTGATCTGGTCCGAGATTATCATGGTTTCGACCAGCAAGTGGGCGATACCAGGCAGTGTAGTTTGATCCAGGTCAAGCATTATGGCACCTGCATAGCAGAACACAAACTTTGGTCATGAACAGAAACATGTTTGCAAATATGCAGCATATATTAATATAGACTCACTGAGCACTTTATTAGGAACACTATGGACCTAATAAAGTGCCAGATGTGGTCTTCTGCTGTTGTAGCCCAGCAGCCACAAGGTTCAATATGTTGTGCATTCTGAGATGCTATTCTGCTCCCTACAATTGTACAGAGTGGTTATCTGAGTTACCATAGCCTTTCTGTCAGCTCAAACCAGTCTGGCCATTCTCTGTTGACCTCTCTCATCAACAAGACGTTTCCGTCCGCAGAACTGCTGCTCACTGGATGTTTTTTGTTTTGTTTTTTTTCTCTGTGAAGGTGTTCGTTTGGTGATATTTCATTCCTGAAAATCTTGACCTAGCAGAACTGTCCTAGTTGAAGAGCATTGATAAATGGTTAAAACTATGGCCACATCCACACTAATCTGTATTTGTTTGAAAACGCATTTTCAAATTCCTAACATTGTCGTTTTTCAAAGTATGTGGTAATAGAGAGGGTTTTCGAAATGGAAGTAAATGGGGCTAGTCCATAAATGTTGAAATACGCACTCTTTTAAAAGTATAGCCCCAAGACGTAAACATTATTCATATTAACATGGTTGTAGAGAGATAAAATAAGCAAATTACAGCTATTGCTGCATTTAACAGATCAAAGGGTTTACCTGCGACAACAAAGATATAATATTGGATATACAGTAACTTTACACATATATGGTTAGTAAGCTATTTTATCACACTAAAATCTTGTTAAGACGTACAATGTTCACGTATTGTGGCAATACTTTTGAAACTGTGTATTTTAATGCTTATGGACTGGCCCATTCATTTCCATTGTAAATGCCTTTGAGTAACTCAGATTTGTGTTTTTTTCTTTCTTTTTTTTTTTTTTGTGGTAATCAACATTATACCACAAATTCTGTCGATTGAGCTTAAGTTGTACTGAACCTGGACCCATCCTTTAAGGCTTCTGCAGAATAATAATGCAGAAGGGACCTAATTCTAAATTGTGGGACATTTCAAAAGATATTTTCTATGCCACAATTTAAATCATCTCTAATGTGGAAAAATAAATCTGGTTCCGATTGGGTTATTTACTAACAAAACAATTACCACAGGATTAGCATGGTTTCCTAGCATAGTAGTAATATCATTTACATTTATGCAGTAAGCAGATGCTTATCCAAAGCGACTCAAAGTACACATTTTATCAGTATGTGTGTTCACTTGGAATCGAACCCATGACCTTGGGGTTGATAGTGCCATGTAGCACCAATGCAGCTGCAAAAACATTAACATTCAGGAACATATCATGGTATTCTAATACAGTATAATGCATTGAAGAATCTTAGAGTTCCAGGTAAACACCATATAGGAAAATCATTCACTTCCAATGCTATATATCAAAGTACCAGTGGTATTAGGGCTGGGCAGTATAATGGTATATGCCATGTGACAGTATAAATGCGTCAACAGGTAAAAATTTTGCTATACTGTTTTTACCATGGTAGATGTATCTGGATTATATATATATATATATATATATATATATATATATATATATATATATATATATATATATATATATATATATATATATATATACATATATACATATATATGACTGTATCCATTGTACTAACATTCTTGCTAACATTCTTCCTTAAAAAAAATAAAAGAAATCTAAAATGTACAACTGGCAGGAGTGCACTGGTATAGTGTGTACACCAGGCAGACAAATAATCAAAGCATGTAAAAAATCATTGCATTTATTCATGTTTTATATCTGGGGTCAGATCTTCTATATCTCTAAGACCCCAAACATTAGTAATGTAATAACCATTTAGTAGTAATGCAACCAAGATGGTTGGAGTGTGTTATCAAGTTTAAATTTGGTTTATTATCCATTCTCAAAAGATTAGAAAAAGGGATGAATTATCAACCAGATACTTCAATGTTTAAGTGATAATTCGCCCAAAAATGAAAATCATTTATTCCCCTTCATGTTGTTCCAAACCCATTTGACTTTCTTTCTACTGTGGAACACAAAAGGAGACAATAGGCTAAATGTCAGCCTCAGTCACCATTCACTTTCATTGCATGTTTTGTGAATAAGGCTAATATTTTGAATAAGTGAATAAGGCTAATATTTTGCTTAAAAACATCTTTTGTGTTCCACTGAAGAAAGAAATATGGGTTTGGAACAAAATAAGGGTGAGTAAATAATGATAGAATTATTGTTTTTGGGTGAACTTGCAAGCTATATTATATTTTTCTCTCAGACCCCAAAAAGAACAAGGGGCTGAAATCCATTCCACAAAATATGTGCAGTGCAAATCAGGCACTAGAGATTTATGTAATACAGATTTTGCCATCAATGTCTGAACTAGAAATGTGTGTGGATTTCAGGATTGGACTGGGATTTCAGGCACTCGACACTTTCTAAGTGCCCATCAGTGGGCTGGCAGAGCTGTTGGCTCTCACCATGTGTGATGGTTTTGCGGAGCTCCAGGAGACTACGAAAGGACAGTGAGGCCACATGCGGTTTACCCCAGCGATCCGTCTCCTCCTCCACATCCTCCTCAAACTTGATCCAACGCGCCGTCTCCTTCCAGCGCATCTCCTGGTTCTTATCCATGATCAGCTCATTGAGCTCCACAAACACCTAGAGAGAGAGAACAGTGTCAGATGCACATCATAAAACACTTTAATGAATCGCAACCAAAGTCACTTTAAGGCAAGTCAGTCCAATCGGCGGCCATCTTGGTAACGTCACCGGGCAGCTATTTTTAATTTAGGCAATACAGAGGAAATTTCATTGCTCAGAAGTTGCTTTTATGTAGCTCATGATACTTAAAGGAATAGTTCACCCAAAAATGAAAATTCTCTCATCATTTACTCACCCTCATGCCATCCCAGATATGGTATGTCTTTCTTCCGTCTGCTGAACACAAACGAAGATTTTTAGAAGAATGTCTCAGCTCTGTAGGTCCAAACAATGCAAGTCAATGGGTACCAAAAATGTTAAGCTCCAAAAGCACATAAAGGCATCATAGAAGTAATTCATACAACTCCAATGGTTAAATCCATGTCTTCAGAAGTGATATGATAGGTGTGGGTAAGAATCAATATTTATTGTAAGTCTTAAACTTGGATCAATATTTAAGTCTTTTTTTTACTATAAATCTCCACTTCAAATCAAATCAAATCACTTTTATTGTCACACAACCATATGCACAAGTGCAACAGTGGGTGAAAGTCTTGGGTGCAGTTCCGAGCAACATAGCAGTCATGACAGTTAATCTACAATAAACATCACATTTACACAACACAATTTACATATCTAATATACACATAATTACACAACACAATAATAATAATATACAATGTACAGTATACAATACACACAATATAGAACACACATACACATAATATAGAATACACATATAATAAAAATAGTATATATAGTATATATAAAATATACAGTAAGTTGTATTGTACTGTATTGACATTCAGGCTGTCGGTTGATAGTCAGTTGCCAGTGTGTTGTTAAGAGAGAATATAATTTATGACAGTGAGATAATAAGATTAATAAAGTGCAGTGCTGATGTATGTTGATCGTGAGAGATCAAGAGTTAAAAAGTCTGATTGCTTGGGGGAAGAAGCTGTCATGAAGTTGGCTGGTGCGGGTCCTGATGCTGCGATACCGCCAGTCAGGATGCTCTCTACAGTGCTGGTGTAGAACTGTGTGAGGATGTGGCGGTTCATTCCAAACTTCCTAAGCCGTCTCAGGAAGAAGAGGCGCTGATGAGCCTTCTTCACAATGGCCTCAGTGTGGATGGACCATGTGAGTTCCTCTGTGATGTGGACACCAAGGAACTTGAAGCTGCTGACTCTGTCCACCGGTGCTCCACTGATGGTGATGGGGCTGTGTTCTCTGTCTTTTCTCCTGAAGTCCACCACAAGCTCCTTGGTCTTGCTGACACTGAGGGAGAGGTTGTGCTCCTGACACCAGCATGTCAGAGTGTGCACCTCCTCTCTGTAGGACCTACCACCGTCGTATCATCAGCAAACGTAATGATGGCATTGGAGCTGTGTGTTGCCACACAGTCATGTGTGTACAGGGAATGCAGCAGTGGGCTGAGAATACAGCCCTGCGGGGCTACAGTGTTGAGGGTCAGTGATGAGGAGATGTTGCTGCCAATTCTAACCACCTGGCGTCTGCCTGACAGGAAGTCCAGGATCCAGCTGCACAGCGAGCTGTTTAAGCCCAGAGCCCAGAGTTTCTCATCAAGCTTGGAGGGCACTATGGTGTTGAATGCTGAGCTGTAGTCTACAAACAGCATTCTCAAATAAGTGTTCCTTTTTTCCAGGTGGGGGAGAGCAGTGTGTAGTGTAGATGCAATGGCATCATCAGTGGAGCAGTTGTTGCGGTAAGCAAACTGCAATGGGTCCAGTGAGGGAGGCAGCCCAGAGCAGATGTAATCTCTGATTAGTCTCTCAAAGCATTTGCTGATGATGGGGGTCAGAGCAACAGGATGCCAGTCATTTAAGCAAGTGATTTTGGATTGCTTTGGTACAGGCACAATGGTGGATGTTTTGAAGCCACCATTGTGCCTGTACCAAAGTAATCCTTTCACTTCCACATTCTTCTTTTGTTTTTGGCGATTCACATTCTTTGTGCATATCGCCACCTACTGAGCAGGTGGGGAAATTGATAGTAAAAAAAGACTTAAATATTGATCTGTTCTCACCCACACCAATTGCATCACTTCTGGAGACATGGATTTAACCACTAGAGTTGTAGGGATTACTTTTATGCTGCCTTTATGTGCTTTTTTGAGCTTAAAAGTTTTGGACCCTGTTGACTTGCACTGTATGACCTACAAAGCTGAGATAGTCAAATTAAATCTTCATTTGTGTTCAGCAGAAGAAAGAAAGTCGTACACATCTGGAATGGCATGAAAGGTGAGTAAATGATAAGAGCATTTTCATTTTTGGGTAAACTATTCCTTTAACGGAGCTATGTTTCATTTAAGCATCAGTAAGGAATGAGGAATAAAATAGACACAAATGAGTTATGGCTGTGACTTTAAAGTTTAGGATTTTCACAAAGTTCATGACTTTAACGCTGTTTTTTGTACAGCCAGTCACAGACTGACACTGCTGTGCAATTATTTGAGGGAGTTATTCAGCGCTGGTCTATTCTTGTAGAATCATATATTTTAAATAATCCCACACCTAAGTGACATAAAAACCAAACAAACTGTGATTGGTCACTCTACATGTCGGTCAGATGGTCTGTTCCTGTCTAAGTGGGTGGTTCTAGGCCAGAATAAGCTGCTATGTGGACCAGAATTTTCATTATGATGATAGTCTGGCTAGGTCTATAGACTCTCGGCTCTCACCTCATGGTTTTTCTTCTCCAACCTCTTTCTCCTCTTCAGACTCGACAGAGGTGGAGAGCTATTACTGGTTCGTGGAAGCTGACAACGTGAAGATTTCTTGACCAAGTGACGTCTAACCCCAGGATTGTCCTCAAAACGGTGACCTTGAAAAGTAAAAGAAAGGAGAAAAGGTGAGGTAAACAAACTGAAAAGAACTGTGAGTTTTCTAAAAGGGTGTGCCAGGTTTTTTCATTTTTTTTAGCATTATTAAAATGAACAGATTTCAACATATTTCTTTTTGTTACATGAAAGTCACTTTAAAACTGATTAGAAACATTTTTAACCAGGCATTCATCATTTATTTTTGTACATTTCAAATGCCTTTTATAAACTCAGCAAAAAAAGAAACGTCCCTTTTTCAGGACACTGTATTTTAAAGATAATTTTGTAAAAATCCAAATAACTTCACAGATCTTTATTGTAAAGGGTTTAAACAATGTTTTCCATGCTTGTTCAATGAACCATAAACAATTAATGAACATGCGCCTGTGGAACGGTCATTACGACACTAACAGCTTACAGACGGTAGGCAATTAAGGTCACAGTTATAAAAACTTAGGAAACTAAAGAGACCTTTCTACTGACAATGAAAAACACCAAAAGAAAAATGCCCAGGGTCCCTGCTTATCTGTGTGAACGTGCCTTAGGCATGCTGCATGGAGGCATGAGGACTGCAGATGTGGCCAGGGCAATAAATTGCAATGTCCGTACTATGAGATGCCTAAGACAGCACTACAGGGAGACAGGAAGGACAGCTGATCATCCTCGCAGTGGCAGACCACATGTAACAACACCTGCACAGGATCGGTACATCTGAATATCACACCTGCGGGACAGGTACAGGATGGCAACAACAGCTGCCTGAGTTATACCAGGAATGCACAATCACTCCAGCAGTGCTCAGACTCTCTGCAATAGGCCGAGAGAGGCTGGACTGAGGGCTTGTAGGCCTGTTGTAAGGTAGGTCCTTACCAGACATCACCAGCAACAATGTCGCTTATGGGCACAAACCCACCTTAGCTGGACCAGACAGGACTGGCAAAAAGTGATCTTCACTGACGAGTTGCGGTTTTGTCTCACCAGGGGTGATGGTCGGACTTGCGTTTATCATCGAAGGAATGAGCGTTACACCGAGGCCTGTAATCTGGAGCGGGATCGATTTGGAGGTGAAGTGTCCGTCATGGTCTGGGGCGGTGTGTCACAGCATCATCGGACTGAGCTTGTTGTCACTGCAGGCAATCTCAACGCTGTGCGTTACAGGGAAGACATACTCCTCCCTCATGTGATACCCTTCCTGCAGGCTCATCCTGACATGACCCTCCAGCATGACAATGCCACCAGCCATACTGCTTGTTCTGTGCGTGATTTCCTGCAAGACAGGAATGTCAGTGTTCTGCTATGGCCAGCTAAGAGCCCGGATCTCAATACCATTGAGCACGTCTGGGACCTGTTGGATCAGAGGGTGAGGGCTAGGGCCATTCCCCCCAGAAATGTCCGGGAACTTGCAAGTGCCTTGGTGGAAGAGTGGGGTAACATCTCACAGTAAGAACTGGCAAATCTGGTGCAGTCCATGAGGAGGAGATGCACTGCAGTACTTAATGCAGCTGGTGGCCACACCAGATACTGTCTGTTAATTTTGGGGGGATCCCCCCTTTGTTCAAGGACACATTATTCCATTTCTGTTAGTCACACGTCTGTGAAACTTGTTCAGTTTATGTCTTAGTTGTTTAATCTTTTTATGTTCATACAAATATTTACACATGTTAAGTTTGCTGAAAATAAAAGCAGTTGAAAGTGAGAGGATGTTTCTTTTTTTGCTGAGTTTATATAGATTTTTCCATATTAGCATTGGTCCCAGACCAAGACTTTCAATATAAAACTATGAAAATCAATTATAAAAATATTAAATTTTTAAAACAAAGAGTGAAATAAACAAACCATTTCAATATTTATTGTGTGAAAGTTTCTATCAATTTTTCAAAAACTATGAGTGTCTCACGGTTGTGATGTCATTTCCATCGCATCAAATTTGTTTTGCTCCTAATAAATTTGTATTTATTAACCAAGTCGACAAAAGTGTCAGTGAAGGGTATGCTTGAGATGAAATATATGAGACAAGTGACGTATGAAGAAAACCTGAAATCAAGGTAAACTTGTGAGCAGAATATTTTTATTGGGCGTCATTTCCAATCAACCGGCAATTTTGCAAATTACGCAAAAGTGTATAAATAGTATTTAATTGTGTGTATTTTGGAAACACAAAATGTTAGTTGTGAAATTTGCATGACAAAGGAGTCAGCTATTTTATTACAAAAATGCTAAAATTGTAATTTCCATCTGCGTCATTCCCACCACATAATTCTATTAAGCACAATACAGAATTTTAGATGTGCTAGAAATGACACTGTGGTGGGAATTTTCATGACAATCAGAGAAAAAAACTAAAATGTCATAAATCTTCTGTGATGCATCTACGTTCTCCTTTGGGAACAAATGAAATAAATTAGTGAGAGTGTGAAATTTTTTTTAACAAGAATTTAAGTTAAGCCCACAGTGCTAAATGCAACCAAAGTTGAAAAAATGCCCCAAAATAGCTTGAAATGAAATCAAACACATTGATCTGGTAGAGGTTTGAGCAAAAATCAGGCCCAAAAAAGAAAAAAGAAAAAACAATTCTGAAACAATCTCAGCTTAGTGCAAATAAGAGGCAAAAATACGTAGTTTGAATGCTAAAGGCCACAGGCCATTCCAAAAAAACATGGCTATGATTTAATATTGTATCATTTCAGCATACAACCTGAGGTTTTTATTGAATTTGGAATAATTGTAGGGGTGGTTTATGAAAAGCCCTCTCTCTCCAGCTGTTTTGAGTGCCAAGCAAAAGGCCAGGACTCTCCCAAGGGTTGGGGGCTGCCAGGACGCCGTAGGCCTCAGCTGGTTTGTGTTGTCCCAGTAGTCCTGGGATGCTCAGTAAACAAAGTACATTTTTCTTTGCCGTTCTCCCCAAGCTACACTCTTTCTCCTCATGCCTCAAAATCCCCCCTCATAAAAAAAAAAAAAACAAAAAAAAAAAACAAGGCTCTGCATAATTTTTAAGTCCACACGCTCAAATGCTGGGCCTTTCTTCCTCGGGTTTGGAGTTAACAATATTGCTGGCCATGCCTTTTGGCTGTACTTTGGTTGTGCTTTTCATGGCAGGAAAGCAAAACTCCTGGTGAACAACAAAACAGCCAAGTTTTCATTAAAACACCAGAGGGTGAATCAAATTCAGGCTGCAAGTGTGTGTTTGACTCATAAAAGTGTTGATTTTGAATCTCAAGTGAAACATTTGATCTCTTCTCCATTATTGTTTAGAGAATTACCTCTAGAACATTTGAACACCTCTAGACACACTCTGAAAATGATCCATTCAGTCATTTAATGAATATACCTCTTCTGTTTTCAGTTTCTGAATTAGAATTTAGATTTTTTTTATTATTATTATTATTATTATTTTTTAATACATTTCTTACAGTCACAATAGTAAGAGTGTAAAGAAAAAATAAAATAAAAAGGCACACATTTCTGGAAGACTATATTAACCAGTTTGGCAAATAATGTTTATTTTTCTTACCCTATTGGGATTTTTTCCCCCCTCCTTTTCTTTTGTTCTTCTTTTAAGCATAAATTAAAAAAAAAAAATAGTGATGTTTATGCTTAAAACAATAACTAAACATTTTGCCAGTGGGATAAGAAAAATAAACTTAAAGATATATTCTCAGAAAACAAGTAACACTTTACAATAAGGTTGTATCATTAATGTTAGTTACTAAGTTAAACTATATTAATTAACAATAACTAACAATGACAACACTTTTAAAGCACATATTAATCTTGGTTAATGTTAATTTCAACATATATATGATTACACTTTTAAAAATAAACGTTTTCTAACCTAACTTATCTAGTAGTAAAAGGTAACATTAGTTAATGCATTATGAACTAACATTAACTAACCATAAACAATTCTATTTTCTCAGTAAACGTTAACCAAGATTAAGAAACGCTGTAATAAAATTGTTTTCATTGTTAGTTCATGATACCTAATGCATTCAATAATGTTAACAAACAGAAATTTATTGTAAAGTGTTACCAACAAAGTTTTAAATCTTTGTTTCTTCTTTTAAGGATGTTTAGATCTTTTTACTGGAAAACAAGACAAAATACATTTGTCATTAACTGGAATTTGTTTGTATTTTAGTCAAAGTATTATGACACAGTTTGTGTGTGTATCTGAATATGGCACTGAGACAGAGAGATAAGATGGAAATTGATCTGGACTAGACTGTCTTTCCCTGAGGGATAGCAGAGAGACATAGAAAAGTCTTGGGGGAAACTCTGATAAACAGTCTACACAAAGACAAAAGCATCAAGCCCCAGGATCTTACTGTTTTATCAAAATACAAATAGGCCTTTGCTAAATCCACTATATTGTCTGAACTCTCTGTTTGCTTACTGGAATTGCAAAAAGAACCACATCTACGGTAATCTTTTCACATTAAATGTGTGCTATTTTGTGTCTGTCCAAGACAATGTTTGTGAGAATTGCACTAGTCGGTGAATGGTCCCGTTTACACCTAGTATTAACACCCATCTCAGGTAATCCACTCACAACTGGTCAGACGAGATTGATTTCTGATTTTAAGACTATATACAGGACATTGCTTTAGTGCCATGGTCAGGGGCGGACTGGGAAGAGAAATCGGCCCTGGATTTTACATGGAAACTGGCCCAATAATTGCTGTCCTTTTCCGAATATTGCGGTGGCGTTTTGCGGCCCTCTTCAGCCTGTCGCGGCCCGTTCGGCATAACGCGGCAGCCTGTTACAGCTTATTGCGGCCTGTTCGGCCCCTTTTCACGGCCGGCCCACTGGGAAAAGTCTTGGTTCTCCCTATGGCCAATCCGCCCCTGGCCACGGTACTCAACAGGCGGCCCAACCATTTTTTTGTGGCCCGCGTCATGTTGTCATCACAAAAAATTATTGAATGTCAATGAATTTTGAGGTGTACATTTTCTAGAGCATTTTCGGTAATTCTCAGTTTTGATAAGCTGCTGAACCATTATAGAGGAAAAGAAATGGCAAACGGATAAAAATAATGAATTAAACTACAATCCGTGAATATAAATCTGATTATAAGCCACTTTATATAACATGAGTGTGGGGTCGGTCTATACTCATGCGTTGATAATAGTTGGTGTGCGCTCTGAGTCACTTTAAACATGCATGCGCCGAGTCTCTCTTACACACCTGCTCGACACTGCCGTAGCACGAATCATCCGAGTATTGGGTGACAAACGACTCAGTGATATATGCTCATCGTGAACAGTAATAACAGAAAAAAAGGCTAATCCTGCAATAATGGAGTTGAGACATCTTCTCCCAAATGCTTAATTTTTTGTGATTTGCATTACTTACCTAAAATAACTCTGAAAAGAGGGTAATAGATAATGAAGTGCTTTTGGTGCTAATACTGGATATAAATGTCTTTTTTTGAGGGCACTGTATCTCTGGTGTGTGTGTGTCTGTGTGTGTGTGTGTGTGTGGTTTACGAGGACATTTTTTTAGGTTACAAATTCAAATCGCTTGAATGCGTTTTTTTTTTTAATGTAAAAATGCAGAACGTTTTTTGTGAGGGTTAGGTTTAGGGGTAGGGTTAGGGTTAGGGGATAGAATCTATAGTTCGTACAGTATCAAAATCATTATGTCTATGGAGAGTCCTCATAAGGATAGCCGCACCAATATATGTGGTGTGTGTGTGTGTGTGTGTATACGTGGGTGGGTGCGTGCATGCGTGTATGTTTATGACAATCTTTGACAGTGACAACAGATCAGATCATCATCTTTCTATATGGCAAAACATGTTGACATTGTCATTTTGTAAAGTGGTGCATTTCACAGCAGTATATGGCTTGTAAATGTGTGGCTATTTTAAAACAAACAAAAAACATATTGGCCCATATATTATCTTTATAATAATAATTTTTTAAAGAACCACACTTTTACAAGAATTGCTATAAATCTATATATGTTTTATTTTACTTGTGTTAATTACATGTGTCCATGATGTTTTAAATAGCATATAGCATAGTCTGCTCACCTCATTAACAAAGTAGTTAAAATATGTTTTAATACAAAAAAAATGGGTGCGGCCTTCAAGGCTAAAGGGATCCTGCTTTCCGACCCCCCGGATTTCCAAAGTTGAGTACCCCTGCTTTAGTGTGTTACTACATGTTGACAAATTGCAAAGCACAAAAAGTTTCAAAAACACATACAAATTTTAGGCCACATCCACACTAATCCGTTTTCAGCTTTCTAAAGGTGCTGTCACATTTACCTTCACACTGCGTTGACCAATAGGAAGTTGCTTGGTTTGGCAGTGACCTCTGTGTGGGCGGTGCTTCATACAGTGATACACTGAATATTCAGTATGGACAAGGCTATAATTTTAGTAGCAGGTTTCTTTTTAACTTCACTCTCATAGAGTATAAAGTGCAGCATTAAAAAGAGGCTGCTTGGCAATGAGTTTTTTGCTGGTTTTACATGCACTCCACATCCCCCCATGCCTTTGGCACAAGCGGAATTTCGCCGTGCAAAGGTAAATGTGACCGTGCCTTAACGTCATTGTTTTCAAAGTATGTGGTACTAGAGAGCGTTTGTAAAAATCTAAATTTTCAGTGGAGAAAACCACGGTCCTAGTGTGGATGAGAGGCATAAACGTAGCAAAATGAATGCATTTTCAAACGAAAACATATTAGGGTGGATGTGGCCTTAAGCTCATCACAAACATGACATTTCTAGCGGAACGCTGATTGTTTTTTAGTGCAGCTACTATTTTAACTAAAGTTCTGGGCCCATATTCACAAAGATTTTTATCTTACACTAGGAGTTCTCCAAAGAGTTCCTAGTTAAGAGTTTTTGCTTAAAACTTATTCACAAAACTGCTAAGAGCAAGTTTTACTAAGGAAATCTTAAGATAAGAGTGAGGTAGAGTTGACCTCGTTGCTATGGATGACATCACGTTTTAAGAGCGTGCTCTTTTAAATCGCCCTCAGAGTTGTCAAAACCTTTATCTCTGGTGTAATCTATTGGGTTGTTTTTATTTGTGTGAGAGGTAACAGCATAGTTTACAATAATGAAAACAACCTTGCGATACCTTTTTTAAAAGGTAAATTGCAACATTATAATATTTATAATATTATATTTTTTAAAATACATCGACTCAATTGTGATTCAGATGATACCTTTTTAAATGGTCAATGTCATAAATATATTGTAATATATTGTTTTTAATGTGGATTGACGACAGCAGCCATGCTTTTGGATCGAGTCACTCTTAAGGATTTAGAAGTCCTCTGGACGATTTCTAAGCTGTGGGTTTAGGAGCTAATTTTAGCGTTAAAATGCTTCGTAAATTACTCTTAGATTAAAATTTTACGAGTCCTAAAATTAGACACGCCCCTAATTTTTAAGAGTTGCTCCTAAATTTCCACATTAGGAGCTACTTTTAGCCTTAAGATGTTTTGTGAATACGGGCCCTGATTTATATTTGTCGGTTTGAATGTTCCCTGGATAAAGAACCCATGCCCTTGGCATTGTTAGTGCCATGCTCTATGAGTTGAGCTACAGAAAAAAATACTGACACTACAAATGCGATTCTGACTACCCCCAGATTACATCACAAAACATTTGGGACTCTATTTATTGCGGTCTATTTGTGATTGGACCACCAGAGACGGATGATAATACCAGGTCAAAACAAGGCCAATGTGGAAATAACACATAATAGTGGTATGCCTGAATGAAGTACTGTCTGAGGTGACTCTATCCTGAGATAAGTGTGTATGTGTAGGTGTCAAAAGGGAGGAAATAGGAACTTTAAAAGCCATTCACTCAAACACACACATCACTGGAGGTCATGAAATGTTTCATATCAACGATACGATTTACAAGGACTTAGTTTGACAATAATTAGCTTGTACGTCCCAACAGGATCAATAAAAACGGCTCTGTTTAAAATTCCCAGCAATCAATTTCCAATGCGAGCAATTGTATTGTGAGTGGAGTGCACTTTTACAATGGCATAACCACAGTCATGTAAAGGGAAAAACCTATTATATTTTATCAAGTGCTGCCTTTTGCAAACTCTAGTTTAAAGATGCAGAAAAGTTGAGGCTTTTTGCTATTAAGTCCCTTAAACTAAATGGCACATAATTCTCAAAGAGAGACAATGGCAAAATTCTGTTGAAAATGATGTAAGTGTGAAGCAAAATGTTCCTGTGAAACATTTTGTGATCTACAAAACTAAGGTGGCTGGAAAATATTACAGTTGATCTCACTTCCAACTTTCTACAGTAAGTACACTTACGAATGGGTTCGGTTGGGGAGCCAAGGTGTGAGTGGATGGACTCCAGAAGATCATAATCATCAAAATCCAGCACAAATTCTTCAAAGTCCTCAAAACCATCCATGGCAAAACTCCCTAGTGGGTTCTCCTGATCCCCATAATCCCCTTTTCCAATGTCCTCATCGGGGCATCCATCCCCTGAGGTGTTCCTCTTTTTCTCCTTCCTTACTTCTGTCATCTCCACACCTGATACCGTCGGATCATCCAGGATGTCACCCTCTTCCACGCCACAATTTTGTACCTTCTTCTGTTACCCAGCACAACTCAAACAACACACATGCAGAGTATTGCAAAATGAGTTTGTGTCTCAACCCAGACAGATTACAGTCCAGTCTTCTGTGTTTTAGAAGTGGGTCCAGGAAGAAAAGTTTTCCAGAACAATGGAACAAGAAGGAATCTTGCAAACAATCGAGATTGCAATCAAATTCTGTTAAAGAATTATTTACAAAAAGAAAATTCTCTGTAGTTGGGTTCTCAATCCACAGAGTGTTGTAAGATCCACCTGAACAACTGATGAGAAAACAGTTTTTCGCCTCAGGGTTTCCGAGTGGATTCGAGTCCTACAGGATGTGTCCTTCCATATGCAAGCAAACAGCAGGGAACACTGCAGTTGGAAATGTTGATACATCTGATCTACTTTTTAGGTCTCGCACTAATCTATTGGCTGCCTCTCTGGTTTCCATGACGTTGTTGATTGATCCTGCTGTATGAGGGACAGCAACGCGGTATTGTGGTCTGGGCCTGGGATAAATCACTGGCCCAGAACTCGTTACACCACCTTAACAGTCAGCACAGGTGAAACCTTCATCTGAAACAACAGCAATGCTGGCACACATTGCACAGCCCTGTCTCCACATGACTGATCTCCATGGAAACCACGGCTGCTTCTAGAACTCTACCCTGTCTCATTTTCAGTGGTTACCTGCCCAGTGCTAAGCCACTTACTATCCTGATTGCATTAAGAAAGAATGATATTTATCCAATGGTCTGGAATTTTGTAAATGTTTTTTTATTAAATGAATGTCTTATTGCTCAGAGGTCGCTCTTTCATAGCTCAGAAGACTAAATTAAGCTCTCAGATATGTTTCATTTAGGCATCAACCTTGTCTGATATGTTTTTCTCAAAACTCATTAGAAGAAATAAAAATAGGCTTACATGACTTAAGCAAAAGTCTTAATTTGCTCTCCATTTAATCTCATTTATGACTACAGGTAGGAGAACCGATTGAGACATTGTTGAGATGACTTCTAAAACTGGAAAAAATGGAGAAGCACAACTTGAGAAAGTCTCAGTTTGCTCACCATTTAATCTAATTTATGTCTAGGAGAAACGATTGAGGCATTGTTAAGATCACTTCTAAAACTCTAGAGGAGATACATGTGAGATTACTTGGGTCTTTTTCTAAGGGGAAGAAGGAAAAAACGACTCAGAAGCAGAAGACTTCAGCAAAAGTCTCAGTTTGATCTCCATTTAATCTCATTGCTATCAAGGAGAAATAGAGACATTTTTGAGATCACTTCTGGAACTCTAGAGGAGACACATGTGAGATTACTTGGGACTTTTTCTGATAGAAAAAAAGAGAAGCAGGGGACTTCAGCAAAAGTCTAAATTTCCTCTCCATTTAATCGAATTTATGTCTACAGGTAGGAGAACTGATTGAGACGTTGTTGAGATCACTGTTAATTCACACATGTGAATTACTTGGGTCTTTTTCTGAGAGGAAAAAAACGGAGAAGCACAACTTCAGCAAATGTCTCAGTTTGCTCTCCATTTAATCTCATTTCTGTCAAGGAGAAATTATTGAGACATTGTTGAGATCACTTCTAAAACTCGAGGAGTCTAAGGGGAAGAGGAAAAAAGACTCAGAAGCAGCAGGCTTCAGCAAAAGTCTCAGTTTCCTTGCCATTTAATCTCATTGCTATCTAGGAGAAACAACTGAGACATTTTTGAGATCACTTCTGGAACTCTAGAGGAGACTTGTGAGATTACTATTGACTATCTATGGACAAAAATTGGCAAAGAAAGTCTTAAGCATACTGTACGTCTCAACTTGCTCTCATTTTGATCTCATTGTGCTCTAGGAGAAACAATCGAGAAACTGTTGAGATCTATTCTAAAACTTTAGAGAATCATGCAATTACTGGGGTCTTCATCTCAGGAGAAAAACTATATGAAATATATAGACTTAAGCGTAAATCTTCATTTGCTCTCCAGTTAATCTCATTGCTGTCTAGGAGAAACAAATGAGATGTTGTTGATGTCTATTATGAAACTCGAGAGGAGAAACACAAAATTTCTAGGGTCTTTATCTGAAGAGAAAAATTGTTGAAGAGAGAGACTTAAGTGTAAATTTCCATTTGATCTCCACTGATTCTCATTGCTGTCTAGAAAAAACAAGTGAAACATTGTTCAGATCTATTCTGGATACTCTAGAGAAGACACATGAGATTACTAAGGCATTTTTCTCAGGATAAAAACTGGAGAAGAAAACGATTGAAGCATAAGTCTCATTTTGCTTTCTAATTGATCTCATTGATATCTAGAAGCAACTGATACATTATTGAGATCTATTCTGAAACTCAAGAGGAGACGGGAGATTACTAGGGTCTTTATCTCAAACCTGCAAAGAAAGAGACAGAAGCATAAGTCTCCATTTGCACTACGTGTTTTCTCATTGATGTCTTAGAGAAACAAATGAGACATTAAAGAAATCTAATTTGTGGTTTTTCTTCCCTATGTGATTTCTTATTGGAAAGTCAGCAATTATAAACCTTTAATTTGCAAGTAATTCAGTTTCATTCAGTTTAACAAAACAACTAAGAAAATCAATTATATAGATTACAAAAGCGAGTATTTTGACATATGTACCGACTAACTGCCCTGCTAAGGTATCACACATATGGAATCACTGATGTAGAGGAGTGGACCAGACATGAGCAGCGCCATATTTGTCAGCTATAGTGCTATCTAGGACTTCAATTCAATGGCCTGCTGTTCCGAGTGTGGAGGCCTGATTTGTAATTTGCAGCAGTACAACAGTCAATGCTGCTTCTATTCTAAAAGCAGGAAGGGCTGCAGGCAGAGGCTTCGGGAAGGATAATCAATTGGCACAGTGAAGTTAATTACAGCTAGAGGCGATTCATCCACATAGCTGTTGCAACCCTCACCTAAATGCACTCTGCTATACTCTGCTAGCCTTCATTCATCTGGACTATTTAGTCATTACATTATTAGCTGTACAGTATGCCATGTAGTGTAAACAGCAGGATCATTCATGAAATTAGTTTGTATCTCTTCACTAAAATTTAACTGGTTGGTAAAATGTTGCCCCTAGTGTGTCTACAACAGGGGTGTCAAACACAGGCTGATTTTTTTATTTATTTATTTTATTTTTGTTTTGTTAAAGAGGAAGTTCACCCAAAATGTAAATTCTGTCATTATTTACTCATCCTCATTTAAAAAAAAAAATAATAATAATTGATTTTCTTTCTTCAGTGAAACACAAAAAGGCGATGTTATGCAGAATGACAGCCTCAGTCATCATTCACTTTCATTATAAGGGAAAAAGATGCAATGAAAGTGAATGGTGACTGAGGCTGTCATTCTTCCTAATAGTATATGGTGACAGAATTTTCATTCTTGGGTGAACTAACCTTTTAACAAGTCATCTGAAACTAAAGGTAACACAAAAGGTCTAAAAATAAATAATAATAATAATTTAAAAATTCTGATATAACTAATAATAATAAAAAAGAAATAAGATCTAAAATTTAATGGGGGGCTCGGGGCAAAAACACAACCGAAAGTGACTTAAATGTCCCCAAATTTCAATATGTGGATAATATAATGAGTTTTATTTGTAACATCTGATATATTTCTTCATATTCTAAGCCTAGGTATGCAAATTGTTGCATAAAACATTAGATATAATTATTCCTAATTTATGTAAATATTAATAATTAATATATATGATAATTATGTTAATACATTAATTACATTTGATGTTATTTTTATATGATTAGAAAACATATGCTCTCATAAAACAATATTGCTCCTTAATGGAAAAGTTAATTTCTGACACTGTACTAATAAACTGATAAAAAAGTTTAGTATAATGATTAAAAAAAAAAAACTTCTGTGGCCGGTTTGGACTTGGAACAGCCAAAAGAATCAGGGGATTGGCCTACTAATTTTAGTCAATCAGAAAACTGGCCAATCAGAAACACTCTCTGCCTATGAATAACTTTGCACATCAGTTTGCTAAAATTACTTTAGGGGGTGGGGTTTTGAAGAGAGGGCGTGTGGTCGAAGTTAGTAAAATGGCAAAACTTCATAGAAACATCTAGTCACTTATAGAACTTTTAATTATAAATCTAATAATCTAGTAAAACAGTAGCCTGCAAAGCACAGAAATTAGAATGTTTTCATTCATCACGTCACACGTTAGCACTGGTCATAAACAAACATTATGAATCCAAATGTTCTGGACAGCACTTAATGGCTAAAATAAATAAAACACTAAACTTAAGCTCTGGGAAGATCATCTGCCTAAACAGAGATTTCCCATGGCTTGAGAAATCACCACACATGACAGCAGAAGAATAGCTGGGAGGGCAACTGGAGCATGAGAGACCATTTTACCAACATCATCTACGTCATGGGGAACTTTATAACCTTGTTCTAGAAAAACACAGACATGTGCAACAGATCATCAGGAAACCTCTAAGATACTGTATGGGAGCATTGGGAATGACCATGTTACCAAAATTTGGATTATGTCAAAATTAAGACACTGATTTGTCTTGGATTGTTTTTATTTTATTTTAGTTTTGTGTGTGTGTGTGTGTGTGTGTGTGTGTGTGTGTGTCTATTAAACAATAAACAAAGAAATAATATTTTACATAATTTAACATTTAAAATTACTTAATAAATAAAAACACTATCAAAATGTTTTAACATTATTTAGCAATGTATAAATTAATTCAAAAATATTTTTAATTCATACTTTTTATTTAAAAAAAAACAAACAAAAAAAAACAGATTGTTTTACTTTTAGTTAACTATAACACAATTCCAGTGAGTCAGAAGTTTACATACACTAAGTTAACTGTGCCTTTAAGCAGCTTGTCAAGCCTTTAGAGAATTAGCCAATTAGCTGGTGTACTGAATTTGAGGTGTACCTGTGGATGTATTTTAAGGCATACCTTCAAACTCAGTGCCTCATTGCTTGACATCATGGGAAAATCAAAAGCAATCAGCCAAGACCTCAGAAAAAAAATTGTGGACCTCCACAAGTCTGGTTCATCCTTGGGAGCAATTTCCAAATGCCTGAAGGCACCACATTCTGTACAAACAATAGTACGCAAGTATAAATGCCATGGGACCACGCAGCCATCATACCACTCAGGAAATGATGAATGATGACTCAGAAATTAACGTAGTTTGGTGCGAAAAGTGCAAATCAATCCCAGAACAACAGCAAAAGGACCTTGTGAAGATTCTGGAGGAAACAGGCAGTCAAGTATCTATATACACAGTAAAATGAGTCCTATATCAACATAACCTGAAAGGCTGCTCAGCAAGGAAGAAGCCACTGCTCCAAAATCGCCATAAAAATGACAGACTATAGTTTGCAGTTGCACATGGGGACAAAGATCTTACTTTCTGGAGAAATGTCCTCTGGTCTAATGAAACAAATATTGAACTGTTTGGCCATAATGACCATCGTTATGTTTGGAGGAAAAAGGGTGAGGCTTGCAAGCCCAAGAACACCATCCCAACTGTGAACCATGGGGGTGGCAGCATATTGTGGGGATGCTTTGCTGCAGGAGGGACTGGTGCACTTCACAAAATAGATGGCATCATGAGAAAAGAAAATTATGTGGATATATTGAAGAAAAATCTCAAGACATCAGCCAGGAAATAAAAGCTTGGTCGCAAATGGGTCTTCCAAATCGACAATGACCCCAAGCATACCTGCAAAGTTGTGGCAAAATGGCTTAAGGACAACAAAGTCAAGGTATTGGAGTGGCCATCACAAAGCCCTGACCTCAATATGATGAAAGCATGTGCGAGCAAGGAGGCCTACAAACCTGACTCAGTTACACCAGTTCTGTCTGGAGGAATGGGCCAAAATTCCAGCAACTTATTGTGAGAAGCTTGTGGAAGGCTACCCAAAATGTTTGACCCAAGTTAAACAATTTAAAGGCAATGCTACCAAATACTAACAAAGTGTATGCAAACTTCTGACCCACTGAGAATGTGATGAAATAAATAAAAGCTGAAATAAATCATTCTCTCTACTATTATTCTGACATTTCACATTCTTAAAATAAAGCAGTGATCCTAACTGACCTAAGACAGGGAATGTTTTATACAATTAAATGTCAGGAATTGTGAAAAACTGAGTTTAAATGTATTTGGCTAAGGTGTATGTAAACTTCTGACTTCAACTGTATGTGTGTGTATATATATATTACATACACCGATCAGCCACAACATTAAAACCACCTGCCTAATATTCTGTTGGTCCCCCACGTGCCGCCAAAACAGCGCCAACCCGCATCTCAGAATGCTTCTCACCACAATTGTACAGAGCGGTTATCTGAGTTACCATAGACCAGAGGTGTATAGTAACGAAGTACAAATACTTAAGTACAGTTTTTTTATATTTGTACTTTACTTGAGTATAAATATTTCTTTGGACTTTTACTTTCACTTCACTACATTTTGAAGAGAAAATTGATACTTTTACTTTGATACATTTCTCCAGACCCGTTCGTTACTTTTGCGACTGAACGCCGCAAAAAAATAACAGCTGTACGCGCAAAAATGCATGCAGATCGGCGATAGTGATGTCAAATCTTTTAAATCTGATTCCTTTGAACTGAACAAAAAGATTCAAAAAGCGGACTGAATGATTAGTTTTACGAATCTGAACCAAAATCACAAGCGAAGCACGTGCCAGATTACATGTTCCGTCGTCTGTCTCCATTGGGGAAGGCAAGAAACTGCTCATGTGAGTTTAATTATTATAATTTTACTAATTAATTTGATAAGTTCAGGCTTAAACATTATGAAAGCTGTTAAATTCCTTTCCAGGAGACCTGTTCATATAAGTCAATCACATGCATTCACATTTTACATTTTACATTTAAACAAGGTATGATATGTATGAATAATTACCAGCGCTCATGAAAATGTCCAACAATATTTATTTTTATATTTTATGTGAATGGTCTTTGCCTAAGCAAAACTAGTTTTCTGGTTGTTACTAAAGTGTTATATATGCTTTGTAGCACATTTATGCTACAGTATATGGTAACTAGGGTTTTCTGGATGGTTGCTAGGGCATGCTATGCAGTTGTCAAGGTGGTGTGTGTTTTGGTGCATTGCTACAATATGTGGCTGCCAGGTTGTTATTATGCTGTTGCCAAGTTTTCTGTGTTTTTTGCACATTGCTCTGCAGTTGACAGGGTTCTAGGTGGTTGTCAGGTTGTTGCTATGCTGTTGTTAAATTGTTTAACTGTGTTTCAGCAGATTGATGTGCAGTTGCCAGGGTGTATGGGTGGTTGCTTATTGGCCCAAATGAAAAGAGCCCACCCCCACAAGTCTCTGTTCTGGTCACTAATGACTCAACTCCCTTCTTCAATGTTCCAATTTTTATGGACTGTGGTGTTCATTTACACTCATCCCATAAATATGATAATTGCGATGTGACTTGAATGCGCCATTAAAGGGATAGTTCATTTAAAAATGAAAATTCTCTTAATTTTCTCACCCTCATTCGATCCAAGATGTGTATGACTTTTGTTCTGCAGAACACAAAAAAAAAAAAAAGATTTTCAGAAGAATATCACTGTTATGTAGGTCAATTCAATGTAAGTGAATGGTGGCCAGACCTTTTAAGCTCCAAAAAGCACATACATGCAGCATAAGAGTAATCCATAAAACTCCCGTGGTTTCACCAATGTCTTCTGAACAGATCCAATTGGTTTTGGGTGAGAACAGACCAAAATATAACTCCTTTTTTGACTAAATCTTGACATTACCAGTCTCCTTGGCGATCAGGATTCAAGCTCGATTACACTTCCTATAGTGCCATCTAGGGCTCTGCGCATGCATCAAACACTAGAAAGTGAAATCAAGCTTGAAATCATGATTGTGCCTAGAGATTGCAATGGCAAGATATACAGTGAAAATGAGTTACAATTTGGTCTGTTCTCACTAAAAACCAACTGAATCGCTTCAGAGGACATGGATTTAACCACTGTAGTAGTATGGATAACTTTATGCTCCCTTAATGTGCATTTTGTAGCTTGAAATGTCTGGCCACCATTCACTTGCATTGAATTGACCTATAGAGCTGAAATATTCTTCTAAAAATCTTTGTACGTGTTCTGCAGATGAAAGAAAATCATACACATCTGGGATGGCATGAAGGTGAATAACTGATGAGCACCACCAATCAAATAAGTTGCCATGGATACATAAGTAAATTTAATATCAGTTACTTAATACTTTTGCTTAAGTCAATTTCCATGAAGGTGTCTTTACTTTTACTCAAGTATGACAAATGGATACTTTATACAACACTGCCATAGACTTTGTCAGTTCGAACCAGTCTGGCCATTCTCTGTTGACCTCTCTTATCAACACGGCATTTCCGTCCACACAACTGCCACTCACTTGATGTTTTTTGTTTTTGGCACCATTTGGAGTAAATTCTAGAGACTGTTGTGCATGAAAATCCCAGGAGATCAGCAGTTACAGAAATACTCAAACCAGCCCATCTGGCACCAACAATCATCCATGCGCTTATCTAATCAGCCAATCGTGTGGCAGCAGTGCAGTGCATAAAATCATTCAGATATGGGTCAGGAGCTTCAGTTAATGTTCACATCAGCACATCAGAATGGGTAAATATATATATATATATACACACACACATACACTTTATATGGAACAATCAATAATAATAATCATCTGACCACATCTCTAAGGCTTGTTTACAACTGCTGGAAAAGGAGAAGACCATGTGCCTGGCCAATAATCCTACTGCTCTGCTTTACACCAAAACACATTTATAGGTATGGACACAAATACCCCAGCGTCCCCCTAACTTACCAGAAAACTTGCCAATGTAGACCTCTCAAGTCCACTAAACAAACAGCTCAAGGGCCAGTGCTGTCATCACTCCCTTCCTCTAGGGTGAGAGTTTAATGAGAATTTGGAGGGACAACAGACTTTGGCTTGTCAAAAGCAAGATAAACCAGGGGCCAGAGACTCAGATGCTGGTGTGGCTCCAATGACACATGAAATCAAACACGCCAGTTTAATTTTGTTTGAGTTACTGCACTGATTTCAATTAAGATCAGACAACCACAACAACATGCCAGTTGTCTGTTTTAATCATAAGTCATCATGGTTACAGGGACACTGTGAAAACTCAGGACTTTAGCAGGAGGTATAGAGGTCAAGCAAGAAGTATTTTTAAAGGAATAAGTATATAACTAATAAGTCTTCTAATGCCATATAATAGCTTTGAGTGAGAAACAGACTGAAATTTCTCTTCCCCTTGAACCCCCTGGTCAGGCCCTGGTCAATATGAACAGTCCTTGTATGGAAAAGAGCTGTATGAAAAGTCTCCTTTAGTGTTCCACATAAAAAATAACAGAACAAGAATTTGGACTGACATCACGGTGACTAAATAATGATAGAATTTTCATTCTTTGGTGAACTATTCACTTAACTTCCTCTTATTAATCACATCTGCAGAATTGCTTACTCTTCATGTCATCCAGGTCAGCACTGGCCAGCATCTGTGCCTCAGCCTCATCTGTAGGCACTTTCTGGTACACAGCGGTCTCCATGGCTGTCATACTGCCTATGCAGATGCGTTCTCGTAGGTCATAGCTGGTCCGCTGGGCTCCGGCCAGCCGGTGGACAGGCTTCCTACGAAACCAGCCCCGTGTTGTCATACTGGCAGGCTCTGGAGATGAGCTAAATCTGCAAAAACATAACTACAACTTATACATTGTCTTAAAATAACAAATGTTTTTTCTGGCCAATTTGATATTAATTGTTAAAGGGATAGTTTGCCCGGAAATGAACTCACTCTAATGTTGTTCCAAACCTGTATGACGTTTTTTCTTCTGTAGAACGCTATTGGGGATGTTAAGCAGAATGTTGTCTTCAGTCACCATTCACTTTCATTGTGCTGAAAAAAAAAGTGGCTAACATTCTGCTTATCATTTCCTTTTGTGCTCCACTGAAGAAAGAATGTCACATGGGTTTAGAACAACAACAAGAGAGTGCATAAATGATGAATATTTTCATTTTTTGTGAACTATCCCTTTAATTGCTGGATAACATGAGCAAATAGTGTAATAACTACATAAGCCAAGCCATGCTATGAATACATTTGTATTATATGAATGCATATCATGCAATGATTTTTTTATTTGTACATTTGCCTTCACTAAATATCCATAAATAAAATCTCACTAAATGGTTTCAATATACTGCCAGTGCTGCATAGAGAGGATTAACCAGCAGGGGGCAATAGAGTACAACTTTTCCAATTCACTCTGCAAGCAGTCATCAACTATTTTTACAATATTGCATTGCTTTACAATGTTGCATGGCATATTTGCCATTAACTGCAAATGTAATAGATTAACTGCTGTAAATTGACCACTTGAATCATTGAATCAAGTGAAAGGGCACCAGGGCTGTCAAGCTCTAAAAATGACAAAAAGCATCATAAAAGCAGTCTACACAACTAAGTCCATACAATTCTAAGCAATCTGAAAACCATTCAAAAGCTTTGAGTAAAGAAGAGTTGAAAATGTAAATTGTTATTTGAAAATCTCCTCTGTTGTAGCTCTCAAGGATCACATGTCGGCTCAGCCCTATTCCCCATTAGTGCAAACTAAAATTGGGGGGAAAAGCCATTCTGCAAAATACCTTCTTTTGTGTTCAACAGAAGAAAGTAAGTCATGTGTTTGGAGACATGAGGCTGATTAAATTGTGATAACATTTGTTTTTATATTTGGGTGAACTATTCCTTTAAAAAGCCCATTTCAAGGGATAATTCACCCAAACAATTCTCATCATTTATACACCCTCATGCCATCTCAGCTGTGTATGACTTTCTTTCTTCTGCAGAACACAAACAAAGATTTTTAGAAGAATATCTCAGCTCTATAGGTCCATACAATGCAAGTCAACAGGGTCCAAAACTTTCAAGCTCAAAAAAAGCACATAAAGGCAGAATCAAATGTAATCCATACGACTCCAGTGGTTAAAAACATGTGGTCAGCCGACGAGAGGGATAAAGGCCGCCGGAGGCGTCAGTTCGGGAGGGAGAGAGCTACAGGCAGCTGCACTATATGTGTTTGTTTGTGTGTTTTTGTTTAATTAAAGATTACTTTGATGCTTTGTCCGGTTCTCGCCTCCTCCTTTCCCTTTTACCGTTACGTTGGTGCCGAATCCCGGGAAGGAGGCGGGATGCGCCATAGTAGAGTCCTCGCCACTACCATCCACCCCAAAGGAGCAGCCGTGGCCATCTGCCGGGGGACGGAGGAGCCCGGCCGCCTGAAAGCGGAGGTACGACCGCCAACCACGAGGGGAGGTGGGGCTCCTTACCAACCGCCTGCAGCAGTCAGGCCACTGCCAGGGGCGGAGGAGACCCTTACCGGCTGCTAAAATGCAGCAGGTTCAAAGAGAAGGCCACTGTCCGCGAGCGGGGAGGGGAGAACTGCTGCCAGGGACGGAGGAGACCCCTACTATCCACCAAAACGCGGCTGGGCATTCCATCCGCCAGGGGCCGGAGGACTGCCTCCGATTCACCTGGGGAGGAGTGGCTATCATTCACTAGAGGGTGGAGGGGTGTCTGTGGACCAGGCTATGGCGTATCAGAGAACTGGCGAGTACGTATTTTTTCCTCTCTCTCTCCTGCTGTCGCACCGTGTTGGGCTTTCCCTCTCTCTCTCTCTCTTTTTTCTTTCCCCTCCCCTTGTCTCCCTCCCAGGTCTGAGAAGGCGGGGAAGATCTGCCGGCAGGTGGGACCAGGGGCTCCCCGGCCTGAAGGAAAGGAGGGAAGAGTGTGGCAAGGAGGAAGGCAGGGCCGGGCCGTGATGATGCACACCGGGCCTCTAATCAGGCTAATCAAGCCGACGAGAGGAATAAAGGCCGCCGGAGGTGGCAGTTCGGGAAAGAGAGAGCTACAGGCAGCTGCCCTGTAGGTGTTTGTTTGTGTGTTTTTGTGTTTAAGTTTAATAAAACACTACTTTGTTGCTTAGTCCGGTTCCTGCCTCCTCCTTTCCATTGAATCCTGTTACAGTTTATTTTTGTGTTGGTTCCGCCTAGCGGCTGGAGTTTGTTTTGTGGAATAACACTCCTTCAGGAAAGTTTGTGGATGAATCTGCACGTTCTTTGTGTTTATTCCACCTATTAGCTGGAGTTTGTTTTATAGATTATATTCTGTTGTGTAATTCTGTCTCACAAAATTTGTATAGAAGCACCAGACTTGAGCAATCCGATGGCAAAGTTGTCGCGGTGACGCTCGTTGGCATACATGGAATGCTTGAGTTTAGAGAGATGGATGCTGGTTGGCGCTGTCCTGCACAGTTTTTCTTTTTCTTTTTTTTCTTTTTTTTTGGGGGGGGGAGGGGTTGATTGTTGCAATGTTAGAATGTGATCTTTATAATTTTATTTTTGACACAAAATATATTTTCTCATATGTCAAAATGTCAAATGTTAATATGAGTGGATTTTCTCTCTCCACATGGAATGTGAATGGGTTGGGGCACCCCATAAAAAGAAGGAACGTTATTTCTTTTCTTAAATGTAAGAAATATGATATAGTGTTTCTTCAAAAAATGCATCTTTCCCCACAGGAAGCTGAAAAATTTGGGAAGATATGGGGTAGACATGTTTTCTTTAGTGCTGGCTCAAGTAAGAGCAGGAGAGTTATTACATTGGTAAGTAAGCATCTACAATTCAAATGTCTCAAACAGAGCAAAGATAAATTAGGAAGAGTCATTATTGTTTTGGCAGAAATTCAGGGGCAAAGTCTTATTTTGGCTAATATTTACACATCTAACGCTGATAATCAGGGCTTTTTTTATAGATCTTGAAGGGATGTTGCAAGCCACTGGCACCTCTCATGATATAATATTGGGAGGAGACTTTAATCTTTTGATGGACTCAGTCCTTGATCATAGTGAAGCAAAAGTGTGCAAGCCCCCTAGAGCAACAGTGATGCTTCACAGGATGTGTAAAAATCTTGGTCTTACAGATATTTGGAGACTTTTGAACCCATCTGGTAGGGACTATTCATTTTTTTCATCAGTCCATAAGATTTATTCTAGAATAGATTTTTTTTATTTTTTTTTATCCAAGTCCCTCATTTCATCTGTTGTGGACTGCTCAGTTGGAAACATCTTAGTCTCAGATCACACCCTGGTGAGTTTAGAGGTGTTGCCACATATGGAGAAAATGAAATCATATAGTTGGCACCTTAATGTATCCCATTTGCAAAATCCTTAAACAAATGTTAAAGACTGAAATCAGTGTTTATATGGAGACCAACTGGTCCTCAGTATCCTCTGTAGGCGTGGCTTAGGAGGCACTTAAGGCGGTTCTTAGGGGCCAGATCATAGAGTATGCCTCATTCATCAAAAAATCCAAAGCACAAGAACTCGTGGAGTTGGAAGGGAATATTAAAAGTGCCGAGGCAGAGTTGAACCCCCGAATGTCGTCTGATGGCCTCAGAGAATTGACCCGATTGAAATACAGATATAACACTATTTTGTCGCGGAAGGTGGAGTTTTGGCTATTCAGGGCAAGACAGTCATACTCTGAGTCGGGGACAAAGCAGGAAAACTTCTGGCTAGATATATAAAGCAGAAAGAGTCCTTTTCTACCATTCCCTCAGTGAAATCTGCAGGTGATGAAATGTTTACCTTGGCCATTGATATTAATAATGCTTTTAAGGAATTCTATCTTGATCTCTATACTTCCACATCTTCGTCTACAGTTGAAGATATTAGAAATTTGTGAAACCATTAGAACTCCCTAAACTGACGACGGAGCAAAAAAATTCTCTTGATTCTGAGATAACATTGGAGAAGCTTGGTGAGGTAATTAAGGCCCTGCCTAAAGGCAAGGCTCCGGGGCCAGACGGCTTTGCTGCTGAATTTTTTAGATCTTACTGGCTCCACTTTTATTAGAAGTTTATACAGAATCATTAAAGAATGGAAAGCTTCCACCAACCATGACACAAGCCTGGATCAGTTTAATTCTGAAAAAGGACAAAGATTCAAGCGAGTGTAAGAGTTACCATCCAATTTCCTGATCCAGCTAGACGTAAAAATATTGTCAAAAATTCTGGCTAACCGATTAAGATAAATAGTTTTAAGGGGATGGAAGTTGGCTGGAGCATCCCCATTTCAGGAGTGGTGCTCGGAGTTGGGGAGGGTGGTGGCTTTTGAAGAGGGGTCAACTAGAAGACTGGGAAATTTGGACTTGTTTGTGGGAAAGTGGGGCAAATATCTGACATTTTTGGAGGGCTCTCGGGGAGGGACAGTAGAGATAGAGGTGTAGTTGTTATGTGTGTGATTATTATCTTTTATTATTTTTTTTTATTTTTTTTTTATTTTTTTTGTGTGCGTCTATAATCATGTGGGACCACTGGGGTGTTCGTGGGGGTGGGGGTGGGGTAATAGAGGGGGTTAAGTATTGATTCTGTTTGTATATGTTTTACTTTTATTTGTTTCATAAATGAATCAAATAATAAAAAAAAATTATCATAAAAATAAAAAATGACTTAAAAATGTATCTTTTTCTCACCCACACCTATGATATCACTTCTGAAGACATGAATTTAACCACTGGAGTTGTATGAATTAATTTTATGTTGCCTTTAAGCATTTTTGACCTTCAAAGTTTTGGAACTTTTCAAAGTGTTGTTCCCTGTTGACTTACATTGTATGGAACAGAGTAGAGATATTCTTCTAAAAACCTTTGTTTGTGTTCAGCAGAAGAAAGAAAGTCATACACATGCAGGATGGCATGAGGATGAGCAAATTATGAGAAAATGTTCATTTTTGGGTGAACTATTCCTTTACTGTTTATGTGTTTTTCGGGTGTACATGTAAATTCTTCTTTACTTTACTTGTCATATACCTGTTGCAAACCTCTTCCTCCTCTTCTCTGTCCGGTCGCTCATGTGCTCCCTGTTTCACCTCCATTCCGGCAGGGCTGGGTGGGGTCTCCTCAATGCTGGGGGGTGTCTCACTCTCCATATGGAAGCTGGTGAGAGCAAGATCGGCTGCCAGATCCTCCTCACTTCCCAAACTGAACTGTGATATCACAACATCTGTCACCATCTCCCCAATGTCCCATTCCACCTCTCTAACACAGTCCTCCACACATATCATGTAGTAACTTTAGGCTGTCCAGTCCAATAAAGATGTTTATTTATTAATAACTCACACTGTTCCACAAACGATTTAATATAATGCACAGTATGCAGTTAACTAGTATGCTGTTTTGATAGCTAATGACATGAAATTACCTGTGGCAGCTCTTCAGATGGCTCAGTAGGCGTGGCTGATTGGCACTGGCCCTCAGTCTCAGACTCCACCTCTTCCTCATCCACCTCATGAATAGTGGGTGTGACATCTGATGGTGGCATAGACGTCTTTTTTTTCTTCCTCTTTTTCTTTCGTCGGCGTTCCATACTAAGTACCCTCTTGCGAAAACGCTGTGGGGGGAGGTGGGTGGACAGGGGGTGGTGGGTGTGGTGGAATGTGTGCCGGTGATCTGTGCATAGACAGAGACTATTTAAATGAGGCATAATGCAAACTGCAAAACAAATGCAAAATGCAGTTACTACACATCATGAAGGTGAGTAAATAATGTAAAGAATCTTCATTTTTGGGTGAACTATTCCTTTAAGAACAGTATCTGCTGCCATTGAGACTTCATTTATAAGATGTTAATGTGTGATTTGGAGCTCCTGTGCAACTCATGAGAGGGACCATTAAAAAGCACTGTACTTCTGTATTTCTTCTAAGACACCTTCCTCCAAATGCAACTAAAGATGGAAACTTCTTGCAGCATAAGGGAGGATGCCACTTTTAACTGACAATGCTCTGGAAAAACAGTGGCATTTATAAGTTGTATTACTTTAAAAGTAATCAAGAAAACAAAATAGATTCCATTGATTTTCTTTAAGGGATAGTTCACCCAAAAAGGAAATTTTATCATCATTTACTTGCTTTCAAACCCTTAAGAATTTCATTCTCAATATAATGGCAGTGGATAGTATCTCAAGTTTAAAAAAGGACTCAAAAGTATCATAAGTAGTCTGCGTGCATCATATTCCAAGACTTCTGAAGGCATACGATGGTTTTGGTGAGAAACAACCCAAAACTGAAGTCATTTTCAGTAAAAATCTTTATGCCATTGCACGTCTATGGCTATGAGAAGCTTATTCACAGTGGCACTATTTCACACAAGAAATGCTTGCTAAACAAAGTGAGTTCTCACATTGTGAGCAACCCTCTCTCATAGCATTCATGAATGCACAACGGACAACAAGACTTTTCATTTGTTTCACTCAAAAATATGTCACCTAACAATAGTAAAATGGGTTGTGAATGCCATTTCATGTTGACTTTAAAAATAATTTGTTGAACTGCTGTACATGGCATGAAGACTATCCACCCAGGAATTACATAAAACAGAGAGCACATATAGTGCTGGTGAGTTATACATTAAACTGTACTTACACTCAAAGTCTTTCTCATTGTAGTTGCGGCCCATTTTGTCTGCGCCATTGATAGCAGATTCCGTAATGATGTCCCCAAACCTCTCCACGAACAAGGTCTGCTCCCAGTACTCATCTTCTTGTTCTGCTATGGAGCCCTTCTCTTCTTCTGACAAAACCTAGACACAAGATTTGAAACCAAAGCACACAGTAAGTGTCAGACAGTCCACAAAGTGACAGATGCTAGAGCGCATGTGAGGATCAAAAAAAAAAAAAAAGCAAAACATATTCTAGAGGTCAAATGATTCCTTCTAGAATATTCTAAAGAGTTTTAGCAGTTGTGGCCAGATGTTCTCCAATGTTCTCCCAGCTTGAACCACAACTGTAAGTCCATTAGCACTCACCCACTGAACTTAATTGCCCATGTGTCATTATTATATATATATATATATATATATATATATATATATATATATATATATATATATATATATATATATATATATATATATATGTCCTAAAGCTTGTGAGTAGTCTTTGAAGTGAGCTAGGGAGTACAGGGGGGTGGGGCAGAGCTTGCTGACAGGCTACAATCCTCACCGATCAGTCAGAGTAAATGTCATCGTGTCAGGAGGAAGCGACAGCAGACCTGCAGCCACCCCATCAACAACTACAGCTGCATTCACCAGCACCTCTGTCATGTCCAGCATGCACCGAGATGCTGAATGGCCAACTAAACTCGCCTAGAGGAAAGGCCAACACATCAGTTATTGTCACTGGCACCCTAAAGCATAAAAACATTAGCATTTCAAAATAGCCATATGTGTAGAAAGATGCAAGATGTACCAAGCTGTTTAAACCCTTATGTCGTTTTAAAACTATAAATGTATATAACGTTAGCAAACTATAGTTTTGGCAAGTCTTTTAGGGCATCTACTTTGTGCATGACACGAGTCATTTTTCCAACAATTGTTTGCAGACAGACTGTTTCACTTTTAACTGACTATAATCACAATTCCAGTGTGTCAGAAGTTTACATACACTAAGTTAACTGTGCCTTTAAGCAGCTTGTCAAGCCTTTAGGCAATTAGCCAATTCGCTTCTGATAGGCTAATTGGCTAACTGGAGTCAATTGGAGGTGTACCAGTGGATGTATTTTAAGGCCCACCTTCAAAGTCAGTGCCTCTTTGCTTGACATCATAGGAAAATCAAAAGAAATCAGCTAAGACCTCAGAAAAAAAATTTGTGGAGCCTGGTTCAATTGTGGAGCCTTGGGAGCAATTTACAAATGCCTGAAGGTACCATGTTCATCTGTACAAACAATAGTATGCAGCCATCATACCGCTCAGGCAGAAGACGCAATCTGTCTCCTAGAGATTAACGTAGTTTGGTGCGAAAAGTGCAAATCAATCACAGAACAACAGCAAAGGGCCTTGTGAAGATGCTGGAGGAAACAGGTAGACAAGTATCTATATCCACAGTAAAATTAGTCCTATATCGACATAACCTGAAAGGCTGCTCAGCAAGGAAGAAGCCACTGCTCCAAAACTGCCATAAAAAAGCCAGGCTACAGTTTGCAAGTGCACACGGGTACAAATATCTTACTTTTGAAAAATGTCCTCTGGTCTGATGAATTTTTTTTTTAACTGTTTGGCCATAATGGCCATTATTATGTTTGGAGGAAAAAGGGTGAGGCTTGTAAGCCAAAAAACACCATCTCAGCTGTGAAGCATGGGGGTGGCAGCATCATGCTGTGGGGGAGCTTTGCTGCAGGATGGATTGGTGCACTTCACAAAATAGGTGGCATCATGAGGAAGGAAAATTATCTGGATATATTGAAGCAACATCAAGACATCAGCCAGGAAGTTAAAGCTCAGTCGCAAATGGGTCTTCAAATGGACAATGACCCCAAGCTAGGGTGGCCAGATATCCCGTTTTTCCCGGGACAGTCCCGTATTTAAGCACTTTTCCTAGTGTCCAGACTTTTTCTGAAAAAATTGTGTTTTGTCCCATATTTCCCCTCCCCTAAAATTTTTCTTTCTCAGTCAAGTTTGAGTATTCTAATCAAAAGGTAGCCAAGGATACGGCTTGTAAAACCAATAAAATCACACCGTGATATTTGAAGTACATGACTGGATTAAACTATCCAATCACAATCCCCTATCAGTAGCCGTCCAGATAGTGAACTGACTGAAGTTGCGGCTGGAACATTTTCAAGGAAGTGTGCATCTTCATTTAATGAGGGTCTTCAAAAAGAGTTTAAATTACTAAAAAATGAGTCACAGACACAGCCTAGTAAAGTGAGGTGTGAGATTTGTGGAGCTCGCTTTTCCATAGCCCATGGAGGCCGCACCGACATCACGCAGCATGTTCATACAAAAAACCATGTGGATGCTGCTAAAAGTGTGCCACACCAAGTGTTAATGATTATTCTTAAGCAAAGTTCTGAATCTGACAAGGTGCACGCAAGTGAAGGACTTTTTGCTTATCATTCTGTTGTGCACGGCCATAGTTTTCAGTCGGCTGACCTCAATGCAAAATTGATCAAGAAACTGTATGATCCAAAAAAAATTCTGCCCGCACCAAATCTGAAGATGTCATATGCAACGTACTCGCTTTTGTGCAGCTAGACTATCAGAAATTACTGCAGCATGGCAACACATGTTTCCTCTCTCTTGATCCAGCTCTTGAAAAAAATACTACACATTTTCAGTGGTCTGCATGCATACTTTCTTTCTCAAGAAAAATGTCCAAAGTTTCTAAGAGACATTTTCGCTATCTTTGCACTAAATTTTGGATTGACTTCGCACTCAAGCAAACAGCCACTTTTAACCGTGCACTGGAGATATTAGAGCAAGACCACATAAGTGGTTTTGCACATTCATGACCTGAGAGAAGTCTTGCAGGCCAGGCTGGAGGAATCATTTATACATTCTGACATTAAAAGCAGTTGGATGCCCTGGTTGAAGCTGGTGACATGCGAGCGGATGATTTCTTTTGTGCAGTGAGAAACCTTTATTCAACATCGATGGATTACCTCCAGAATTGGAGCTGCTCATTGGAGAACACAGAAAAAAAATAATTTGAGTGGGCCCTACTGAGAGACATCCCACTCAAGACATTCAGAGCAGCCTCAAACACTTCTACTCCAGAATCTCCACTCCACTTTGATTGACGAAACCACACTCTTTGATGAGTGGGCTTGCGCAAAAAACATTGTCACTCGTCGCATCACTGAGTGGAACATGAACAAGACAGCCATGTCTGAGAGATGGGCAGATGTTTTTCGTGAGCTGGAGAGCAAGACCATCAACTTCAGAGTCTTAGCCAAGGTCGTGGAGTTTGTTTTATGCCTGCCTGGGACATCTGCATCTGTGGAGTGTGTTCTCATTAATGAATGCAGCATGGGTAAATCTCGAATCAGCGTAACAGTCATGAAGGCAATGCTTTTCGTACATCTTAATTTTGGACTGGACTGCTCTGCATTTTACAATAAACTCTTGAAAGACAAGCGTACACCACGGAAAATGTCTGCCAGTGAAAAGTACAAGGTGACAACAGTTACAGATGCAGATGCACCCTCTAATTGGCATTGATCTGCGCCTAGGTAAGGATACGTCAATTTCATTTTTGCTGGGAGGGGGCTGTCCTGTTTTCCACAAGCAGGAATCTGGTCACCCTACCCCAAGCATACCTCTACAGTTGTGGCAAAATGGCTTAAGGATAATAAAGTCAAGGTATTGGAGTGGTCATCACAAAGCCCTAACCTTAATCCAATAGAAAATTTGTGGGCAGAACCGAAAAACCATGTGCGAGCAAGGAGGCCTACAAACCTGACACAGTTACACAAGTTCTGTCTGGAGCAATGGGCCAAAATTCCAGCAACTTATTGTGAGAAGCTTGTGGAAGGCTACCCAAAACGTTTGACCCAAGTTAAACAATATAAAAGGCAATGCTACCAGTTACTAACAAAGTGTATGTTAACTTCTGACCCACTGGGAATGTGATGAAACATTTTTTCATATAAAAATTTCTAATATTTTGTACTATAAATTCAAATGTAATTTATTAAATAATAAATTATTATTTCTTTATGCAAAATATAATTTCTCTTTTTTTTTTTTATTTGATTTTGGGAGTTGAATCTGAAATTATTTTTTTTGTAGTAATCAACATTATGCCACAAATTCTGTTGACTGAACTTAACTTGTAATGAATTAAAATATCCAAGCCTTCAAGCATTTCTAAATAAAGTAAACCTTGCTTCAAGTTTTTCAAAATAATTATATTATTTTTTTACTAACAAAATGTTACTATAAAAATATACCATGTGTTTACTATAAACTCAAAAGGAAAACTTTCAAATACATTACTGTAATAAGAATTAATGGGGGGGGGGGGGGGGGGGGGTAAACTTCTTAATGGTCCTATAGGCCGAATTTTCTTTATCCAATATATATAAAAATAATTTTCTTCCTCTCTGCCTTTCCATTCAGTCACATTTCTCTCCCTTACTCACTCTCTATTTCTCATGTAATTGCACCTTCTTAATTACTATAATGTCACAACAAAAGAACAAAACACAAACAAACAAAGGTTGGCTTTTAAGAAAATTACTTTTTAAAAACAGCATTTCCTACCATTTTTGTACTCACAATGAGTATGAGAGACCTAAACAGCATTTGTTCTGCAGTCAGAACACTCTCATTTTTGTGCAAATGTTGATGGTTTAAGCGAGGCAATGAAGGTTACGGATTGCAGCTCACTTCAGTTCTACTGTGAGGTGAATAGAATGGCGCAGGGAATTCAGTGAGGGTTGATAAATGTGTTTGCTTATTGCTAGCATATGCTCTGTGTAAATGCTAGATAAAATTACATAAGTAACAGGTGGGCAGCAGGGATAATCTGCTCCTCTTAAATGCGACTAGGGTTTTCACAATTCCAAAATGTTAGTGGTCGATACCAAAACCAGTGCTAGATCACGATTCTAAATACCAATTTTAATACCGCAGCTAATACTAATATGCACTTGGTAAACACTTATCCAAAGTGACTTACAGTGCATTTAAGGTATAAAAGTCAGTGTTTCAACTTAATCAATGTCCATGGTGTTACTACTGCCATTTTCTACCAGTTGAGCTACAGGAACACACAATATGCTATTGAACACACTCTGTTATTTAAAAAGTTAAATACTGATATAAATGATAAGGGAATGTTCCATGTTGAATACAAGTTAAGCTCAGTTGACAGCATTTTTTTATTAGACATAATATGTTGGTTAGGCATAATGTCGATTATCAAAAAAATTATTTTGACTTGTCCCTAATTTTTTTTAAAGAAGAAGAAAAAAAAAAAAGCCAGAAAACGCAGTTACAGTGAGGTACTTACAATGGAAGTGAATGGGGCCAGTCCATAAACTCTAAAATACACACTATTTCAGAAGTACAGCCACAAGATGTAAACATTATGTGTTAAAATGATTTTAGAGTGATAAAATCAGGGATTAACAGACATTATAGAAAGCATTCATTCACTTCCATTTTGGTAAATGGTGCAACTTGAATTTTGCTTTAAAAAAAAAAAAATGCATAAATAAACAAGGAATGTTTACATTTTTGTGGTACTCAAATGCTTTCGATTGAGCTTAACTTGATATGAACTCAGAACATTCCATTTCAAGCCTTCAAGTATTTCTAAATAAAATAAACCTTGCTTCAAGTTTCTGCAATTAATTATTCACATAAACAGTCAGTAATCAAGAAAAGAGTGAGCAGATGTCTCATTTTCTTGTCAGTATTGTAGTTTGATTAATATTAATAACATAATAGACAGTGAAAGGTCTATTAGGCCGCATTTACTCTGAGCTGTGAATGTGAAAAGCAGAAGACAGGGACAAATAAAGGTCTGTTTCACTCTTTTCAGAGCCTTCCAAAAAACAAAAACATCTGCTATAATAAAAAATTTTTGTTTGGAGATTTTGCTAGTTGAGATATTGCTTGCAAAACAAACACACACACACACACACACACACACACACACACACACGGCAACGGAGAATGTCTAGACTGGTTTGAGCTGACAGAAAGGCTACGGTAACTCAGATAACACCTCTGTACAAATGTAGTGAGCAGGACCATAGTGTTCCTGATAAAGTGCTCAGTGAGTGTATATATAAATTATAATCACTACTTTTGAATGGCCATAAATGAAATGGCCATCTTTTTGCCAGCAGAAGCTAACTGGCCCATTTTAACCAGTTAACCAGTTAAGGTAAACCCCTTAACCCTTGCTTCTGATACGGTAGAAAGACTGGTACAGCATCACTACAATGAAAGAAAATCTTATCGACTTAAAGTACTGGTACTTTTGACATCTCTAGATTTGACTCCTCTATGATGTTTCTTTGTCTGGACTCTCTTCGAAGTGTTGTTCAAGTGTTCAAGTGGTTTTTTTTTGTCGTTCAACCATATACAGTTAGTACAGTACACAGCGAAACGAGACAATGTTCCTCCAGGACCATGGTGCTACATAAAACAACATAGGACAAACACAGAACCACATGAGACTACACAGACTGAATAAGACCTAAACATTCCTACATAAAGTGCACGTGCAAACATGTGCAAAAAGTACAGGACAGTACAATAATTACTAAAAAGGAAACAGGACAATAGGCACAGTAAGAGACAGTGAGAGACAGTGCAGCGCCGACCAGTACACATTTCTAATCTGAGCAGTGCAAAAAGATGACACTTTCTAAAAATGCCGAATGTAAACATAACATACTATGAAATAGTGTTCTATGGACATAGTAGTTATTGAGGTAGCAGCCAGGTATAAAGTGACAATGAATTAAGTGCAACTCTGGACATGTGCAAAATGTCCAGAAAAACGTGCATAAAATGTGCAAAAAACCTGACATGTGCAAAAAACCTCCTCTAAGGAGGTTGCTGATAAAAGTGGAGTTTAAGGAGCTATTTTACATCTTTAAGTGTAGTCTAAAAGCACAGGTGTGTCTGCTACAACTGGCCTGGATATCAGGTTACTTGTGAAGTGATCACCTGATCTCTTTGTCTACTGACTGTAAGTACTGCATTCTCTTTCACTGTCAGAGTCCCATTATTTTCCCAAAAGCATTGACCTTTCCCAACAGCCCAGCACTAAGAGAGATGATCCCTGACTGATACTTCTTATTGCTTCACTCACTGAGAGCAAAGCACAGCACACACATTCTGCCAAAACTGAAGTCACCTTACTGTGTAACAAAGCCACTGAATCGAAAGCCTAATAACTGATTTACTGTATCATTCATCTACAATCCCTACAAATCTGTGCAGACGTGAGGGACTTTTAAAGAAAAAGAGAGTTGCACCACCAAAGCTAGATGACATAGTCTAAAAAGAAATGGAACTCACAGATGCTGCCAATGAGTGATGCAAGATGAGAATGATGTAAATGAAATGCTTTGTTAATGCTTGTTATCGTGAGTCATTCGATTATAAACAGCTCCATTACCGTCATTAAAGAGCTGCAGGCAGAGGCACCTTCTTCTCTATATAAAACAGCAGCTCACTGCTGGCATTTCACAAGCACACTAAGACTGAAGATTCACAGGATCTGCCCTTTAAGACAAAACCACCGATGACTCATCACTATGGGAAAATATTTATTACAGGTTCTCAAAAAAAAGAGGCGACTTCAGTGAGAAAAAGTCTGTTCTTCCTTTTCTGTAGGATTTCAAATCTGGGTCAACTAGTAGATCAAATACATGTGTCTGGTAAAGACAAAGACATCAAGTTTTAGAGAATCGAGAACTGGTTCTTATTCAGTACTGGTTCTATTAAATAAAAATACCTGAAATTAATGATTTTCATGGCATTTTGTTTTGTTAAATGTTCTTGAATGTCAGCATTCTTCCGCCAATGCTGACAGACCAATAAAATAAAAAATAAACACTTAAGAGTATCAGCAAAACAAATATTGAAAAAATATATATAAAATACACATAATTAAATTAAATAAAAAAGTAATAAATAAACTGTAATAAATTATTTGAATACATAAATTATTGTTAAATATTTGTGTAGCATACAATTACAACCAATTTATTGAGGGGTGGGAAAATTCCTTCCTCAAAAATACTAAAAGAATCCCGTAAGAAATCATTAAGGAGCCTGAGTCAAGTGAAATCTGAATCAGAACCAGAATTCTTAGATTCCTTACAAGTCCAATTCCTAATTGGAGCAAAAAAGCCATATTATTAATTTTGTAAGCATTGTATTTAATTTTTCATTTTGCATCAGTTCATATAAGCATGCAAGTCTGTTTACAAGTCATCTTATTTCTAGCAAACAACACACTGTGTAAGTAGTCAAGTGGTGCATAATTTTCTGTACAATAAAACACATGCCGTACATTTTTTAGACCAAAGATAATGACAAGAACAATGTTGCCCCCTCAACCTGAACAGGTGGTATCACAGGAAGAGGGGTAGATTGAGGGGCGGTGGTTACCCCAGCTGTATACACCACTATGAGATCATTGTAACCATGACAACCATGAGCTCAGACCTCTGAGAATAGAGTGATATATCTAGCCATGACCCTGTACAGTGTAAACACTGATAACACAACGTCTAGCAGGGACCCCAGGGGAGCGATTAGGACCAGAAATCTATTCCAAGGACAGTCAACCCAAAGCTAGGGTTTTATCCATCATATACATCAGTAACAAACACACAAAAGCTTGGAAAATGGGCATGTAAGAGCAGAAAACAAAACCAAATGAGTTTTAACTATTAATCTGCCATGTAAAAAAAAAATAACTTCCCATTGATTGGACGTCCCAAGAGACTTTTACAAAGAATCTGATAATTGAGATCCCCATAAATTGACATTATGAGATCACTTGGCATTTAACTGTAATTCTAAAATACTGTTACATCATAGTAAATATATGTTCATTCCAAAAATCAAATTCAGGTTTACAATGTGTAATTTTGCTAGTGATTTAAAATTAACATTCAGAATATTGTGATGATTTCAATGCACTATTTTGCCATAAGCAGTGTTGTTATCGTTAACAAAATCTAAAAAACACTTTATTTAACTGAAATAAAAATAAAACTAACTTAGAGACATTTTTAATCGAACAAAAATAAATTCATGACTCCAAAAACTAAATAAAATTAGATTAAAATGACCTTAAATTATTAAACGTTTTTGATAAACCATAATATTATAAAGTTGTACATGTTAATTAAACATGAAAATGCCATTAATTAACGATAACGCAAGACTGCCCTGAGAAATGTAACAAGGCTCAACATAATTCAACTCAAGCTCTCGATTAGATTCCGATTACATTTACATTTATGCATTTGGCAGACGCTTTTATCCAAAGTGACTTACAGTGCCCTTAATACAGGGACAATCCCCCTGGAGCAACCTGGAGTTAAGTGCCTTGCTCAAGGACACAATGGTGGTGGCTGTGGGGAATGAACCAACAACCTTCCGCTTATCAGTTCCACTACACCACCACCACTTTTAGATTCTATATATATGTGGGTATATTTTAGTTATAATGTCACTTTTGCTTACATATGAAATAAATTATCTCCCAGCTAATGCTGTGAATTATACAGGGGACCTTTTAACAAGGTACAATATGAAAATATTAATTTGACTAATTATATTTTATTAGTTTTTCATCATTTGTCACATTTTAGCTTTTTAAAAATAAAAATCTATTTAATCAATAAATATGATATCATATTGCATATATTATATTTTGTTACATTTTTATTGTTTAATTGCATAATTTGTAGTTTTAGTGAACACGTGCTGAAAGCCGATACTGTTTCTTTAAGGGAATCTGGCATTTCTGTAAACAGCATCTGTAAATGAGCGTTAACGAGAGAGACTCTGGCTTTATCTCATCTGTTCTATGTCTGATTACAATTAAATGTTTATTTTTGTTGTTTTTGATCAATGGCTGTAAAGAACAGGTATAAAAGAAAAATTATTAAAATATTAAAAGGGTATTAAAAGAGAAATTATTGCAATTTAAGACATAAACACAGTCCCTGTGTAGCAGATCTAGACACCTGTGTAGCAGGTTGATCTGGGGAAGAGTAGGCTTTCTGAGAAAATTCTTTGAGTGTATGCAAGTTGATTGGCTACCTGATTACACGTCAAAGGACCTACAAGCTTACATCATGCTAGCCAATTGGCTTGACATATCACATGTGTGCGAGCTGATTGGCTAACAGATAACCAGTTCAAAGAACCTTTCAGCTGGTACCATTCAGAGTTTCATGCCTGAATTTAGTGATTTATGCGATTGTAATTGCTGTGTAAATGCATTTATGCCACCTCTGAGCAGCATTAAACAATCTGTGTAAATAAACTTAAATAAAATTTCTTGGTATATGCCACTTCAGATGTAGCTGCAATGTAAAGATGGCTTAATTAGAGTAAACACTAACAAAAACTAAATTAAATTGGAATGAAGAACATTGAATTACAAAATAGAAATAAACCAAACATCCAAAACTATTATACTGTAACCCTGGCCATACGTTTCCTAAAGACAATGTCATAAGACAAGTTTTACGATCTTACCTTGTGTCGTGACTTGAGAGCATGATGTATTTAAATTACAAAAAGTATATTTTGAAAGTGGCCCAGATTGGAGTTGAACATTTCATTTTCAATGTGATTTTTGCTGTTCACCCAGTCATCAAAAAAACAGATTTTAATCAGATTTGGGCCTCATTCAGCTGCACTGTGAATGTAGCCCTAGTGTCCCTGCTGCCCAATGTATTTTGTAGTAAGCATAAATATCATTCGGGCAAATATTTCCATGTGGGAAATCGGTGTGCAATTCTGGGCTGCTCTGAGACATCAATGCATCATTCACTGAGTACTTTGTTTACTCTGTCTGGCCAAATCCTCTTGTTTACTGCTATTGATTTCTCCTTTCTGTGTTGATTTCTGTCATTTCAAAGGGGAGTCGCTGCTAGCAAGGAGGGTTTTACTAAGTCTTTTCCAATATGAAAACCATGCATCCATATAAGGAATGCTGATTATTCTTTATGAAAACTCTTTTGTTCAAGTCACAGATGTATAACAGGAACAGATTTTGTTTGTCTAGGTTGTACGACAATTTCTGCTGCATACCGATATCAGCCGGAACCAATAACTGACATTTTAACATTGTGATTGGCCAATAATGATCTAATTGTCAATATTTATTTCCAAAAGAGCCTGTTTAACTACACTTCCATAAGGATTAATCCATATACTGCAGCAACCACACTGTAAAATTACAGACAACTTACATTTTGTCTTCCTAACATTATTGGAATATAATATAAAGAGAACATTCAGTTCTTTCTATACAAACAGTGTTGAAACGTGATTTGACAATTGTATGATGCAGTCACAACATGCCAACTGGACATCCGCATGCAGGTCAACATGGTGGAATTAATCTTGTATCTGATGCCGGGATGGGCAGATTGCTGTTTGAAACGATCCAACCACACTTAATCTCAATATATCAGTTAATTTTATGAAAAAGGATCCTATATGTTGGTGAGGTTCCATATTTGCACTGTAAAAAAATCCATAAGGTACTTCAACTTGCAACTGCTAGTGCAACAAGCAAGTTTCCTAGTTTATTTTAGACTAACAAACAATAAAGGTAGGGCTGTAGCAATTAACTAATCTTGAAAAGTGTCAATTACAGCATTCTATTTAGGTCTATTCCTGTTTTCTATTTACAATGTTTTTTGCATTAGTTCAGCATTGTAACAAATCAAAGACATGTCCATTGTGTGCATGAATGTGATGACGAATCAGCTGTGTTTAAATTAGTACATAGGCCTATCAGTAACAACAACCGGTCCAAATGGGGCAATTCTCATGAAACCTGTCAACAAAATGTCCTGGTCCTATTTTAATCCAAAATCAAAAGAAACAAATAAGAAATTATAGTTTGCAAAGAGAAAATGAAGCCTATTTTAGGGCAATTAAGATTTGTAATGCACAAGTTATTCCCCAATTCGTATTACTGCAATGTGAAAAAAGATGGTAATTATGATATTCTCATTACAGCACCTTAATATATATATATATATATATATATATATATATATATATATATATATATATATATATATATATATATATATATATATATATATATATATATACACACACACACACACACACACACACACACACACACACAGGCGGCCAAAAGTTTGGAATAATGTACAGATTTTGAAATTGGAAATTTGTACTTTAGTTCACCAAAGTGGCATTCAAATGATCACAAAGTATAGTCAGGACATTACTGATGTAAAAAACAGCACCATCACTATTTGAAAAAAAGTCATTTTTTATCAAATCTAACACAGGCCCCATTTCCAGCAACCATCACTCCAACACCTTATCCTTGAGTATTCATGCTAAATTGCTAATTTGGTACTAGAAAATCACTTGCCATTATATCAAACACAGTTCAAAGCTATTTGGTTCCTTAAATGAAGCTCAACATTGTCTTTGTGTTTGTTTTTGAGTTGCCACAGTATGCAATAGACTGGCATGTCTTAAGGTCAATATTTGGTCAAAAATGGTAAAAAAGAAACAGCTTTCTCTAGAAACTCGTCAGTCAGTCATTGTTTTGAGGAATGAAGTCTATACAGTGCTTGAAATTGCCAAAAAAACTGAAGATTTCATACAAAGGTGTACACTACAGTCTTCAAAGAAAAGGACAACTGGCTCTAACAAGGACAGAAAGAGATGTGGAAGGCCAGATGTACAACTAAACAAGAGGATAAGTACATCAGAGACTCTAGTTTGAGAAATAGACGCCTCACATGTCCTCAGCTGACAGCTTCATTGAATTCTACCCGCTCAACACCAGTTTCATGTACAACAGTCAAGAGAAGACTAAGGGGTGCAGGCCTTATGGGAAGAATTACAAAGAAAAAGCCACTTTTGAAACAGAAAAACAAAAAGAATAGGTTAGAGTGGGCAAAGAAACACAGACATTGGGCAACAGATAATTGGAAAAGAGTGTTATGGATCTTAACCCCATTGAGCTTTTGTGGGATCAGCTAGACTGTAAGGTGCGTGAGAAGTGCCCGACAAGACAGCCACATCTATGGCAAGTGCTACAGGAAGTGTGGGGTGAAATGTCACCTGAGTATCTGGACAAACTGTCAGCCAGAATGCCAAGGATCTGTCATTGCTGCATGTGGAGGATTTTTGATAAACTCTTTGAAGTAGTTTAAGAAGTTCTGTACATTTTTTTCAAATTGTAATAGTAATTTTTCACGTTATTAATGTCCTGACTATACATTGTGATCAGTTGAATGCCACTTTGGTGAATAAAAGTACCAATTCCTTTCCATAATAGCAAAGTCTGTATATAAATATATATATATATACACACACACACACACACACACACACACACACACACAGTATATCAGTGTTTCCTGCACTGCTACTGAATCTCCAGCACCACAGCAAAAGAAACTCAAGCTGTGAGCTTGCAGTCTGAATTGAATGTAATTTCTTAATGTAGTAATAATAACCATTATTATTATTATTATTATTATTATCAGGGCATGAAATTCGGCATGGATGTGGGTATTTTGCACATAATCAATCCTGCATGTTCCACGTTCATGATGCGGGGAATTTCCGCACTATTTTATTCATTTTAATGTGTAGCTGAGAACTGGTAAACCAATCCATACAGATGGACAAATCAAATCAATAATCTTGTATTTGAATCAAACTGTAATTCCACAATCTGCGTGAATAAATCATCTCTTCTCATCTCAAGTGTCTCCCTCTCACCCTTGTACAGCTTTCAGCTGCTCATTAAACGCTTGAGTTCAGTGTGAGCGTGCGCATTGAGGACGCACATATTTACTGAATTAAGATGTTACAGATCTATAAACCTGTTAATTAGACATGCGAATGGCATTGTATCGCATCTCTGTAAACGAGCGATGCATTAAAACTATCGCTCGTTTTTAATCAACAAAGCTGTCAACATTGCAAGTGTACGGTGCCTGGGAAGGGACGGATTCGGTTAACTTAGTTTTGTCGTAGCCACATCATATTAACTTGTGGGAACATGATAATATGTTGAGGGAACGCCATCATTTTCTCGTGGCCATGAGAAAATAATCTTGTTCCCTTAACATAATATTTGGCCACAACTTTTTTTTACATTGATGTAAAGGGCTAAATTAAAACCTATATGACCGCAGCATGAACAAAAATAAATAAATGGAGATGATTAATGAAATAACATTTTATTTTGAATTATGAATGGCATACAAAGACCTGTGGTCGCTGTCATTTAGATGGTTCAGTAAAAGCCATCTAAAACACATTCTGAAAGCTATGGAAAATGCAAGTGAATGAGAATGTCGGATTTGTCCCGGATGCCTCCACGCAAAGGATACTGCTGGATCCACACAAAATGTTTGGAAAATGGTATAATTAAAAAAAAGAAGATATTGTCTACAATGGAGTCGACGTCGCTGCCCTAACATAATGCCATGGCATAGTTGGCACCAGCAGCACACCGGCACTTTTCCGACAGTGGTCTGGGCCGCTGGTTTAAAATAACCTTTGGTGGTGGCTCACGTCCACATTCGGTTCATAATCCCCAGCTAACAATGACCTGTCGGTCCTCCAGTATTTTTGGGGTTTAGCTCTTTACATCAATGTAAAAAAGTCGTGGCCACGAGAAAAGTACGTCGTTCCATCAACATAATATCTAGTGGCCACAACATATCACTTTCCAATGAGTTAATATGACGTGGCCAAGACAGTGAACCAAACCAGTCCCTTCCCAGGCACTATACAAGCGCGACGTTGGAGCGATCTAATTTTGCCACCTTTCATACCATGGCACTCCATCATAAAAATACAGCACAAATAAAAGCAGAAATAGTTAAATGCTTTGTGTGCAACCAGAACTGCTCAGCTGCAGGGTGAAAAGAAACACTTAAACAGCTATTAGGCTACATCTCATCTCCCTACAGCAGTTTTAATAAATATGTTATATACATAAACAATAATGATAGTAATTTTGATACTATAATTTTAATAATATACATCAATTGTAATATTATGATCAATCTATCATTAACAAATTATATAAGCAAGGTTCTCTCAGGATTTCATTTGTTAAAATGTAAATTTTTAATGTAACTGTTGATTATTGATTTGTTCTTTCTGTACTTACTAATTTCTGAAATCACGTACTCACCTTTGTGATGTTGCAAACCTGTATGACTTTCTTCCATGGAACTTAAAAGGAGTTGTTAGGGAGAATGTTAGTTGCAGTCAACATTCACTTTTATTGTATGGAAAGTAAGATACAGGTACAGTAAATGGTGACTGAGACATACTGCCTAACATCTTTTGTGTTCTATGAAAGAGGCAAATTCATACAGACTTGAGATTGAATAACGACAAAAATTTCATTTTTGGGTGAACTACCCTTTAACTACAAGTTAAAGTATTTGTTTAAGGTATCTGCCAAGAACAACAACATAAATGTAAGTCAGCACATGATTTCATTACGTCTTGCTGGAAAACAGGTGACTGAAGAAAAGGGCCATAATGTAGACTGTATTCTTAAAATAATCATTCTATCTTAAAAAAAAGTAGAGGTAAGCACTGAGAAAAGTAGCCCCCTGTGATATTTAGGTGAGATTGCTGTAAAATTTCAGATGTTTTTATACTCCCCCCGCCCACCCAATATATATACGTATATATAAATAAAATAAATAATAAACTAAACAAATTAATATAATTACCAATTTACTATAAGAATAATATAAAATCTGCAGATATCAAATGATAATAGGTTCGCCAGAAAGCTGTTTAATGCATGAAAGCTGCTGAAGACATGAAAGCTGCATACACTATGTAAATGCGATAGATACATTGCGCTGCAATAGTGGGTTTCCCTTTACATAAGACTTCGGGGTTCCCTTGACGCCTAGAGCACATGCAAATTTTTCAAAAACATATAAACGGCACATTCGCATTAACGTAAACACACACAGTAAAAGCCGTGTTCTCCGACAGAAACCGTGTATAATAAAGCGCTTCTCTTAACAGTCTTTATCCCTTAAATGGCTGCATTCATGTTTATGTGATGTTTCATAACGTCGCTTTCTGCAAAACCCCAGAAAAAGCAGTTTTCTTAAATGCATTTAAATGTTGACAGAATGAAAGATATATATGAAATAAAGATATAGAAGCCTCAAAGTCAAATGATGTCCATACAGCAAACTAACAAGGATCTACTGGATCTCTCAGGTGGAGAGCTGTAGTTCCAAGCACACAACTTTGCAGTGCTGTTTGTGAATGTTTGTTGGAACTACAGTTTCGGGAAACTATGGAACTTGCGACCATAGTTGGCTATTGATGCTTTTGGGAAACGCACCCCAGGACGATTGAGACCAACGTATTGTCTACTATGTGTATCGTACAGTCGGATATAATTTTGCACTGTGTGCCATGGATTTTTACCCAACATCTCACTGGAATCATGTTGTACAGTCTGACCCCATACAAAAATCGTACAGTGTGCACCCGGCTTTAAGCAGATGTTTTTCTGTAATATAAGGGGGCGGTGTTCTTCCTCTACAACAGGAGTTGTCAGCACAGCACTGATGCGCCCCTGATATTCGCGAGTAGCCCTTTGAAAGACTGACATCAATAAGTGAGGAGTCACCACTGCCCGAGCTGACAGCACCCCCGGACTGGAGATGAATATCAACCAAATACCACCTCCCTGAATGCCTTTGATGAAGCTGCTCTTTCAAAACACCAGCACTGATCATTTATTCACACATCTAAGGACAGGTATATGATCAGTAATGGTTCTAGTCTGACTGCAGGTGGTCCCAAGACTCTTAACACCACCCTGTCATCATTGCCCTTGAGGACACTTAACACCTATTTGCTTCGCTGTTATTATGGGGATATTCAGTATCTGGTTATTTCAAGAAAGGAGCATCAAAAATATAAATGCAATATGTCTGTATAAACCACATGCAATTAAGCAGCCTCATGAATGGGATGTCATCGCTATGCCCTCGGGTATTTCCATGAATCAAAAGATTGAGGATTGATTTAACACTAAAATAACAGATTTTCTCACAGTCAGCATTCATTTAAAATTGTTTATACTCTGAGCATTATAGGTTGTATAATTATAAGTAACAGGAAAGCAATAAACATTGACATCTTAATATTTTTCAGCCTTCCCCTTCTGTCACTCACTCGACGTTGTGTCGATGTAGTGACACTAGGGGTCACTCTTGAAAGCCCCGAACACCTCAGATTTTTGAGAAAAGGCCAATGAGAATTGGCGAGTGGAATTTGCATGCCACTCCCCCGGACATACGGGTATAAAAGGAGCTGGCTCGCAACCACTCATTCAGATTTTTTCTTCAGAGCTGAGCGGTTGTACTGCTTGTATCAGCGATCTGAATACTACTGCTGTTCCATTCACCTCTTAAGAAGCATATGCTGTTGGATATACTGCGCATTTCCAGCGGCTTTCTCTCCTTCTGCACGACAAGTGCAGATTTTGCCCCTGGGCGCTTCGACAGCGCTAAAAGTGTGTATATTCCTGCTAAAGAGTATATTTTCTCTATTAGAGCACACACATTGACGTTGAACGTCTTTTTAAAGATGCCTTTATGTCTTTGTGTGATTCCTGGATGCGGTCGCTATCTCTGCGCTTCCGACGGCCACAGGCGCTGCCTCACGTGTCTGGGCAGCGATCACACTGAGGCAGCGTTCGTGGATGGTTCATGTTCTCATTGCGAGAATATGACCATGGCAACGTTGCGGTTGCGGCTTTCCTTCTTCCGGGGGAAAGCCACTCTAGCCACCCCCTGCATCTTGCCTTTTACCTCCGGGTACGAGGCCGGCCCGGCTGGCGCTGGAGGCGATTTGGGGTCTTCAATGGGCTGGGCTCCGCCGGGTAAATCCCCGCGGACCTCCCATTCCCCAGCATGCTCGTTTGCCCCCGGCGAGTTCAGAGAGGAGACCAGCCCCAGGGCCAGCTTAGTGTCCCTTTCGGAGCAGGAAGAGTGCTCGATCGCTGCATCAGAGAGTGTACTGGCGACTGCCACCTTCGGGTCGGTCTGACCAGTCTGAGACTGATGGCAAGATGATCGCCATGCTTGCCCGGGCCGCCGCGTGTGTCGGGTTGGAGTGGAACCTTCCACCCTCCCCTGAGCCCTCGCGGCTAGATGATTGGTTCCTGGGTTCGGGGCGCCACTCACAGCCATGCCCCCCCCCAATCAGCGGCCTACAGTGCCGCTGGTCAGGCCGCCTCTACCCTGCATGCCATGGCCCTCCTGCAAGTACACCAGGCCAAGGCACTAAAGGAACTGCACGTGGGTAGTCCTGATCCCGATGTGATGAACGATCTCTCCGGGCGAAGATCATGGCGCGAGCACTCGGGCAGGCAATGTCCACACTCGTGGTCCAGGAACGCCACCTGTGGATGAATCTGGTCGAGATGAGGGACGGACAAGGTTCGCTCTCTCAATGCCCCATCTCCCAGATGCTACTACACACGCAGCAGCTTGCTTGCACCGGCAGTCCACGTAACACGGTTCAGCTAGTTGTGGCGTTTCGTATAGGGACCCCTAGTGTCACTACATCGACACAATGTCAAGTGAGTGACAGAAGGGGAACGTCTCGGTTACTGTCATAACCTCCGTTCCCTGATGGAGGGAACGAGACGTTGTGTCCCACCCTGCCACAACGCTGTATTACCCGCTGAAATGGCCGGGACTGTCTCGGCTCCTCAGCACAAAACCTGAATGAATGGTTGCGAGCCAGCTCCTTTTATACCTGTATGTCCGGGGGAGTGGCATGCAAATTCCACTCGCCAATTCTCATTGGCCTTTTCTCAAAGATGTGAGGTGTTTGGGGCTCTCAAGAGCGAACCCTAGTGTCACTACATCGACACAACATCTCGTTCCCTCCATCAGGGAATGAAGGTTATGACAGTAACCTTGACGTTTTTCAGCCAATTTTTAACATCTCAATATGTATGTATTTCCTTTGAAATGGCCTAAAAGGGTGATTTATTTTCAATCAGAGGAACCATAATTCAACCAAACAGCTGCTGTCAAGTAGATTGTAAAATGTTTAATGTAACAACTAAAACACAGAAAAATTTTTGATTAAAATAATCAAGTTTTAACTCTAAGCTCTGAAGGTATTTTTTTTTTTAAAGATTTCCTGTTTCAGTGGCATGCCCAAAATTAAAGGCTTATAACACTTCAAAAACCCTAAGAGGGTCCATTCTTTGGTATCATTTTAAAGAAAACTCACATAGCTTAATGATATAGATTGATAAATTATGAGACTCTAAGCCTAAGAAACTGCTACTATTTTTCTGATTTGAGATTATATCTCAGGGTGTAAATAAGGTAGCTCTGATTTTGTGTTAATATGCCAAAGCAATCAAAAGATATAGCATTACAAATATAATTTATCCTACAGTCAAAAAATGTCTCATAGTATCCCAAAACCTCTCTAAACAAATAAAACATAAGAACTGAACATAAGAACTAATTACACATGCAAATACAACGACTAAAGGTATGCTCCCTCTCCAAATCATGCAGGCATGAGTAACAAGATCTCATTCAGTTCCATTCTGTGTCATTTGAGCCATCGAGTCTGTGTCATCACGATCCTCTCTGTTCATATTTGAATGACTCCTCCTCTGATAGCAGCGATCTGAATCCTAATACGATTGTTTGAGGATTCCATGATGCTGGACAACATACTACATAATTTCCAATGAAGTCATCTGATCCAGGAAAGCTATTGTGTTTTTAGCCAGTTAGCACATTATGTGCTGTGTGAACACTGTGCTTCATGTGGATTACCTAATGATCTATGCATCCGATTATGTTGTGTGTGGACTCATTTTAATGGGAATCCCCTCCTCTAAGAAATAATATATGATAGTTATGTTCCGTTTATTTTTGCTGAAGTTATAAGTGAAAACGCACTTTATTAGGAACACTATGGGCCCATCTGCCTCAAGGTTCTACATGTTGTGCATTCTGAGATGCTATTCTGATCACTACAATTGTACAGAGTGGTTATCTGAGTTACTGTAGCCTGTCTGTCAGCTCGAACCAGTCTGGCCATTCTCGGTTGACCTCTCTGATCAACAAGGCATCCGTCCACAGAAATGTAAGCACAGCGTAGTTCTAGTGGAAAGACTTGCAGATGTACATCATCGCACCATTAGCTAGGTAACTCCTAGCCAACCACATGTAAGCCATTGCTTTATAAGTCTGCTCCCAATCTATCACATTGCTGTTTCACTGTGCTAATACGGCAACCTCCACCACCCCACCGCCACCACAAGAGTCCCGTCCTGCATGGGGGTAGGCTCCTCGCCCCTGCCTCCTATCTCCGGCAGGATCTGATGGTTCTGAGTACAACTTCTTCGGATTGCCAGACGGGGCTAATACCAAAGAGAGATATTACATTCCTGTTTTATATTCATCAAATAAATGTAATCTAAAACTTTATTAAAATCTGCAAGTCTTCCTGATAGAACTGCTCCTCACTGGATGTTTTTTGTTTTCTGAGCAAACTCTAGAGACTGTTGTGCATTAAAATCCCAGGAGATCAGCAGTTACAGAAACACTCAAACCAGCCTGTCTGGTGGAGGGAAAACAATTTTTACTAAAATATAAAAAATATGAAATATAAATACTTATAAGTATGATATATGAATCATTTTTAAACTGATTCTCATAACACTTTTTTCTTCTTTAGGAACTTTAATTGTAAAATAAAAAGTGCATTAAAATCATCACAATTCTCACAATGTTGCTTAATTTTATATTGTAAAATCATTGCTCACACATAGTGAATATACAAACATATCACAAAGCTCTTTGTTCTTTATCCAAATGTGAAGTTTCGACTATGATTCAGAGATGCAAAACCTTATGTTCTACCCTACTGACAAGAGAAAACCGTGTCAAATATGAGAGCGCATATGCTAAGCCATTTATTAGGCTGAGGGTCTTTGCATAAGGGACAAATTTAAGCTTGTATACGGTTTCTGGCATGTCTGACCTTACAACAGCTATCCAGCTTGAGAGTCTATTGTGATCAGGTTTCAGCAAGTCTAAGAAACACTTTGTCTTTCACACAATACACAAATGCAAGCATATACAAAAAGGGTTATTCAGATATACACACAGGAATACTGGCTGGGATTTGTGCATCCCAAGTGTCAAATGAGACGGAGTTCAGGACTGAAGCTATTGTCCTCTGTACGGCCAGTGTGCCCAGCCATCGCATGTAACCAAGCACCTGCGCCTCCCTGCCTGGCACTCCGCCACCAGCCCCTACCTTGCCGTTGCCCAGGAAATGGCGTAGCAACTGTCTCTCATTCGAAATATTTAAGCCGCTCTATATTTATGTAAATGCACTGTCTAATTCTCTTATTTTTAAATGTTAATGTACAGTTTCCAAGCATCATCACAATATAAGCAGTGAATTTTCTCTAAATTATTGAGCTTGATCACACTAATTAGGAACTCCTTGGATTTAAATTTTTGCTTAACTTAACATAAGGGATTGAGAATTGAAAATTGACTAATTCAGAGACATATTTTGAACTTATTACATAAACATTCTTTTAAAAATACTGGAACCAAATTATTTTCATGACTTTCAGGTCTGTTAACAATTCTTGAACATCTGCATTCTTGTCAGACACACAAATCAATGCCTCTTAAGAGCCGGTTCTTTTGAAAGAATCGGTCAAAATGGCTCACAGTTGAGTCTTTAACTCATTAAGCACACATTTTAACACCGATTATGCTTAATAAACTGACAACATGTAAGATCATGAACATGCCTTAAGCGTTTTTTTATTTATTGGGGGAAGGTCCAAAACATTTGTTTTTTGTTTTTATTCACTACACCACATTGCATGTAAACACCTTTACCGGCATTCTTACCAGCTTATCTAATGTGCGCAAATGTTGTGTGCATGACTGTTTACGTTTTGACGTAAAAAACAGAGAATAATCCAATGATTTCAAATCTCATGTAAACATGTTTATTTGGCGTTTTCAGATTTGTAATAAACTGGTTTTTAATAGTTATCAGCATATTGGTGTGCATGTAAACACTCATTGAGCATGTTTACGTGCATGACCTTACACGATTATGCTTAATAAGCTGATACAACACTCTCACGGCTAAATCGTCAGGATTCATACGACTTTTCTAAATTTAGCTTATTCTTATAATATCGTGTGACTGCACTCGTTTGAATCCCTACAACTTTCACTACAGCCAATGGCGTCGCTGGACATCGCTTCCATCTAATACGTGACAATTACTTGCTTCTGTCATGCACAACAGCTTCCTATTATGTTTACACACTCTACTGATTGGTTAAGTTTAGATAAGGGGTTTAAGTAAGGGCATAATATTAATAAGTATGTCCTTAACGCCTTGTGCACGGAACTCACGCTTCCGCATTAGACATCTGGGAATTTGTACGTGATGAAGTCGTATGAGTTTATGCGAACAACATCATGAGAGACCATACGAAATAGCCAACTCATGAGATCGGGTTGGCTAATAACGTATTAGGTCATGTAAAAGCCTTAAACGGTTTTCTTTTATTGGGGTAAGGACATAAACGTTTTAAGCATAAACCAATTGATACATGTAGATTTTTGCCAGTTACTCCATTTTGCATTGCATGTAAACACTTTGACTGGCGAACTTAGCAGCTAATCTAATGTGTGCAAGTGTTGTGCATATGCCTGTTTACTGTTGATGTCAAAAAGCAGAGAATGTAAAAGTGTAGCTATCCGTGTATTGGATTAGCCCACATGAAAACACACTCACTCACCGAATTAGTCATGAGTTATCGGTCATCAATTATATAAAATTAAGTTAAGGATACACATTCACAATAGTTATATTTTAATAAATGGTACTTTAAAAAATATATATATATATATATAACCAATATAAAACTTTTTAAACAAATATTATATATGGTATAATATTGTTGTTAGTATTAATTATTTGGTGCTTCCTCAGAAGTACAAATTAAACAATACTAGAACTGTTAAGGAACCAGAAATGTTAAATGAAATCTGAGTTGAATTGGAACTAGAATCGTTAAATTCCTTTAGTTCCTTTACTAAAACAAAATACAGCAGTATGACTGAAATGCATGGAGAAGCACTCAAAACAATAGCAAGGGTCTTCACATCACTCACCTGATGCAGGGTGATCAACACATTTGTCGCAGGAGTATGTCCTCCTGTCGCCATGGGGACAGGGAGAGGCACCGCAGTGGGAACACGGGGGGATCTGGGATCAGCCCTTCTCTTTCACGGCTGGATTTCCAGTCAGCCTGTGGGGTGGCATAACCTGAAATGAAGAGGACAGAGGGCAGACAGAGCAGGATCATGACAGTACAAGCCCCCCCCCGATGGACGCCTCTTGTCATCCACACAAGGCAGGAGCAATGGACTGGACCAAGGAGTGGGAAGGGGACCAGGAGGGCAGAAGACAGATCTAGGAGGGGGTGGGTGGGGGAAACCAGGGGAACAGAATGGACCAAGTGAAAGAGCAGATTACAGACCAGGGAGGGTGGGTGGGGGATCCCAGGAATTTGGTCTGGGCAGTGTTGGAGACCTAGAGAAGCCAGGCGGACCAGGGGACCAGAACACAAATGGAGAACCCAGAGGCCAGGATGGACCGGGAGGCCAGGGCAGAGCCAGAGGGGAACCCAGTGACCAGGGCAATGTCCGAGCAGTTGGGGTCTGCACAGGATAATCCTCAGCCACTGGGAAGATGTGGTCAGCGGCAGCTGCTGGGCAGAGGTCAGATGGGTTAGTGGGAGCCGCTGGACATCGGGTGAGGTCAGAGTCGGCAGAGGGCAGGTCAGACTGGGCAGAAGCCCCAGAGAGCTGGACAGACCGGGCAGAGCCAGAGAGGAACCCAGAGACCAGGGCAAGGTCCGAGCAGCTGGGGTCTGTGCAGGATAATCCTCAGCCACAGGGCAGCGGGTGAGGTCAGTGATGGCTGCTGGGCAGAGGTCAGATGGGTTAGTGGGAGCTGCTTGGCAGCGGGTGAGGTCAGTGGTGGCTGCTGGGCAGAGGTCAGATAGGTTAGTGGGAGCCGCTGGGCAGCGGGTGAGCTCAGAAGCAGCACAGGGCAGGTCACACCTGACAGAGGCCTCAGAGGGCAGGTCAGACCGGGCAGGGGCTCCGGCAGCTGCTGGGCAGAGGTCAGATAGGTTAGTGGGAGCCGCTAGGCAGAGGGTGAGGTCAAAGGCGGCACAGGGCAGGTCAGACCGGGCAGGGGCCCCGGTGGCCACTGGGCAGAGGTCAAATGGGTTAGTGGGAGCCGCTGGGCAGCGGGTGAGGTCAGAGGCAGCACAGGGCAGGTCAGACCAGGCAGGGGCCGGGTCAGGTTGGATGGCGGCCGCTGGACACTGGACGGACTTAGTATTGACTGCAGAGAGCTGGACACGTTTAGGCTGCTGGTGAGGGGTCAGAGTGGGCGATGGCCGCTGACCACTGGGGGGGCCACAGGGGACTGGACAGGCTCGTCGACGGCCAAGGAGGAAGAGACATTAGTGGCTGCCCAGGGGCGCTGCAGCTGATTCTGACGCAGGGACCGCTCTCCTCTTCCTCTTCTTGTGGATGGAAAGAGCAGCTCCACTGCCTCCTGGTGTTCAGCGATAAGCTTGGCCACAGCAGCCGGTCTCTTCTTCCTCAGAGAGGTAGGACGAGCGGCCACAGGGTCCACTGCTGGTGAGGGAGTATCGCTGTCCTCGGGTTAAGATGAAGGAAGGAAGTCCTCTGAGGCACATGCTGAGATAAACTCATCCCACTTCATGGCCAGCTTGATTGTAGCAGCATGACTTCCTCCTTCACCCTTCTCTGGGACAAAAGATTTGATGGGTTCATTCAGACCAGCTCTAAAGAGTTGTATAAGGCTGGCCTGATTGTAACCCAGACCCAAGGACAGCACCAGAAACTCTAACACATACCCCCTCACCGACTTGTCCTCCTGTCAAAGATCAAACAGCTTCTCGGACTGCTTGGCTTGATGTCTAGCGGGAGGACGTGAACAAAAAGAAATCATTCCTGCTGGGTCCCGTGTGGTTCGGATCGTTATGTCACAAGTTTTGCAGGAAATGGGACCCAAACACAAGGAATGCAAAAAGTTCATCTTTATTAAATCAAAATACAAACAGGAAACAAAAAACACTCACGAGGGAGGAAAACCAGTAAGGTAAAACAGAAACAAAACTGATCAAAGACCCGACACAGACCAACTGACTCAACATAGCATACAAAACTATCCGAAAAACACAAGAGGAAAGGGAGCACAATATATACAGACTGAACACATGAGGAACAGGTGCAGACAATCAACATAACGAGGACTAGGTTAGGGGTGAGGCCAGAGGAAACGAGAGGGCGGAGTTGGGAGGAAAACCAGGAAACAAACACAGATTGAACAATGTGCACATACACACAACAAACACACACAGACAGAAAACTGACAGGGACCAGAGGGCAGACAGAGTGGGATCATGACAGTGACTTTTTTATATCAGTGGAAACCATATAAAAACATATATTTCAAATATGTGTTTTACATATATAGCCATACACTGTATCAGCAAATACATACATATTAAGATATTTATTGAATATCATCAAAAGTTTGAAAAATATAAAATAGAATTATGTCTAGTAATATGGCTCAACCCTATTATGATAGAAAACAAACTCTCACACACACAAACAGATGGAATACTCACGAAAAGGTCAAGTTCTGACAAAAAAAAAAAAAAACTCCAGTTGAGCACATGTGTGATTATCTCTAATCCAAGACCAACACTTACACACACATACACACACACACACACACACACACACTGATATTACCTACACATAAACTTATACTCACGTTAAAACATCAGCACAGACAGTCTTCTCCTATCATTGTTCGTATCCTTATAGAAATAGTTCACCCAAACATGCAATAATCAACTTACCCTCATTTCATTCCAAACCCATAGTTATCATAGGCCCTATGACAAAGCAATTCCATAGTCATAAGGGTTTGGAACAACACGAGGATGAGTAAATGAGGACACAATTCGAATTTTTGGGTGAAATATTCCTTCATGTCAATCTTTGACTGGAAACTGTGTACAGTATGTGTGTGAGCATATGTGTCTGTACTCGTTTTTCTGTGATGAGTGAGTTCAACATCTACTGCAGGTAATTTATGCCCCTTCTCTTCTAAATAATTGTGTATTGGACTTGTCGTGTCCGCATTTGAGCATTTCCACTGTCTACATGATAAACAGCTCTAATGGGGAGCTGGCGCTGTTGATGACTCATTTCTTGAGGTTGCGTAGTCACTGTAGCAGCTACTGCAGACGCCATAGACATTTGCTGCATGTTACCAGCAAGAAATGAGCACTCAGACCAAAGCATCACATTTATGCAATATAAACCGCACACTGTTAGATATCGTTTTAATATCATCCTTCTGGAATCAGTTTCATGATGGCCTAATAAATGTCAGTAGCATTTCACTTCAAGTGCAGTAGAGCATCTAGACTCTTTTGTCTTTCCCCTGAAAGATCACAATTCTGCTGCCTTGGAAAGATTATGACTGAATCGATACAAACCTCAGTGGTAATGCCTATATATATGGCCAAAAAGATGTTAAAGGTATAGTTCACCCAAAAATGAAAATTATCTCACCATTTACTCACCCTCATGCATCCCAGATGTGTATGACTTTCTTTCTTCTGCTGAACACAAACAAAGATTTTTAGAAGAATACCTCAGATCTGTAGGTCCATATAATGCAAGGGAATGGCGATCAGGCCTTTGAAGCTCCAAAAAGGAGATAAAGTCAACATAAAAGTGATCTATCAGACTCCAGTGGTTTAATAGATGTCTTCAGAACCAATCCAGTTGTTTTTGGGTGAGAACAATCAAGCTTGAAATCATGATCCTGCCTACAGACTGCAATAGCAAGATGTACAATGAAAAATGAGTTATATTTTGGTCTGTTCTCATCCAAAACGAACTGGACCGCTTACATTTACTAAACCACTGGAGTCTGATGGATTATATTTATGCTGACTTTATCTGCTTTTTGGAGCTTCACAGACCAGATCACCGATCACTTGCATTGTATGGACCTACAGAGCTGAGATATTCTTCTAAAAAAATTTGTTTGTGTTCTGCAGAAGAAAGAAAGTTATACACTTCTTAGATGGCATGATGGTGAGTAAATGATGACAGAATTTTCATTTTTGGGTGAACTAACCCTTTAAATAAACCAGGATTCATTTGATTGATAGAACACAATTAAATAAATGTTTACAAACAACTGTGATGATGTGGGTGTGGCCGAGCGACGTCTGTGGAGAGCGAGGCTGGTAGAGAAAGAGCAGTAAGGATTGACACATGTGGGAAATCACCTCTAACAGCTGTTTTGTGTTGCAGTGAGAGCTGGAGGGGGTTAAAAGGGCAGTCCAAACTGCCGGAGGAGAGAGATCTTTGTGTGTGTAACACTGAAAAGTGTGATAATAAAACTTACGTTGGATTGTTTATCCGGCTCCTGTTTCTTACATCACGAGAGAACGAGTGAACTATCACAAACTGTTAAAAAGGCATTATTTACCAATTTGTTTTGCTTTCAATGCTAAATCAATTCATTTGGGGATTTTCATCCCCTTGCACACACTGCCATCACATACGTGCACAGCAGGAAGTAGCCAATCCGACATATTTATAGAGCAGCAGCAGCAGACTATTTAATTGAATGATTCACTTGACTTCTGCAAATAACCCAAGTGGAAAACTGCTATTAATATACCAGTGCATGCTCAGGGCATCATGGGGAAAATAGTAGTCGATGCTCACCTTGGAAAGCAACATGACCCCCATACTTGTAAACACTTCTGGAATTTCTGACCCATAATTGCCTTGAACAATATTCCTCAGGGCTCAACAATAAGGATGACCAGATGGCCAGGGCTAGTTGACCGAACTGTGACTTCAATTCTGCATTTCTACATTCTACATCAAAGACCGGTACTAGGATGTGATCTTTGGGGGGGGGGGCATCGGCCATGACTACATCTTACATTTGCAGATCATGTACATGTATTTTTATGCTTTACAGACTTAAACATTTAAATTTGTGTCATGTATTGAACGTGTTTAGCCCGTTCCGCTAACAAAATTTTGAGAATTATGTGATTAATTATTATATTGCCCTACAAAGGCTAAAGGCTTTGGAGTTTTTTTTTAATTTTCCCGCCAAATGTGGATTATCAAATTTCAACACTCTGTTTTCACTGAATCTGAACATAGTTAACCAAATCTGTCTGTTACATGACAGATCAAAGTCTAAGAGAGTTTTTTGGTCATAATGCAAATTTGACAAAAAAGTGTAGTAAAATGCATTTTGTCTTTCCACTAAAGTATTATTATGGTGGCTTGACAAAGACAAAATAGTGTTATTCTACAGATTTGGTTAGGGTTTTTAAAAAATCCCTAAACCAAGACCAAAATTTTTGACTGTAAGCTACATCCACTCAACTTGGCACAGACCTTCAGGCTGTTCTGACTCAGAATTTGGGTTATTGCACAGTGGAAGATCAAAATATCCCCAAAACCCCATAGACATACAGGTGCATCTCAATAAATTAGAATGTCGTGGAAAAGTTCATTTATTTCAGTAATTCAACTCAAATTGTGAAACTCGTGTATTAAATAAATTCAATGCACACAGACTGAAGTAGTTTAAGTCTTTGGTTCTTTTAATTGTGATGATTTTGGCTCACATTTAACAAAAACCCACCAATTCACTATCTCAAAAAATTAGAATACATCATAAGACCAATAAAAAAAACATTTTTAGTGAATTGTTGGCCTTCTGGAAAGTATGTTCATTTACTGTATATGTACTCAATACTTGGTAGGGGCTCCTATTGCTTTAATTACTGCCTCAATTCGGCGTGGCATGGAGGTGATCAGTTTGTGGCACTGCTGAGAAGGTATGGAAGCCCAGGTTTCTTTGACAGTGGCCTTCAGCTCATCTGCATTTTTTGGTCTCTTGTTTCTCATTTTCCTCTTGACAATACCCCATAGATTCTCTATTGGGTTCAGGTCTGGTGAGTTTGCTGGCCAGTCAAGCACACCAACACCATGGTCATTTAACCAACTTTTGGTGCTTTTGGCAGTGTGGGCAGGTGCCAAATCCTGCTGGAAAATGAAATCAGCATCTTTAAAAAGCTGGTCAGCAGAAGGAAGCATGAAGTGCTCCAAAATTTCTTGGTAAAAGGGTGCAGTGGCTTTGGTTTTCAAAAAACACAATGGACCAACACCAGCAGATGACATTGCACCCCAAATCATCACAGACTGTGGAAACGTAACACTGGACTTCAAGCAACTTGGGATATGAGCTTCTCCACCCTTCCTTCAGACTCTAGGACCTTGGTTTCCAAATGAAATACAAAACTTGCTCTCATCTGAAAAGAGGACTTTGGAACACTGGGCAACAGTCCAGTTCTTCTTTCCTTAGCCCAGGTAAGACGCCTCTGACGTTGTCTGTGGTTCAGGAGTGGCTTAACAAGAGGAATACGACAACTGTAGCCAAATTCCTTGACATGCCTTGACCCCAGCCTCAGTCCATTCCTTGTGAAGTTCACCCAAATTCTTGAATCGATTTTGCTGGACAATAATAAGGCTGCGGTTCTCTCGGTTGGTTGTGCATCTTTTTCTTCAACACGTTTTCCTTCCACTCAACTTTCTGTTAACATGCTTGGATACAGCACTCTGTGAACAGCCAGCTTCTTTGGCAATGAATGTTTGTGGCTTACCCTCCTTGTGAAGGGTGTCAATGATTGTCTTCTGGACAACTGTCAGATCAGCAGTCTTCCCCATGATTGTGTAGCCTAGTGAACCAAACTGAGAGACCATTTTGAAGGCTCAGGAAACCTTTGCAGGTGTTTTGAGCTGATTAGCTGATTGGCATGTCAAAATATTCTAATTTTTTGAGATAGTGAATTGGTGGGTTTTTGTTAAATGTGAGCCAAAATCATCACAATTAAAAGAACCAAAGACTTAAACTACTTCAGTCTGTGTGCATTGAATTTATTTAATACACGAGTTTCACAATTTGAGTTGAATTACTGAAATAAATGAACTTTTCCACGACATTCTAATTTATTGAGATGCACCTGTATATTTATGGAATGATCAAATGGGCCAAGGCTATTCAAATTCCAATTGTTGAAAAAATCTATCTATCCTTTAAACTAAAACAAATTTTTAGATAAGGCTTTGTCAAGCCAACATCAAAGTTTGTCTTGACAAACTTTATCTATCTAGTTGCAAATTAAAAACCTTCTAAATTATTTGTAGTCAACAGATGTTCAGGTTGTTGTCCTACAACCAAGAAGACAATTAGCATTTACAAGCCATGGGTTCCCATTGCAATTTCCTATGGGTTTTTATAATGCAGTTTTGGATATATGAGTAAAATAAGGCCTGTGGTTCAAATTACTTGAAGAGACTGTAACGATTGGGATTTACAACATAAATTGCACACAGTCATACCTCAAACATGACTTTTGAATCAACAGGCCTTATTTAGCAAATTTTTACAAAACAAAGGCAGCTTTACAATTCACATTTGAGTAATGACTGTGTAATTTATGTTGCAGAACAAAACGGGAAATTCTTTTCATGTAATTTTAACAACAGACCTTATTTTACTCATAAGTCCTAAGTAAATCATGTTATTTTCCAGTTATCTGGAAATTTCTAATGGAATTATCCTTCTGGGTTGACCTATAAATTGCTATAAATTACAGCTGAGCATCTCTATTGTAAAGAAAAATTTACGTTATATAAAAAATAGACATATTTTTTCACACTTTTGAAATGTTTCTGAAATTGTTGCTAAATATAATTATTTATTTATTTTTTGTGGTGGGGCAACAAAAAATACTGAACTACTGGCCCCACTGGGCCAGCAGAAAAACTCCTTATTGTTGAGCCCAGTTCTTGCCTGAGGGACAATTTCCTCACATATCTTTAGTCACTGTTGTCCTCCAGCCTCAAGTCAAGTTAACTCAGCCTCATTTCAAGATGAAACCAACAGACACATGCATCCTTTCAATAGCTGACCCTGTCTTTGACGAGCACTCACCATTCACTTCCTCTTCCTATTACCGAGACATCAAAGAACCACAAATGATTTATGAGCTGTACTTGCACATGGAGTCGCATTTGTAAGCAGAGATGGTCACTTCATGTACCCTGAAGCTAGGCCTGTTGTTTTAGTACATAAAAGCGTGATCGTGATTATTTCATTTTAATCACTATTATTTGAAATAACTGCAATGATTGTACACTAAATACCAATCACATATTGCCATTAAAATAAGGGAATTTTAAGCAAATATAGAAATGCAACACATAAGGAGATGTTAGGCTAAATGTTAGCCTCAGTCACCATGCACTTTTATTGTATGGAGTGAAAAAAAGATGAATGGTGACTGAGGTGAAACAACATGAAGGTGAGTAAATGATGATAGAATTTACATTTTTTGGGTGAACTAGGCTATTTCTTTAAGATGGGACAGAAAAGGCATTTTAACATCAACGTTTTTTTAGACAATCTAACCGAGATGACACCATCATGTTGTGACATCCACTTGTAAAGGCTCAACAAACAGGATTTAAATAAATGTACACTTGTGTTAAAATCTAGATTCACCTCTTAAAGGGGCCATCATTGTAGATCCATGAATCCATTAATGGATTCACAAATGGAAATATGCTTTCTCTATACCAGAGAACGTGTGGCTCACATTAGGATCTTTACTAATAAGTGTGCTTCAGGGGCAGTAGGTAAATTATGAACTGTAATAGCCTCTTATCTGTAACAACTAGGTACACAAAGCATTAGTTGATAAAGCTAATGACTTCTGGGGCCTTGTATTCTATAGAAACTAACTGCATCTAGCTTTGTTACCATGAATGCCTCCACCTTTTACATCTCCTTCATAAGTCAGGTTTTCATCCAAGAAAAAAAAATTGGAATATCCCAAAAAAACATTAGCGAATAAAGCAGCGTTTCCATCCCATGTGTTCAAGAGAACAAAATTGTCACTTCTGCAGAAATTGTCACAAAATGAATGGATGTTTCGAATTTTTTTTTGTGGCATACAGTTCATTATGTTGCAAATTTAATGGATGCGAAAAATAAAAAATATTGCAAAACCAGTTTTTGAAAATAGCAGCGTTTTCATCAAATGTTTAAAAAAGAGAACAAAATTGTCACTTCCACGTCAGCTGGCGCATAACAATGCTGCAGAATAATTTGCATGGCATTTATATTCATTTGCAAAAGTTATGCATGTAAAAAAAAAGAAATTATATATATTGCAAAAACAATTTGTGAATAAAGCAGCTTTTCCATCCTATGTGTTCAAGAAAAAGAAAATAATTGTGGAAATTAGCACAAAATAAATGGAAATAGAAGTTGTAGCCAATAGGGAAGCCACTTTGGCTCTTTTATTAAATGTAATAGATTACTTGCAGTTTAGAGCATGCAGACAATGGTGACAGTGACAGATGCCTTATTTCTGTGAGCACCAATGTGTCAGACAGTTCTGGAAGTTAACAGTAGCCAATTATTTTGATGACAGGCTTTGGATCCGGCATTTCAAAATGACCATAGAGACAGGGATATGCTATTATATTAGCTGGTTAGTCCAGTTATGAGCTAATTATTTTGATGCACATCCAGGAATCTATTCAGTAAATGTGTTTCCATCATAGTATATGTGCATGTCTTCTTACCAAATGAAAAATATATTCACCTAAAGGGAGCGTATTTTGGAAATTTTATTTGCATCTCGGTTTCCATTCAGCATTTTTTAAAGGACCCAAATTTCACATAGAAATACAAGGATGGAAAACCTGCTATAGTCGGTAAAAATTTGGACGTGGAGATGTCAGTTTACAAACCGAGCAGAGGCTTAGTTCCAGTTTTGGGACAATGAGCTCAAAATGTAGAAATGTGTGGCGAGTTAAGACCCTTAATGCAAAGGCAATTCTGCTTGTTAGCCTGTCTTCAGCTGTCTCTGGGCCTGGGTTTTACTACGGTGTTGTTCCACAGAGAACTTTGATTGTCTAAATAGTGTTCATCCAAAGGCTAATCACAGGCATCCCTCAGCTCCAACGTGCTCTAAATAAAGACATCCCAATGCACACAGCATAGACTCTCTGGAGCCCCAAGTTTGACGTTCAGAAACTACTTTGGAAATTAAAAACTAGCTGATATTGTAACTATCCACTGTCTTCTAGGTCATTGTTGTTATGTTTGTTTAAAAAAAAAATATTTCGATGTTAAAATACGTTCTGCTATCCCAGCTTAAAGAAATATTCCGGGTTCAATACAAGTTAAGGTCAGTTCACAGCATTTGTGGCATATCGTTGATTACTGCAAAATTTCGACTAGTTCCTTATTAAAAAAAAAAAAAAAAAAAAAAAAAAAAAAAAAACTGGGTTACACAGAGGCACTTACAGTAGAAATGAATTACTGTATATCTAAAGTATAAGTATAATGTAAACAGCTGTTTACTTTGTTAGCTCTGCAACTGTACTATTATTTCTATAATTAATTGGGTCTGTAATGAGGAACTTGGATCTAGTAGGCTCACATGTTTAAAGGGAAATTCTCCATTATAGAAACTTCTGTCACTTTAAGAACTTCATTGAGGTGCATCCTGGAGTGCTTTTTAAAAAGATTTGAAGGAGTTCCCATGTATGATGTCAACCTGTTGGCAGCTTCTTTTTTTTTTTTTTTGTGCGTAAAATCTTAGTTTTGCCAAGAAATTCATTCTTTATATAGTTTCTATCTTATGTGCTTTATTTTCGTGAGGGCACAAAGCGCAGCACTACACGCTAAGATCATGTGCAACGTCTTCTCCAATTTTCGTGAGAGTGCTAATTCTAAGCAAAATTTTCATGCCAGTGCAAAGAGGAAGCGCAAAGAGCAAGTGGGCATGGGTGGGAGTGTTTGCGATATCTGTGGGTGTAGGCATGCAAACTGTGGGCGTATTGTATGGTAATTAATTGGCGCAAAGTGAAATTTGCTATTTTCCTGAGAAATAGGTCATTGCACTAAGACATTTCAAAAGCAGGTCTTATCTCAGCGCAAAATCTAAAGTTAGTTCCTGCATTTGCAGTTTGATGATTCTACCAGCAGAAGGTAATAAAATTAATGTCCAAACTCTGAAAATATAGTGGATCATCAAATTATGTCCCTGACAATCACAAAAATTTGTGTTAAACTATCTATAGGTCATGATTTATTTTTTAAATTAATATTATTGTTATGTTTATATAGAGATCTAATTTGTATTGGTATTTTTCCACCTGTTGTCATAGAGTGATTTTTAAGTCACTAAAAAAAGGGCCAGTGGAAGACGTTGGAGAGAGTAAAATGTTTGGATTTGGTATGATTTTTTGACAACTTCGTTATTTTGATTATATTTTCGATTCGTTTGAAGTGTAATTTAAATGTAGAAATATTTCTGGTTTAATTTTTTCATGTTTCAATAAATGAATAAAAATTGTCAAAATTAAAAAAAATCGACCTGTAGAAGTAATGTGCGTGCCAATACAATCAATGTTAATACTAGCCATGATTTGTGTGTCAGAAGATGAAAATGATTAATAATACTTACATTCTTAATAATTTAATGGAGCCTACAAATCCTGACAAGAACCACATTTATCATGCATATAAAAGGAGCTTGTCACAGTCAAAAAAAAAAAAAAAACAATGGCTGACATTCAACAAGGGCGCAGAAGAATGCAAAAAAGGGGGAAATCCATATATCTATTCTTCTAATTCATTGCATACAGTCCATTTACACTACCAACTTCTTATGAATGTTCTGTCTTTGTTTATATTGCTGGTGCTTGTCAGGGAATGGACTATAATAAGATATAATAGGACGCAGAATTTATGTTAAATTGCACTTGACCCAGCCCATTAGCACTTTGCGTGCGTAATTTCGCCAAACCCACTTTCGCCTAGACTTAGCGCATGCTTGCACGAAAATACCAAAGCTTCATGGCCATGCCCACTGACTTTGCGTTTATGTATGACTTAAAGCATAGTGCTGTGCTTAGCGATAGCGCTCTTAAAATAGGGCCATATATTTGGCTACAAATCTTATTTCAAGTATTTAAGCATAATTTTCTAATCAAATGGTTAGAGACATAAATTCAGCTGTGTTACCAAACTTTTGACTGGTAATGTACATAAACACAATCTGCGTGAAGCAACACGTAGCTGATCCTGAATCCAAACGCATTGCACTACCCTTCCCCTGACAGTGCCTCGAAGAGTTTAAGAGCCTGTTTATATTGAATTGTCATGTTCTCAGCCTGCCTGAGCCACTGCTAACAGGTGTGATCACAGCACAGCAACTTCACATCACAGATTATTGCGATCCATCTCCACCTGTCAGCGATCAATTTAACACATGCCACAGTCAGAGCACATCTTCTACTGAGACTAGCCATGCAGAAGGGCACTTCATCATGTCACTTGTGACTAGGGATGAAAATGTAAAGAAATTTAATGATTCTGGTTCTGAAGCCAAGGCCATACTAGTTTGAGCATGCAAAATTATTTTGGTCAGGATATGATGTCACTTTCGATTGCTTCTGGTTTTAATCAATAATAAATCACATATAAAAAATAATATTATTCAAAATGTTAAAATATACCATCAACTGATTTTTCGGCAACAATCAAAACATGCAGCTTTGACATGTGTATTCCTTGTATTAAGCCAATAGGTCAGTGTGTGATCTTTCCATCTTCTATCTATTGGTCACACGTTTTCTTGTCATACAAATTCGAAGATCAGAGATTGCTAAACTTTCGTGCAGAGCGGAATGCAAAATCTGCGGTGCTCCTACATGTGATGCTAACAAAACAACTAGACACAGAGCAGCAGTAAACAAACATCTGTCTTGTGCATATTTACATCGAAAAACTATTAAAAAACAGTGCAGACTGATGCAAAAACGCGTTCGGTGTGAATGGTTACTTAGGATGTACAAACAAATACGGGAACAGCTTACATCACTGTTTTAAAACAAAGACAGACCTTATAAGATAAACATACCACTGGCTGGAGAGCTGGAAGTATTTGGTCAAGCAACAATTGAACCTCAAAGAGTGTATGCTGGGAAACTGCTGTAGATAAGCATTTATGTTTTGTTGGAAAGGTAACGTGATTTGGCGAAAACAGAAGCAATTTTCACGAAATGTGCCTGTAAGTGCTGTCAGTGCATCTGATTCACCCTGTTACCAACACAACACAAACTTACTCTCTTTATTTATATATATATATATATATATATATATATATATATATATATATATATATATATATATATGTATATATATAAACCCAGTCTTTGTTATTTGCACTTACATTAATTTTTAAAGGGCTAGTTCACCCAAAAATAAGAATTCTGTCGTTATTTTCTCACCTCTGAACATGAGGGTGGGTAAATGATGACAGAAGTAGTCTAAGACTAGGTAGACTACTTCGCGTTATACCTACCAGATCCCTGTAATCACGTTAAAGTCCTTCCTCGTACTGTGTACTTTTTTGTTAATACATGAATAACGTAAAGCAGTCCCGCACAATGATAACTGCACTAACATATAGTGATATACTGTAAACATTACTGCAAAATCTCTACAGTTTGATACATTTCTACCGTCACACAGTATGTACATTATACCAACCAACGCTACTGACAGGGTGATCATATATAATTGCGCTGTGACTTAAGCTTTTTTTAAACATTCATGTGGTATTTGTATTAATTTTGCCCTTGTTTGAAAAGAGCACATCTGCAGGTAGTCTTGCCCTACTTGAAGCGCTAAGCTGAGGTAAATGCATCCGTGTAACAGATGAGACCTAATTATAAATGACGCTTTGATCATTTATAGGACTCGCAGCAAGAGATGCTGAAGATGTTTCAGAAGAATCTTGACAATATAAATATATGTGGACTGCTGCAGCTGGGCTGGCAGCAGACAGCTGGCTCTTTAATACTTTGATGACTCAAGACTCAACACACACTCCGCCTTGTAAGGATTTAAAAAAATAGTAAGCCTAGTTATTTTTCTATTCTTTATATGATTACGTGGTTAGTTGCATTATTATTTGCATTTAGCCTTTTCCCCTGCTGTCCGCGCAACATGATTACACTGGAAATCGCTGGAAATTTTATATATATATATATATGTACAGTGATGTGGAAAAGTATTTGCCCCTTCATGATTTCTTCTATTTTTGTGTATTTTTCAAAAAAATAAAAAAATAAAAAACTCTGTCACAGCATCTCAATTGGGTTCAAGTCAGGACTTTGACTAGGCCACTCCAAAACTTTAATTTAGCTCCTTTTGAGCCATTCGGAGGTGGACTTACTCCTATGCTTTGGATCATTGTCTTGCTGCATAATCCAGTTGCGCTTGAGCTTCAACTCACGGACTGATGACTGGACGTTCTCCTTTAGGATTTTCTGGTAGAGAGCAGATTTCCCTCAATTACTGCAAGTCACCCTGGCCCTGAAGCAGGAAAACATTCCCACACCATCACACTACCACCACCATGCTTGACCGTAGGTATGATGTTCTTTCTGCAGTTCCTTGGATGTTGTCCTTGGTTTTTTTTTTGTGACCTTCTGGATGAGTCGTCGCTGTGCTCTTGGAGGAATTTTGGAAGGTCAGCCACTTCTGGGAAGGATCACTACTGTTCCAAGTTTTCTCCATTTGGAGATAATGGCTCTCAATGTGGTTCTTTGGAGTCCCAGAGCCTTTGAAATAGCTTTGTAACCCTTCCCAGACTGATGTATTTCAATCACCTTTTTCCTCATCATTTCTGGAATTTCTTTCGACCTTGGCATAGTGTGCTACTGGGTGAGACCTTTTAGCCAACTTCATGCTGCTGAAAAAGTTCTACTTAGGTGTTGATTTGATTGAACAGGGCTGTCGGTAATCAGGCCTGGGTGTGTCTAGTCCAACTGAACCCCATTATGAATGTAGTTTCATAGATTTGTGGATTTAGTAACTAAGGGGGCAAATACTTTTTCCACACATGCCCAGTTGGTATTGGATAGCTTCAATAAATAACATTATAATTTAAAAACTGTATTTTGTGTTTACTCAGATTGCCTTTGTTTTATGTTAGATTTTGTTTGAATTTTTGAAACAATTTAGTATGAGATATACACAAAAACAGAAGAAATCAGGATGGGGCAAATCATTTTTCACAGCACTGTATATACTTTCTGATTACAGAATTCAATAATATCACCTGGTAGTTATATATGTATGATATATGTAATTAGGGTGATATTCCCTTACAAAAATGAACCATGGTTTTACTACAGTAACCATAGTTACAAATACCATGGTATTTGGAGTAAAACCATAGTTAACTACAAAATTAACCATGGACACTAAAGTCATAGTTACAACAATATTACTATAGTAAAACTATGGTTTCTGCCACAAAAAAAAAAAAAAAAAAAAAAACATGATTACTACAGTGTTCCTAAAGTAAAACCATGGTTCCAAGGGGTAGACAAATAAAGTGGCAACTAGCGCTGCAACTAGCGATTATTCTGATAATCGATTAATCTAACGATTATTAGAACGATTATTCGCCTATTCTGCGACAGAGTATGCATCAGCCGGGTGCAGTTTCAATCTCTTCCCCTTAAATCAGGAAGGGGACATTCGCACAACTCATAGAAGAGGCGATGACCGCACAGAGAAATGCCATTTTCGGAGTTTGTAGTTATTTACATGATCTGCTTCCGTGTTATTTGAACTTTAACAAAGCTATAACGCATTAAATATAACTGCACTAAAGATGCAACTCTTTCCTTTAAAGAGCTCCGGCTCCGCTTATTCCACAACAAAAGTGCTTCTGCATTTACTTATTTGGTATTTTTGTATAATTCCCTCATACTTTGCGATTTACATCACCTGAAGCTGTGAAAGTTTAGAGTGCATCTGGACTGTGAGCTGTGAAATTCTTCCTCTCCTCAGTCAGGCACGTTATATGAGATCAAACGACTATTCGGCAATGGAAATTTTTATTGTCGACATTGTCGATAACGTCGACTAATCGTTTCAGCCCTAGTAACAACTTTAAATTGAAAATACATTTACACTTGATATACTTTTTAATCGAAATATAATGATAAACAGCGGCAATTAACACATTTTTTTCACTTCAAAAATGCTACACCGCTACTCGTTGGAAAATGTAGTACATTACTGGAAAAGCTACACTATTGTGAAAATAGCTGAGCTACTGTCACGCTACCGAAAAATTTAAAGTTTAGTTTAGCTTTTAGTTTAATACTCCCCAACACTGATGTGGCTAATATTGATGCCCTTGAAAATCGCCCGTGTTGTGCCTTTGAAGTCGCATCCTTTTTGATGTCCGGCTACAGAGAGAGATTACATTTCACAGAAGTAAGATAAATAACGTTGTTTTAGTCTCAATACCATTATAGTTAGGGTTAAGTTTGGGGTTTGGGCTAGGACCAGGACTGTATTAAAATAATTATTACTCAAATGTTGCCAAAAACATACTGTGCTTTTCACGTCACATCAATTTAAAGAGGCAAAGCCCGGTTTACAGTGTACTATTTTGGCCACGATTTTGCAGTAAAGACATAGAAAAGCATACCGATTTTAACAGAAAAAAAATATTCGACCTCCTGTCGCTAATTTTATAATGAGATCTGTCTGGTCTGCTACCCTATCAGAACAAACCTGCGACCCTAAAAGTTATACAGTTTATAAAAGTTTTGGGTCACGACCCTCAAGTTATAACCACTGGCATACTGTACACACTACATCTTATGAATCTATAATACCATACTAGCACAAATCTAGACAGCAGGATGTTGTCCCACAATGGCTCTGGTGGGCTCCACCTCTTTAGGGAGTATCTATCATTTTCAGCCTACATAGCATGATCCACAAGGTCCTGTCCGTCGATGTATGGATCTATAATTGTATATGTGCGTGGGCAGCAGAAACAATGTAGAGGGCACATCTGCACAGATCTAACACTTCCAAGGAGACTGGAGAAAACTTAACACTTGATGTTCCCAACAGGCTGCATTACATGGGTACCATTCATTTGAGGTGGTTGAGGAAATTACAGTCCGAACCACACTGAAGAAAGGGTTTATCAGAATAAGGCTGTGGCAGTTTCTTGCCACACCAGTACCTATTGATTATTATTTCATTGGTTTATATTGAAGAATAAAATCTAAAATTACAGTACATTCAGTCTGCAACTTATGCAATAATATCAGGTTCCTTATTTTCTTTTGTTTCTTCTTTACTTCTCAGACAAGCATGACTTGTTCTCTAGGTAAGCTACAATACATCCATGTGACCTGTGTTACATTCGCGTTCACTTAAGTAAGCATCTAAAAACATAGAATGGAATTAATCAGCTTATTTTCTAGCAGTGATTTGTATGTTGGTTTCAAATACCTACAGTAGTTTAAAACTGTCATCAAATAGTATAATTTTCAAAATTAAATTCCAGTTTCATCATAATTTTGTAATGATGAACACAATAAAACCACAATGGCTAAGACAATTCTCAACTATGTTATGAAGGTAGATCGTAAACCAAAGGTTGAAAGGCCTTTGCAGAACAAGGACATTTTTCATTGATGTCAAGTTGTGGCAGGTTGTCACATGTAATTTAAATGTTGTAATTTTACAACTGATTAATTTCAGCATATGCTGGTCAGAACAATGGTTTCATATTTTGTTTATTATCTTGAATATTTTGCTGTTTAATAAATTGTTTTGTGCTTCATGATTGCTATTAATTGTTAATAATGGAATGTTCTACTGCATTTGACAACTTATCCCATCTAGTGTAACAACATGCAGACTATCGGGGCATGTTGTCACACGTGTTAAACGAACTGCATCTTTCTATATGTGAACTTGACTTTGAAAAATAAACCCTTAAAATTATTCTCTGACTTGACATCTTAGGAAGGAGACTTGGCAAAATTTAAGTATTGATGCCTTTAAAATGAATGTAATGTCATTTATATTCTCTTATAATGCTTTCGTTGTATTTAGTACTCAATTAATAAGGTTGCATGCATGCTCAGGATGACTGGCTCCAGTAACCTACTTCAGCATCGTTTAAGCGTTAACCCTTTCCAGTGCACACTCGTCAAACTCGCTGCCCTTTGTAAATAGACTACTCGCTATTCTGCTTCTGAATATCTCTTGTTCTTATAAACACAGATCTCCAGAACGTTTTTGCACACAGAGGATATAAACCGCTATTGATCCATTTTAATTATGCAACCCTTTACAGGCATCTTCCAAATGCTTCACCTCCCTACACGCATCTAAGCATCTTCCCCGCGATATCCGATTGTCACTGTTTTTCGCACACATGTCGGCTTTGTTATTCACCACGCCACCCCTGCTATCATCATATCCATTGGGAAATTGGTTTGTGCCATAGGCTCTGAAGGAAGGCGCGCCTCCACGAATCCACAGTAGTCAAGTTGTTACCCGCCGCTTTCCCTCATTGTGAAACATGCCGAACATGTGTGACGCGCCTGCATGGACACCCTCATCAGCACCTGGACAGAGTCGCAATGGCCTACCTGTGTGTTCGGAGAGGTGTCCAAGCGGAATGAGAGTGAACCAGAGCGGTTAGAGCGCGCGGCGGCCGTGCTGATCCATAGTGAAAGCGCTCCAGCTGCTCTACCTCTACCTCTCTCTCTCTCTCTCTCTCTCTCTCTCTTTCTTTCTCGGTCTCTCTCTCATCCGCGAGTGATGCTCTCACCAGCCACTAGATGATGCTGAGGGGTGGGCGCTTTACGGGTGCATTACACGATCCCCAGTTCACCCATTAGTGGTGTTTACCAAACAAAGAACCACTACTGCTAGAATCCACATTTCATATATATATGAAAATTATACTATTTGATGAAAGTTTTAAACTACAGAAGGTATTTGAAAACAACATGCAAATCACAGACAACAAGCTGATTAATTCCATTCTATGTTTTTAGATGCTTACTTAAGTGAACACGAATGTAACACAGGTCATAAATACAAGAACATATATTGTACCTAGAGAACAAGTCATGCTTGTCTGAGAAGTAAAGAAGAAACAAAAGAAAATAAGGAACCTGATATTATTGCATAAGTTGCAGACTGAATGTACTGTAATTTTAGATTTTATTCTTCAATATAAACCAATGAAATAATAATCAATATGTACTGGTGTGGCAATAAACTGCCACAGCCTTATTTTGATAAACCCTTTCTTCGGTGTGTTTCAGACTGTAATTTCCTCAACCACCTCAAATGAATGGTACCCATGTAATGCAGCCTGTCGGGAACATCAAGTGTTAAGTTTTCTCCAGTCTCCTTGGAAGTGTTAGATCTGTGCAGATGTGCCCTCTACATTGTTTCTGCTGCCCACGCACATATACAATTATAGATCCATACATCGACGGACAGGACCTTGTGGATCATGCTATGTAGGCTGAAAATTATAGATACTCCCTAAAGAGGTGGAGCGCACCAGAGCCTTTGTGGGACAACATCCTGCTGTCTAGATTTGTGCTAGTATGGTATTATAGATTCATAAGACGTAGTGTGTACAGTATGCCAGTGGTTATAACTTGAGGGTCGTGACCCAAAACTTTATATACTGTATAACTTTTTATATTATTTGTATTGTTGTAATGTATTCAGGTTGATTCAGTAATGTTAAATAATATTTTTTGAGTTGAATGAAAAAAGTTAATTTAAATGTTAGGGTACAATGGGGCAAATAGAACTTTTGATTTGATTTTCTCCCAAAACACCAAACAACAAACTACTTAAGAACTACTTAATAAAATAAAAATTACTTTCCTCAACACCAGTTTGTCACTATACACTGCAAAATATTTCTGATCCATGAGATTATTGTGTGCAATGTCTAAAGTTTGATTTAAAGGTAATTTGGTCCAAAAAATAATTTTTGAAATGTTGTATATTTATGAGAATTCCTAAAGTTACCACATTTATTTTTTGACAAAATACAGAATCACTTTACGCTAATTTCACACAAATTATGTTGCTCCATCAATTTTTCTATTATATATATATAATCTTAATACACTTTGTGACCAAAAAAAAAAAGCTAATTTTTTAAAGGTGTGCCTTTAGCCCCGTTGTATATACACATTATACAATAAACAAAATAGTATATATAGTATATATAAAATATAGAGTAGGTTGTATTGTGCTGTATTGACATTCAGGCTGTTGGTTGATAGTCAGTTGCCAGTGTGTTGTTTAGAGAATATAATTTATGACAGTCCAGTGTGAGATAATAAGATTAATAAAGTGCAGTGCTATGTATATTGATCGTGAGAGATCAAGAGTTCAAAAGTCTGATTGCTTGGGGAAAGAAGCTGTCATGAAGTTGGCTGGAGTTTCTGATGATCCTCCAAGCTTTTTTCACACACCACCTGGTGTATATGTCCTGGAGGGAGGGAAGTTCACCTCCGATGATGTGTCTGGCAGTTCCCACCACCCTTTGCAGGGCTTTGCGGTTGTGGGCGGTGCTATTGCCGTACCAGGCAGAGATGCAGCCAGTCAGGATGCTCTCTACAGTGCTGGTGTAGAACCGAGTGAGGATGTGGTGGTTCATTCCAAACTTCCTCAGCCGTCTCAGGAAGAAGAGGCGCTGATGAGCCTTCTTCACAATGACCTCAGTGTGGACGGACCATGTGAGTTCCTCAGTGATGTGGACACCAAGGAACTTGAAGCTGCTGACTCTCTCCACTGGTGCTCCATTGATAGTGATGGGGCTGTGTTCTCTTTCTCTTCTCCTGAAGTGCACCACAAGCTCCTTTGTCTTACTGACATTGAGGGAGAGGTTGTGCTCCTGACACCAGCGTGTCAGAGTGTGCACCTCCTCTCTGTAGGCTGTTTCATCATTGTCAGTGATCAGACCTACCACCGTCGTATTATCAGCAAACTTAATGATGGCATTGGAGCTGTGTGTTGCCACACAGTCATGTGTGTACAGGGATTTAATGTAAGGAGGTAATTTTTATAATGATGACAGATTATAAGACTTGGCAACTTAATACTTTAGGTTCAGCCAAGACATTTACTTAATATAATATAATATAATATAATATAATTTGTCCAACTTTATATTAGGTGTCTTTAACTATTATGTACTTAAGCATTTGATACAATGTACTTATTATGTCCATACGTGTTATTGCATTGTAATTAAATTTAATGTACCTGCATTTAATTAAATTTGTAATTACACTGTCAACCTTACCTCTAACCTCAACCTAACCTTAACCCAACCCTTACTCTAAAACTTAACTCTAACCCCAAACCACAACCCTAACTCTACTCCTAAACCTACCCGTACCTCAACCTCAGTAGCAGCAAATGTGAACCTTGTGAGACTTTTGCAGACCAAAATGCAGTTACACAGTAAATACGCTACATTGTATGTATTTTAATATTAGTACACAGTAGTTAAAGACACATCATATAAAGTGTGACCATATAATAAAAAATATTATATAAATATTATAAATATTTTTAAATATGAAAATATATTATAAAATATTATTAAAATATGATTCTTGTAAAATATTATAAAAACAAATATGATAATATATTTTCAAATATTATACAATTAAAATACTTAATTAATTAAAAAAAGTTCTTAATTAAAAATTTGCCAAATATACTGTTGCCGTCATTGTTAAGTTATATGAACAGCTCATTTTTAACAGTGCTGGTCCATTCACTCAATTTAAAATTGTCTTTCGTCTGAAGATCAGAAATTCTGCTCTGTTAGATTTGATGACAGCCTGCACATACAGAGTCCTTCCTGCCAAAAAAATAAAAATAAATAAAAATAAAAAATATGACTCGCTTGTCTTTTAGTGCCTTGCAGCAAAATTAAACCAACATATTTCAGAAAATCTGTAATGAAATCAGACTCTGACTGATTAATTCATGGACTGTTTCCAAACTTACAAATTGCTCATTTTCTTGTTCCTAATCTAATTGATTTCTCTCATTTTGTCTTTGCTCATAGTTGAAAGAAGCTCTTCCCATGCTGTATCTTTATTTGTATGTGTTCATGTACACAACAGTTGGCTTATAAAATAATTGAGAGGAGCTAAAACAAACACATATAAAAATGGAGTGTTTACCTTGGATAAACCTGATGTTGTCTTTTTGCTGAAAAGGTACACTTTTGTTTTTAGAATGAGGTAGATTATTTATTTAGGTATTATTTAATTATAAATAAGTCATGAGAGGTTACTTGAATGGCTCTAGTATAAAAAAAAACAAATGGAGATACTGACCCCAATTTTGTTGTTTTATTTTTGAGAACTTTTTCTTTTTGTTCCAGGCCAACTATGGTGATGCTTTATTGATGACTAATTCCACTATACTAACAAAACTTTACTAATGGGCTTTTCACACTTTAAATTGTTAACTCAGGGTAATGTTTAACCCTATGGATAAATCCTGGGTTTTCCTTTAATACTTTAACTTAGGTTATAAATTCACACTATATACCTTTGGGACCACAATTAAAAAGCAGGGCTTCAAATCAAATCAAATCAAATCAAATCCCTTCATTGTCACTCAACCATATACACAAGTGCAACGGTGGGTGAGAGTCTTTGGTGCGGTTCATAGCAGTATGACAATTACAATAAACATCTGATTTACACATAACACAGTTTACACATCTGTTACACAACACAATATACACATAATGATATACAATATAAAGTATACACAAAATAAGAAGACTGTATACAAAATAGTAATAATAATAAACAATATACAGTATACACAAAATAAGAAGACTGTATACAACAAAAAATACACTGTACCTCCCCCCATGTAATCAGTGGGAATAAATATAAAGTGTTGTGTTGACATTCAGCTGTTGGTTGATAGTCAGTTGCCAGTGTGTTATTAAGAGAAGTATAAAATGTGAGTCCAGTCTGAGGCTAATAAAGTGCAGTGCTGATATATGTATCATGATCGATCAAGAGTTTAAAAGTCTGATTGCTTGGGGGAAGAAACTGCCATGAAGTCGGCTGGTGCGGGTCCTGATGCTGCTATACCGCCTGCCTGATGGTAGCTGTGAGAGCAGCCCATGGCTCGGGTGAACCGTGTGAGCATGTGGTGGTTCATTCCAAACTTCCTCTACCAGAGGAATTAATAATGGCATTGGAGCTATGTGTTGCCACACAGTCATGTGTGTACAGGGAATACAGGAGTGGGCTGAGAACACAGCCCTGCGGGGCTACAGTGTTGAGGGTTAGTGATGAGGAGATGTTGCTGCCCATTCTAACCAACTGGCGTCTGCTTGACAGGAAGTCCAGGATCCAGCTGCACAGCGAGCTGTTTAAGCCCAGAGCCTGGAGTTTCTCATGAAGCTTGGAGGGCACTATGATGTTGACTGCTGAGCTGTAGTCTACAAACAGCATTCTCACATATGTGTTCCTTTTTTCCAGGTGGGAGAGAGCAGTGTGGAGTGTAGATGGAATGGCATCATCAGTGGAGCGGTTGTTGTGTTATGCAAACTGCAGTGAGTCCAGTGAGGCGGGCAGCACAGAGCAGATGTAATCTCTGATTAGTCTCTCAAAGCATTTGCTGATGATGGGGGTCAGAGCAACAGGACGCCAGTCATTTAAGCAAGTGATTTTGGATTGCTTTGGTACAGGCACAATGGTGGATGTTTTAAAGCATGTGGGGACTACAGACAAGGAGAGGGAAAGGTTGAAGATGTCCGTAAAAACACCAGCCATTTGGTTTGCGCACGCTCTGATGACGCGGCCTGGAATGCCGTCTGGACCCGTGGCTTTACAGATATTCACCCGTCGGACGGATCGGGTTACATCTGCTACAGAGATGGAGAGTGAACTAACCTCTGTAGCTTCGGCCACGAGAGCTCTCTCTGCGAGGGCGGTGTTATTTCCCTTGAAACGAGCACAAATAGTATTTAGCTCATCCGGGAGAGAGGCAGCGGTGTTCACAGCGGAGTTTTTTTTCCCTTTGAAGTCTGTGATGATATTAATTCCCTGCCATATGCTTCTAGAGTTGGTGGTGTTGAACTGTCCTTCAATCTTGTCCCTGTACTGGCGTTTGGCTGCTCTAATTTGTTTATGCTCCTCCACGTTCCCGGAATTAAGTGCCGCACGAACATCGCTATTAATCCATGGTTTCTGGTTAGGGTAGATCCATATTGTTTTGGTCGTACAACATCATCTATGTACTTCCTGATGAAACACGTTACGCTATCAGCGTAGACCTCGATGTCATCATCAGAGGCGGACCGGAACATCTCCCAGTCCACGTGTAGCATAGAATCTGATTGGTCCGACCAGCACTGGATCGTTCTGAGGGCGGGTGCTTCCTGTAAGCGGGCAGAAGCAGAACGGAAGCATGGTCCAATTTGCCAAAAGGTGGTCGGGGGAGGGATTTGTAGCCATCCGGAAGGGAGAGTAGCAATGGTCCAAAACCCGGTCCCCTCGTGTGTTGAAACTGATGTGCTGGTAGTATTGCGGTTCTAATGACATGAAGTTGGCTTTGTTAAAGTCCCCAGTCATAATGAACACAATGTTTCCTGCTTGCTTATACTCCCATACAGTTCCTTGAGTGCCCGGTCTTTGTCGGCTTGTGGAGGGATGTACACATCTGTGATAATGACCGCTGTGAATTCCCTCAGTAGCCAGAATGGTCGACACAGAAGCATGAGAAATTCCAGATCAGGAGAGCAGAAAGACTTGATAGAATGTATGTTCCTCTGATCACACCAGGATTTGTTAATCATAAAACATACACCACTACCTCTGCTTTTACCTGAGAGGTCTTTCGCTCTATCTGCTCGGGTTTGAAAGCTGAGTCTGGAATCTCCGCAGACATCCAAATTTCTGTAAGGCAGATAATGCAGCAGTCCCTTGTCTCTCATTGGAAAGAGACTAACCAGTAGAATACTGGTTAGTGGGGGTCGATTTGTGCGACGTCTTAGTCTGATGAGAGCGCCGGCTCTCCTTCCCCTTTTCTGGCTGCGTTTCAGACAAAGGGCTCCGCTGTCGTGTTTGTAAACAGCGGGTTGGCATTGAGGTATTTAAAGTCCAGTTTTTGGTGTGCTATTGCAGAAATACTGTCCAAAAGTGTTTGTCTATTGTAGACAATAAGGCAGACAACATCCAAGACAAAAAAACATAAGAATTGTAGACAAAACAAACAAATACTGCAACAATGGGTGGGAGCTCGCAATGCAGCAGCCATACTCGGCGCCATCTTGAGCAAGCTTCATAACCCAAAGCTAAAAGCAATGATTTTTAAATTACAAGTGTTAAACATTACTCAGCCCAGCAGTTTTCAATGGCCTTAACCTACTGATTAAAAGACTTTAACTCTGGGGTTTGGTGTAATGTGACACCAATACACTGAGTCCTTTAGCTTTAAGAAAGCTTTTATATTTGCGATCATTAAAACATCTGGGACTAGATATTTTTCATTTGTTTCATAAGTGGACAACAATCAACTAATTGTAACTAAGCACTCTTTTCTTCCGGTCTAAAATCAATTTTTAAATATCCATATGTGATGTATATTGACTAAGTTGTGTAAATTACACATGCCACAGACGATGCTCAGATGCATTAGACATCTTTTCAGAAAGCAGATTTGTTTCACTTTCAGAGAATGCTGCCCCTTGTGGCTACAATGGGGCAATTTTGATGTGTATTTGAATATTGTATGCCATGTTTTTACAATGTGGCAGTAGGGAATGACAAAAACAGGGTTCAACGAAGTACTGAGGTTTATTAAGTGGTGTTTGCTTAGGCAAGCACCACTAATACTATAGCTCTTACTTAGGGTAAAGGATTTCTCAAAACTCCAAGACATACATTGAAGTAGAAACATGAGCCATATCTATGGAGCACAATATCATAGAGTCTTTGTTGTGGGCTCTTTTAACTTTCAATTACGCAGAACACCATACCACAGAAACGGCATAGCAACATGCTAAAACCCACACAGAACACCTTAGTAACTGCATAGCAATGCCCTGGCAACCACCCAAAACACCCTAGCACAGTGGTGGCAAGTTTTGCAAAAGCAAGCACCACTCACATTTTCTCCCAAAAATTTAAAAGCTAGTTGACATTAGCTCCTCGAAGATTAATTGCCTGTGTCAGCAGAATGTTTAAATATTCATGAGCTTTTAAAGGAAGAGCAAATTTTGTTAGATGGGGGCAGTAGTTTTCATTCCCATCTTCAGAGTGAATATTTCAGAGTTTTTTTAAGATGAGCTTAAAAAGGCAAAGCCTGATACAGCTGATATTGTTATATATCAACATACCTCTGAGCGCTACAAAAACCAAGTTAATAGTGTAAACTGTGTTATGATGTTAACATTGATCCATCTCAAATGTAGACTGAACATACACTGATCAGCCACAACATTAAAACCACTGACAGGTGAAGTGAGTAACATGTATTATCTCATTACAATGGCACCTGTCAAGGGGTGGGATATATTAGGCAGCAAGTGAACAGTCAGTTCTTGAATTTCATGTGTTGGAAGCAGGAAAAATGGGCAAGCGTAAGGATCTGAGTGACTTTGACTTGGGCCAAATTGTGATGGCTAGACGACTGGTCAGAGCATCACAAAAATTGTTCAGGAATGGTTTGAGGAACATGACAAAGACTTCAAGGTGTTGACTTGGCCTCCAAATTACCCAGATCTCAATCTATGGGATGTGCTGGACCAACAATTCTGATCCATGGAGGCCCTACCTCACAACTTACAGGACTTAAAGGATCTGCTGCTAACATCTTGGTGACAGATACCACAGGACACCTTCAGAGATCTTGTGGAGTCCATGCCTCGACGGGTCAGAGCTGTTTTGGTGGCACGAGTGAGACCTACATGATATTAGGCCGGTGGTTTTAATGTTGTGGCTGATCGGTGTAATTCAGTAGAGTTTTCTTTTTTATGTGTTTCTAACAGGGGTATTGTTACCAAGAAGTTTTAATGGCTACAGTACATAGAAATCAGTGACTTTCCGATCGAGACAAGACTGGGAGAAATATTTAATTTATCAAGGCTTTCAGGTAGGGGGAAATGCAAACATTAGTTATAAAATAAATATTCTATGACTAAATGAAAATGTTAAATCTTTGACATATACAGTATGATGAAACAAATTAATGACACAAAATTTCATTAAAGCTGCACTATTAAGATTTTTTGGTTAAAGATGAACAAATTGCCATTATTGATTGAGTACCTAAACAATCAGTGTTCAAAACAATGTCCTTACCTTTCCCCGATTCATTATGGTAAGCCTATATAAATCATTTGTATTTTGAGCTGTCGGGTTCGATTTCAACGATGAAATCGCTGGCTTATGACATTCATACTTGCGTCATAATGTCATGTCCACACACGCAGGACAGAACAGGTTGTCTCATGTTCCAGCTGGAGAAACTAACTATGCTGTCCAGCTCAGTTCAGTAACACTCACACAGTTCAGGACAGCATTGTTGCAGACTAGATGGATGTTTATCTGTTATCCAGTTGGCAAAGTTGTTTACCTGCTTGTAACGGGTTCAAGATGGGCAAGGAGGCGCCAGGAACTGGCAGAACAGTCAACATAACTTTAATGAAGGAACTGAACTTAAAATAACATAAAACCAACATAAACACACACACACAGTGGCCGTGTGTGTGCGTCTCTCTCTCTCGAACAGGCATCTCTGGCTCCCCTTTATCTCTCTCTCCTGCTGATTACGAGACTCAGCACTGGCCGTGCACCCTCACAGCCCAGCCACACCCTCCTCCTCGTCACACTGCTATAATGCTTGGAAATGTTTTCTGGTAGGGTTGTTGAAGCTTATATTGCTTGTTATGCTTTTATGAATCAATCAATATATCGCAATGTTAAACTTGAGTAACTTTTTGGAAAACAATGTACTTTTAGAGTAGGTTTAAAAGTGGGTACTTTTTACTCTCACTCAAGTAAATTTCTAATGAAAAAACATTTACTTCATTACAATGGGAGGCATTCCTGTCGTTACATTACTGGGTTTCATTTTAATTAATGCGTAATTTATTGAGAGATTATTGAATGGGACTTTTAAGACAGCGGAAGTTCACACAGCTGTGCACGCTGTCACAGACTTTCACTCAAGCCGAGTCCATCACTGCTGCAGCATCAATCTCTTCAAAATGAAACACTTTCTTCGCTCTGCACAGTGATGCACAGTGTCATGCAATGCCTTCATTAACACTAAGACAAGCGAATATTTCAAGATTAAAATTGCAGATCCAATTTAAGGCAGCACGCTGAGGTGAGTTGTGGATCTAATGATAACACAGGCTTTCCTGTGTAATGGTGATGGTCATTTTCAGGGTAATTCTGTAAATATGGGCTCTTGTGACATCAGTTTTTAATAGTACATTTTTAAATCAGTGCAGCAATATATCAGTGCACTTTGTCCTGCAACCCGCATGTCATGAGCAGTATTTACACATTTTCTGTCGTGATATAAATAGGACCCAGACACAGGAGTAAAAATATAACAATGTTTAATGAGTGAAAAGTTCAGTTAAATGATGAAAAAATATGAAGAAGCACAAACAACGGAACAGTCCAGAGACGAGGTGGAAGAAGATGAAGGTGGAGGACTCTGACGGCGGCAGCTGCAGCGGGGAGAGAGTAGAGGTAATATTTATTCCCGGGTGTGAGATGGCGGCGACAAAAGCTGCTTATAAGGGAAAAAGCAGATAGTGTGCAGGTGCCGAGCTAATCAGGCAGCGGCTGGTAATGAGCGTTGCTGGGCAACGCTGCCGCGTGATTAACTCCGCACCAGCAACAACACGAGGGAGACACACAGAAACAAATCGGCAGAATGAATTCTCCCATGACATTTACACCGCACCCTCGCGGGTGTACTGGAAATTATCGCAGCTAATTCAGGCTGATCAACTGTATAAATCCATGTAAACATCCACGTTAAGTGTAAATGTCTTTTGCTCTACCGAACGTGTTAACAATTGGAGTGCGAACAGACAGCATTTCTGCGCATGGTGCCCTATGTAGGCTGCGTACTCTGCATTTAGGGAGCGGCGGTACAGAACTAATGATCTAAAGTCTTTCGACACTGAAAACTGTAACTACACAGATCTAAGAACTAAAAGCTATGAAATAGCAAAAGTAGGATTAATAAAACATGATCTTGCTTTGGTTTATATTTCAGCATTATATGTAATATCAAAATATGATAGGTGTTTCTCACCCACACCTATCATATCACTTCTGAAGATATGGACTTAACTACTGGAGTTGTATAGATTACTTTTATGATTCCTTTATGTGCTTTTTGGAGCATCAAAATGTTGGCACCCATTCACTTGCATTGTACTGACCAACAGAGCTGAAATATTCTTCTAAAAATGATAATTTGTGTTCTGCAGAAGAAAGGAAGTCATACACATCTGGGATAGCATGAGGGTGAGTAAATGATGAGGGAATTGTAATTTTTGGGTGAACTATCCTTTTAAAGTGATAGCTCAGCCATAATTTAATATTCTGTCATCATTTCCCTACCCTCATGTTGTCCCAAACCCATGTGACATTCTAAATTATATGGAACACAAAATATGTTAGACAGAAAGTTAGAGACTGACAGTCTCAGTCACCATTCACTTTCAAAATATATATATATAAAAAAAAATAATTCACTGAAAGTAAATGGTGACCAAGGCCAACATTCTGTATAAAATCTCCTTATTGTGTTGCATGGAAGAAAGAAAGTCATACGGGTTTGAAACAACATGATTGTGAATGATAGACAGAATTTCCATTAATAATAATAAAAATAATAATTCTATAATACATTTTATATGTGTATTATGTAATGGAATATATGGGAGTTAACATCCATTATATCATTTGTGAAAGAAACAAGTTACTCTTTTACCTGGATACTTTCTTACTCTTACTCAAGTAATTATTTATGTTAGCAATTGTTTTTTACTTGAGTAATACTTCTACTTGGCTACTCTACCCACCTCTGGTTTACAGTGTTATTGTGTGCATTGCATAGACATGCTATTGTAGTAACTGAGACTGGACAAAATAATAGAGTCTTCTATTGAACTTGATTCAGCCATATCACAAGTTTAACCTCTTACATTGAAAATTGTAGTACAATTCAAACATTAAAAGTAGATAAAACACTTGAATAATCATATTAACATATACTGGTGGTGGCTGAAGAGAGTCCCCTGTTCTCTATTTAAAAGTACTTTGAGTGTAGTGTCTGAAAAGGGATTTAAGTGTAAAATGCATTCAAATATATAAATAAGAGTGTTGTTTATCTTCATCAAAGAAAGTAATATTTCCATTTCAAATGTTTAATCTTACAGCATAATATCAACATGAAAACAGCATGTTATGACTCCGTCTCCAGTCATGATCACACACAGGCGATGTCCAGGTAAACTCAAATTGGGAGATTCATCCGCCAGAAGAGCAGTGACAAAACAAAACGTTTCAACCACAGATGTCGCTAGAGAACACAAAGTTATGTAGTGCAGCTTTAAACTATCTATTTTAAGAAGCATTATTATCTGATCAGTATTTTTTTGTGATTAGGGATTTAGGGTTTTTGATGGAATATTCCCGGTTCAATACAAGTTAAGATCAATCAACAGCATTTGAGGCATAATATTGATTACCACAAAAATGTATTTTGACTTGCTCCTCCTTTTCTTTAAAAAAAGCAAAAATCTGGGTTCCAGTGAGGCACTTACAATGGAAGTGAATGGGGCAAATCCGTAAACGTTAAACTAATCACTGTTTCAAAAGTATAGCCACAGGAAGTAGGATCAACATTATGCCACAAATGCTATCGAATGAGATTCAGTGGTTTAATGTAATTTTGATCTATAACAACTCTGACCTTTTGTATTAGGTACAATATTATGATCTAATCATTATCAATGTAAATATTTTACACAAATGTGTTTCTTATACTAAAAGATAGCAGGTAGATAGTCATTAAGCAAAGTATTTATAAAGGAAAATGTAAAAAAAGAAGTTACATTTGCTCCCGATCTTCCCTAAATCAACATTATGTACAGTTACATTACAGTGTAGGAATGGTAATATTAAAGTTTATAGTGACTCCATTTCATATCCATCCATTAGCCTTAAGTATTGTAAAGCTTTTACTTTGATCATTTTTCTTATCTACTTTCAGTTTCTTCCTTCCCTTACTTTCAATTTTGAAAGCCATCTGTCTTATTTTTGGATGCTGTTAATGACACAGTCCTACTCTCAGAAGTCATTGCCCAGACTGGCCGGTTGCCTGTCAGTGATGGTGGGCCGTCTGCGTTTAAAAGTGATTTCCTCCCCCAACTCCCTATATGACACAGATCCAGCATTCCATTAGAAGACAAGAATGAGCACAGACCTGGAGGAGTATAGATGTTATTACCAGCACCCGTCAGCACACAAAGTCAAATATGCAAGTATAGCACCAGTAAGACACAGCAATGGTATTAATATACCATATACGTATATGGACACCCTCTTTTAATTAATATGTTTGGCTATTCCATTAATTCAAGTGAAGACAAATCTTAATGCTACAGTGTGCAGTGGCATTCTAAAAACTGTGTGGTTCCAACTCCAAAATTTATGAACCAGCATGACAATGCCCCTATGCACAAAGTGACATCCATAAAGACATATTGTACTGAGTCTGTGTGGAAGAACTTGACTTGCCTGCACAAGGACCAGACCTTAACCCCAATGAAGACCTTTGGGATGAATTGGACTTTTTATTCCTGTTTTCTCTTTGAAAAGGTTTTTTTTCCTTACCACATTGGCAAATAGTTGTGTCTTGTTTTAATCATAAACCTCACCAAGTTGTGTTAGATTTCTCTTAAAGCAAGACCCTGAAAAAGGAGGATACAGCCTATCAATCAAAGTGGTGCTTGAGTATGTCAATCAAAGTGAGAGTTATTCGGAACGATGTTGGTGCTATATTTATTGGACTGCAAGTGTTGGAGACCGCGCCAATGGAATGTAGGTTTCAAACCACTTCAGCACACATGACTGATGTGTTTGTGTTAAAGTTGAAGTGTGGAATTTTTTTACGTTAAATACTTTCTCAGAACTTTCACAGCTTAATATTCAGAGACAATTTTAAGTACACCATTTTTAGGTTGATTTCCCTGAAAAGAATAAAAAGTGTGGCTCTGTGGCTATCAAAGCTTTGCGTTTGTTTGAGCTAGAGCTGAAACGATTAGTCGACGTTATCAACAACATCGACAATAAAAAATTGTTGACAAAAATGTAAGTTGTCGAATAGTCATTTGATCTCATTTAATGTAACGAGGTCACATTAAACTCTAATGATGATGCACGAGAGCAGAAGAGGAGAGGAGGGATTACACAGCTTTTGAGAATTTTGAATATAATATTAAAAATATAAATATTTTAAAATATCTAAAAATTCTTTAAAAAAAGATGCATTCACCTGAGAAGCAGCATATAAGATATTTAGACTTGTTTTTAGAGAATAGATCTTGAATACAAGTATATTTTGTCTTTACTGCACTCACAGAATTATAACCAAGTGAAAAAATACACATACAGTTGTGCTCAAAAGTTTGCATACCCTTGGAGAATTGGTAATATATGTAAAATTTTTAAAGAAAACATGAGTGAGCTGGCAAAACACATTTCTTTTATTTCTTATGGGATTCATATTCAACTGTAGGTTATAACATAATGGCACAATCATAAAACAAAACATGGCCACAAAGAAAAAAATGAAATGACTCCTGTTCAAAAGTCTGCATACCCTTAGTTTTTAATACTGTGTATTGCCCCCTTTAGCATCAATGACAGTGTGCAGTCTTTTGTAATAGTTGTCTATGAGGCCCCAAATTCTTGCAGGTGGCATAGCTGCCCATTTGTCTTGGCAAAATGCCTCCAGGTCATGCAAAGTCTTTGGTCGTCTTGCATGAACCGCACGTTTGAGATCTCCCCAGAGTGGCTCGATGATATTAAGGTCAGGAGACTGTGATGGCCACTCCAGAACCTTCACCTTTTTCTACTGTAACCACTGGAGGGTCAACTTGGCCTTGTGCTTAGGGTCATTGTTGTGCTGGAAAGTCCAAGAGCGTCCCATGCGCAGCTTTCGTGCTGAAGAATGCAAATTGTCTGCCAGTATTTTCTGATAACATGCCATCAATTTTCACAAGATTCCCCGTGCCTTTAGAGCTCACACACCCCCAAAACATCAGTGAGCCACCACCATGCTTCACAGTGGGGATGGTATTCTTTTCACTATAGGCCATGTTGACCCCTCTCCAAACATAGCGCTTATGGTTGTGACCATAAAGCTCTATTTTGGTCTCGTCACTCCAAATTACAGTGTGCCAGAAACTGTGAGGCGTGTCAAGTAACAGGGCTTTTTTGTGGCATTGGCGCAGTAAAGGCTTCTTTCTGGCAACTCGACCATGCAGCTCATTTTTGTTCAAGTATCATCATATTGTGCTCCTTGAAACGACCACACCGTCTTTTTCCAGAGCAGCCTGTATTTCTCCTGAGGTTACCTGTGGGTTTTTCTTTGTATCCCGAACAATTCTTCTGGCAGTTGTGGCTGAAATTTTCTTGGTCTACCTGACCGTGGCTTGGTATCAAGAGATCCCCGAATTTTCCACTTCTTAATAAGTGATTGAACAGTACTGACTGGCATTTTCAAGGCTTTGGATATCTTTTTATATCCTTTTCCATCTTTATAAAGTTCCATTACCTTGTTATGCAGGTCTTTTGACAGTTCTTTTCTGCTCCTCATGGCTCAGTATCTAGCCTGCTCAGTGCATACACGTGAGAGCTAACAAACTCATTGACTATTTATACACAGGCACTAATTGCAATTTAAAAAGCCACAGATGTGGGAAATTAACCTTTAATTGCCATTTAAACCTGTGTGTGTCACCTTGTGTGTCTGTAACAAGGCCAAATATTCAAGGGTATGTAAACTTTTGATTAGGGCCATTTGGGTGATTTCTGTTATCATTATGATTTAAAAAGGAGCCAAACAACTATGTGATAATAAATGGCTTCATATGATCACTATCCTTTTTGCATGATCACTCATATTTTCCAAATCAATGCCAAAATTTCACAATTTCTGCCAGGGTATGCAAAATTTTGAGCACAACTGTATATACAAAATACACTTATAGTTAAGACACATTCTCTTAAAGCAAGTCTAAATATCTTATATGTTGCTTCTCATTTAAATGTATCTTGTTTTATGGATTTTTAGACCATTTTGAATGGAAAACAAGACAAAAACACTTGATAACAATATAATTGTTTGCAGTGAATTTCTTTACTGAATTAAACTTAATAAAAAGTATTTTTTCCCTTTAATTCAGTGAATGTCATTCAGAGGTATTTAAAAAAAAATATTTTGTACTCTTTATTGTTAGTAAGCACGTTTAATATAACATTTTAAGTTCGGGCACAAGCTGAATAATTGGTTAAGAGCTAATGATTAATCATTGCAATAATCGCCAAATAGTTTAGATTAATCGATAATCAAAATAATTGTTAGTTGCAGCCCTAGTTTGAGCATCTCGACCAGCCCAATACAGCAAGTACTACCAATTTTTTCAACAAGTGGAAGATGAGTGGTGGTGGTGTAATGGGCTAAAGCACATAACTGGTAATCAGAAGGTTGATGGTTCATCCTTGAGCGAGGCACTTAACTCCAGGTGGCTCTGGGAGGATTGTCCCTGTAATAAGTGCACTGTAAGTCGCTTTGGATAAAAGCATCTGCCAAATGCATAAATGTAATGTAAATGTAATGAGAAAAAAAATTGGGAAACCAGTTAGAAAACAGTCATTATTTCTGCAGTTCCATTTGGTGATGCTAGTGGTGCAGAAATTAAACACTTCATCTTTAAAACTCCATGACATCGAATGATGAGCACAGTTTTCTGTCCTGTGTTGATATATTTCCTTTTGAACAGGAAGTTTGGGCGAAAAGGACTTGTCCCCTTTTTCTTTTCTTTTTTACAGAAAATACACAGAAAGACAGTACATTTTAAATGCACATTTGCTTAAAGTGATTTTTTTTTTTCAACATTTAGAAGTACACTAAGGCCAGAAACTTTTTTATGCAAGTATACATACTCTGATGCAAGCACTTGGTCAGTGCAATGCCAAAGCACAGTCCAGTTGAACATACTAAACATGCATTATTGCATTACTCTGGCGGTAACAAACCACAGTACTCAAGGGGGCGATAGACTTAACTTCAAAAGTCTGTGCCCTAAAACTGGATGTGTTTTTATTCAGGTATATTGCTATAAATATATTTGCTTTAACTTAAAAAGCTAAGCAATAGTCTCTTCAAACTGTTACTCCACCATGACAGTAAACGGCTTGAAAGAGAAAACTCACCATACGCAGACAGTTCACACTAATCTTGCTATAGCGCCTCTTGTGGGAACCCTGAGAATGCAACGCGTACTTGCATTGTGTTATGAATTGCAGTCTGACACATTTTGGAATGCAACAATGCACAAATTGAGCTTGTGTAGCTAGAAGCACCTGCGTTCGTGTATTTGCATAGAGTATGTTTCGACCTTAACATACAGATGTCTTTAAAGTAACCACACATGGACTAAAAGCAACAAAACTCACATTTTGATTTCATGGGGTCTTTAATAAATAAATGCTCAAACGAATGAAGAAACACCCAGACCTTCTACCAAGATTCACAGCAGGCCAACACAGGTCAGATGGCTGAGGCAGGTAGTCAGAGATGTTTTAGCAAGCAAACTGTGGTGAAATTACTCGGGCAACCTAAACACAGAGCAGGTAATATGTCAGGGCAGACAGCCAGATGATGAAATGTCTTGGTCTTTGTGCCTTGTTTGTTTAATGGTAGGTGTTGTCAAGCAACAGTTGCTCCAGGTTTGTGTGGCCAAGTGTTTGAGGTCTCACATTCATGTACCAATAGCTATTGCCTGACACCAGTCCAGTCGTAAAGCTTTTTCTGAGATTCCTTCTAGTTCTTTCATTTCAACCCTTGTTTTCTGATATGTTTTCCATGGAACACAAAAGGAGACATTTTGGAGAATCTTATAGTGTTTTTGTCCTTTTTGGAGCTGACAAATTCTGTCATTATATGGAAAAGTTGCATAAAGATTCTTTAAAATTTCTCATTTTGTGTTGCGTGGAAATATTAACAACATATGAGTTTGGAATGACATGAAGAGTGTGAGTAAATAATGACAGATTGTTTTAAATAATAACCACAGTTATATCTACCATCTTGATCTGATGACCATGAATTTGCCAAGTAGCACATGTTCCTGGATCAACATCCTTGTTGGCCTTGGCCCTAACAACTTTTTGATCAACCAATCATAATTTAGGATTAGGTTTAGGCCTAGGGATAAGGGCTTGTGCACCATTCTTTTGCACCTATCGTTTCTATCTTATTTTAGGGGTAGGGATAGGTGTAGGACAATGTTTCATTGACAAGAATGTTGTACCAACAAAAGATGTTGACCCAGGAACAGGTCCTACTTGCAAAATTGCATTGATCATCTTTATCCACTAGGGGGCAGAAATGACCCCAGATATGAACTTGTCTAACCTACACTGTTTTTTGTCTAGTACAAAGATGACTTTAAGTCACGCTGAGATGAACTGGCATCTTTTATGATTCGACTTCCACTTAGACTGCGCTTTCTTCAGCACTGGGGTTGTTGTTCTGGTTTCTTAAAAGCAGACTGGTTGTGTTTCAAGTCTTATCTTAAAAGCCAGTCATACTGAGTAAACAGTTTGTATGACAACATCACTTGTTTTCTCAGAGGGATTGGCAATTAGCTTAATTATTTTATTTGGTTGGGCTTCACCACCAAAAAAACTGGTTTTAGACCCTTCTGGTTTTAGAAGGGTTCTTGGCACTTGTCAGCTGGCCGACCAGCTAAACACCAGCATCGCCCAGCTTAAACCAGCTAAGACCAGCAAATGAGCTTATAGGCAGGTTCAAGATGTTTTTTTAGCAGGGTTGAAATTTAGAAAATTTACTATTTTTATAAAGTGATTTGCTTTTCAAAGGTTTGTTTTGAAATTTAACTAAGCTTTTCATTTAAAATACAAAAAATATTACAAAAGGTTTTTGTGTGTGTGTGTGTGTGTGTGTGTAGTAAAATGTGTTTTGTAAGCTCTGTGGGTACATACTGTCTAGTCTGATGTGATAATCTTGTAAAAGTACATCTATCACTCTTTAGATCTGAAAATGAGCTGCTGGTTGTAGGGAGAACAAAATGTAGTAACCTGTTCAGACATGACCACACATCCTAGTGAACTTGCACACTGTTTTTACACACATGGGGTTATCCCTTTGAATATATGGTATATATAATATTGCTGTCGTATCATTAGTTTAGACCTATTGTGTTTCAACTATCTTCCTTGGCACCTCATCCTGTTTTATTCAGTTTCCAGATTCTATATTTTCAACAGAATCAAAAGCAAATATCATAAAATAAATAATTTGTTGATTTTGAAATTTAAATGTGAAGTTAAAGAGATAGTACACCCAAAAAATAAAAATGCTGTCATCATTTACTCACTCTAATGTTATTCCAAACCCGTATGGCATTGTTTCTTCTGTGGAACACAAAAGGAGGTGTTAGGCATTGACAGCCTTAGTCACTATTCACTTACATTACACCTTTTATCCATATAATGAAAGTGAATAGTGACTGAGGCTAGCATTCTGTCTAACATCTCCTTCTGTTTTCCATGGATGAAAGAAAGTCATACAGGTTTGGAATTTAGATTTTTGGGTGAACTATCCCTTAAAATATAATGACTATTTTGCGAAATGTGGAGGAGTTGTGGATACTGTCTACACCCTGCCTAAATGTCAAGTCAGCGGTCTGGCACATCTAAGGGCCTATGTTATTTTATCCTGAGCTTACACAGATGTTATGCAATGTTTTTCACAGATAAGTGTCAGTTTACCCAGCCTTTGATGGTTCTCTCCCTCTCTTTATTTCTTCAAGCCTCACTTTACACTCTATCCTATGTCTCAGTGTCTCCATCTCTGTTCAAATCCACACAGTCTGGCAAGTGTTCAAGGTGGGGATCAAGAGGCAACAACAGGAAATTAAACTACTTTACAGTGCTGCTTTTGTTTGCAGGGGCCCTTTATGGCTCCTTAAATTAGGCCCTGTCTAGAAGAACAGGGTCAGAGGTTATAATAAGAAGGGTTTTGTGGTGCCTCTAATTATTTGGTGCAACCCTGCTATACAGTGGCAAGAAAAAGTATGTGAACCTTTTGGATTTCGCTGGTTTTCTGCATTAATTTGTAATAAAATGTGATCTTCATCAAAGTTACAAGTATAAACAAACACAATGTGCTTAAGCAACACAAACAATTATAATTTTTCATGCCTTTACTGAATACGTCCTATTAAACATTTACAGTGCTGTGGAAAAAGTAAGTAAATCCTTGGATTTAATAACTGGTTGATCCTCCATTGGCAGCAATAACCTCAACCAAGCATTTCCGGTAGATGTGGATTAGACCTACACGGCGTTCGGAAGGAATTTTAGACCATTCTTCCTTACAGAACTGCTTCAGCTCAGCCATATTCTTGGACGTCTGGTGTGAACGGCTCTCTTGAGGTCATTCCACAGCATCTCTATTGGGATAAGGTCTGGGCTCTGACTAGGTCATTCCAAAAGGTAGTGTAAGGGGGTTTAGAGGAAAGGAGGAGGCGAGAACCGGCTTGACAACTTAAATAATAATTTGTTAACCAAAAACACAACCAAAAACACACAACTAAAAACACAGCACAGCTGTCTGTAATTCTCTCTCTCTCGAACTGTCGTCCCCGGCCGCCTTTATCCCTCGCGCCCCATCAGGCTGATTGGGACCGGGTGTGTCTCATTCCAGCCCGGCCCCGCCCTCCTCGGCTCTACAGGTAGATTTTCCTTTTTTGAAGCCATTCTGTAGTGGATTTACTTCTATGTTTAGGGTCATTGTCCTGCTGCATCACCAAACTTCTACTGAGCTTCAGCTGGCACACAGCCACCCTGTCATTATTCAGTAGGATATCTTGTAAAAATTACATTTTTCCCTCAATGATGGCAAGCAGTCCAGGCCCCAAAGCAGCAAAGCAGCCCCAAATCATGATGCTCCTTCCACCGTACTTCACTACTGGGATGATGTTTTCATGTTGGTATGCGATGCCCGTTTTACGCCATACATAGTGCTGCGTGTTCTTCCCAAACAATTCAACGCTAATTTCATCAGTCCACAAAACATTTTCCTAGTAGCGTTGTGGAGTGTCAAGGTGGTGTTTGGCAAACTTCAGACATGCAGTAATGTTTTTGTTGGAAAACAGTGGCATTCTTCTTGGTGTTCTGCCATTGATACCATGCCTGTTTAATGTTTTCCACATAGTAAACTCATGAACAGAGATGGTAATCAGTTCCAATGATTCCTTCAAGTATTTAGCTGTCACTCTGTGGTTCTTTTTTACCTCATTGAGCATTCTGCGGTGTTCCCTTTGAGTCATCTTCACTAGATGGCCACTTTTAGGGAGAGTTGCCATAGTACTAATTCATCTCTGTAGACAGATCAATATAGAAGCTCTTCAAGATAACTTTGTAACCCTTTCCAGCTTTATGCAAAGCAACAATTCTTGATCGTAAGTCTTCTGAGATCTCTTTTTTGCGAGGCATGGTCCACCTCAGCAGATTCTTCTTGTGAATAGACAACTCAAAACCTTTAAGTGCTTTTTATAAGTCAAAGTATCCTTAACCCACATTATTTCATTAATGTCAGCAAATAAATAAAAAATAAATATCAGCAAAACATAGAATGATAAAATTTGTCTGCAAGCTCTTTCCATGTGGAGTTCAAAGTGTCACTTGACACTGGTGTTGACGATCTGACATGAATCATGAACGCAGCTTTGCGACTGCTATAGGAAAGCAGATAGTCACAGTCTACCTGCAAAGTAATATTTTGGAGGATGAGAGTTTAAGAGATTTAATGACCATTGCAATGAAAATGCAACTTATGGGGAGACTAGTTCTTTCAATTAGTCAAACTCCCACTTAGACTTTGGAAAACGTTTAATGTAACTTGAATTGGTGCTATTTTAGTGCACTTCTATGTGCACTAAAAAATTTTTATTGTGGAAGGCTTTGTTTAAAAAATGTTAATAAAGCATTATATTGTTACATATTGATTTGTTTTCTTTCCTAAGTTGGAAATAAATGCATTTTGACAGGAAAAGAATTATATATGGGGTCAAATTTCAGCATTTTCAAAATCTGTGATTAATCGCGATTAAAAATGTGAATCCACTGACAGCACTAATATACTGATATAAATATATATATATATATATATATATATATATATATATATATATATATATATATACACACTGTATATTTATGAGTGTATGGTCAAGTGCTCATTGAAAAGATGTGTCTTTAGCCATTTTTTGAAGACAGAGAGGGAGACGGACTGAGTTGGGAAGATGGATAGAGTTGGGAAGGTCGTTCCACCAACGAGGTACAGTGAAGCTGAAAGTCTGGGAAAGTGATTTGCTGCCTCTTTGTGTTGGTACAACAAGGATATTTATATGGCCAAACCTCAACAATTCTTAACTCAGAAAGCTCTGCTACAGACAAAGCTTTATGTTAATATATCAATCTGTATTTTAATGCAAAAGAAGTTTGAACAAGTTAACATAACAATGCAACGAACACAAACATTTTCATTTCTTTTGTTTTTATCTTTATGTAAAAACGATCCCTAATAATCAAAATTGAAGTTTTGTGGCTTTAAGTCCATATCTGTTCATTTTGAGAGCATCTATAAGATAATAAACACATGTAAAATTTACAATCTCTCTTTTGGAAAAACACTAAGGTTGACATAATGCACAACGCAGAGCATTTGATTGCTTTTTGTTCAGTTAAAGCCTCTCTAGAATGAGAATGTCCCTCCCCTGCACCCGACAAGCAAGTAGCAAATCATAATTCATGACTTTAAAATGTATACTCATCAAGCGATTTCATGGGGTCTTTAAAGGTGATCTGTGCGAATTGTTCAATGTTAAAATGCTTTCTACTATCCCATCTTAAAATGTAGAGACAACTATAAGTAAGCTATTTGTGGTTTTATTCCCCTGAAAAGTGTAAAACCTGCGGCTCTATAGTGCTATCAAAACATTGCTTTGTTTGTCTGAGCGGTCCGACCAGCTCGACAAAACAACATTGGCTTAACCAATGATGTAATTTTGGGGCGAGACTATTTGTTTTTCAACCGAGGGCACACAGGGGGTGCGTTCAGGAAATCTGTTCAAAAACAGGTTATTATTATGCGATTTGTGGCATTATATTGGCACAGAAACTACACACGTCTCCATTTATCACCATTTAATTCACTTTATTTACTTTCTTCCTGTGAATAAATGCAATTTATTTCCCATTTCCACAAGCAAACCACAACAGTCAACATAAAAATCATAGTGTGATAAAGTGCCCATGTCGTACCACACTGATAAGCAATTATTCACAGATGTGTGACAAGTCAGCTGCGCAAAGATTGTGATTAAAGAGTTCAGACTTTGCTTAGAAGCAAGTCATCAAACAAATGTTGACTAATAAAATGCAACAGTAGGTTTGCGGAAATATAAATTCCAGTCAAATTCTCCAGAGAGCAATAGCCTTTAATAGTATACAAACTTTTCAAGACAGACCTACCATGAACTCAAAAGTTGTAAAGCCACGGTATTTTCTTCTGTGCAAGCCACAAGTCAAAGTTATTTAAACTTGATTTCAAAAAGTTGTTTAAATTTCAAATTCCTGGTGAAGAACTACACTGCTCATAATCCAGAAGGGAGATGTTTGTCAATGTTACCATGGAAACACGAATCACGACAAAAGTACTAATCACTGCTGGCCCACTCCCATGGCATTGCAAATTATGTAGCCTATTTTATATATACTTTTTATACTTATAATCAATAACTTGATTATATGTACTGTTGTTTCCGATTCAATTACGTCATGCAAAGATTCATGGGATGAGAAGTTAATTGTCTCATATAAGATTTTAAAAGGCGTTAATCTTTGCTTTTTTTTTTCAGATTTTCAAATACTTTATACTTCTAATCAAAGTTTATAATGTTGTAATTCATCCTGGAGCTCGTTGGGAAAGAAGCTTAGAACTCATTTCTGAAGCTGTTTTTAAATTCCTATTGAGAAAATAAATAGAAGAAATACTTGAGCAATCACTGTGGTGCACCATTCAAGTTAACTTAAAATCTGCTAAACTAATTGGAGATTTTAGCATATTGAGGCTGAGCCATTTTGTGTGGAATTAATCTCTCTGAATCAGAGTTAATTTAACACACACCCCGATTTGTAGTGGCATGCCAAGGTGTTGCAACAATGCTGCATCATGCCAGAAAAACAAGTATTATTGCGTTATCACTTTTACAAGACATATTCCAGGATCTGTACACGTGAGTGAAAGTTCGGAATAGCATTACCTATAAAAAGCACAGTACAGAAAGAGTATAAAGTATCGCAAAATATGTAATCAAAATCTGAAAAACCAATCCGTATAAAATACACTAACATTTATTCTGACTTTGTCCTCATTGGATTTATAAATTCACCCACTGTCAGGCATGGGGAGTAACAGAATTTTTGGCATTTAGTAACCAGTATACAAAGAGTTAACTGTTTTCTGTTACAGTTACATTAAAAAAAATGTACATTTTAAAGACCCCATGGAATTGGACTTTTGTTGCTTTTAGTCCCTGTCTTGTAGCTTTGAGGCCATCTATGACCACATTTATATGCACTTAAGAAAACTCCAGGGTTTTTGCAGAAAGCGTTCCGAAACGTCATGTAAACAAGAATGCCATTTTCCTCACGCTGTTTAAGGGATTAAGAGAAAGGGTCCACAAATCCAAATTTCTTCCAGAGAACGTGCCTTAATGTGGCCATGTAAACACATATGTGGTGTTCTAACAGGTTTTTGAGGAGTGTGCATGTGCAGACTGGATAACAAAGATCAGAATGGAGCCCTACAACAAGTCAACAAAGCGGAAAGAATTCAACATTTCTGGGAGTACAGTGGGAAAAGCACATACATTATAAACTATACCCATTTATACACACCAATGTAAAATATTGACGGTCCCTCACGTTTGCATATATGTGCTCGTACATTTGGGGAATCCTGGAGTTTTATGTCAGAGGCGACAACAGTGCAATTCCGCTGCAGGTTGTGATAAGGTTACAAATACAGCAATAACTCTGGAATATCTGAAAAACAAGGCGAAGCAACAGGTAATAAAATAGTGAAGTCTTCCTCTGATGCCATGTTTGTTATTTACACAAACGTTGCGGGAAAATTACATTGCTACGGAGAAAGCTGTTTGCTGACTGAGCCGCATATACGCGGCAGTATAGAGTATGTTAACTGGAATGCTGCTTTCTTATAATAAGCCACATTCTAGTGTCCATGTAAACATAGTGATTATGCAAGTGTAACCCTACAAGCTGAGAATTTTTTTTCCCCCCAATATACACATTTAAAATGTGTATATACATTTTGTACAATACAATGCTCTTAACCATGCATTCATATGTAGTAAATATATAGTGTGTAGTTGTCAAAAAGCTTTTCAGCATGTCAAGGAAGGCTCCATCTTTAATGTGCACATAGTTAAAGAAATTTAAGTGTGATGCAGCGGTTTCTTTTAGAATCAAAGCATACGCAAATCTAAGTCTAAAATTCATTCATTCATTCATCATGTTAAACTAAAAATAGAGAAGCCTGATTTTTTTCAGGCATCAGGAAGTAGTGCAATTCCCAAAATTTACTGTGATGAACCATCTGGCCTTTAGTTTTAAGAAAAATGTTTCCTTTTATTTAGGATAGTGATCATATGAAGCCATTATCACATCGTTGTTTGGCTCCTTTTTAAATCATAATGATAACAGAAATCACCCAAATAGCCCTGATCAAAGGTGTACATACCCTTGAATGTTTGGCTTTGTTACAGACACACAAGGTGACACACACAGGTTTAAATGGCAATTAAAGGTTAATTTCCCACATCTGTGGCTTTTTAAATTGCAATTAGTGCCTGTGTATAAATAGTCAATGAGTTTGTTAGCTCTCACGTGGATGCACTGAGCAGGCTAGTTACTGAGCCATGAGGAGCAGAAAAGAACTGTCAAAAGACCTGTGTAACAAGGTAATGGAACTTTATAAAGATGGAAAAGGATATAAAAAGATATCCAAAGCCTTGAAAATGCTAGTCAGTACTATTCAATCACTTATTAAGAAGTGGAAAATTTGGGGATCTCTTGATAACAAGCCAAGGTCAGGTAGATCAAGAAAGATTTCAGCCACAACTGCCAGAAGAATTGTTTGGGATACAAAGAAAAACCCACAGGTAACCTCAGGAGAAATACAGGCTGCTCTGGAAAAAGATGGTGTGGTTGTTTCAAGGAGCACAATACGACAATACTTGAACAAAAATGAGCTGCATGGTCGAGTTGCCAGAAAGAAGCCTTTACTGCGTCAATGCCACAAAAAAGCCCTGTTACAATATGCCCAACAACACCTTGACATGCCTCACAGCTTCTGGCACGCTGTAATTTGGAGTGACGACACCAAAATATAGCTTTATGGTCACAACCATAAGCGCCATGTTTGGAGAGGGGTCAACAAGGCCTATAGTGAAAAGAATACCATCCCCACTGTGAAGCATGGTGGTGGCTCACTGATGTTTTGGGGGTGTGTGAGCTCTAAAGGCATGGGGAATCTTGTGAAAATTGATGGCAAGATGAATGCAGCATGTTATCAGAAAATACTGGCAGACAATTTGCATTCTTCTGCACGAAAGCTGCGCATGGGACGCTCTTGGACTTTCCAGCACAACAATGACCCTAAGCACAAGGCCAAGTTGACCCTCCAGTGGTTAGAGCAGAAAAAGGTGAAGGTTCTGTAGTGGCCATCACAGTCTCCTGACCTTAATATCATCGAGCCACTCTGGGGAGATCTCAAACGTGCGGTTCATGCAAGACAACCAAAGACTTTGCATGACCTGGAGGCATTTTGCCAAGACGAATGGGCAGCTATAACACCTGCAAGAATTTGGGGCCTCATAGACAACTATTACAAAAGGCCGCACGCTGTCATTGATGCTAAAGGGGGCAATACACAGCATTAAAAACTAAGGGTATGCAGACTTTTGAACAGGAGTCATTTCATTTTTTTCTTTGTTGCCATGTTTTGTTTTATGATTGTGTCATTCTGTTATAACCTACAGTTGAATATGAATCCCATAAGAAATAAAAGAAATGTGTTTTGCCTGCTCACTCATGTTTTCTTTAAAAATGGTACATATATTACCAATTCTCCAAGGGTATGCAAAATTTGAGCACAACTATATATATATATATACACACACAGTACTGTGCAAAAGTTTTAGGCACTTGTGAAAAATGTTGCATAGTGAGGATGTCTTCAAAAATAATTACATAAAAAGTCCAGTAAACAAAAAAACAAAACAAAAAAAAAAAGCGAAATCAATATTCGGTGTGACCACCTTTGCTTTTAAAACAGCACCAATTCTCCTAGGAACACCTGGATACAGTTTTTCTTGGTTGTTGGCAGATTCAGATAGTCCCTGTTCTTCTATTCGAATCCTTTCTATTTGCAAAAGTAATGTTTGGGAGTGTAACATTTATATTTCCTATTGACACACTAAAGCCGAAGATATAAATAACCATCTTAAGACAAATGCTTTTGTGAAATATCTTATGTATAATAAGATTTAATTTTGATCTTATATCAAAAGTTTTAGGCACATGTGAAAAATGTTGCATAGTGAGGATGTCTTCAAAAATAATGATGCTTTTGTGAAACATCTTATGTGCCTAAGACTTTTGCACAAGGCTCCGCTCATTAGCCAACAACAGGCTTCTGGTGGGAACGTAGCAGACCCAGTGACTGTTCTGTATGCCAGCATCAGAAACTTGAATTTGACACGTGCTTCAACCTACAGCCAGCGAAGAGAGACAAGGAGTGGTGTAACGTGCTCTCTTTGGTTTATTGAAGACCAGATATGCTGCTGCATTCTGGATCATTAGCAGGGGTCTAACTGCGCATGCAGGGAGGCCTGCTATGAGAGTGTTACAGTAGTCCAGTCAAGTTATGATAAGTGACTGAACAAGAAGTTGTACGGCATGTTCAGAGAGGAAGGGTCTTATTTTCCTGATATTGTAGTGTAAATCTACATGATCGTGCTGTCTTTGAGATGTGGTCTGTGAAATTGAGTTTTTATCGATAGTTACCCCTAGATTTCTGACTGTTTAGGCATTACTGAGCTGTGTGTCATCAGCATAGCAGTGGTAAAAGAACCCATGTGCTTGAATGATGGGCCCCAGTGATGTTGTGATGCTTATTCCCAAGGGCCAGGAATTTAAAAGAGTAGCAAAATAGAAGCTCTGAAATTTTCTTAATGTAATTAACAAGAACACTTCTTTAACAGCTAAAGTCCAAGAGAAATCTTTATGGCTTCAAACACAGTTTGGGAAGCTCTGGTTTGATTTGACAGCATATCTGAGTTTTCTCAATGATACGGTCAGAGTTGTCTGCTCTGCTTGAGCTCAGTCAATCAGATAAGATAAGCTTGTGGACACACTTCTTAAAACAACAATCGATGGCCGTTCATGCTGTGGCTGAGGAAAAAACTGTACTCTGGTTATTCTCCATTTTCTTTGTACAGAGAAAAAAAATTGAACTTTTCCCACTCCCTAACCAAACATCTAGTCATCAAACAAGCATAAAAGGATCATTTAAATGAATTAATATTGATTTGTACAATTTACCATTTATGAAGGTGTGGATAATGATCTTAATTTCCCGTCATCAACAATTATAGGCTTATTCCAAGGGCTGGGTTTCATTTTGTTTGGTCATGTTTATCATATTCAGCAGAAATGTTTTATGGAAAAGACAAGGGAAAAAAATTAGCAGATTTTCCTCAATGTGTGATTATGTTGTGTGGAAACTGCGGTAGAGAAAATGTATTTAAAAACGATTGTATCTGCTTGGTTGGATGTTCACAAGGATGCGAATATACCACTTTTCTCTCTTTTAGACGATTTATCTATTTTGGCTTAATCAGATTCCAATTTGGTTCCCAAGGTTAGGGAATCTTATTCTCGGGTCACCATAATCAGTACTGATTTATGGCAATGAGTCACTTCATCCACTTCGGTGAGTCTGTTAATTTCAGCAAGTTATTGTTAACTCGTGAGTGTTACCATTAAGTACCGATAGTATTGTTGAGGTCTGACTCATAATATCCACCTACAAATGATGTTGCACAAGATAAAGCCCCTTTGTCCTTATGGTAACACTTTACATTAAGGTTCCATTCGTTAACATTAGTTAATGCATTAGGTATCATGATCTAACTATGAACTATATATTTTTACAGCATTTATTAATCTTTGTTCATGTTAGTTAATTAAAATACAATTGTTCATTGTTAGTTCATAGTGCATTAACTAATGTTTACATATAAAACTTTTGATTTTAAAATGTGTTACTATATGTTGAAATTAACATTAACCAAGATTAATAAAGGGCTGTAAATGTACTGTTCATTGTTAGTTCATGTTAACTAATGTTTACAAATGGAACTGTAACAAGTTATTTGTTCAGGTAGGAAGGAGGAAGTGGGAGCCGGATAAACCATCCATGTAAGGTTTTATTCACTTAGTTTAACACACACGGTTTGCTTTTCGGCAGGGCACACACACACACACTCAGGTCGGTCTCTCTCCCTTCCGGCAGTCTGGACTGCCCTTATATCTCTCTCTAGCTCTCATTGCAACACAAAACAGCTGTTAGAGATAATTTCCCACAGGTGTCAATCCTTACCGGTCTTCCTCTCCTGGCCTTGCTCTCCACAAAAACGTCGCTCCACCTCGCCCCCATCTCCACATACCCCCATCGCCCGATACCGTACTTCCACCCACCCAATTGTGCACTTATTTGGGTTTGCCGTGAGTCCCGCCTGTCTTAACAACCTCAAGGCAGCCTTCAGATGCCGCAGGTGCCGCTGCCAAACATAACTGTAAATAATGATGTCATCCAGATAGGCAACGGTGTAAGCAGAGTGCGGCCTGAGGGTCCTGTACATGAGCTGCTGAAATGTAGCCGGGACCCTGAACAAACCGAACGGAAAGGTCATGAATTTGGTGTAATCCGAACGGTGTGGAAAATGCAGTTTTTTTCATGGGACATGGGAGATAAGGGGATCTGTCAATATCCCTTCGTCAAATCCAGTGTAGAATTAAAGCGAGCCGCGCCTAACCAATCGAGCAGTTCAGCAATCCGAGGCATTGCGCATCAAATTTAGACTCCGCATTGACTTTTCTATACAGAACCGGACCGAGCTGTCGCTCTTAGGAACCAGAACCACTGGGCTGGCCCAGTCACTGTGGGATTCTTCTATTACTCCCATATCTAGCATGGCCTTCAATTCTTCCCGTTCCACTTCTTTTTTGCGTTCGGATAATCGGTAGGGATGACTGCGTACCACTACCCCTGGGGTCATTTCGATATGGTGCTCTATGAGATTCGTGCAACCGGGGAGAGGTAAAAATGCGTAAGAGAACTCTCTTTGCAATCTGGCAACCTCCATGACTTGGGACAGTGAGAGGTGGTCTGGCCCGAGCAATTCCCTCTCCGGAACCACCATCACCAAAGTCACAGGAACCGCCTCTTTCCATGGTTTTGAAGGCTGAGGTGGTAAATCTGACATGCTCCACCTCAATCTGTGAATTGTGGATTGTTTATCCGGTGCTATGGTGCTGAAACCTGGGAGCCGGATAAACAATCGATGTAAGGTTTTATTGACTTAGTTTAACACGCACAGTTTGCTTTTCAGCAGGGCACACACACACACACTCAGGTTGGTCTCTCTTCCTTCCAGCGGTCTGGACTGCCCTTATATCTCTCTGTAGCTCTCATTGCAACACAAAACAGCTGTTAGAGATAATTTCCCACAGGTGTCAATCCTTACCGCTCTTCCTCTCCCGGCCTTGCTCTTCACAGAACGTCGCTCGACCATGCCCCATCTCCACAGGAACCTTATTGTAAAGTGTTACCGTCCTTATCGTAATATCTCTTTCAGAGTATGAAAATAAATAACTGTTTGAAAATCTGCCTATATACAGTATATATATATATATATATATATATATATATATATATGTATATATACACACCGTATATATATAAATCATAAAGTCCTTTCAGGGAAATTAAAAGAAAAAAAATTAAATTAGACTTTTTATATTCAATTATACAACAGTTAGTTCCAGTCCTGTGATTGGACAAACAGCGTTCCAGACACCCAAAATTTGATCCTGCTTTGACTTTGTTTTGGAACACTACTGTCATTAGTTGAACAAAAATAGACAAAATAAATGGCCATATTATGTCTAAAGTAAGTTGCTCAATATTAACTTCTGGTTTATAGAAGTGTTGTATAAAAGAAATATAATATTTGCAATCATGCTGTTGTATGTTGTAACAGCAGTACTCTTGCTTGTGTAATATTAGCTCCTAAAGATACACTACATTACAATATACTAAAGTATTTTGTTTTGTTTTTTAAATCTTTAAAATCTTGATGATTTCAACATACTACATAATGGTTATATAATATCCCCCATCATAAACAAGTAATTTCTCCACCTTATCTTACACCATATTCTATTATCATTACCAGTTCTCAGCGATAATACAAAGATAAAGATGCTTCATAGTTTAGAGATTAAGCTCTTCCCATATCATTATTTTTGAGTCATGCATGCTTCAGACAAATGGTTTTCTGTAAAATTATGATAGCTATTTAATTTACGTTACTTGCAGGAGATGAGCAATAATGATCTAGGCAAGTCTACTTCACTAAGTGTTGTTAAGAGTTACAAAGCAAATTGCTTTTAGCTTTTGAGTAAGTCAGCAGCTAGCCTGCATAAATTCTTGCTCTGAGTACAAGCAGCTGTCCTGAATGAAATTGTGTATAATTGAAAAAGATAGTTCTCAGTTGCTTGGGATGGTTTCAGAAACTACTGAATCTCACGAAACCTGACAAGAACATGTACAGGTCATATTTCACCCAAAAAAATAAATAAATAAATAAAAAATAACGATTTTTTTTGCATAAAGAAAATTAAACCTATTTTGGGACCATTACGATTTTTTGTATATATCGATAATTTTTATTAATAAACATAAAATCAATAATATATTTTTTTACATTGTAAGAAATGTATACATTTTAATAGAATGTGTTGTACTCTCTATAATTTATGTTGATTTCAATAACAAATAATTGCACTACAGGAATAAGAGTCTAATGAGAATTATTGATAGTAATATTAATTACAAAAAAACTTAAAATGTAAAATGTGCAGATGTATTACAGCAATGAAAATTTGGTGGGGAAATGTGCTTAACTTTCATTAAAATAAGTTCCCAAAAAATGCACAAAAAATATGAATGAACCCAAAATTATACTTTCTTTTTGGGTTAAAATATGGACATGTTTTTTTGTGAGATTCACCATAATGGTTGTTTCTTTCATGAATGAATGACACAATGAATTCAAGATTTTAAGAGGTGGTTAAAACGAATGAGGCCTGAAGCACACAGAGACAGGCAAATTTTGACACTTCTGGTCTGAAAGTCGTCATCTTTTGTATTTTTCATTTTAAAGGAAGATGGGGATTTTTGAGAATATTTCAAACACCACCAGATGCTCTAGAGTTGGATTGACCTGGTACTGTTCTTCTCCTTGGTGTAAAGCAATAAATACAATGGCTTTGAATAGCATGTTACCATACAAATCTAACTATTGTTGCAATTAATAGCATGTACAGTATATTGTACACAATATGCAGATTTTCTGTATCCAGAGAATACATGGATGATCTTACGTTTACACATACAGTATAATACTCAAGTGAGATATAGATAAACAGATTTTACATGCTGTGCAAGGAAATTCATGCTGGTCTAAGCTGTTCTTTTTAGCAGGGTTGAGATTTGATTGACAGAATTAGATGAACAAGCTCCACCTGAACATATGTTTAGAACCCAACACAATTTATGCATTCGTGAACAGTATTTTCAGAATATTAGTGGTATTAAAGTGTAGCTGTTACAATATTTGTCTATCAGGAGTGTAACAAAACCGTTTGTCCTCTGCATGCTTGCTTTGTAAGATCCTTTGCAGATGTTGCCTGACTGGTGCAAAGTTTTCAGGGCCAAAGGGAAGTGTTAGTTATTTTTTGGTCTGATTTCAGGAAAATGCCTCTGCTGACAAGGAACTATGAAGGAATATTTCGCTTATGTGGCGCAGGACATGGTGGCTTAGCACACACCCGGCGCATCATGTGTTTAAATGGAGACAGGCCTCTCTGGCGTTTCCTCCCATGGCTTTTAGTGTCAGTCAAACAGCTGTAGACAGAGGAAACGAATCCGAAGATGGCGGTGCTGGATCTCTTTGTTGCCAAGAATTAAAAAAGATCCATAGTTCTGCTCGATGAGTCAACAGTCTAGTGGTTTTACATGTAGAGGGTTTGCTCAAGCCAAATAAAAATCTATTTGTCACATTTTATTTATTATGAGTATTATTACTCAAAGTAATACAAGGGTATTAAATTGGGACCATAAATTAGTCTGAGATTTCTCCCTGAAGAGTGAGGTATCTTTGTGTCTTTAGTATACTTCCCAGAGTTATTATGATCCAAGTATGTTATTTGGCTGAACATATGATGGATGGGAAGGAATTTATATTCTTTGACTATGAGGAAACAAGTTTATTTGTGGTTTTTCCTTATGCTAACATTCCTCATTCAGCTCTTTTTTACAACGTTAATGTTTCCGTATAAAAATGCAAATTTTGTGTGGGAACTTTTTCTGCACATGTACGTACACAAATTGCACACAATTTTTAGTGAATGAGAGCCATTGGTTTGTAATACTCTGAAAGAGATTCTTGCTTTCTGACTCAAATGTACGTGTTTGTGAGACTAAGATTTGTTAAGATTTGAACCAGTTTTAGGCGGGCTTTTTTATTTAGGAGAACTGGGCTTACCATTTGGCAGCTGAAAGCAAACTAGTGCTTTTTTTTAAATGAAACTGAATTGGATCAATTATGCTTGGCTAATTATTTCCCTCCCTATCCCACGCTTGCTACTTTCCTCTGGTCCAGCTAGAAAATAGGCCGGGATGTAATCATACCTGGTTAGAATAATATCACCCACATTGCACTGCACTCTTCTGAGAATCAGTTTTTATTATTTTACCCTCATTTGTGGACTCCAGCGCATATCTGTTTTCATCAAGAGTGAATAGTGTTGGCCAAGGCTGACTGGAATTTTTTTATGTTTTTATTGTCCTGTGTCTCCAGACAGATAATTCCTTGTGAATACAGTATGCTTGAGTACAAAAAGAGGAAAGACAAAAAGTTAATATAAATGTTATATGTAAAAGCCTCGTGGGCAGAAGGATCTTGAGGTTTTTGTTGTTCGTTTTATTGGCTTTTACATCACCATATTGAAAATCTCTGCTCTGTTATCCTCTGTATTAAAGGAGAATGGTTCACACAAAAATGACACAAAAACATAATTCAAGCACCATAAAAGTTGTCCGTACAGCTTGCGCACAGTATTCAAAATCTTCTGAAGCCATTCAATAGCTCTGTATGAGAAGCAGGTAAAAATTTTATACATTTAAAAATGTAGTATGATTTTCCTCTCCGCTGGATCTCACAAATCTTATTTATGCTTGTGTTCAATTAAAAAATTGTGCCTTGGGATTTTCTTAGTTTGGACATTCTGACTAACATCTCCTATTGTGTTTCTAGGAAGAAAGACAAAAATACTGGGTCAGAACAACATAAGAATAAGTAAGCAATGGCAGAATTTCTATTTTTGGGTGAACTATTCTTTTAAGATCCTTTTTGTACATGTCTTATTATCAGCTTCCATGAACTGGAACAAACAAAGGAATAAAAATGAAGACGGTGGGTTTTCTTAGTAAAGACCATTGTGTTATGTTTTAGTTTCATGTTTGGGCTCCAGGTAAATGGATGTGCATATTATGCACTTCTGTCTTTTTTCTCCGGACCTCAAATGAAGTGCTTTGGGGAATTTATCTCACCTTTGTCTTTGTGCTCACCTACACCACACAAAAAAGGCTTTATTGTTACTGCTGGTAACATAAAATTAATACGAGCCCTTGCATTCAATACCATTGACGTCATTGCTAATGCTACTCAATTTCCATGAGCAATTGTAGTTTTATATCATATTGTCAACATATTAGCTGTATTTGTGTTGATTTAATTTTAAACACCGCTCCACATCATATTCAAATGGACTGAACTTGTGAAAGGCATTCAATCTGAAATGTTTATTCAGCATCATGCCGTATTGCATAACAGTCAAACATTTGCATTGTAAGGGGGGGGCAGTGGTAGCTCAGTGGTTAAAGGCTCTGGGTTACTGATCAGAAGGTCGGGGGTTCAAGCCCCAGCACTGCCAAGATGCCACTGTTGGGCCCTTGAGCAAGGCCCTTGACCCTATCTGCTCCAGGGGCACTGTATCATGGCTGACCCTGCACTCTGACCCCAGCCTAGCTGGGATATGTGAAAAAGAAGAATTTCACTGTATATGTGCAAATGTATAATGTGTGATAAATAAAAAGAAAATTAAAAATGAATCCAAGCATCTTAGCACTTTCTGACATTTGAAACTGAATGGGTATATTCTCATAAATCCTATAGTGGCCTTGTTGTGACACAAAAACAGTAAAGAGACTTTTGTTGACTCAATCAAAACATATCACTTAAAAGCCCTGCTACCATTTAATTCGTTAAAATATCCTTACGAAGCAAGTGCAAAACAACTTGATTATTCTAAAGTCCCAGCTGCAAATGATGAATCATTAAGTGGCCATTCTGTTTATCGTAAGTACTACACTGTTTTTGCATTGTGGCAGCTCAGATAATTCACACTGAGGGGGCTGTTGCACAGCCAGATTTTTTTTAACAGATTTTCATAAAATCTTGTCTACTTTGCAGTTTATTTTGACCATGAACCACCATACAAGAGAGAAAAAGGTTGTTTAACCAACATGTAAAGTGACCAACCAGTTAATTTTATTATTACGTGCTGTTTAGGGTAGGGTTTCTTTGAAATAGTTGATACTACTATAATACACTGCAAAACATCATTTTATAAATCAGTATTTTTCCAGTAAAACAAGCTCAGCTGATAGAGCATTGAAGGACCAGAAGAGCATGCGAGTCGATACGTGAGCATGCGAGTTGATACGTGAGCATGCGAGTTGATACGTGACTTAAAAGCACAATTTAATGGTGTGGTTGCTTCAACAATTGCGTTTTCAACTCACATTTGCTTTTTATGACACTACCGCATGGGTCATGGCTGAGCACACTTTGAAGTCAAGTTAACTTGCATTGACTTGTTTGGCATCTTAATTTGAGTTGAAAGGCTGAGAGGAGACTTCTAGCACTTGGTGAGCCACAGCCAAGGCAAATAAATAGTAGTTTCTCCAGACCTGGGCTAAAGCTCCCTTATGCCTGACAGGAGTCTGAGACTTGGTGTAAATGCCAGTAAATTTGCCTCAACCTGCAAACTATGGTCACAATACAAAAACGTTTAAAATAAGCGCACGATTATTGTGAAGACTATGTAATTCTGTGGGTAATATTCATAAAAATGCCAGTATTGTGTCCTTTTTGCAGTTAAACACATTTATTGGTTAGAACCTCAAAAAACTTCAAAAACGTTTTTGGGAACAAAAAAAAATTATTTAACGGTTTTTAATGGATGACTATTGAAAGATATCTGTACATTTTTCTCTGTGATTTAGGCTATGATCAAACTTTGAATGGGTGCTCAAAAAAAGCAGGAAGTACACCTACACAAGGACAATCCTTTTGGAGCTGCCTAAGATTAAATTACTTGAACAAGGATCACAATCCATGACTCACTGTTTGAGGGGTTTGAATCAGCAAACTTCTCTTTACCAGCCCTGAGCTACACCCAATACACCACACAGCTGAAGCCAAAACACTGGCTACTGCTTAGTTGAGTTTGACTTGATTATTTTTATGGGCTTGTTAAGGCTTGTGTATACTTAGCTTTTCAGCATATCATTATGTCTCTCACAGTGTTGGGTAAGTTACTTTAAAATAGTAATCCACTACAAATTACTAATTATTTCTCTAAAATTGTAATCAGATTACTTTACTAATCACATTACTAATAACTTTACTTTTAAGTTACTTTCTAAAAAACTTTTTCGCTCAACATATTCAAAATAATGTCTATGTTTCTTTCTTGTTCATTGTTACACAAAAGTCATACACTCAGCACCTCACATTTCTCCTTCACAATGACCTGTAACATGGCCATAATTCATGTATTTTACATAAATAATATATTAGAAATAAGCATAACCCTATAATGTACTTAAAATAATCAAATTAATTGAAAAAAAATGTTATGCATTACACTTCTTTTTTGATAATATTACTAATTATTTTGTAATTGGATTACACCCAACACCGGTCTCGCACATGGTCGAGCACTCAGACTTTCAAAGTATACTCTTTTGACCACGAGACATACAGACGTGTTCACCGCATGCACACTACGACTGCTTTGTGATAATATTTAGTACAGTCAATGGCAGGTGAATGTGCAGACTACGCATGAAGATGTGGATTGTCCACATGTCTAGAACATCTGGGCTGCACGCAGGCATGCCACGCGCACTGACCTGATTTGCATTAGACCAGGGGTGTACATTCCAGAGGGATGGGGGAGATAACCCCTTCAAAAATCAAAACAAGCAAGTAAAACCCCCCATTATTTATACCATAATCCACAGAAACCCCCATGTTCAAGCCAAATCTACGCCCTTGCGTTAGACATAGCCGCACGTGGAAAACCAAAATACACTTTGGCCTTAAATGACAAAAAAGTGTTTGAGGGGGAGTGTTTGAAACTTGTTTGCAAACAGTCATTATATTTAAAAAAAAAATTTGGTGTAGATATGATTAAGTCAAGTCATTTTTTATTTGCGTTTTTCACAATAAAAATCGTAAAGCAGCTTTACAGAAGGTCATGCCTTAAAGGATATTTCACCCAAAAATTATAATTCTCTCATCATTTACTCACTCTTTTGCTGTCTCAAACTCGTATGATTTTCTTTCTTCAGTGGAATCTATGAATTTGATGGAGATCTGATGTGAATATATCCATACAACTCAAGTCAGTGGGGTCCAAAACTTCTAAGATCAGAAGACACGGATTAAACCAGTGGATGGTTTAATTTTTACCAGTTGTATGGATGGCCTTTATGCTGCCTTTTTGGAGCTTGGGAATATTGGACCCCAATGACAAAAACACATCATATCTCCTTCGAAATATCTTTGTGTTCCACAGAAGAAAGAAAATAATACACGTTTGAGAGGCCATAAGGGTGAATAGATGATGAGAGAATTATCATATTTGGGTGAACTATTCATATAATGTCCTCAGTGAACAGCTTTAAAAAAAAAAAAAATCCTTTTGTTGGGGAAAAGGATTTAAATCAACTGAATCTTTTTGTTTATTTTCTTTAAAAAAAAAGGTAAATCTATCTCAATTTTTAATGTAGGCTATTTGCAAAAGTAGGTGTTGCTGTACAGAAGTCCTCTTATAGACTAATAAGCTGGGAGTTCTTCAAATAGTTAGTCATAAGAAAGGACACTGGAGAGCATTCTTCATCTACTACCATTACACATTTGCAGACTGGACATTAAACTTTACAACACGGTGAATGCTGAGGAAGTTCAGCAGACTGGTTTAACTTAAAAGAGGCCACTGTTTTCAGGCAATGCGGTAATAACTGCAATGAACTTTCTATAGTTAAGCACAGAACTTGCTACATCACTTAAAATGACCAAAGCAAAATAACTGTTTTGATTCCAAAGACCAATGTCCATGATTTAGGGCAAACTTAAACGGACTGAAGATCTTCAACTGAAATTCAAATCACTGTCCCAGTGGCTGAAGCTGGAAGTGTTGTTGAATGTTTGGGCATGTTTGAGCTCCACTTTCCGGGTGAAATGTCCACAGAGTAGCGGCAAAAGCTAATTGTTTTAAGTTGTCAATGATGTAATACAGTCAACAGGATGCGTATTTTATTAACTCTACCCTTAAACACAAACCCCAACCCAAAGTGTAACCGTCAGTAATCTAAGAGGGAAAATGCCTTCGAATCACTCTCACCATTGTTTATGTGAACACGATTACTTCCTGGTTTCCATGGGATCAGAATCTGTGTCTCTGTGGGTGCTCTTGTAATGCACTTTCAGTAGCACCACAGGAAAAGCTAAACATATATTTTAATTAATGCAAACATGTCTGATGGGAGATGGCACTTGTCAGTAACTCAGCAGAATGGGGTCGATGTCAGGGTACCAGAACATTCGGTATCAACATGTCAATTTGCCATGTGATAATGTTGACTTAAAAGATTATATGAAAATCAAACAGGTAAAAATACCCTAACATCCATGAGGCAACCACAGTAGATGCAATTTGGTTTGTACCAACTTTTTCCACCTCAAACATGAGTAAATGAACAATTTGCTTCAAAAAGCTCTTGTTACAGGCTCAACCCCTCAAGGCTATGGTCCAGTTTGGTGCTAAAGCCCTTATGTATTTCTTTTCACAGTGCAAATGAAAAAGTTACAGCACCACATGTGCTTTCAAATCACTGGGGGAGGGACAGGGTTTGAAGGTGCTAAGTCTCTACCCAGAATGACCTCTAATTGAATAGGGGTCCTTTACTATTATTCAAGATTCTTTGCATTGTTCAAATGTCTGTCCTTCCTCCTACATATGAATAGGAGGTCATGACATCGAATGCTGCACCAGCATTGTCCTTTCTTGAGTTCAAGTTTGCAAAGTGTGGCATATGCGCCATGTGGCTCTCTGTTTTGTGTGTGGCACAGTGTTTAAACAGAGAGAGCGTGAAAGAGGGCTGTTGTCTTCCAAAGCAGGTGTGAACTGTGAGCACTGAGGTGTGAATCCCTCAATCGATTATGTGCTTCCCCATATTATGGTCGCTTAGTTGGACAACATGACTGGTTTGGATATTTCTCTGACATTAAGATCTGTCTCATTCACTGCTTGTGATACTAATGAACATTGGGATTGGTTACATAATACACTTAAGAGAAGATCAGTGTGGGCTGTGTTCCTAGTGCTCTAGCTTGGAAACACGTCTCTTTATTTAAAAAAAATACTTTATTTAAAATTAAAAAAAATTATTGTGTTAACACATCTGTGTATAATGTCTTGGCAAGAGCAGATCTCTTGTAAAAACGATTTATTTTTATTATTTGCATTCAAATGCTGTCAGTATACACTTCGGGTCTTTTAAGTCTTACCAAAACTTCTCATATCAAAAATGGTTGACAGTCAATTTCAAACAACATGACTTTAGCAAAAACAACGTGTCCACTGAAATGCACACCCACCCTTTCTGCACATTGTGGACCAGATGGAAGTCATCAACTTTTCCATTCGTGCATGCACAGTCACTTTCTGTGTCCAAGTATTTTTGAGATGCATTATTTCAAACAGTGAATAATGCACCATTAAACTGTTGTCTTGTTCTCCATAAGATGCAATCACTTCACTTGTAATTCCAAAATACCACTGGAAATTGAGAATATTTTTCCAAAAACAGAGGTGCTTTGTGTGTGAATGTTTTCCTTAGAATGTGCTGCTGTCTCTGGGCAGAGCTGACCTATAAACCACGGTATAACTAAAGGCTTCTGTGAGGCCCCTTACTGCCTACTCACTGACAGAAGCCTGAACCTGACATCATCATGAAAACATGAATTAGATAGTGTCTGCATGAATGCTTCTCTTGATACTGCGAGCCCTTTGTCTAGCCGACACTATTTATTTATATAGTGTTATAGTTTATATAGTATCCTAGTCTATTTATCTTACCTAATATTTATATCTTACACTTTATTTATGAACATATGCTCTTTTAGTTCACACTGCCCCTACAAACATAAAGAAACACAGAGAAAAACCAACAGTTCTTGAATTTTGTTGGATCAGTGTGTTAATCTGTTGTTGTTTTGTTTGGGCAGTATGACATTTTTTTTTTTTTTAATGTTTCATATTACATTAATGTTACAGTTATGTAACATTCTAAGGGACCATTCAAAACAAAGTGTTCTTGTGCTTTAAAAAGTTAGATGCAGCGCAAATATAACCCTAACCCTAACTAAAAAGCAGTGTAAAAAAGTATGCAAAAAGCATGTTTGTTCTGTATGGCTCCTTAATCCAAAAGTGAACTTTAGAATATTTGTAATTTTGCTGTTTGTTTGCGTGGTGTGAACCACCCTTTAGAAATAAAGGTCCCAGTAAGAACCAAAAAGGGTTTTACAAACCGATGTCACAGAAGAACATTTTTCGTTTCCACAAATAACTTTTTATCCTCAAGTTCTTTATGTCACAGTCCTGTCACCTTGGGTTTCTGTCTGACGGGACCGTGGCATCATTGTCCTCTGTCTGTCTCGTGTTTCATGTACATTCTTTGTGTGAGCGCACTGGTCCGGTTGTTAGTGACCGCCGTGCGTGAGTTACCGCCATGTGCGAGTTACCGCCATGCACTCTCCGGTGATGTCACCTTGTCAGGTTGGGTTTTTGTCTGACGAGGACTGTGGCATCATTGTTCCCTGTCTGTCTTGTGTTTCGTGTCCGAGGCATGGTGTCTGGATCCTGACTTCCTGTCTGGTTTGGATTTGGTCTGTGTCGGGATCCAGAAACTCATGCTTCATGTTCTGTTTGTTTTGTTCCAAGCATGTTGAAGTTTTCGCCCTCATGTGTTTCAGGTGCTACTGGCACGCGGAATCCGAGTTTCCATGGGAACCTTGATTGTTTCCATGGGAATGCTGATCATGCCAACTTTCAGCTGCGAGCAGCACCTGCCCGTTGTTTGTTCATGCCTATATTAATCCCCTCATGTGTCATGTCCTTTGCTGGATTGTCTGATTTAATGTTAAATGTAGTTCAGTGTTGACTGAATGTCTTGCTAGATTGTTGTTTGGTGTGAAGTAACTAACCTCACTCTCTCTGCCTAGTTGGTTCTGTCTCGTGTATCTGTTGGTTGTCCGCATGTCGGGTGTGTGGTTGCCTTCCAGTTCTCTGCGTGTCAGCTGGGTTTCCACGGAGGATACCTCGTCTTTGCCCGCGTGTCGGGAGCTAGATTGCCCTACCCTGCTGGGCATCGTTCTGCACCTCTCTAAGCTTCAATGGAGGATTCCACGAATCTATTCCTGACTTCCACAGCGCTCATTCTACGAATACACTCTTCACAGATTGCCCCGGGCGCGGCCACAGTGCGTGCGCTTCTCTGTCATCTCTCCCCGCTGCTGCAGCCGGTGCCGGGATCCCTGACATCCACAGTGACTGCTCACATTTATTGTAAATAAATCCTTTGAACTGTTCCTCTGTATTTGGGTCTGTTTGTCTAGCTATCGCTTGTTACACTTTAGAAAACCATGTACTAGTGCTTTAAAGAACCCAAAAAACAATATGCCGATAAGAAGAACCTATAATGTTACATCAATAACTATTTAATCTCCAAAGAACCATATAGAACCCTATACTGCCAAAAATGGTTATTCATAAGAAGAGGGTTCTTTGCTGAACCTAGTGCACTACAAAGAACCATTGAAGAACCCTTATTGTTAATTAGGTATACTATGGTATTCTATGTGTCATATCTTTTAACCCTTTATCACTATGATGTGTAACATTCATTACACACTTCCACGCTTGATCTTTGTTGCCAATTTCCAGAGTTCTCTGTGTCAATTTGTAGAAATCTTGTAGCTATTATGCTACTGGTCCACAGTGATATGAAGCAATAAACTATGAAATATAGTATAAATAACAATAAACAAACTATGAAACATTGATAATTGTAAGCCACTTATTCACACTGGGTAGGACACTCTAAAATATCCCTAACAATTTCAAGACTTTCTGGTAAGTTTTCTTTCGACAACTGTGTAAACAGCTGAGCAAGATGCGGAAAGCTCTTGAGATCATTTACTTTGTTGATGTATTAGAAAAAGCTGTTAATGATCCAAAATAGTGACTATTAGAAGATTATCTCATGATACACCCATTCTGTACACAGTGTTGTATGCACTAAATTTCTAGACTACATATGCTGGAGTTAAAAGGCATTGTGCGTTATTTGGTGTCAGTGAGCAGTAAAACTATGTGTTTGCACATTTGTATGTGCTCATCTAATTATTTTAGCTTTTGAGGACAATAATATAAAATTCAGGAAAGAATTTTAGCACAAATTATTTTACGTACCTTGTTGGGGTTCTTCAGGGTCCGGATTCACAAAACATTTTTAAGGATACTTCTTCTAATTCTTTTAATAATACTTCTTAATGGAATATTCCGGGTTCAATACAAGTTAAGCTCAATCGACAGCATTTGTGGCATAATGCTGATTACCACAAAAATGTATTTCGACTCATCCCTCCTATTCTTAAAAAAAAGAAAAAAAAGAAGCAAAAATCTATAGTGAGTTATAGCAAGGCACTTACAATGGAAGTGAACGGGGCCAATCTGTAAATGTTAAAATACTCACTGTTATAAAAGTATAGCCACAAGAGATAAACAATATGTGTTAACGTGATTAGTGTGTTAAAATCAATTGCTAACCTTTTCTGTTTAAAGTTACACTATATTAAATTTTACAATTTCACTGCCATTGTGTGCGCTGTAAACACTAAAACGACCATAAAAACAACTATTTAAACAACTTTACAGCTCAAATAATACAAGTTTTAAAAGAAGAATTAATGTATGTGCTTTTATAAAAGTGCTGTAACACTTGTCACAAAAGGAGTGACGAGTTGAAATTATTTTTTTGAGTTAATCAACCTTATGCCACATGCTGTAGATTGTGCTTAACTTGTCGTGAACCCGGAATATTCCTTTAAATGCTATTTTATTAAAATGTTCTTAATATTCTAAATGTTCTTATGAATGTTCCTTATAAATTGCACTCAGTTAGGGATATTTTTGTTATAATAAAACAAACTTGTTATAATTTTTCCCAAGATGTTTCTTTTTTAAAAGAAGATTTTAATGAATCAGACCCCAGATTACTGGTATGGGTTTCAAATTGGGTTAATCATTCCAATAAATTGCTCAGTGGTTGTATTTCAGCATATCCAGTCAATGACACAACCCTATACCCAACCCCCCCCCCCCCCCCCATACACACAACTTCTTTCCCTCTAACCATCTGTTACAATGTCGGGGAGGTTGAGACCAGATCTGTCTGTTTCTATAGAAACACCCTGCCCTTTTTCTTAATGGGTTGGGGGATTTTGTGTCCTGTATTTTTTCCCACCTTGTAGTGGGACAATGTAGTGAGCGACAATGGTGTAATGTGTCCTTTACTGAAATAGACGATTCACCATCGCCACCCCTGTCCACCCATGTAACACAAGGTTGAAACAGCACAAAGTAGAAATGTGCTTCTGCCCAACCCCCATCTACTGGTCCCCCAACCCCCCAAAAGGCTAAGCACTAACAGTGAATAGCTCTGGCCATGAGGAAGCAAACCATTTGCCTAGCTAACCTTCTGATCTGTTTAAGGGCTAAATTACTATATTGACATTCTCTTTTATTGCAAACAGACTCCAGTTCAGTTATAAGAGCTGACCTACAAATGAAAATTGCAATTTACTCACCCCCATGTTGTTCCAGACCTGTATGCTGTTGTTGTTTTTCCATGAAACACAAAAGGAGAATTTCTGAAGAATCTTCAAACGGCTCTTTTCCATACAACGACAATTCATAGTGACCTGTCTGTCAAGCTCTAAAAAGAACAAAAACATCATATAAGCACCATAAAAGAAGTCAATATAATTTGTGTGCTATATTCCAAGTCTTATGAAGTCAAACGATAGCTTAGTGTGAGGAACAGACTGAAATTTAGGTAGTTATTAACTTAAAATCTTTCCCTTTAATAACGATTTTCATTTTATTGAAGAGTCAGTTCAGGTCAAATAAACTGCAATAGAAGATTACCACAATGGTGTAGTTGGCAATTAAGAACACATGGTCAAACATAATAATTTACACGATGTGAAATCACTGTTTAATTTGTTGCATTAAAACAAAAGAAAAAGAATATGAACACTAGTGATTTTTATACCAAGCCTTTATCAAATAGTAAAATTAACAAATAACAACTTGAATTATTATACAGTATGTGTTAAGTCTGAGGGACCTGTAACAATTACCATGTCTTTTATATTATTGTAAAGTAAGCTGCAGTAAATAAAGCACAAATGAGGGTTAACGACACAGGTGGTAAACATTATGGTAGTTGGCACCTGATCCCCAGACTCCCCTGCCGAAATGTAAATTAAGCTGTAACAATTTGGTGTGTTTATGGCATTGCTTTAGTTAATTACTATAGCACTGAATGGCATCATGACTGCACCTGTAGAGGTTTTAGGGTATTTGTGTTTATTAAACCATAACCTGCTTCTGGAGAACTGCAGTGAAGTCTCATTTTAAGACGCAAGTAATTAGACCTCCACATGTTTTAAATATGGAAGTCTGTTTTCTTGTCAAAAGTATCGTATAGGGTAGCCATAAAAATACCATGAAACAAACCACATTAGACAGCTCTATTTATCTGACTAGCAGGCTATCAGATTCCTCCATGACCCAGCAATTTAAGGCATTTGTTTGGAATAGATTTATAAATTGCTCTGGCAAGAGAAAAAAAGTCCCTGAGCCAAAGAATCACAAAATTACTTGAATCTAAAATTACTGATGGTCAATATTTCACATACCGTGGAGAATATTATGACATATCCTCATTAAAATGGCTTGAAATGTTTAATAAAAAAGCTGACTATGTTTTAAACGTTGTAGTTTGTGTGAAAAATATTAGCTATGTAACACAACAATAACTGGTGGAATTCTTTCCATAAAGCTAATAACACAGAAGAGCCTGCAATGCATTGTCATTTAAGAATGATCCCTGCCACTGTGCTGACTATAATGTAAAAAATAGACATGGAAAAGCATGGTGTAAGTTGCTTGTGGTCAAGCGTTTCCACAACTTTTTGCTGCTGCTGGCAATAGTGCTCACCCCTTGTATAAACATGTTTGTAAAAATGTAATAGCCTTCACTGCATCTTAAGAGTTGTATGCAAACTTTTGAATGTAGAATTACAGGACACTTAAAGCTGAAGGATGTAATTTCTGCGACACAAGCGCAATAAACAATGTTTTCAAAACAACTTTCAGAATATGCCCCTCGTCTGCTGTTGAGCGAACGAACAAACAGTCCCGCCCCCAACTCACACCATTTGTTGAGTAATGTTGTTGGGGTGGGTCTAAGTGGGTCACTCAAAACAAACACAGGAATTTTATAGTGCCACAGAGACACAGTGTTTACAGTTTTCAAAACAATTAACCTAGTTCATGGTTTACTTATAGTTGTGTATTAAGCTGGGATAGAAGAAGGTATTTTAACACTGAAAAAGTTACAAACGTCAGCTTTAATAAAACAAAAAAACAAAAAAAACATGTATGCATGTCATAAAAGTATTGAGAATTATGTAGTTATCTGAAGAGGGACAATTAATTGCATATATCAATATTTGCAGAGAAAGCCTGCCAAATAAAAATGATTCCACATAAAATGCTTATGTACTTATAAGTAATTATATTTAAATAATCATATGAAATAAATACTGTAATTAGAATAATATTTGAGTGCGGGCCCAAGTATTGTTAACACAGACCTTATTTTACTCATAAATTTAAAAACCCCATTATAAAGACCCATATGAAATCCCAAGGGAACCCATGGCGAATTAGACTTCCGGGTTTGCCTACAAATTGACATCACGGCTGAACAGTTCTGTTTCATGTGATGTCACTGTATGAAATTTCGTCATTGTGCTACGCTGTGGGATATGGCAAAAGTCTGCTGAATTTTTGTTTCTATTTATAAATCATGAAAAGGTGATACTGATGTTTAATTACCTTAGCCAAAATGTAATTTTTCTTTCAATAAAGTTTTATCTTTTAAGTGACACGGCTTAATTTCACCAAAGACAAGCAGCGATAAAGGGGGAGACCCCTTATTAAATCATTAATAAGACTGATTTTTTTGGCCTGTTTTATCTTTCACCAGGCAAAGAAAGTAAAAGCATAAGACTGATCATGCTGTGAATTCAGCAACAGTAGGTCAAAAGTTTTGCTGCTAAAATCGGTCTGTGCTTAAGCCTAGCACACACAACACAAATCAATCTTGTTGCCTAGAAGTCTCAGATCGTGGCGCGTGCTCATCGATGGCAGTCGTATATTGTGTGCAATCATGCTCGCCAACTAGTTGCAAATGCCACAGCGGATTTCAAACCTGTTTGAAATCTGGTCGATGAGTTGTTAGGTGCCTAGGCACCGATTTATGTTTCTGTCGGTTGGTGCCCTAACAACCCTCACCCCGGCAAAACTGCAAAGAGAAACACACAGATATTTTCTTTTTTTTTTTTTTAATTGCAAACACAATAGGACTGCAAATACTAACCGAAGAGATGTTGGTATCAAATGAAGTTTTCATTTTAATTACGAACCTGTCTATTTTAAACAAAATGCAAAAATGAATTCTAATGAGGCACTGCGAGTACAGTGAGTATAACCGCGATCCCGAAGTGAGATCCACCAATCAGAGAAGTTCCAAATTAACAATTGCCTTTAAAAATCAAATATTTTAATGTCATTTATTAATATTAGAGCTTTCTGGTTTGGGTCAAGGCTGAGAAATATTTATTAAATATTTTTAATGCCTATGGAGAAACTTAATGGGGAATATATCGTGCTTTTCCGTGGGTGCTCAGACATTCGGCGCCTGTGGTTAGGTGTGCACACTGTCCCGACAAGGCGAGATGAGATGGCAATAAGCAAAAGCCAATGAAATGTAGAGAGAGTGCAAAAGGAGAGCAATGCATTGGGAAGAAGACAAAAATAACTACAAAATAAAACAAAACATCACTCACGTCTCCCAAACCTCTGTCTCATTAATATTTTCAGCTAATTTTCACATTTTTAGTCCTGTTCTGTGCAAATCAGAGCAAAATGGGCATGAACCCTTCTTTCATGTTGTTTGTTGTCATGCTGAATATTGGAAATAGGAAAACTCTCCAGTTAAGGTCGGGGATGAATTGCTGTGTTGTTGATGCACCCAGTCTGCGCACAGTCGTGTAGTGTGCGCACCGACACGGCCAAACCATTAAATTGTGTCATTAAGTTTGTGCAACGCACCAACTGCTTTTGTGTATTGTGCGTTTGGCTTTACTGAAATTCGAATCAATGCCTCCCAATGGCCGAAGCTGTAATTGTTGTTGAATGTATGGCATTGGACATGTGTGAACTCCAGTATGTCCACAGAGTGGACCAAAAGCGAGTGTATTTCTAGTTAACTCTACACCATAACCAAAACCCCAACCCTAAACCTAACTGTCACTGGAGTTAAGGCCAAGGTATACTTTGGGTGTGCACGTTGCGGATCCCTCCGTGCACAGTATGTGTGATGCAAATTGAGTCATCAGCACAGCAGCACGTCTTGACCGCGCGCTGCCTAGATTTTCTTGACTCGTGCACGCAATTCTCATCTGCGCATGCGCTGTCCATTGACTGTACTAAAAGAGTCACAAAGCAGTTGTAATACACATGCGTTGAACGTGTTCCTATTCATTTGCGGTCAGAAAAGTATACTCATAAAGGTAACACGGTCGGCCGGGCACAAAGCGATCTGGAACATGCAAAAATGAAGTATACCACGGCCTCAACACTTGCTTGAATTGTTGCAAAAATTTCTTTATGGGGAATGATGCTTTTCAACATGTCGATTTCAAGTATGACCATGCAGAAAGCACACCTCAACTATCCACAAGATCTGAGGTATCATTCATGTTCGTAGTACAAACAGTGTGGCCTAAGTTACACTCCAAAGTTTAATACTTAGGGTTAGGGGTTTGTTCAAATCCCTAATGCTCTGAGAAATAATAATGTCTGACTTGGAATTTTATTGATAAAAATGCACTGTCTTGGGGGAGATCCCATTCCAGGAGATACAAAGTGCTAATTCTCTCTGACTGGCTACCAAATGAGCTGCACCTGGATTGGATTTCTAAAGAATGTAGGACAGAACTTGATAAGAGCTCTGTGGGAGATTCAAATGGCAAGTCTTTATGCAGTGCAAACTTGCGAACATTTGTCACATTACCTTACAAATGCAAATTGTTCGCATTTGCTTGTCTGATGGTTAATGGTGGTTAATGTTTCCAAAGCCAAAACTGGTTTATCCAAATTCTTTGCAACGCCATTAAAGTTAGATGAATTTTCTGTCTCTGCATATGATTTTTAATTTAAGATTACAGGACATAGGCCTATGATGAAAACACACTTAAACACAAGCACAGGGCCCACAAGAGGATGTTCCCCTCCCTTACAGCCTCATTCTGTGAAAAAGTGCAATGGAGGAAGGATCTTAAATCGCAATAACTTCCGAGCACCATCCTCAGCAGGAAAAAGGAAAGATGTTGGATGCACACACAAAGATATATTACATCCATCTAGTCCTTACATGTATATTATCTCTTCCTCTTTCTTTTTTTATTTTCTTTTGTATAAAAAGAAGTTATTCATTGGCAATGGATTGTCTTGATTAAATAAATACATACTTTGTTAACATACTATAAGGTGTTTGAATAGCTTGTTTGTATGGCTGAACAAGACTTTTCAAGTTTGTACCATGCACTGAGAAAATGGCAAGGAGTGGCTGGTATAGATTTGCCTTATTAACATCTCATGACAAACTGAGAAAAAAAAAAAAAAAAAGAAAAAAAAATTGGTAATGAGTTTATAGCCTACTTACCTAGAAATGCGAGTGATTTATCTAGTTTGGTTCTTTTTGTCCACCAGGTTTATTGCCTTTCCCAAAAAAAGTAAAATTATAGTAACAGTTAAACAAGGAAAGAGTGGCATAAAAAATACACACAAAGGGCCTTATTTATGAAACACAAGCAGAACGAATTTCTGAGTAAATCGTTAATGAATCAATTTTTACACAAATTGCCCTATTGAATTAAATGTGTCAATTCAATGAGAATGGTTTACGAATGGTTTACACAGAAATCTATTCCATTTATGTTTCATGTATAAGACCATTTAATGAAATAAAGCTGCAGGCAAGGTGGCAGGGTCAAAAATTAACCTGGGCACATGGCAATAAAAGCCACCAAAAGTGACAGAAAAAGTGTTTTTCTCTGATTTTATCTGTTATCTTACATTTGATGTTTCAAATGCCACAGGAAGTGACAAAATATTCATTTTCTCATATTTTACCTGTTATCTAACATTTGATATTTCATCTTGTACATTTGAAAAATACAACTTTAACATTTTATAGGTCATAGCCAAATCTGAGCAGATTGAAAATGCATTTTATTTAATTGAAATATTTGACATAAATGGACAACATAGTGTTTTATATGTTTAGTAAAAAAAAAAAAAAAATGTTTTACATTTCTCCAAAATATACAATAACTCGGATTTTTAGGGTTTCAAATCAGGAATGTGACAGGAGAGTAGTACATGAACTACAAATCCTGACACTGATGATAATATATCGGGTTTCAGACTCAGGCCCCTGAAGTGGGCGGGGTAAGCAGACGGAGGCGGGAGCAGCAGCAGCACATTTCGGGAGTCTTTGTCCTCCTCACGCTATATGAACCCCGACTGCGTGCGGGAGGAAGATACACATGCTGCTAAACCGAATGGGTTAATAAAGAGTGTGGCTTTCATCATCCAGCAGCTGACCAAGGGATGCGGTGATATTTTATGCGCTGGTACGAACTCTTAAGAAGGACGTTGTTGGCGGGAAAGTGTGGAAGTCTACTCAACGAGGTATGCTTTTCCCGCTCTTGAGCGTTGACGCGACTAACGGATTTTTGGTGTTGTCTGGTGCACCCACATAACGTGTTTATGGTTCCAAAAAGCCACTTCGCGGCTTTATCGAAGTTTATAGGCATATTATTTCACATATCATACCGATTAAGTTGAAATTGTGTCCGTTTTTCCTCACTGAGCTCGTTTTAAAGGAATTATCGTGTGTATTTTGCGTCACTCGGAGAACAATAGTTAACTTACGCGCAGCTGGACGGGATCTCGTGCAACTGTAGAGGAATTTCGTAACTGCCTTAGCACGGTCTCCAAAACCATCTCTTTTGTGGTCGTTAGGAAGTCGTTATCACGTTCTTCGGTAATTGGTGTTGAAGGACAACCTGGTTTTTGCTTTTCGCCAGGCGCGAAATGATTCACTTTAGGTAGCGTGCGCGCGCCCGCATCGACACGTTGCGCGAGAGACTCGAACGTTTATCGAAATGTTGAACTATCACGTAAATGTATTGTGTACATTTTCTTGAATTTTACGTAATATGTTTTTTTATTACACCTGCCTGTAACGATGCTTCTCCATCAACCCTAGTCACAGATCAAATTAGGGGCAACAATGTACGTTTTCTAACTTTGGCCATTTGTATAAGAATATTTCAGAGTTGTTTCGCTAAACGCCCATCAACCTCGAGCCCTCGTTGTTTAGTCCACCAGAATTATCCATAAACCCGCCAAAATAACGTCATAAATTTTATTCTCTGAATTAAATAATATTCTAAATTCTGAGTGGATTCTCACACCTGTAGGATATATATTCCACCACGTGTCCCAGTTTCGGTTCTGAACTTGGGTAATTGGGTATACTGAATGTATTTATTTCTTATGCAGTATAGAAGTTTGTTTTATTTTATGATGTTACAAATTAATCAAACATTGTCACTGCTATTTTTGCCCCTCAGTTTTAACCAGTGTTTGGTAAGTTACTAAAAAGGAAAAAAAAAGTAATTGCTAACTACTAATTACATCTTCTACAGTGTAATTAGATTACTGTACTAATTACTCTGTCTGAAAAGTAATTGCATTACTAATTACTTTCTAAAACCCTTATCAACTTCAACCAGATGAAAAATACAAGTATACAAGCTGTTCTTTTAATTCTTTGAATTAAATCACAAAATCAAAAATTATTTATGAACTGGCCAAAGAATTGAAGGGGGCAGCGTTAAATTAGAAGACATATATTTTATCATTAGATGTTAAATTTCGATTTTAAATTCACTGTTATTTTATATAGGATTGCTCTACAGTCTATACAGTATTTAATGAAATTACATCAGAAGTAACTAATGAAATTTAGAGTAATCTCCTGCTTTACTTTTTTCAAAAGTAATTTAATTACATTAATTAGTTACTTAGTAATGCATTGCACCCAACGTTTTAACCTCCATAAGACATTTAATCAGGACTTGGGGCAAAATGCCTCTGTTGGACAAATGTCTAGCAATTGGTATTTCTTAATATCTTATTTTTAGGGCTTTATGAGTAATAGGTTAACTGCCTCTGCAGACACTCTATGTGCAAATAAAGTTGTTTTTTGGATGAATGATAACCTTTAGCTGAAGTTGTAAACACTGGAAAAATGCCCTTATAAATGTAAAAGGTAATTCCAGGGGGGCATTTAAAGTTGGTTACTTTTCACTGCATATAGCTGCTGTTTTTGGATTTTTTTTTACTTATTTGTTTATAAATGATTTTGGTTTTGAGTTTAGCACCAGTCTCCTCTCCTTCCTCCGAGCAGGAGGACTCTGGATTGTATCGCTAATTACTTTTTCAGATGTTTCTGCAAAGCCAATCTGTTCTATGAGAGTGCCTGTCTTGTAATGGTTACTCTGTGTGGCATTGCTTGACTTCAGGAAGAGGTGGATGAGGTTTGAGGTAGTGCTGAGGATTAGGGTTCTCTCAGTCTTTCTGCAACCTGAAAAGTTGAGCACCGTTCAAAATGAACTCTCAAACTTGTGAGATGAGCACTTTAAAACATGAGCGTTTAAGCCAATTCCTGCTGTTTTGAATCTTTTATTTACTATTAGCACTACCACTCTGGAATTTTACATTTGTAATTTTCAGGTCTGGACAAGTCATGGAAATTGGTGAAAATCTTATAGGATTATTCAGGGTTTCAATACAAATTAAGCTCAATCGACAGCATTTGTGGCATAATGGTGATTTACACAAAGATACATTTAGACTTGTGAAATGCAAAAATTTGTGCTACAGTGAGGTACTTGCAATGGACAGGGCTCCAGACTGCGACTAAAATGGTCGCAAATGCGACCAAAAATAATTGATTGCGACAATTGTAAAATCTAGTTACCATTGGCAACAGCCAGGTTGTGTGCATTCATATGCCGTTTAGACAGATATCATCTTGAGTTATTGAATTCATCTTTAGAGCGCGCATCACTAATGTGTCAAGCTGCTTTTCACCCGTTCTCGCTGCACCGCACGCAACAGCAAACCCAGTGCGAGAGAGTCGTGACCAAATGACTCTTTTGAACTGGATCTTTTTCATGAATTGGATCTTTCATGAATCACCCGAAAATAACTGAGGGTTTGAACTCGGGAGATCGGGTTAGCAGTTTCAATCAGATTCACTTTCTCAGCGAATCAGCCGTCAGTGAGCTCACAACTCGGAGCGCAGACATTTCAAAATAAGAGTCCCATGTGTATTTTGGGTTTCTCTACAGTTAAAAGTCCTGTATTGTGTACAATTATTTTCTTTTTTTTTTTTCTGGTAATTATTGATTTGGGATTGGAGTAGCACAATAATTGCATCTGAGATTTCATTCAATTTTCACTCTTGTAGTCCTTGTCTGGGGCCATCAGTAAAGAAAGACTAAGGCAATATTTTAAAACAATACAAATTTTATATATATATATATATATATATATCTTGACATCTATTACACCAGGTGCAAACATTCATTGGTGCTCTAGAAGGTAACGCACTACTGTATGCATACTATATGTAAAAATCTGTAGATTCTGAAGAGCAGTTCTAAATAAATCTTCTCTTATATTTCTGTAAATTATGAAAGGGGTGTGAACATTTGAGGCAAAAGTAAATGCAAACTTAACTATATATATTGTTTATTAAATCTTCAGTGAATGGGTTATAAGCTGACTTCCTTTTCATTTGCTTTCTATCTTGTTTCTGAACCGCAATCTAAATCGACAGAATCTGTGATTTGGGTACTAAAAACAGCCATTTGGCTCCTTAATTTTTCAGTTTAGGAGCCAATGGCTCAAAGTCATTTCTTTTGTAGTCTGGAGCTCTGATGGAAGTGAATGGAACCAATCTGTGTAAATTATATATAATTAAATATTATTATATAATACTCCCCGTTACACAAGTATAGCCACAAGATATAAACATTGTGCATTTTAGTGTGATAAAATCGCTTACGGTTTCTGTGTAATTATATCCAAATTTACAATTTCGTTGCCATGTAAATCCAGATTAGTAGTCTGCCACAAACTACAATTTAAACAGCTTTACAGTGCTCATAATACATGGTTTTATCAGAAGAATTAATGTGTGCTTCTATAAAATTTAAACCCAAAAATAAACTGGCCCTATTCACTTCCATTGTAAGTGCCTCACTGTAACCTTAACCCCCCCCAAACTACACAGTACCAGGTACAAAAGTCTGTCACTAATTTTAATTAAATATTGATAATAAAGTACAAAATCAGGCATATGTAGTATCGTTTGAAAGCGTATGTCTACTTTCCTGATAACATTTGCTACATAAAGTAACATTAAGTCCTTAAAGAAAAGGAGGGTTGATGTTGACTGAGCTTTACTTGTGTTGAACCAGCAATATTCCTTGAAGTCATGGAAAAGTTATTTAGCTTTAAAGTTAATATAGATTACATTTTTTTCTTTTTTTTTCTAGTTTAGCTCTACTCTAAAATACTGCCAGGCTAGGTATTCTTTGAGTGCTTGTCTAGAGTAAAACTTGCTCACAAACCAGCCTAATATCAGTGTCTGTTGAAGGTTGTGTTGTAGACATTTGCACACCAGTAAGTATGGAAATTTAACTCTGTTAGTTCCAAAGATAGGTTACCTGACATATACAATCCCAAACAGTCTCTTTGAAATGATTTAAGTCCTTATCCAATAATCCGAAACTACTGGAAAGGTCATGGCAGTTCATTAGTCAAAAAGAGTGGGAACCCTGTAAGATCTACTAGCAAGGTGGAATGTTCTAAGTGGAGACCCAGCTGATGTGTAATTTGAGGGCCAACTGGGCACCGTCTGTGGAATGTTGCAAATGACAACCACACAATTGTAATGCTGGCTGCAATCGGATATGTCTCCATTGTACATATAGTACAAATTACAGTGATTTGACGACTCCGAATGCAGAGACTACAACAGCTTGATTCTCACGTTATGCAACTGTCTTTAACAAAACCCTGGACAGAAGTTGTTGCCAGCACTTTTCCACAAGTTCCTTTAGCTATTTAGTAAAATGTAGGCTTGGACCAGAGTGAGAGCCTGTCTTCGCAGATGTTTCAATAAGTTCACACATGCCTGAAGAACCTTATATTTACTTGGTGGAGCTGTTGAGGATTCCACAGCTTTGAGTAGACCTGTGGTTGACTCCATCTTACTGTTTTAGAAAAAAAACAGTTTGACTCCAGTTTATGTCCAAACGACTTTGGTCAAATGTTTTTTATTTGCTGTCCAAATGATGTGTTGTCCATAAGAGCTGACTCGTCCACGGTATCTTGAAGGACTTTGGCTATCTAGAATGTGGAATTAAAAATATTTCAGGTTTAAAGAGGTCCCATGCTGTCATGCTCAAGCATAAGAGGAACCAAATGTTTTAAAGTAGGTGCTACACCACAGGGGTCGGGAAACACTATGGTGGTAAATGCCTCATTCAACTGCTGTATTTGTACTCTTATAGCTTTTTTTTTCTTCAAAGGGTCTTTCCTGATTTTTAACCTAATTTTTTGTGGTCCTTTTTGAAGAATTTTCAGATTTGTTTTATTTTGGCTTTATGACTGAAATATAATCCTGTTTTAGCATTTTGCTCATTTTATAGGCCTGGGTGCAAAGCAAGACAAATTTAAGCACTACATTTTCCATGAATGCACGCTTCATGCATTTTATGACATTGAATTTTGTATGTATCTTTATAAAAGATGTGCAGAGGAATATAATCAATTGGGTGAATGTGAAATGTTTAGTAGTATTTGGTTAATGGTATGTGTTGAATATATATAAAATGGTTCTACAATTAAGATTTCACAGCTGACTTGAGGTTTCTGCAAGGTTCAGATGAGGCATAAAGGAAAAAAGATTTTGCGCCATCTAGTGTTTTTGTCCTGATTAAACAGTAGTTGGCTAACACTAAACACTTTAGTTACACTAAACTTTCAGCTTTATGACCAGTGTTTGGTAAGTTACTTTAAAAAAGGAAGCCACTACTGATTACTAAATACTTTTGGGAAATTGTAATTAGATTACTAATTACTTCATCTGGAAATTAATTAGATTACTAATTAAGTTACTTTCTAAAACCAATCAAACCTGTGGGGGAAAAAAAACAAATGTGACACTAATAGTTCTTTTAGTACTTTTTAATATTGACTGAAATATTAACCAAATTACAGCAATATGACAGACAGAAACTTGGCTAAAGAGATCCAATGCATTTCTAAAAATGCAACTCTCAAATATGCTGTAGTAGTATCTTAAGGTGTAGGTGTGTGCACACGCTATCTACAACCTTAGCTGTTTGCGGCATTTGTGTACAGTAAGCTTGTTTACCCAGGGCTCCAGACTAACTTCTTTTACTAAGAGCACTGTAGCCCCTAACTGAATTTTAAGGGCACAGGCAGAAAATTTAGGGGCGCACACCTTAAATCGACCTGCAATGCTATTATTCACATTTTCCCCATTTTAACTGTATTACTGATAAATGCTATGGTAATAAATACAGAAACTACAATGTGCTGTTTTATTTTAGTTCAGTCACATTTTAACTGAATGGTGCTTAAATGCACATTCAGAAATGTAAACAAAGTATTATTACTGTCATTACAGTGCAAAAACCAAAACAAATGCATTAAATGTAAACATTTAACAACAGTTCAATCATTGTGGTACCTACAAATGATATATTTTAGGCAAAAAAAAAAAAAAAAAAACCAGCACAAACTGTTTCCTTATTGTAGTAATTTCTGGCATATTTGTATAAGTGACTGTGTTATTTTGAGTAAGTACTAAACTGGAGTCAAATTATTTGCTTTATCAGCTACTGTAGTTAACATACCTTGAGCATGTGCATGCTGGACTTCCATGTGACTAATCAAAATATTCGTTGGTTTCGCTTGTTGCAGGATCCTTGCGTATACTATTTCACATTCTTTAGTTGAAACATCCGTATCATCATCGATCATAAATGAGAGATATGTGGCATCCTTAATCTTCTCATGGGTCTTCTGTTTGAGTGAATCTGCAATAGCGCCAATGAATTGCACACATGCTGTGTCGTTACTGTATGTAGGATTAACTTTTACACTGTTCTTTCAACAATTCAATGTGACCCTTGAATTTGGTGAATGGTATTTCCTGCTTAGCTTAGGCTGTGTTGAATTTCACTACCATTTCAGCCTCATCAGATGACTGAACGGTAGCTTCCTGCCTGCGAAATGTTACTGGAAGTGGCGATGCCGTTTCATTTGTGTATCTGTCTCAGCATATTTATGTTTTAAGCTGCTGTTGTGCTTCATTAAGGTGTCGTGTTTAAACTGTGCGGTGCCAGTTGCCTCTTCAAACTTGGTTTTCCCCGCATGTCGTGGACCACTTCTAGTGCAGTAGATACAGTTCATGGTGTTTGTTTTTGCTAAATCTAAGCCGTGTAAACTCCCTCAGCCACTCCTGTCGGAAACGGTGTGTTCTTGCCTTTTTCACTACGGCCTCTTCTGACTCTAACTCGTCGACCTCTACAATTTGCTGCTCTGAAGGGCCTGGCTCTGGTATAGGAGGAGCCGTAGATGGAAAAAATGCATCAGTGGTTCGTTTTGCCATGGTTGACTTTTACGGACAATGAGTGTGATGCCACGAAAGCGAGACACACGAGTGTAGATGACGTTACCCACACCGTTGACTAATCACTCACAGACCCAACTCCGGCAGACTCGCTCCCTCCTCGTTTTTCAACATGAAATAAAAAAAAATGCCGTCAAATTTGCAGGTCGCACATGTGCGAGTAGTTGGAAAAAAAAATACTCGCTCTGTCTCAAAAAAATGGTTGCAGTCTGGAGCCCTGTTACCTGTGTTGGTGTAAAAGACAGAAAAAGAATACTAATGAACTGAAAACCCATTTGCAGACCGCTTTGATAGTAAATCCATTGTGTATTTGAATGCTTGTTTACTTTCAGTGTGCATATACAGGTTTGCTTGTGTGTTGCATCATGCATGTTTGTGTGTACATGTGCAGCATGTGTTTACACAGCTTTACAGCGAGTGGATTATTTCTGCCTCTCTGCTTGTGCTCGGGCGAATTGAGTATCCTTTATTACTTGCGCATCTGTAACGCTATAGCATTGTTTTGTTTTGTGTACAATACATAAAGAACTTAAGGCTGTTTGCTTGGCGACAATTTTTTTTTCAAGATGTCGTTCTGCAAATGATCCCACATTGTGAGCGAAATATCCCTCTGTCTGACGGCAAGAGCGCTGTTTTCCATATACACCTGAAACCGATCCCCTCTCCTCCCACGGCAGCTGCAGAGGGACACCCAATGGGGCGAAGCGCAGATATTTAAGGAGGATTTGTCAGCGGCCCAGCCTTGCGTGCCTCAGCCAGGGCTGGGAGCATGCTGACACCGAGCTCGCTGAGGTTGATTGTGATCGGATAAACTTGAAACACTTCACTTTCGTTTTCAATTTGTATAAACAACTACACTCCGCTGCGTCCATAGTAAAACAGCTCACTCATCTGCCATCGCCTCGATACGTGTCCTCAATGCCATGTTGGTTTGTTAGAGCGCATGCTCATTAGTTGACACAGCAGCAAGCAAGTACCAACATAGGAACATAATACATTTTAAAATGCATTCTACTTCATATTGTTTTAGCAATAAATGTGTAATCCAAGTAACTTAATTTCATTCATGTCTGTAACTGAAATCAGATTACTTATTTTAAGTAACGTTACATTACTGCATTACCGCAAAATCTATTCAGATTACAGTAACTCGTTACTTTGTAACAAGTTACAACCAACAATGTTTATGACAGAGCAACCAAGCAAGTACCTTTTAGCAAAAACTTCTGGTTAGACACTAGGGCTGGGCGATATGTAAAATATTTTAGAGATAATTGCCTTAAAATATCGTATTACATCGTCAACCCCCCTGCCGAGGGTCGGTGAATGTTTTACTTTATTGATTTTGGTTTAAAATTGTAATTACAAAAGAAAAGCATAAGACATTTCTAAATTCAAATTGTACTTTAAATGAAAAAAGCAATAAAATAAGTGATCAAAAAATTCTTATTTAACCACCTCCCCAAATCAAAACATTTACTGTCTCCAACGGCTCTGCGTGCCAACCGTGAGGAAATAAAGCGCATTAAACTCGCAGCACCTCCTAATATGATCGGAGATAATTTGCAGCATTCTCATAGACAACATTATTCTTGCAAACAGTTTTCAGACGGAGGGGAGAAAAAAAGAGTGAAAACTCTACATGCGCTTGTTCCACATGACAGGCTCATGCTGCACGCCTCTGAACAAACAGTGAATCAGACACTAGCACTGACGGCTTTTCTGTTGTCTGTTCTTAAATATTATAAAGTGTGTTTCTTCAAGCACATGTCTTTGTGACTAATAGCATTTTTTGTCATGTGTCACTTCGAGGTGTCTTACAGGTCGTCCGCCTGTTGCGGGTAGATGAGCAAAATTACCCGTGTATGAAATGCATTTGGACGAGGAGCTTGTGAACTGAATTCAGCCTCTTCATATTTTGCAGTGGCGGTTGCTAGTTTCACACCTTGGCCACTGATTAATATATTTGGCGACTTCCCTGATCCATGGTTTTGCCATTTCCCAGTATTGTCGATCATCATCTGTTCGCAATCTGCATTGGGATTTTAAGACATCGCCCAGCCTTATTAGACACATGAGAAATTTGTACCTGTTGGATTTCGTGTGTGTGTAAATATATATATATATGTGTGTGTGTGTGTGTGTGTAAACTCAGCAAAAAAAAGAAACGTCCTCTCACTTTCAACTGCTTTTATTTTCAGCAAACTTAATGTGTAAATATTTGTATGAATATAAAAAGATTCAACTACTAAGACATAAACTGAACGAGTTTCACAGACATGTGACTAACAGAAATGGAATAATGTGTCCTTGAACAAAGGGGGGGTCCAAATCAAAATTAACAGAGTATCTGGTGTGGCCACCAGCTGCATTAAGTACTGCAGTGCATCTCCTCCTCATGGACTGCACCAGATTTGCCAGTTCTTGCTGTGAGATGTTACCCCACTCTTCCACCAAGGCACTTGCAAGTTCCTGGACATTTCTGGGGGGAATGGCCCTAGCCCTCACCCTCTGATCCAACAGGTCCCAGACATGCTCAATGGGATTGAGATTCGGGCTCTTTGCTGGCCATAGCAGAACACTGACATTCCTGTCTTGCAGGAAATCGTGCACAGAACGAGCAGTATGGCTGGTGGCATTGTCATGCTGGAGGGTCATGTCAGGATGAGCCTGCAGGAAGGGTACCACATGAGGGAGGATGTTGTCTTCCCTGTAACGCGCAGCGTTGAGATTGCCTGCAATGACAACAAGCTCAGTCCGATGATGCTGTGACACACCGTCCCAGACCATGACAGACCTTCCCCCTCCAAATCGATCCCGCTTTAGATTACAGGCCTCGGTGTAACACTCATTCCTTCAATTAACGTGAGTTCGTCCATCACCCCTGGTGAGACAAAAGCGCAACTTGTCAGTGAAGAGCACTTTTTGCCAGTCCTGTCTGGTCCAGCGAAGGTGGGTTTGTTCCCATAGGCGACGTTGTTGCCGGTGATTGTCTGGTAAGGACCTGCCTTACAACAGGCCTACAAGCCCTCAGTCCAGCCTCTCTCAGCCTATTGCAGACAGTCTGAGCACTGATGGAAGGATTGTGCATTCCTGTGCAGGTGTTGTTACACTTTGTCTGCCATGTGAGGATGATCAGGTGTCCTTCCTGTCTCCCTGTAAGTGCTGTCTTTGGCGTCTCACAGTACGGACATTGGAATTTATTGCCCTGGCCACATCTGCAGTCCTCATGCCACCATGCAGCATGCCTAAGGCATGTTCACGCAGATGAGCAGGGATCCTGGGCATCTTTGTTTTGGTGTTTTTCAGAGTCAGTAGAAACGTCTCTTTAGTGTCCTAAGTTTTTATAACTGTGACCTTAATTGCCTACCGTCTGTAAGCTGTTAGTGTCGTTATGACCGTTCCACAGGTGCATGTTCATTAATTGTTTATGGTTCACTGAACAAGCATGGAAAACATTGTTTAAACCATTTACAATAAAGATGTGTAAAGTTATTTGGATTTTTACAAAATTCTTTAAAATACAGTGTCCTGAAAAAGGGACATTTTTTGCTGAGAGAGAGAGAAAGTGTATTTTTGGTGCAGTTTTGAATGATGAGTAATAGTCATTTGATGTTCTCTTACAGCACTGAGAAGGCAGTTCTTCTAGAAGCACCATGAGCTGGAGTTTTCTTACACGGCTGTTGGATGAGATCTCCAACCACTCCACTTTTGTGGGCAAGATCTGGCTCACGTTATTTATCATCTTCCGCATCGTGTTGACTGTAGTGGGGGGAGAATCGATATACTACGATGAACAGAGCAAATTCATTTGCAACACCCAGCAACCTGGATGTGAGAATGTCTGCTATGATGCATTTGCACCCCTCTCTCATGTCCGGTTCTGGGTTTTTCAGATTATCTTGATTACAACCCCCACTATTATGTACCTGGGCTTCGCTATGCACAAGATTGCTCGCTTGGCAGATGATGAGTACAAACCACGGAACAGGAAACACATCCCCATGGTCAACCGCGGAGCCAACCGTGATTACGAGGAGGCGGAGGACAACGGTGAGGAAGACCCGATGATGTCAGAGGAGATCTTGCCAGAGAAAGAGAAGACACCTGAGAAGCCCGCCGTCAAACACGATGGACGGCGAAGAATTAAGCGTGACGGGCTCATGAAGGTCTACATACTGCAGCTCTTTTCACGGATTATTTTCGAGGTGGGCTTTCTCTTTGGCCAGTATATCCTATATGGTTTTGAGGTTGCCCCCTCGTATGTGTGCACACGCAGCCCATGCCCGCACACAGTGGATTGCTTTGTTTCACGTCCGACAGAGAAAACCATCTTCTTGCTGATCATGTATGCTGTGAGTTGTCTCTGCTTGTCTCTCACAGTGCTGGAGATTCTTCATTTAGGCATCAGTGGAATCCGTGATGCTTTCCGGCGGCGTGCACGACATCACAGTGTTGCACACCCACGTGGCGCCATATGTGGACAGGTGCCCACGGCCCCACCTGGTTACCACACTGCCCTGAAGAAGGACAAATTGTCCATGGGAATGAAACCGGAGTATAACCTGGACTCGGGTCGGGAGTCTCTAGGTGACAACACATCAAGAGATATTGACCGCATTCGTAGACATCTCAAACTGGCTCAGCAACACCTGGATCTGGCCTATCAGAATGGAGAGAGCAGTCCTTCACGCAGCAGCAGCCCAGAGTCCAACGGCACCGCTGTTGAGCAGAATAGACTCAACTTCGCTCAGGAGAAGCAAGGAACCACATGTGAAAAAGGTGAGGCAAAATAATTTGTTTTAGCAATAGCTTACCATTTTATTAAAGTCTCAAGGAATAGTTCACCTGAAAATAAGTTTTGTCATTATTTACTCGCCCTCATGTCTTTCCAACCCATTATGCTTTTATTTGTTATGTAATGTAAAAAGAAAATTTAAGAATCCTCACACACCTCTCTTCTGTAAATCACAGTTCATGGTGACCACAGCTGTCAAGCTCTTAAAAGCCCAAAATAAACACCATAGAAATACCATTAAAATAGTCCAAACAACTTGTGCTCTATAAAAGGAGATTATTGGTGAATAAAGGCTTAATAGGTCTGTTCCTCACACAAAGCTGTTGTATGGATACAAAAGACTGCCTGTTACACTCTGCTTGTTTGTCAAAACTTTAACAGTCAAGCGCACATTGAATAGGCCGGTAAGAAAAACGGTCAAAGTGTTTACATGTGACGCAAAACCAGGGCAATGGGCAAAAATCTAAATGTGCTGATCTATTTATTCTTAAGCTGTTTATGACCATATCCATATAAAGGAATACTGACATGACCTTACAAGCATAATGGATGTAAGATTGTGAATGTAAACGCTCAAAGAGGACGAGTAAATAATGGCCTAATTTTCTTTTTTGGTTGAACGGTTCCTTTTTGTTTTCTCGAACAATCAATTGCAAAACACTGGAGGAAGTAAATGTAAAGCATTTTGTGTTTTTACGGATTTTTTTTTTTTCCCCCTCTCTCTTAGGGATCCGCGCTTGAGTGAGAACAGGGACCATCATCTGCTTTCTTGTACAGAGAAGCACTCCACCTGTGGTTGGCATTGCTCATCTGGGAAAGTGGACCGCATCTACGTTTGTGTATTTTATGTTTGGCTGCTCTAAAAGGGTTGTGAAGCAACTTGAGACTGAGTTGAGCATGTGTGTTCGTGCACACTGGTGAATTAGTGAGAACATGCCATGCAGTATTATGGCAAGCGAATGCCAAGTTAAAATCTCAAAAGCGGCATCTCACCAGCCAGTTATACTTGACACCAGCCAGTCTGCCTGATACTCCAAAGTGCCCAAAAGCTAGTTAGGAAGATGGCAAGCTTTAAGAACTCCTAGGCGACTGTGCAATGTCTTTATCTCCTCTCTTCATATCTCTTTTTTTTTTCTTTTTTTTTTTTCTTCTTCTTACGAAAATAAATCAGTGGTTCTTCCATTTTGTTTACCACACTTCTAAAGTGCCAAGTGTTGCATCTCAAATGCCTTAAATCTTAAAACTGGAGTTTACATGAATCCTGTCATTCCAAAATGAGATGTATAAGCAAGTGTAAAACCACAGTTTAATGTAGATTTATGCCTGTTGTAGTTTAGAACAGTTCTGTGTTTTTCAGTAGTGGATCACAATTGTTGTATATTTGTGTTTGTGGACTAGACGGGGCTCCTGTCATTTAAAGGGTAGTTCGCCCTAAAATTTAAATTCTGTCATTTAATTACCCTCATGGTTTCAAACCTGTATGTCTTTCTTCCATGGAACACAAAATTAGATTTTTGCCAGAATGTTTGCCTCGGGGGGTAGGATGCAATGAAAGTGTACATGGAGGCTTGTATTCTGCATTACATCTCCTTTTGTGTTCCATGGAAGAAAGACATACAGGTTTGGAATGACATGATGGTGAATTAGTAAGGGCAGAATTAAACAATTTTTGGATGAACTATCCCTTTTGAGAGGACTGAATATTTGGTGCCATACGTGTTTGGCCTGTGCGTTTGGATCTCATAAACGGAGTCCTCATTTAGCTGTATTAACTGGACAGCGGTAAACTGGAAAGGCCTGAGGTACTAGCAGTTGCAGTCTCTCTCAGTTTTTGTGACTGAGCATTGCATCGCATCTGGAACCCTAAAGTCATTTTGTGATGCCTTTTGTCCAAATGAACAAAATGGAAACCTGGAAAATGCTTGAAAACTTGAAACTTAATTATTGTCCTACATGGAGGCTTTTGATGTTGTTGCATATTGTGTTAATTTGTTGTATATGAGAAGTGTTGCTAACTGTACCACTCTATTTTGAGGAGGCTTCTCTGTAAACAACAATAGTTCCAGGTTTGTTTTTGTTTTTTTGTTTTTTTTACTGCTTTTGTTACATTTTCTGAACCTTTTGGCTTGCAACTATGAGAGGTACACCCAATATTTGGAGAATGTCTAAATGTTTTTCTGTAGATGCAATTGAAAGCACTAGTAAAGGATGTTTCAATTATTTCACAACTTGCATTTTGTTTATTTTCTCCATTTCTAAAAGAGAATTTATACCATCTTATGTCTCTAAGATCATTTACCAATTTCAGTGTGTATTTTTGCCTCTATGCAAATACAAATCATAAGATGGTTCAAATGGAGTCTAAGTGAATGCGGTTTACTTTTTGTAATAGCAATATCTCAACTGAACCATAACTGAGAGCCTAATATTTTATACATTAAGTACATAAACAATGCAATCTGTCATCTTTCAACAGCCAGGTTTTCCAACTTTTTGAAACTTTCAGCATCTCAATTTGTTTACATTTTCCAATGTTTTTGTACGTTTTTGTAAAAAAGGTATTTTGTGATATGTCAAAATAAACATTTGAAATACATTTTTATTTGTGCCTTGTTCATTTTTCCTTTGTTACAAAGTCTTAAGCACCTTGAAGTTGCTCTTGGATAGTGATTTTTTTTTTTTTTTTTTTTTTTTTATAAATTTTATTTATATGTTGCTCCCAAAAGCTGCTCAAACAGTGAAATTCCTTAAATTAACCAAGTTCAATACTGGGTGAATTTTTAATTTCACTGTATATGTGTGCATTGCTTTTGTTAAATAATATTAGCCTATATCACACATTGAAAATTGGCCACCCAACTCTATCAGTATTTGCATCTACCATTGAAACTCGCATTGGTTGACAACCAGCATTATGGTAAATGTGTTTGTTTCTTAAATGTAGTAATAATTTGGATAAATCAGCCTGAGTAATGGAGAAAGTTACATAAAATGTCTTATGAACACATTAATGTCATTGTAGTACAAAGAATAAAAAACTTGAATATTGAACTTGCTAGATAAGAGTCGTCAGAAGACCTATTGTCTACATGTACAAGGAATCTTCTGATATATAAATGTTCTTGGCAGACAAAACTTTAGTATCTTGAGTTTATATATCAATTTGGATAATACCGTATACTGTGGGTGACAAAATACTTGGGGAGCTCAAGTTTCACACAAGGAGAAGTGAGGTATTTTTAAAGATTACTTTCATAATCTGTTTTCAAATCTTAAACTTAATCCAGAAGTTAATGAGAACAAATTATTTGTGTTTGTGCTTATTTGTCAATTTTACAATAAGGTTCCATTAGTTAATAACATTAGTTAGCGTGAACTAACAATGAACAATACTTTTACAGCAAGTTAATTTCAAAATATAATACAATTTTAAAGACAAAAGTTGTATATGTTAACATTAATGCACTATGAACTAACATGAACTAATAATTAACATTCATATGTTTATTAACATTAACAAAGATTAATAAATGCTGTATAACCATATTGTTTATTGTTAGTTTATGATACCTAATGCATTTACTTGTTAACAAATGGAATCTTATTTTAAAGTGTTACTGCTTATTTTTAATGTACTTTGTAACCACAGTGTTGCATTAAAGGGATAACCTTGCAGAGTATAACACTTATCTGAGTTCAGAGTCTATGTGATGAAAACTTAACAACTGCCATAAACTGTACAGCTAATTTGATTAAAGTTAAATTGCATGATTGTGACACTGATATGTATGCCTCTCAGATTATCAGTTGTGCCTATAAAGCGCTTTGGAAATTCTTCTCTTGTCACACACTGTTGTGACAATGAAGATCCTAGAGGGATTTTTGTCTCTTAGTGTGCTGGCTATTTTCTATAACAACAGCAATGCGGAACAGCAGGACTTCATGTTACTTGCAGGCCCTCTAAGTACGCACTTTGTAAACAATTTAAGACACAGGCCTTTGGACAGCCAAACTTTGCCTTTAGGATCTTCAGAGGAGGATGATGTGTTTAACTGCAGAAGTGCACTGCCTCAACAATCCAGAGAATACTTCCTGTACCTTCAGAGCAGAGGGGTGAACCAATTTAAAGTTCCCCTGTCCTGGTTTCACATCCTTCCCACATGTGACCCCAGCCAGCCACATGAAGACACTGTGACATGCTACAAGACACTTGTGCAGCAGTTGACTGAAGTAGGCATCAAACCTCTGCTGGTGCTCCATCGCTCTGCAGTACCAGAACCCTTCAGAACCAGATATGGAGGCTGGGAGAATCCGTTACTGGTGGAGAGGTTTGAGCAATATGCAGGATTTGTGTTCACTACATTTGGGGAACTGGTAGACACATTTATCACGTTCAGTCACCTACATGAACTTCATGATGAAGGGCAACAAATTGCTCTCCAGTCCCATGCAAATGTCTACAAACTCTACTATCAAATGAACAAAGGTAAGTCCCCATAAATGTTAAAAGTGACAAGTGTTTTCTAGTGTTGTATATAAATAGGGGAAACCAGGTCTAGTTGTCCCATGGGAAATTGTCACTTCTCAGTAATTATATGGTTCTAAGTCAAACGTCCTATTCTACAAATGCTTGCTTTCTTTAGCAGTGGTTTTATAGGTTGGCTTTGAACATTTAGTTCACTGTCATAAATTAGGATATTCCATGAATTCCAGCCTCTAAACTAAAATTCCAATGTCATATTTTTGTAATAGATATGCTTTTTGATTTTCAGGGCTTCATTTGTCTCTTGGGATAAGAGCCAATGATGTTACCTCCATTTATCAAAAGGGGTCAAAAATCATGGTAATGTTTTAGGGCAGGGCAGGATATATATATATATATATAGCTGGTGAATAGTTATAATTACATGTGCATTTATTTCATACTTATTTCTCTTATCTTCAGGCATATATGGATTTCCTCTCTCTGCATATGGAGTACAACTGCAAATTGCAAACATCTGTGACTGAGGAATTGAGGAAGTTATATGTAAGTGATTTATTGGTCTCCTAAAGGATTAAATCATAATGTTCATAATGGGCTAGTGAATTGTTGCACAGTGTAAATTCATAACCTTATTTATTCAAACTGCTTTAATTGAGTGCTTTGTCATACAATGAAATAACCCTTGAGTCTTGTTTCAGATGAACATCGGTCAATCATCCATTCTTATGTATCAGTTGACCATCAAGGATTGTGATGAATATGAGTATTATTTTCAGCCTCTTACCAGTATTCTTCAAGGTAAATGTTTGTATTTTTATTAAGTGGTTTGTCCAAAGAGATCACATGAAATACTAACCAAAGGTTTTAGTTTTACAGAACAAAAATCTTCACATCAGGGGCTATGACATCACACACCTTTTTAGAAAACTAGATCAACATGAAACACCCAGAAGGTAAAGCTTAAAAAACAAAAATGTAAACACAGACAGAAGGAGAAAAAAAAAATTCTAGTAAAGGCCAAAGTATTCTTTGTTTTTCCATGTGCTGCCGCGTCTTGCAGCCCAGTTTTTTGTAAACCCATGGACGATCTGTGTGCATCTGCCTGCTGCTGACTACAAAAAAGTAAGACAGCAGTCAAAGTGCGCATGTGTCAAACATGTCCTTATGGTCTTGCGGTCAATAGAGAAGACTTTAACAGGCTAGAGCACTCAAACGTGCGTGAGACGTAATGGCACGTGGAAAAGGGAAGTACTATATTCCCTAGCCTTTAGTTTACTTATGATGTCATTTAGTTTGCAGAGTGACGATGCACTGACTGGCTTCCATCAGAAATCAGCTTCTCCATTTTCATACCAGAAAGTGTGGGAGAACTTTAAAGATCAAACCGAAAGTGAGCGGGATGTGTTCCTGAATGAATCGTTCCCAGATGATTTTCAGTGGTCTGTCTCCAGTGAGAGCTTCAAAGTGGAGGGTGGTTGGTCTGAACATGGGAAGGGTGAGACCATATGGGACCGTTTTAGCCATGAGGGTAATGTCTTTGACAACCAGACCACTGATTTGGCCTGTGACAGTTATCACAAGGTGGACTATGATGTGTATCTGCTTAGGGGCATGTTGTCCCCTAATTATCAATTCTCAATTTCCTGGGCTCGCATTTTCCCCACTGGACGCAAAGACAGTTTGGTTGATAAGGGAGCTGCTTATTATGACAATTTGATCAAAACACTCCTACAATCAGGCGTTGAACCCAGTGTAACCCTTTATCACTGGGACCTCCCCCAAGCACTGCAGGACCAAGGTGGCTGGACTAACAACTCTATTGTGGAAGCTTTCAAAGAATTTGCTGACTTCTGCTTCTCTCGATATGGAGACAGAGTCAAAACATGGAACACCTTTGGCAGCCCCTGGGTAGTGAGCAACTTGGGGTATGGAACAGGGGAACATCCCCCAAGTATCAAGGACCCAATAGTGGCTTCTTACCAGGTGGGTCTCTCAATCTGAGAATGTACCATTTGTTTTATGGTTTGGAAACTGGAAATTCTTTATTCAAATTGGTTTTGATTGTCTCTGCAGGTGACACACAATATTCTGAAATCTCATGCTGAAGCCTGGCACATTTATAATGATAAATACAGAAAACTGCAGGGTGGAAAAGTGGGCATTGCACTTAACTCAGAATGGGCAGAGCCAAAGAATCCCTCAAGTGTCCAAGATATAAAAGCAGCTGAGCGCTATTTAAGTTTCATGTTAGGCTGGTTTGCTCACCCAATATTTGTAAATGGAGACTATCCAACGGTGCTTAAGGATCAAGTTGAGAAAAAGAAAGCCGTCTGTGGTAAAGAGCTAGCAAGACTCCCTGTCTTTACTGAGGCAGAGAAAAAAAGAATACAAGGCACAGCTGATTTCTTTGGACTTAATCACTACACTTCTCGACTCATCAGTGAAAGCTTGAATAGTTGTGATCCTGGACCAAATAATGTTGGGGACTTCCAGGCTCATATTGACCCCACCTGGCCCACCACAGCTTCTGACCAGATCCATTCTGTTCCTTGGGGTCTTCGACGTTTATTGAACTACATCTCTTCAGAGTATACATCCATCACGAAGGTGCCAATCTACATCACAGGAAATGGAATACCCACTGAGTACAATGGTGAAGTGCTCAATGACACTGAGCGTGTTGACTTCCTCAAAGCTTACATTAATGAGGCAATGAAAGGTAATTATCATATGTGTAAAGATAACTGAACAATATTTGGTAAAACTGTAATTCAATGGGAATGCATTCATCTTCGAGAGAAAACACAAATCTCTGCTAATATAACAAAGCACTTGTAAGACCTGTAATTCAGACTATACATAAAGATTTATTATCCCTATCTAAAGCTAACTATTTTTCTATCAAAACAGCTATTCTTCAGGATAAAATTGCTGTCCAAAGGTTTACAGTACAATCTCTAATGGATGAATTTGAGGGTCCTCAAGGTTACAGTCAACGATTTGGATTGCATTATGTAAACTTTGAAGATCCAGACAGGCCAAGAACTCCAAAAACATCTGCATATTATTACTCAAAGGTAATTGAGAGAAATGGATTTGCTGAGACTTCAGCAAACCCTGAAAAGGAAATCTATGAAAATACAATTAATGGCTTAAGGCTCCGAAGCCTGCCCCCATCTGAGGTTCCTTCAAAATCCAAGGTTGTTTGGGAAAAGTTCTCCTCCCAGACCAAGTTTCAGAGAAAACTTTATCATTATGGAACATTTCCAGAGGGATTCCACTGGGGTGTCTCTTCCTCAGCATATCAGGTTGAAGGTGGCTGGAATGCAGATGGAAAGGGGCTGAGTATCTGGGACACTTTCACTCAAAAACCTGGTAATACCCCAAACAATGACAATGGTGATGTGGCATGTGACAGCTACAGTAAAATAGATGAAGATTTATATATGTTGAGGGCCCTGAAAGTGAAGATTTATAGATTCTCCTTGTCATGGTCTCGAATCTTTACCAATGGTTATAAATCTTCTCTTAACCAGAAAGGGGTGGACTACTACAACAGGCTCATTGAGGGTCTCATAGCAAACAATATCACACCCATGGTGACTCTCTACCATTGGGACCTTCCACAAGCTTTACAGAACATTAAGGGCTGGGAAAACCCTGATTTGATTGACATTTTCAAAGAATATTGTGACTTCTGCTATGCAACATTTGGAGACAGGGTGAAGTTTTGGATAACATTTAATGAACCCCAGACAATTGCATGGTCAGGGTATGGACTGGGCCATATTCCACCAAATGTGAAGCAACCAGGAGATGCTCCATACAAGGTGGCACACAACCTGCTAAAAGCTCATGCAAAAGCATATCACACCTATCATGAAAAATACAGGGCAACCCAAGGAGGACTGGTCTCCATTAGTCTGAATTCTGAATGGGCAGAACCCCTAGATGTGAACATCCCTCGAGAGGTGGTGGCTGCTGATCGAGCTCTACAGTTCCAACTAGGCTGGTTTGCACATCCCATCTTTAAAAATGGCGACTACCCTGATTCCATGAAGTGGCAGGTTGGCAACAAGAGTGAACTTCAAGGCTTGACAGAATCCCGGTTGCCTTCATTTACTGATGAAGACAAAGCCTACATCAAAGGCACAGCTGATTTATTCTGCATTAACACATACTCTACCAAAGTTGTATGTCATGTGACAAGCAGACTTTCTCCTGAGTCTTACGAGAATGATCAGGACGTTGGGAAGAAAGATGCAGATGACTCTGAAAATACTGCTGTTAAAGACCAGAAGGCTGTTGCTTGGGGATTAAGGAGACTTCTTAACTGGATTAAGGAAGAATATGGAAACCCTGAGATTTATATAACAGAAAATGGTGTGGCTACAGGCACAGACATAACAGTTGATGACACTGATAGAATATTCTTTCTAAAGACTTATGTCGATGAGGTTCTTAAAGGTATGCTGGCAATGTTTGGAACGCTGTTAAATTGCAAACTGTTGAATTTGAGACACGTGTTTGAATGCTGTGTATTCTCTTTTCAGCACACAACCTGGATGGAGTTCATGTTAAGGGATACATTGCCAGCTCTCTGATGGACTCTTTTGAGTGGCTGAATGGCTACGATGTTGGCTATGGACTTCACTATGTGAACTTTAAACATTCAAGTCGACCACGAACTCCAAAACGCTCAGCTCACCTCTACTTTGATATAGTGAGAAATAATGGCTTTCCACTGCCAGAGGAAGAGAAAATGATATATGGACATTTCCGTGAGGGATTTGTCTGGAGCACAGCGACAGCTGCATATCAGGTAAACTAACAAACCATTTCCAAAAATAAATGTCTGATCTCAGAAGTATCAAAAAACAATTCCAGCTGTTTTGTTCTATATATTCAGCATCATTGTTCTGAGTTTTTTCAAATGAAGATTTTTGTCATATTATGCTCAAACACCATAGATAGAGGGAGCCTGGAGATCAGATGGGAAAGGTCTCAGCATCTGGGACAAATTTGCACACACTGCTTTAAAGATATCGCAAGATGAAAATGGTGACATTGCCTGCGACAGCTATCACAAGTTCAATGAGGACGTCAATAATCTCAAAACTCTGAGGGTAAACCACTACCGGTTTTCTATTTCATGGCCCAGAATTATGCCAGATGGAACTAACAGGAAAATTAATGAGGCTGGGCTCAACTACTACCACAGACTAGTGGATGCACTTTTGGCAGCCAATATCAAGCCACAGGTGAATTCATCCTTAGTTATACACTTGTGCTATAGTTTCTTACTAGGGTTTAAAATAACTTTTTCCTTTAAACGACTGCACTATTTTAACTTTTCAAATACTAGCCAATATTATTTCTCTCTTAAAATTGCCCTGTTAGCCACAAAGATTTGACCCGTGTCTGATAGTCTGTTAACTGATTTGAACTGACAGGTGACTCTGTACCACTGGGATCTTCCACAAGCTCTCCAAGATGTTGGAGGCTGGGAGAATGACACCATTGTTGATAGGTTCAGGGAATACGCTGATGTTGTATTTAACAGTCTGGGAGACAAAGTCAAATTCTGGATAACTATAAATGAACCCTACAATGTTGCTATGGTAGGACATGGCTATGGAAGTGCAGCACCAGGTATCATTAACTTTGAAAACCAATCTTAATCTCGTAGTGTTTTCAATGATCAAATGATTGTTTACCAAAAAAAATTAAATTCTATCATCATGTACTGACCCCCATGTTGTTCCAAACATGTATGACGTTCTTTCTTCCATGAAACACGAAAGGAGATGTTAGGCAGAATATTATGCCGGATTCACACATACTCCGTGCGCGGGGCGTGAGCGAAGCATCAAACTATCCGCTCACTGCCATGTCTGGGATGCTTCACCTCGCGACTCATGCTTGCAATGTGTAGGGTGTAATCTGTTAATATGGGCACCGAAACGAAAGTGGTGGTGGCATAGTGGGCTAAAGCACATAACTAGTAATCGGAAGGTTGCTGGTTCGATCCCCACAGCCACCACCATTGTGTCCTTGAGCAAGACACTTAACTCCAGGTTGCTCCAGGGCGATTGTCCCTGTAATAAGTGCACTGTAAGTCACTTTGGATAAAAGCGTCTGCCAAATGCATAAATGTAAATGTAAATGCTCATGCCATGCTCACAGAGGATATGTGGAACCGGCATTACAGACTGACAGCATCAGTCACTATTCATTTTCATTCATCTTTTCTCTAAACAATGAAAGTGAATGTTGATGGGGGCTACCATCTCCTTTTAAGTTCCACAAAAGAAATAAAATAATTTGAGTTTGGAGCAACATGTGGGTGAGTAAATGACAGAATTTTTATTTTGGGGTGAACTCCCCCTTTAGGATAGATGTGCAACCCAAGTTATGGCAACACAAGTTAACAGATATTATACTTCTGTCCAGGTATAAGCTTCAGACCAGGCACTGCACCATATATTGTGGCACACAACCTCCTGAAGGCCCATGCTGAGGCCTGGCACCTGTATGATGACAAGTATCGCACAAAACACGGTGGTATTGTTGGCATCACTATAAATTCTGACTGGGCTGAACCAAGAAACCCCTACAAGCAGGAAGATGTTGATGCCGCCATACGCATAATTCAGGTACAGTGTAGAATTTCTGAGTCCATGAATCTTTCTGTAACCTCTTGCATTAAATAACGTTCAACCACTGCTCTTTCTCATCTCTAATGACACAGTTCCAGATTGGCTGGTTCGCTCATCCAGTATTCAATGGAGATTATAGTGATTTAATGAAGAACATAATTCGTGAGAGAAGTTTAGCGGCAGGACTGCCTGAATCAAGGTAATAAGGATATTCCCTTGTTTGTTAAGACTTAAAAGCATTGCACTCATATGTTTAAAAGCAAATATGCATGCTAAACAATGCTAATTCTGAAGCATTTTAAAACTAACAGGCTTCCAGAATTTACCCCAGCAGAAGTAGCAAGGATTAAGGGTACTCATGATTACTTTGGATTCAACCACTACACTACTGTCTTAGCCTATAACTTTGACTACAAGAATCTCCAGCACTATGACGCAGACAGGTAGCCTTTTAGTTATAAATAACATAAGCATACTATTTCTGGCCCAATTCATCCAAAACTACACAAACCGTTTTGTTACAATTCATACTAGGGGGGCAGGAACTGTTACTGATCGTACATGGCTAGATTCTGGATCCTTCTGGTTGAAAGTAACTCCTCCAGGATTCCGAAAAATTCTAAAATTCATCAAGGACGAATATGGAGACCCTCCTGTTTACATTACTGAGAACGGAGTATCAGAAAGAGGTCCAACGGATCTGAATGATGTTCACCGAATTCACTATTTTGAAAACTACATTAATCAAGCTTTGAAAGGTAAAGAGATTGTCTTGTTTTCTCTCAGAGGAAACAGAACAAGAGCGAGTGTTTCTATAACAACAGAGAACAATAGACTTTCATGATGCTTTTCCGTCCATTTTTTGTCTACTTTGGACTATAGTTACAATGTCATTTGGGATGATATAATACAACTATAACATTTCTTTTAGCATATCTGCTGGATGGAGTGGACATCCGTGGCTATGCTGCCTGGACCCTAATGGACAATTTCGAATGGGCTACAGGTTATGATGACAAATTTGGACTTTTCTATGTAAATCGATCAGATCCCACTTTACCACGCATTCCTAAGAAATCTGTCTGGCACTATGCTACAATTGCCAACTGTAATGGTTTCATTGACCCAAGAGAAGGTCCCAATGAATGTCAGATCCTTGAACCTGAAGGTGAGCTCTATCTATCTATCTATCTGTCTGTCTGTCTGTCTGTCTTCAGTATCTATCTGTCTGTCTATCTTTTTGTCTGTCTGTCTGTAGGTCTGTCCATCTGTTCATCCATCCTTACTGTCTGTCTGACTGTCTATCTATCATCCATCCTAACTGTATGTCTGTCTGTCCGTCCGTTGATCCATCCGTCTGTCTACTAATAAGAATTTCATTCCATTTGTCTACTTGTTCTCAGAACTTATATAGATTACATACAAAAATATAAAAGACAATTTTGAGAAGTTACAACAGAAAAATAAAAGTTCTACTGAATTTAGAGTAAAATCAGCTTTTAGTAGAAATAGAAATCTCAAAGATTTTCATGTCCATTCGACGTTTAAGAGTACTAATTCTCCTACTGAGAAATCGTTTTTTAAATTTTTTTATATTAATCTAGTTTTAGATGGAAGACATCTGTTGAGAGGTGGTGGATAGAACACCTAACTAAATTTCCTGAGGGTTTAAACCAAAATAGTTGGGGAAAGTATTATTTGGAAAATAGGGGAAGGGATTTTAAGAGATTAATTTTTGACTATAACCCTAAACCCATCACACTAATCATAAATGTTTCTAAAAGGGATCCTTTGTAGATTGGTGGAGGTATTGTTATATGTCTGTCTGTCTGTCTGTCTGTCTATCTATCTGTCTGTCTACAGTATCTATCTGTCTGTCTGTCTACAGAATGTGTCTATCTAAATATATATCATTCTATCTATGTATATATCTATATATCTATGTATCTATCTATCAATCTGTCTATCTATCTATCTATTGTTCTATCGTTCTATAGTTCTATCATTCTATATATCTGTCTGTCTGTCTGTTTGTCTGTCTTCAGTATCTATCTGTCTGTCTGTCTATCTATCTATCTATCTATCTATCTATCTATCTATCTGTCAGCTTTTAGTAGAAATAGAAATATCAAAGATTTTCTTGTCCATTCGACGTTTAAGGGTACTAATTCTCCTATTGAGAAATATATTTTTTTAATCAATCTAGTTTTAGATGGATGACATCTGCTGAAAGGTGGTGGATAGAAAAATAGGTGGGGGGTGTTGAAAAATAGGGGAAGAGATTTTAAGGAGATTAATTTTTGACTATATATCTCAACCCATCATACTAATCATAAACAAGAGTCTAAAAGGGATCCTTTGTAGATTGCTGGAGGTATTGTTATATGTCTGTCTATCTATCTGTCTGTCTGTCTGTCTGTCTAATTTATTATTTTCTTATACAGGGACTACTCCTCAACCTTCACCCAGTGGGGAGCTGTTGGTGAACTTCTTGGGCTTGGAAGTGTCAGGTCCTAAAGCTGAAGTGGCTCTCAATTCCCTCTTCAGTCTCATCATTATTGGTGCAATCGCTGTTGTCCTCTTGGTGTATGGACTTGTCAAGGCAACCAAGAAACCAAAGCATCCTTTAGAACAACACATTAACCTTGAGAATAAGTTCTGAACATGACACATGGCTCTACTAATAATCACCAAACATTTATTTAAATGAAAGAAAACTGAAATTATGTACATGCATTTCTTAAACCCGTGCCACAGAAGCAATTTTATTTATTTATTTTTTACAGTGAATATATCACAACTTGAAATTGGCGTCATTAGACAAAATATTATTAATAATGACTTGATACAAACTGAATTGACTCTCCACTTACAATATTCTACAATGTTAGTTTCCTTAAATTAACAGGCATGAGTCACAAAAAACTTTCGTTTTCGTTTTCAGTTTAAGAACAGTGTCAGTAAATCAGTCTTTCTTTAAAATACCTAAATTGAATTATATGTTTTGCATAAAAGTTATATCTGCACATACTGATTTAAAAGTAGTTAAAGGATTAAAGTAATTTGTTGTATAATATGTTTCTCTTTTATACGTTTCACAGTGTTATAAACACTACATACATAACCAATCTGTGTCTTTCCTGCTACTATCAGAGGCAAATGCAGACCATATATGAACTTGTATGATGTAATTCTTTGTGATAAGTACATGCATAGAGATGCACAAATTTTTAAAGGTGACAGTCGGTTGATTTGTTTAAAAGACTGTTCATATGTTTGGTCGGTAGGTTGTTAGTGTAATATTAAGATAAGTAAAGTTTTATGTATATTTTATCAGTGCTACAATAGTATAAGGCATGGAGTGCATTGCCTAAAGTGAATTCAAACACTTGTTTTTTTTTATTTTATCTTAATGAGGGCAATTTACTGTCAATTATTACCCAAATCTTATTCTTGGTATATTTGAATTCCTTCAGTATACACTTTAGTCATCCCTGAGAGGTGTTTTATTAAAGCTTTGGAAACAAACACACCGTGATAACAGGTACAATATAAAGGAAAAAGCAGACAGATTTTATATCTTTGTGCTATTATGCAGCATACTGATAGGACTGAAACAGATTGTCTTTAAAGGCAAAGTTCTGAGGAAGTTAGCTGAGGCAGCTTATATTTATGTCCCATGTAGTTTTTTTATTCCACAGGATTCATGAGTATATAGCCACTATAACCTTAAAAAAACAAACAGGTAAAGATGTAGTCCGAAAAACATTCTAACCTATTGCATTTAAGTTTTTTAAATGTGAAAAATTAATAATCATGTAGGATGAATATAACAAGCAAAATACATTTCATGCAATATTTTTTATGCACACATTTCACTTTTTTAATATTATTGCAAAATTTTGTGATATTCAGTATGTATTCAAACTTTTTCACATGTCCTGCCATACTTCTGATCTTATCAAGATTAACATATAATGTATTTTCAGTGTATTGTGTTTGTAGTGTGTTTCGTAGTTTCGAAGCTGTTTATCAATAGGGTGACCCAACTTTGACCTCTTAAGACCACTATCAGAAGCCTGCTGTCTTGCTGAAATCTGTTATTATGAAATTACGAAACCATGGGTTTTTGTCAGACACAGCAAGCTATAAATATATTGTGATGATGCGTATGAGGGCAACAAAGAATTTTAACATACTGTGAAAGTTTGTATTTTAAAGTTTGCAAGTCCATAGTGTGTGTGTGTGTGTGCGTGCGTGCACGTGTGTGAGTGACGTTCACGTATCTACATTCATTGGAAAAATCAAGTCTCAACCATGTGTGAAGATGGAATGGCGAGAATGTAATAGTTTGACTAGACCTGTCTTAGAAATTAGCTGGAGTTAGTGTCCAAACTTCTGTATTTGCTTATCAGTGGTGGAGCTAGGGGGTGGCCAGGGGTGACCGTGGCCACCATGGACCGAAACCCCATTGGCCACCCCACCACAATTGCCGTTTTGGTCATTTTTGTCTTGGGCACAATTTAGTTTTTTAGAGGTGGAACGTCTCTGTACAACCGCAACACACAGGAGACTTAACATGTGCGCACACCAAAGTCGTGTCACCTCTCTGTCCCGCGTGTCACTGAATCCATTCCCCTCCGTTTTTGTATCCAGCTGCTTCTGCTTTCTACACCAAAAACCACCATCCCCCCTGACAAAAATTATGCTCAAAATTTCTGTGCCACCACAGACTGATCGCTGGCCCCTGCCCGGCCACCCCTGTGAAATCTCCTGGCTGCCCGCCCCTGTTGCTTATAAATGACACTTTTAGGGCAGAAAATTCTACAGCATCTAGTCTGAAATGAAGTGCCCATTTAAAATTGTCTCAGGTTTAAAAAAGATGTCTTATGCCGTCTTTGCTCAAGCAATGTTTTAATAAGTAAGTGCTTCACCACAGGGGTCAGGGAACACTACCGTGGTAAAATACCTCAAAGGAAGTAGGCTATTTTTTATTTTACCTTTGCTTTTACATTCTAGTTTTTACCCTTTATACCCAAAAAGGGTCTTACTTAATTTAGATCATTTGAAATAGTCAGTCTTGCATTGCATTGCAGTGCCCCCAAAAAGTATGAATACAGAAGAATGATTCCAATTTATGAATGTGTGAAAATGACTAATGACCAAACACAACATGACATGGACGTAATTGAATACAATAATAACAGCCTAAATAAATTACGTATGGCTTAATAAAAATCAAAGTAAGCAGCTGACCAAATGGAGAGGGGAGTTATTGCACAATTTTGTTGTAATTTGTTCGAAAATGCTAATGATGCTTAACTACTCTTTCTTGAATCTATCATCGCTCTGAACATTCAGATCGAGATGTGGTGGGAAAGACTCTTTCAAAGTGAATGTATCAGAAAACGATCAGAATGAATTGCAATCCCTTCATGTAGGCGTTACGTGCCAGGCTCTGCGCTGAGGCTGGATGTGTGAAACAGGCCTCATTAATGCCCCATCCTCCCATGAGTGAATAATTACAAAGTAAGCTGTGTGATTTATATTTTTAGCATTTATATGTGAATAATTTGTTATTCGCAAATTATGAGTGAACCATAAAACTAATCACGTTTAAAAATGCGAATGTTCAGCTAACAAGGCTAAACTTTCCTCACAAGATGCTCAATTTCTTCCAACAACTAAAGAGACTGTTTACTGTTCAATGTGTGTGGTGTATGGTATTATTTAATTATTTTTAAGGTAAACAATTTCCACATCTTCTTAATGTAATAAATTATAAATGTTTAAAATGCATTCACAGTCATAGCACTTTTCTGAAAAGGTGAATGAGTTTATTGCTGGTTCATCACTACCGCATATTTTTGGTAACCAGCATGATGTAAAGAACCTCCGACAAAAAATTATGTTTGCAGAAGTGTTTGTAAGGTTATTCTCAAACTTTAATGACACACCTATTCTTTACAAAAGCATTCTAAAGTGCTAACTTGGTACTCAAGAAAATTGTCTTATTATTAGAGCAAATTAAAATGGTTGCACTACCATGCGGAAATCACAACACAGTGGGGTTTTTCCCCATTTACTGGGGTATTGAGTTCTTACAAGTTGCTTTACACTTGCAAGTCAAATTTTGGTTATAAAAATAGGCAAAAAGAAACACATTTTGCCAAACAAACTGCTGTTTGGATGATTTTTTTCTTGAGGGCACCAAAAATCGCCTGCTTGCATGTGAAGCGACTGAGACATGTAAACGACCAGTCACAGTTCGTGATTAATAATTAAAATTCTACTCTCCACCTCACACAATGATATTGTATGCCATCAGGGAGCGCATCGGATGCAGCACATCAGACTACTTTATACTTCTGTACTTTGGACTACTTTTGTACTGAATTTTGCAATTTTTTCTGAATAAATTATTGTGATTAGATTTATCTGCCTGTTACGTGTTTTATATGCTAATAAATGGTTAGGTTTAGGAGTAGGTGTAGGATTAGTGGCTGTAATATATATATAAATTAATATATTGTAACAATATATATTGCTAATGTATATGAATCTACTTGTTACATGTTTTTATATTGTTGAAATGTGGTTCTCTATCAGTTCAGTCATGAATGCTGTGTCATAGTTGATGCTACGGGGTTATCCCCGCAGGCATAGTCAATCTCTGAAATTCTTTCAAATCTCGGCAATTTTAATTGGCAGATAGTGCTTTGTGCTCCACCTCCCTCGCGCGTGTAGCAGGCATATATAAAGGCAGTGCATAGCGCTATCTCTTCAGAATTTTCTCCTTCGGGGTGCCAATTAACTCTCTCTCTCATACTCTGCACGTAAATTGAATTTTTCTCTGCTAGAATCGCAGATCAAGATCTGCACCTCTCACAGTGGGTGGATCAGAGTTTTCTTTTACCCCCTGTGGTGCTCCTGCGATCGCGGATTACAACATTCACCGTTGAAATGCAGTGTGTGGAATTTCTGTCCTGTGGGACAGCGGGCGGGTGAGACATCTTGGCCGTTTTCACCACTTCACAGTGAACCGATTATTCTGCAGCCTGTGGGCCTCAGTAGAAAATATCCTTAGAATTATTGGATTGATTTGGATTTTCTGTAAGTGTGTAACATAAGCGCTACTGTCTGATTGTGTTTGAATATGTATTTGTAAACTGTGCACAATCGTAAAGAGCTGTTTGCTTAATGACGTCTTTATAAAGATGCCGTTCCACAAGCACATGAAAACCCTCTGTCTGGCAGGCACGAGCGCTGTTTTATGTACATTGAGGCTGATTGTGTTCACTGTGAATGCATGAATCTCAAAAGACACTTGCTCTTGCCTCATTTTTTGTTCTGAAAGCCGAAGCTATCCCCCTTTCCTCCTGATATACTCCTTCTGCGGCTTCTGAGGAACCGCATGAGGGAGGTGCGTGAGGATGGGGAAAAGGGAATGGAGATTTGAGGAGGATTTATTGCCGGCCCGTGCCTTGCATTTCTCCTCTCCTCTACATCAGGTGTCTTTGCCCGTTCAACACAAGTGCTGTGATTGCTGACACAGCGCTTGCCAAGTTTGATTGCGTTTTTGGTGGGCGCATAAAAACTCGAAATGCTTTGCTATCCGCTCACTTTAGTTCTAAAAGCCGACGCCTGTCCCCTCTCGTCCTGCCATTCTCCTTCTGTGGCTCCAGAGGGACCGCACGAGGGAGGCGCGTAAGGATGGGATGTAGAGCACAGAGAACATGAGGATGTCACCGGCTCGCACTGTGCGTTTCTCTTCTATATATAAAGCAGCTTCACCTGCCCAGCATGGCAGTAATGCACAGCGCATGATGCGATCACGTTCAGCGAAGTTTATGATTAGAGGGGTGCTATGTCACTAAAATCACCCTGCCTGGCATGCAGCGCTCGTTGAGATTGATTGTGTTATTGTGAGCGCGAAATACTCAAATGCTTTGCTCTCGATCTGCTTTGGAGGAAGCTGACACCGTCCCCCTCTCCTCCCTATATCTAGCAAGGATGGGAAACAGAGCACGGAGAATTTGAGGGGGATTTTTGCCGGCTTGAGCCTGCGTCCCTCCTCTTCTCAATATCCAGCGCCTCGCCTGCTCCGTGGCGATTGACGGCTCGCTCTGGCACGCTGCAATCATTCACATGGTTTATGGTGGGAAAATGGTACAAAGCAGCGATGCCTGAAGATTTCTTTGTTTAAGCCTTAAAAGAAAAAAAAAACACTGTGTTCACCGTGTTGGCGTGCCCCTGAGTTTCGCCACCAGTGCCGTTCATCCAGAGCTGCACAAACAGCTAATTATGGCTTGATGTTCTCCCTATTCAGTGAAAGTTGAAGTCTCTGGCACTGTCGCCTTGCTGTGCTTATTAAACATGCTTCTCGTTTACCCCGGCCGGAACAGAGTGTGTCATTTCCTCTGTAACACAGGACAGTCGCCCTGTTTTTATTATGGTTGGCAACATGCTAGGAGACAGCCTATGCTATAACAGAGTTTTTAGGCCCCTCCATGCCACCTAATAGACATCACGCTTTGCCCGCCACTGCAAGCTGGGAATGAGTTAGTGCCATGATTCAGGTCATTTCAATGCCTGTTTGTACTGTTGTTGATGTTGTGCCACAACACAGAGATTTTAGGCACCTCGGTATCTTCTAATAGCCCTCTCACTTTCCCCGCTGTTGCGAGCCGGAAATGAGGTTCTGCTACGTCCTTGAGCGTGACTATGTTCTACGATTTGCGAGGCTGCCACCTCGTTTCAATGGCATTATGTCCTCCACCGTAACGGTGTGGTACATGCCGATTCTCAGCTCAGAGATATTAAATCTCCTTGCAAAAGACACGATAGAGATCGTATCAGCGGATGATGCCCACAGTGGATGCCTCAGCCGCTATTTTCTAGTTGCCAAAAAGGATGGAGTATTACGTCCCATTTTGGATCTGAGACACTTGAACCGAGTACTCACGAGGTTTCCGTTCAAAATGAATACTCAAACAAACTCTGTCTCACGTTCGTCCTATGGAATGGTTTGTATCGATCGACATGAAAGATGCTTACATTCATGTACACTTAGCCCCTCATCACAGGCCATTCTTCAAATTTGCCTTTGAGGGGACTGCTTACCAGTTTAAACTCCCGCCTATCGGTTTATCCCTGGCTCCTCGCACATTCACGAAATGTGACGATGCAGCGCTCGCTCTGCTGAGGTTGAGTGCCGTTTGCGTAATTAATTACCTCAATGAATGGTTGCTCTTAGCACAGTCAGAGGAACAAGCTTGCAAACACAGAGACCTGTTACTTGCACATTTGGAGCATTTGGGACTGAAAGTCAGCTGGTCAAAGAGCATGTTAACGCCCAGCCATCAGATTTCATTGCTAGGCTTGAATCTCAACTAAGTCTCTGTGATGGCGTGTTTGACGGAAGAACACGTTCATTCCATTAACCGGTGTTTGTGAACCCGAAATAAACCGGATTGGCTCTATCTGGTTTTGTCAAGCTGAAACTTACTCTCAAACTCTGAGTTTGTTCAACTAGATTCATGCAATGAACCTTTAAATCGGCTGATCAATTTTAGTCCTTTTTTTACTATCAATCTCTACTTTCACTTTCACAAACTTCTTTTGTTTTTAGCAATTTGCATTCTTCATGCATATTGCCACCTACTGGACAGGGAGGAGAATTTATAGTAAAAAAGGACTTAAATATTATTATTATTATATTAAATATTGATCTTTTTCTCACCCACACCTATCATATTGCTTCTGAAGACATGGTTTTAACCACTGGAGTCTTATGGATTATTTTTATGCTGCCTTTTTGTGCTTTTGGACATTTTTTTTTTTTTTTTTTTTTCAGAAGAAAGTAAGTCATACACATCTAGGATGGCATGAGGGTAAGTAAATGATGAGAGAATTTTAATTTTTGGATGAGAGAATTTTCATTTTTGGGTAAACTATTCCTTTAAGGTCGTGTTCCGTTATTTTATGGATGTTTTGTCCAAGGAGGCTAAGACTGGGATGAAAAAAAAGATTGACAGTGCAAAAATAAAACAAAACTAACCCTAACACATAATACAAAATATGAGCTCAAATTGTGTTTAAAACAAGTTTTTTAAAGTAACACTGTCCTACAGGGACACCAGTGGATATTTTGTCAGAACAGAAGTAGGCAGCATCTCTGTTTGCTTTCACTTGAGCTCATTATGCTGTCAACTATAAAACTACATGTACTGACTATGAAGAAAGTAATTGCAACTAGAGGTGAAAAGTCTGCTTTTTACTGTATTATTGTAGATATTGGTTTGGAAGCAATGTAATATGGTTGTAGGCTAATGCATGTACTCTGATGAGACTTTGATATAAAAATAATATGAAATGGGTTGCTTGTTGATAGTCCGAAGTGTAAGGTAAATGGTGTTTCACCTTCAGCTAATTTAGTTCTACCCCACCCTCACCCCATACTTTGCTACCATCCCAACCTACTATAACACTAATCAAAAAATAAAGAGACAACACCTACTTATATTGAAAACCATCTTCCTGGCTTGTCTTCTCAGGCCATAAATTATGTGGAGCATGTTTCTAAATGTTTCCTGTTCCATTCTGTTACTGGACCTGACAAGACTCATCTGTGAGAACACTCGCCCAACATCAGCATTGCTCAACGGCATTGCTTGCTATGACAGAGCAAAAAGGGCAAGTTATTTTAAGAATTCCTGCTGTATTCGTAATTGAGCACTTCAGCCCAAAACTCAATTGCCTTGCTGTCCTCCTTGGGTGGTACATCATATTTTTATACTATTTTTCCCATAAATGGCAAGATCACATTTGTATAACTTTACCACACTGATTGTCAAGCTGATTGTTTTGCCTGGGACAGAATGATCCTGACCCTGGGACTGAATGCGATCCAATATTTCCATATCTGTATGTTTTCAGAACGTCTGAGTTGCACTTTTTTGCAGCTGCTCGTCCGATTTGCAGATTTTCTCAGGTCTCAAAACATTGGAAATGAGACCGAAAGAAGTGGGGCAGCTATTCCATCAAAGTTAAGTCAAGTCTCATCGCCCTTTAAATGGATTTCTATTGTCCTGTTGGAATTGATATTGAACTCCTGAAGAAACAGCATTAAAAACTGCAGATAAAGTTTGTTTTCAGTACATCACTGTACATCTGGTGAGTATCTCTACATCATTGCATGTCATCATAGCTGGTTTTTGGTTGGCTGAGAATGGAGTTTAAGTTCATACCTATACCTGACAGGTATCATTGGTGTTTCACCAGGTGCTTCAACTGCCTGCTTATTATCAACTGCTGTATTAAATGGCAGACACACCTGAGCACCTGAAGATTATGTTTGTGTGTTTTTGGTTGGTTGGTTGGATCCAGTATTTCAGTCCACTCTTCTTATCCCAGTCTTATATCTTGCTGTATTTTGCCCATTTATTGCTTGGCACTGTAAGACATGCAAAAGGGAAAATGCTGTGCAATGGGCAGCAATAAGGCAATTATCTATGGTGTTAATGTAGAGTGCAGCTTTAACAGTAAGTGGCAGTGGCGAATTCTCAGGGCCAGCAAAGCCTCCTCTGCTGGCCTAACATGCCAAATGAATAAATATTTTTCATCCTTTCATTCTCAATCACCTTTTTGCCTTTGTATTTTTAATCGCTTTCCACTCTTAATTGATCTACAAACAAATAGAGAAAAATGAAAAGTTTATCCAGTCAGACTTTATTCCTTGATGCTTACAAGCGAAGCGTGACGGCTGTTTCACAAATCGCATGCCGAAGCAGCACGTGAGTTTGTGTTTCACCCCGTTAGGCCTTCAGAATTTCTACAGAATCCCTCAACAGTGCAAATGAATGCGCATCTATTGTCAGATTCATCAGCCAATCAGATTGATTTATTTGTTCTCGGTGGGTGTGATCTTTAGGATATGTCCCAGTCCAGGCCTTCTAGCTGGCGTTGAGTGATGCAATCACGCTTTAAGTGATGTACGTAATTTGAAACCGAAGAGCACGAGATCTGTCTGACGAGTCGACTGTCATCACTGCAGGTATTGCCATTGAGAAAGAGATCCTTATGGATTTAAAAACACCAGATGTTCTGCATGACCGTGTGATTGCTTAATTTATTAAACAGGAAAGGAGAACTGATTTTCACTTCAAGTAAATTGGTAAGTGCTTTTTGCATTGTTATAGCAACATCAGGAGTTTTCTAAGTGTAAATTAGGCTGCTGGAGCATTCAGTGTCGGATCAAGTCTTGAAAAGTAGTGCTGCGTTCCATTCAACTCGGAAAGTCGGATTTTACAACTTCCTACAAGGAAAAGTGCAATAGAATGCATCTTTAAGTCAGAATTACAACTTGTAGGCTCATGCAGAAATTCTCAGTTCTGATTTCGACGAGATGCAGGGGCATGATGTCACACAAACATGTCAAACTCAGGGAGATATACAAAGTAAGTGATAAACATTCACTATATTAAGTAATATCGATAAATGAGTTTGTTTCCACATTACATGATATTAAAGCTTGTTTAACAAATGCCTGCAGAAATAGGTGTATAAAACATTATAATCTCTTTTGATAATCGTACACCTGTAGCACAAATTCTAGCGCTGCAGCATTGTTTATCAGTTGGAGACATCTCTAATGAGAGTCAAACACCTGCTAAGCTAACGGGAGCATTGCAGTTTTGTTTCCTTAAACGTCATCTTCCGAATATCGGGGAATGGAATGCATTTATGGTCGGAGATATCAAATAGGAATATCCCTCATCCAACTTGAATGGAACGCTGCATAATCATGTACCCTGACGAAACGAAATTTATTGCAAGCAACATTTAAATCGCAAATATTATGGTATTATAGACCTCCTTGGTAGAAAAAAATGGGAGAAGTTCATTTCACAAAACAGTCATGCTGCAGTTAAAATTAGGCTTGCTTGAGCATTAAGTGTCATTTCAGTTCTGGCTTTCGTGCATGGACGTGTTTTTAAAATGTCAATTGGTATTATTAGTTAGCTGCAACATAATGTATGATGCCCAAAGGCGTAGGGTGTCTTATTCATTGTGAAACTGTGTTTTCTTAATGGCATGAATCACTCTGAAGGCTTAGACTTTAAAAGCACGGGACGCCACTGGTAGGTGGGGATGTTTGAAAACTGATTTTAGTGTTCAGTCACACTTTATTGTGCTATGGGGACTCGCAAGCACAATTATGTGACTGTATTCTGGAAATAATCCCAAATCAAATGCAGCTTGTGACTGCCCATAATTATAAATGACTTCATGAGAAAACAAGCCCAAATTCCACTTATATTAATCAGACATGGCAACACATCATTTCATTATAGGGGTTTAAAATGATAGCTGTATGGAAATCTGCGGTGTAAGTATTCAAAACGTTCTATTTCTGGAAGCGTTATACTCTGTTCATTATGGGTGCATTTTCATAGTGTTTGGGGTCAAATTTGATTTGCTATGGTATTTGTATTTTACCTTATTTACCTCTAAATTGTTAAACTATACCATTTTCACATGAAATATATACATTTTATGTTACATTCACCTCAGTGAAGATTTACATTTCTCAATTTAATTCATGGAGAAAATATGAAAAATGCATTAAGGGCAGATTTCTGCCATCTGCTGGGAATTTTTTTTTATTTATTTTTTTATTAAAAATACATGAAATTACAACTGTAACATACTGTTTCCCACTGTTGTCCCAGAAATGTTGAATTCTTTCCGCTGTGTTGAATTGTTTTTGGGCTGCATCCTATGACTGGTCTGTTCCACTCACGTACACTCCTCAAAAACCTGTTAGAATGCCGCTTACGCGTTTACATGGTCACATTAAGCCGCGTTCTCTGGGAGAAACCTAGGCGTGTTAAACCGCTTTCTCTTAATCCCTTAAACAATGTAAGGAAATCTGCGTTCTTGAATACATGATGTTTCAGAACACCGCTTTCTGCAAAAAGCCTGGAATAAACCGTTTTCTTAAGTGCATGTAAACGTGGTCAATGATTTTGATCTTTGATCTGTGTATGTGTTTGTGTGTGTGTGTATGTGTGTGTGCATGTGTGTGTCTGTGTGTGTTGGTGTGCGTGCATTTGTGTGAGCATGCTTGGTGTGTGCTAAGTATTATTGTCTCACCCTTTCATTTCTGTGTGTGTGTGTGTTCTCCATTCTCTGATTTTCTTTGACAAATTCTATAAAAAATGCTCTCTGTTATAGTCTCACCTATTCATTTCTGTGGGGGATTTGTATGTGTATGTGTGAGCATGTGTGTTCCGCAAATTTAAACAAATTTAAACTGTAACTGATTTTTGTTTCTCTTTTGTGTGCTTTAATGTTTTGTATATAAGATTGTACATGCTGACTTAAAGAAATGAAATGATTACAGTATTTAAATTAATACATAATGAGTTTATCTTTGTTAAGTTATCAGACTGCATGTAAACAACACTACGCTTGCCCAACTTTGTCTTGGTCCTTCTATCAGAGGCAAATGAAGACCATAATCTCTGTAATGTAACTTCATATCATAAAAACGTGTATGGAAATTCATAAAACCGTGTATGAAAATTGTAAAGGTCATGGTTGATCTTAGGCAGGGACAGGGGGTTGTCACTGTATTACACAGTCTTAACTATGTCAATTATTACTCTGATTTTGCATCTTAGTTGTGGTATGTTAATATCAGTACTATTTTATTGTTGCCCGAAGGGAATTAAACTACAGCCTTGGAAACATACACACCATAATAAAAGGTTTAAACAAGGTGTAAGTCTTATCATGCTGAATTATCATCATATCACAAAGTTTCTAAAATTAGATTAAACATAATTTAATCCACACAAATGGTAATTAAAGGCTCTTTTTTATGCTTAACGTTCCCTGAAAACTGGTTTTCTGCTTGGATTTACTAGTTGTCAACAATTTGTTCTTAAGTTTGTCTTGGACAGAGATCTGTTTGATGAACTATTGCCCATTATTGTTACAGATATCACAAGTGTACAGTTTCAATCAAAATTATTCAACCTCCCTGACCAGCAATACCTTCTGGTGATGTGAATTAAAACACATCAACTAAAACCTCAGTAAACAGTCAAAGTAAGTTTTTAACACACATTTGAGTGATTTTGAGAACAAAGAGTTCAGTTTATCCAAATTTTAAAATAAAAAATTACTAATTCTCTCCACAAATGTCATGTCAAAAATATTCAACCCCCAAAGTCAATCATTTGTGGAGCATCCTTTATCCTTAATAACAGCAAATGAATGTTTCAGGTGAGTGTTCTCAGGCTTCGGACACATCTCTATTAGCATTTTTACACATTTCTCATGAGCAAAAGCTTCCAGCTCATTGACATTCTTTGGTTTCTGTACTGCCACTGCTTCCTTGAAATCCCAACAAAGATTTGCAATGGGATTTTAATGATGGACTGAAAGGGCCATATAAGGACATTCCACAACCTATCCCTGAACCAGATTTTGGACAACTTGGATGTATCCTTGGTGTTACTATCTTGCTGGAAATTCCAGTGATCACCGAGCTTCAATTTACACATTGAAGGCATCACATTTTTCATGCCAAAATGGCCTGATACCTGAAAGAATCCATGGTGTCAGTCACATAGTCAGGATAGCCGTTTCCTGCATCCGCAAAACACCCCCATAACAGGACTGACCCACCTCCATGCTTGACTGTGGGGATGGTGTCATTCTTGTCATCACCTTGTCATCTTACTCCAGACATACTGCTGACCCATGGGCCTAAAACTCATTTTCAGTTTAGATTCATACGTCTAATAAAACCTTCTTCCAGGACTCCACAGGTCTTTCCTAATTACTCCTTGAATATACAATTCAACATTTCCCTTGGTGAAGTTTTGCTTTCTTCCACACCCCAAGAAGGTTGCTGTTGTACCATGTTTAAAAAATGTATGAATGGTGCTGCCAACTTTGTCTATTGGAAATTGAATTGCCTAGGAAATGAACTTTTAGCCATGACCTTTCTTGTGTAATGAAATAATCTCCTCTATTAGCTTTTGAGACAGCTTATTTTTAATTGCATTTTTTGCATAGAAATTCATTTTTGCTTACAACGCTAAACTTACTTTTTAAAACTTAAATAAGTGCCATTGCAGATTGATGACTTAATTTTGTTTTAAAACAATTGCTTGTGTAGCCTTACATATTTAAGGAACAGCTACATGCTATAGGGGTTGAATAATTCTGACATGGCAGCTCCTTTTATACCCGTATGTCTGGGGGAGCGGCATGCAAATTCCACTCGCCAATTCCCATTGGCCTTTTTCAAAGATCAGAGGTGTTTGGGGCTCCCAAGAGTGACCCCTAATGTAACTACATCTACACAACGTCTGGTTCCCTCCATCAGGGAATGGAGGTTACGAAAGTAACCAGGACGTTTTAACAGAAGATTTACTGCAAGTGCTTTCATAAAATTTTAAGCTTCACATTTCTGTTTAAACCCTCCAAAAATTGGCCACATTCACTTTCATTGTCCCCATTCACTTCCATTGTAAGTGCCTCTCTGAAACCCAGATTTTTGCTTTTTTTTTTAAAGAAAAGGAGGGTCATTTTTGTGGTAATCAGCATTATGCCACAAATGCTGTCAACTGAGCTTAACTTGTATTGAACCCGTAACATTTCTTTAAGCAGAGAAGGAGATAAATAATATTTTCATATGTGTTTTTAAAGGAGGTAGTGTGTCCGTCGTGATGAAAAGCACTGCTGCAGAAAATGTTTATAATGCCATGGTAATAAATGAAGAACTTTTTTTAAAATGGTGCTTTAATATGTTTGTTACTAATGTTTGTTCCCTAACTTTTAATTTAATTAAAGCTATATATTACATCCTACAGTTAATTATTAATTATAATATTTTTGAACACTGTGTTCCTCTAGGTACCTGCAGATATCTTGGCTGTGGAGATTGAACATGACTGTTTCACAAAGAGAAGTTTAACAGAGACACTTAACTTTAAGGTGACAACAATAAATATTCATCAAATCATTTGAGCATTATTATTTACTGAGATCATCCATGTTTAGAGCTGCATATTGGTTTCTACCTACCTGCGTTTTGAGATCTGGAAAGAGAAACCTCTAATATGACAGCTGTTTACTAAAGTCTGAAAAAAGTTAATTTACCAAAAGCACAAACAGAAAGACTAAATAACAACTCTAATTATCTCCTTTTATTATATTATATTTTAGCTACGAGGCAAGTTACCAATTGTCCTGTATAAGGTAATAACAAAAAACTGTGAGAATGAACACTTGCAGCCCCTCTCCGTGGTCTTGGATGGTAAGACAACTATTTATCTTACAAGTTTATCAGCTGTCACCCTCCACTTCTTTTATATTTTCCAAGAACACAAAGTCCACCACCAGACAACATACCATGTAATTTAAGGAATCTAGATTAGATTAAAAACAATAACAATACATCAAAACAAATTTCTGTAATAAAGATAGTTTTCATATCTGAGAATCCATAGGGAAGGAATTAGCATGTATTTTATTATCCTTAAGCCTTTCACATACATTGATTATTGTCCATAGTCTAATTTTTTGTTTATTTTTCCATGTACTTAGAATTTCCATTTATAATAATTTTGTATATAATTTTGTTGATTGGAAAAATTTATCTTTTTACTTTTAAGGTCTCAGAAAGGAAGAGTCCCTTATTACTGGTACTGACATCACAGATTTATTTGGATGGGCAATCAAAGCATTAAGCAGGTATTATGTGAAACAAATTTGTTGATAATTCGTGCTTTATTTTTAAAAGATAAATGTGTTAGTTAAGAAACATTTTCAACTTAACATTCCCTTTCCAGAAACCCTCAACAAGAACACAAACATGCAAGAACTACAACTAATCTCTTAATAAGGAAAATGACAAATTCTCGATCGTCATATTCAAAAGTGTGGGAGCTATTTGGCTCTCAGTCAGTTGCTGATCGCGATCAGTTCCAGAATGGCTCCTTCCCTAACAATTTTCAGTGGTCTGTCTCCAGTGAGAGCTTTAAAGGGTGGTTGGTCTGAACATGGGAAGGGTGAGACCATATGCGACCGTTTTAGCTATGTGGGTAATGTCTTTGACAACCAAACAACTGATTTGGCCTGTGACAGTTATCACAAGATGGACAATGATGTGTATATGCTCAGGGGCATGTTGTCCCCTAATTATCAATTCTCAATTTCCTGGGCTCGCATTTTCCCCACTGGATGCAAAGAAAGTTTGGTTGAAAAGGGGGCTGCTTATTATGACAAGTTGATCAACACAATCCTACAATCAGGCATTGAACCCAGTGTTACCCTTTATCACTGGGACCTCCCCCAAGCACTGCAGGACCAAGGTGGCTGGACTAATGACTCTATTGTGGAAGCTTTCAAAGAATTTACAGATTTCTGCTTCTCTCAATATGGAGACAGAGTCAAAACATGGAACACCTTTGGCAGCTCTTGGGTAGTGAGCAACTTGGGGTAAGGAATAGGCGAACATCCCCCAAGCATCAAGGACCCAGTAGTGGTTTCTTACCAATTGGGTCTGTCAGTCTGAGAAAGAACCATTTATTTTATGGTTTTTCAATGGGAAAGTCTTTATTTAAAAATGTTTTGCTTGTTACTGCAGGTGACACATAATATTCTGAAATCTCATGCTGAAGCCTGGCATATTTATAATGATAAATACAGAAAAGTGCAGGGTGGAAAAGTAGGCATTGCACTTAACTCCGATTGGGCAGAGCCAAAGAATCCTGCAAGTGTCCAGGATATAGAAGCAGTTGAGCACTATTTAAACTTCATGCTAGGCTGGTTTGCTCACCCCATATTTGTAGATGGAGACTATCCAACAGCTCTTAAGGATCAAGTTGAGAAAAAAAACCTTTTGTGGTAAAGATCTGGCAAGACTCCCTGTCTTTACTGAGGCAGAGAAACAGAGAATCCAAGGCACAGCTGATTTCTTTGGACTTAACCACTACACTTTCAGACTGATTAGTAAGAGTCTGAATAGGACCAAATAATGTTGGGGACTTTAAGGCTCATATTGGCCCCACCTGGCCCACCACAGCTTCTGACTAGGTCCATTCTGTTCCTTGGGGACTTCGTTGTTTATTGAACTACATCTCTATAGAGTACACGTCCATTTTAAAGGTGCCCATTTACATCACAGGAAATGGAATGCCCACTGAGTACAGTGGTGATGTGCTCTATGACACTGAACGTGTTGATATCCTCAAAGCCTACATTAATGAGGCAATGAAAGGTAATCATCACAAGAGTAAAAAGAACTGGCAAACATTGTGAAATTCATAGTAACTCTCTTTGTGATTACACAGTTCTTGTCCAAATTAATAATTTTCCAAACCATTAGACTATATACTGTAGTCAAATAATTGTACCATGTAACGCTCACTAACTTGTTCTTTCTGTCCAAACAGCTGTGCTTTTGGATGATATTGTGGTCCAAAGATTTACCGTACAGTCTCTAATGGATGGATTTGAGGGTCCTCAAGGTTACAGTCAACGATTTGGATTGCACTATGTGAACTTTGAAGATCCCAACAGGCCAAGAACGCCCAAAATATCAGCATATTACTATTCAAAAGTGATTGAGAGAAATGGTTTTCCTGAGAGTGCAGTAAACCCTAATATGCAAATCTATAGAAATAGAATTGACAGCACTAGGCCTCCTAGCCAACCACCATCTCATGTTCCTTCAAAATCCAAGGTTGTATGGGAAAAGTTCTCATCTCAGACAAATTTTCAGAGAAAACTTTATCATTATGGAACATTACCAGAGGGTTTCCATTGGGGTGTCACTTCCTCAGCATATCAGGTTGAAGGTGGCTGGAATGGAGATGGAAAGGGACCAAGTGTTTGGGACACTTTCACTCAAAAACCCAGTAATATCCCAAACAATGACAATGGTGATGCGGCATGTGACAGCTACTATAAAATAGATGAGGATCTATACATGTTGAGAGCTCTAAACGTGAAGACATATAGATTCTCTTTGTCATGGTCTTGAATATTTCCCAATGGTTATAAATCTTCAATTAACCAGAAGGGAGTTGAGTACTACAACAGACTCATAGATGGTCTTATAGAAAATAATATCACACCCATGGTGACTCTCTACCATTGGGACCTTCCACAAGCTTTACAGAACATCAACGGCTGGGAAAACCCTGAGATGATTGACATTTTCAAAGAATATTGTGACTTCTGCTATGCGACATTTGGAGACAGGGTGAAGTTTTGGGTAACGTTTAATGAACCTCATACAATTGCATGGTCGGGATATGGGCTGGGCCGGATTCCACCTAATGTAATGCAACCTGGAAATGCTCCATACAGGGATGCACACAACCTGCTGAAAGTTCATGCAAAAGCATATCACACATATGGTGAGAAATACAGGGTGACCCAGGGTGGAATAATATCCATTAGTCTGAATGCTGAATGGGCAGAACCCCTAGATGTAAACATCCCTCGAGAGGTGGTGGCTGCTGATCGAGCCCTCCAGTTCCAGCTAGGCTGGTTTGCAAACCCCATCTTTAAAAATGGCGACTACCCCGATGCCATGAAATGGCAGGTTGGCAACAAGAGTGAACTTCAAGGCTTGACAGAATCCCGATTGGCTTCTTTAACTGATGAAGACAAAGCCTATATCCAAGGCACAGCTGATGTATTCTGCATTAACACATACACAACCAAAGTTGTACGCCATGTGACGAGCAGACTTTCTCCTGAGTCTTATGAGAATGATCGGGACATTGGGAAGAAAGAGGCAAGTGGATCTCAAAACACATCCACTGAGGACCAGAAAGCTTTTCCTTGGGGTCTGAGAAGGATTCTCAATTGGATAAAAGAGGAATATGGAGACCCAGATGTTTATTCAACAGAAAATGGAGCAGCCACAAATGATCAGCCAGTGATTGACGACACAGAAAGGATTTTCTTCCACAAGACCTATATTGTAGAGGCTTTGAAAGGTAACTATTTGAAAAAGTATTCACAAATTTGCTCATCTGTAAATTTGTTGCTACTGAAAAAGGTTATATTTTTAAGATTGTTATATATAGTTAGAATATTTTGATGTTCACTCTAAAATCAAATATAATTAGGACATAATATACAAAAGAGGTTAAAGATGTTGGTGTTTTCTCTTCCTCTCATGCAAGCACAAAACCTGGATGGAGTAAAGTTAAAGGGATACATTGCTTCTTCACTGATGGATTCATTTGAGTGGTTGAACGGTTACAACCTTGGCTATGGCCTTCATCACGTGAACTTCAGCCAGTCCAGCCGCCCAAGAACACCAAAACGCTCTGCTCACTACTACTACTACAAAGTTATTAGAGACAATGGTTTTCCCCTGCCAGATCGGGAGAAAACTATGTATGGTCACTTCCGTGAAGATTTTGCTTGGAGTGTCTCAACAGCTGCTTTTCAGGTGACCCCATATTATCTCTATTTATGTCAAAAAACTGTTCAAATAAACAAAGTGTTTCTTAAATTGTATCCTTACATTTCAGATTGAAGGAGGCTGGAGAGCAGATGGGAAAGGATTGAGTATCTGGACAAGTTTGCACATACACCGCTTAGAGTGGGAAATGACGAAAATGGTGACATTACTTGCGACAGCCACAATAAGATTGAGGAGGATGTGGACATGCTCAGGCAATTAAAGGTCATTCACTATTGTTTCTCCATATCATGGCCAAGAGTTTTATCTGATGGAACCACAAAGACCATAAATGAACCAGGACTAGAATTACTGTCACAGGCTGATAGATGCTCTTTTGGCAGCAAACATTCAACCACAGATGGGCAGTTAAGAGTTGTCTTGCAGTTATTCTATACTTTGTTATTTATTATAAAGTAAATGTAGTGATGTTCTACCTACTTTTACCCATCACACTCTACTTTTCTCACAAGTGACCCTGTGTCACTGGGATCTTCCTCAGGCACTTCAAGACTTTGGTGGCCGGGAAAATGATAATGTCATCCAGAGGTTTAAAGAATATGCTGATGTTATGTTTAGTAACCTTGGACACAAAGTAAAGTTTTAGATTACTTTGAATGAGCCATATGTCGTGGCCAACTTGGGACATGGCTATGGTGTTTATGCACCAGGTATGGAAACAGATTATCATACTACATGAATGGGCACTTAAGAGTATTAAAGTAGATTTGATTCCTAAATGACTGGGGCTTCCTGCCACAGACTAGTCACCAACGACAAAACATCAAAGGCAACAAGCTTGAGTCTTGTTGTGTGCGCTTGGCTCAACTAAAGCCAAATCATCTAACATGCATATATGCTCTTTATGCATTACAGGGGCATTGGGACTGTAGCTGACAGGTTATGGCTGGACTTTGGCTCACCTTGGCTCATAGTAACTCCATCAGGATTCAGAAATATCCTTAATTTTATCAAGGAGGAATATGGGAATCCTCTGACATATGTTATGGAAAATGGTATCTCAGAGAGAGGCCTGATTGACTTGAATGACGAACAGAGTCTTTTATTATGAAAACTTCATCAACCAGGCCTTGAAAGGTATTATATGATGTACTAAAAGATTTTTGTCTATTGACTGTTTATTGAATTTTTCACAGTTGCTGCATGTTTGCCATATAGTACATTGCTTTTGAACATCTCATACATTTCATGTAAATTGATATAAATTCTTGAATAAATCTTTTCCAGCATATTTGGTGGATGGTGTTGACCTCCGCGGCTACACAGCATGGACTCTTATGAACAACCTTGAATGGGCCCCTGCTTTTGATGAGAGATTTGGACTTTTCTTTGTGAATCGATCAGATGCTTCTCTTCCACGAACACCCAAGGCATCTGTCAAGAGCTACGCCACAATTATCAGCCATAATGGCTTTCCAAACCCTAAAGAAGGCCCTCACAGTTGTCTGAATTCTGAGCCTGAAGGTAATGCTTCACAAATTATCTCATGAGGCAATAGAATGCAACTTTAATATTCCAGACATAAAAATCCCAAGTTGGTGTGATTTCAACATCATCTTTCAAAAACTGTGTTTAACAAACAAATTCCCAGTGAAGAACTACGCTACATGTAATCCTGAGAGGAGTCAGAGCAAGTGATAATGTTTATGAATCATGATATTAAGGCACATTTAACTGTTGAAATAAGTTAAAATATTAAAACAGCAACAACAAAACAAAAAAAAACTACATAAGGGCTTTACAAATGAGACCCAGAACAACCAAAAGTATGCAAGCTTCATGTCAGAAGAATATGGAGATGTAATAATGTATTCATTGTTCAAAGTACAAGGCATTTGTTAAATGGCACATTAAACTGATTTACTCATCTGCCTCCAAAGGGACAAAAGAGCCTACTGATGCTCCACCCTCTCAAGATTTGACCCTTACTTTCCTGGGCTTGGATGTAACTGCTCCTGATGCTGAGGTGGCTCTTTACGCCCTCCTCGCACTTACTATAGTTTAGCGTTCTTGCAGCTGCACTCCTGACATACAAAGACGTAAAGGTCACAAGGTCAAATAACTCAAAGCCAACGGAAGAAAAATTACCCTTGAGAATAAGTTCTAAACATCAGAGCTCTGATCTGCCTTGGTATATAATACACAGTCTTTTTTTTTTTTTTTTTTTTTTTGTGGTGAAGAAACAGTTATTAATAGCATCAGAAACATGTCTTCAAACATGAGATATGTCAGAGATCTCTTATTTATTATTTTGGTGTATTTTATTTCTGTTCAAGTTTGTGCCTTTACGATTTAGCTTTGGTGGTGGGATAATGTAATTGAACAGATCTTATTGGCAATATTTTCCATTTGATCATTTGTTAAAGCTAAAGCTAAATGGCAAATATGAAATAATAACAATTTGGCGAGGGTTTTTCATATTTTTTTGTTTTTTGGTAAAATGTCTTAACAAAACTAGTTTAAAGAAAATTTACAGCAAACCTTTCATCAAAGTTTATTAGATTATACAAAGTATGTAACTAATTCTTGCAACACAATTCGTCTCCAATGCTTTTTTATATGCTTTATAACAAAAGATTTATTTAAGTTTCTCTCGAAATGTGTTTTATAATACAAAGTTTATTTAAGTGCATTTTAGAGCATTAATCCAAAAATCAGAACATGTGGAACAGATGGCTTTTAAGGGCTTTTTTTGTATTATCATTATTCATATTTATTTTTCAGCTAGTCATAAACTATTACTTAAGGTAAACCTGGATACAACGTGCAATTGTTATTACTTATTAAAACTCAAAGATGTTGACCCCTACACATCTCAAATAAGATGAAAAAGAAGAATTCACTCATTTAGATACACAAATACGTCTGTATTTATTTACATTTTGTCAGTAGACAATATTTGTTACGTAATTACAAATTGAAGTCAAAGGTGGGGAGAAGGGAATTACCTGTTATCACCTTTTATTCTACTTATTAGATGAAAATGTTGAGTAGGGTACAATGAGGCTAAATGCCCCCCGGGGAGAAAGACACTTTTGATTTTATTTCCTCCCATAACAGTAAACAGCAACAAAAACCACCACCGTACTTTCGTTAACGCCTGTTTGTCACTATACACTGCAAACATATTCCTGATCCATAAGAGCACCGCATGCAATGTCTAAAGTTTGATTTTGAGGTCATCTGATATAAAATTTAATCATTTTTCAAATGTTGCAAATTTATGTAGCTAATGAGAATCCCTGAAGTCATCGCATTTATTTTAAGGCAAAATACCAATTTGATAAAAATCAAGTTTTTCAATAATAAGTGAAAGGATAGTGTTTGGGGTAAAAAGCCTATAAAACACATTGTTTTTCTTAAGAGTAGCGAATAGATTTGTTATGGAAAATGTTCAAAGTGGGCTCACATTGACTGATCCAATCACAATGGAGATTCATTTGTTTATAGAACAATTATATCTGATTGAAATGAACAGGAAATGGTGCACTCTTTTCTGAAGTGGTTATTTTGAATAAGCATTATCTTAATTTGTTGTCTCAAAAGTATTTGTTGACTAATTTTGTCCTATAACTATTGTCCCTGTATTTACACTATATCATTATAACCCCCCTGGGGGCCTTTTACCCAAAATGTGGGGTAAAGGTGTGCCTTTAACCTTGTTGTACCCTATATCATACTGGCCCTACTGCAATCTTTGATAAAGGCTATGGATAAATACTGGATAACTGGGGACTGTATTTTGCCCTGTTGCATAATACTGTAAGGGTGCATGAGGATCAACACTCATGCATTTGAGTTGATTATAAACAATTCAACGAATCAACTTCACATGAAAATGCACGTCTAGATTACTAATCATTGTGTAGGTATTTTGTTGAGATACAAAAGCCTCCTTTAGCAAGATACTCTAAGAATCTTAATAAGGTTTAGATGCATATTTCACCTATACCTAGTTTGTTGATAAATTCTTCTTCATCATTAATATGACTAATAGGCCTATCACTGTTTTGTGATTGCATCGGACATAGATTTCCCATTGAAAAAAAAAGTCCATGAAGTTACCTGCTAATTTAGGATGGCCATTATAAAGAGAGTTTTTTTTTTTTTTTTTGACGTTTGATCATAATGTTTATGTTCTTGTGCACACTTCAATATTATTACCAAGTTATACATACAAATCTATTCAATAGATATTCAGATAAGTTATTAAGGTAGGAAGGTAGCATAATATGATTTTGTATGCTTTTTTCATCTGTTTGTTATAATGCGTTCAAATCCCAAATACTGATTGTTTTTTACATTTAATTAAATGCTATACTGCACTAATATCAGTCATTTTGTTGTCTATCAACTCTCTGCAATGTTTATGAAAAATTGACAAATATATGATAATGAAAAATATATATATATTAAAAAATAAAACAAAAAATAAAACCTAATAATAACCATTAGAAAACATTCTGTATATGTTATTTTAAGGTTGTCAAATCTTATAAAACACTCCCTGCAGTGTTCTGGGAACGTTAGTTTATGGTTTAAAAGAACATTACTAGAACGTTAGGAATTGTTTCCAAAAAATAAATAAATAAATAAATAAATAACCAAAAGGGAACCACATGTTAACGTTGGGGGAACGTTCTGTGTTTGCTGGGAAGCTATTCATCGAACATAATATGACTAAAAACATGTTTGTTTTTGGTAACCTATGCTAGTTATGACAAATTACCGTTAGTATAAAAACAAAGCACAGACAGAACAAGGCCATCTACAGCCAGTTTTGATGTGAAGTGTTTTGGTGCTTAGTTACTTCCCTGAAAAATTATTCATAAAACTACATGATGATAACAGAAGTATTATATATCAGAGACGCATCACTGACCTCTGCTGGCCAAATGTCAGTAATACATGTCCATGTGTTTCCGGTGTGGAAACCTGTGTCTTTGAAAGTGATGGGACAATTACTGTGACAAGTGTTAATACTTTTCTAAGCTTAAGATTCTCACCTAGTGGGCCAAAAAAAAAAAAAAAAAAAAAAAAACAGGCGAAAAGCACCACAGGCATACATTGTACAATGCACACTGAAGGAGAGACCCGAGACATATCTTATGACCAAACTATCGGGGGATAGACTCTTCATTTAAAACAACTAGATAGCACCCAGAACACCCTAGGAACCACCTTCTAGCACCCTAGCAACCACATAGCCAAGCTCTGGCAACAAAGAAAACGCCCTAAGCAAATCTAGTTTTCTGTGTCAAAAAAATATAGACATTTAGAGCATTTATTTGCAGAAAATGACAAATGGTCAAAATAATAAAAAAGATGCAGTGTTTTCAGACCTCGATTAATGCAAAGAAAACAAGTTCATATTCATTCTTAAACAACACAATACTAATGTTTAGAAATGAATATTTGGTGGAATAATCCTGATTTTCAATCACAGCTTTCATATGTCTTGGTATGCTCTCTAACGGTCTTCCCGGTGCAAAAATTCAAGCAGCTCGGCTTTGTTTGATGGCTGGTGGCCATCCATCTTCCTCTTGATCACATTCCAGAGGGTTTCAATGGGGCTCAGATCTGGAGATTGGGCTGGCCATGACAGGGTCTTGATCCGGTGGTCCTCCATCTACACCTTGATTGACCTGTCTGTGTGGCATGGAGCATTGTCCTGCTGGCAAAACCAATCTTCAGAGTTGGGGAACATTGTCAGAGCAGAAGGAAGCAAGTTTTCTTCCAGGATAACCTTGATTCATGCGTCCTTCACCAAGACGAATCTGCCCGATTCCAGCCTTGCTGAAGCACCCCCAGATCATCACCGATCCTCCACCTGGTCGTCTAATGGTTAGATGGAGACCTGGAGAGACCTTCAAGCCACAGTGTTTCACACCCACTGTGAAATTTAGTGGAGGATCAGTGATGATTGGCATATTTTTTGTTATTTTGACCAGTTGTCAATTTCTGCAAATAAATGCTCTAAATGACAATATTTTTATTGGGAGAAATGTTGTCAGAAGTTTATAGAATAAAAAAAAAAAAAAAAAAATGTAAATTTTACTCAAACACATACCTGTAAATAGTAAATCCAGAGAAACTGATCATTTTGCAGTGTTCTCTTAATTTTTTTCCAGAGCTGTATGTTTCCTTAGTATAGTCAATTTGATCATCGCTTTTCTCTGTTGTCCACTAGGTGGCGTCGTAATACCACTATCCCACTTCAAATATACAATGTTAATAATGTAGTTTGAAGAGGAATGTACAACTTGCATACATTTTTTTTTAATTTTTATTATTATTATTATTATATAACATATTGACATATTTTGTTTTATCATTATTGACATAGCCTATATGTTTATATCATAATATGCAATATATATATATATATATATACAGGTGCTGGTCATATAATTAGAATATCATCAAAAAGTTGATTTATTTCACTAATTCCATTCAAAAAGTGAAACTTGTATATTATATTCATTCATTACACTCAGACTGATATATTTCAAATGTTTATTTCTTTTAATTTTGATGATTATAACTGACAACTAAGGAAAATCCCAAATTCAGTATCTCAGAAAATTAGAATATTGTGAAAAGGTTCAATATTGAAGACACCTGGTGCCACACTCTAATCAGCTAATTAACTCACAACACCTGCAAATGCCTTTAAATGGTCTCTCAGTCTAGTTCTGTACGCTACACAATCATGGGGAAGACTGCTGATTTGACAGTTGTCCAAAAGACGACCATTGACACATTGCACAAGGAGGGCAAGACACAAAAGGTCATTGCAAAAGAGGCTGGCTGTTCACAGAGCTCTGTGTCCAAGCACATTAATAGAGAGGCAAAGGGAAGGAAATTATATATATATATATATATATATATATATATATATATATATATATACCGTATATATACAGTATATACATGCATGTTGTGCATTTACAGTTTTTCTCAATCAATTTTATACATTTCTCCAAACTATAGTCAATGCTCTCAAAACAATTCACACAGACGATGAAACAGACACTTAATTTTGCAGAACAATTCAATTTCACTCCATAATGAAGCAATGTATTATTTTCTGTTAATGCATTTATTAAAACGAAATACTTACATCAAAACTATAGATGTGCTCTCTATTGAATTCATAACATTTTCATCTATAGAAACACAACTCTACTACTGAAATAACACATGTATCATAAAAATCCATTTATGTCCAATCTGTAGAAGTAGCAGGCATTTAGAATAAAAGTTAGGACAAAACCCATCAGTGTTTCTCACTTCGTGCTCATAGTTTTGAATGAATACATCACATTCAGTCGAGCGGTCACATATGGTCTATTCACACAAATATTACAACGTATCTGAAGCTCACATCAGATCAGAAATTCCACCTCTGCAGATGATTGAACTCCACACAGCTGCCATACAATACTCCATTTGAAATGACTGACCTGTGGTCTGTCATCTGTCTTTTGTCGGATGCAGTGAAGAGGCGGCTTCAGTCCAGTAGGATGAAATAAATATATCTGCAAAAATGTAGTGAGTACTTTTCAAGTTTAAATAAAAGTTAAAGGAGTAAAAAGTACTATTTTTTCTTTGGAAATGTAATCAAGTAAAAGTACAAGTATTCTGTTTAAATTGCACTTGAGTAAAGTGTAAATCCCCAAAAATACTACTTAAGTATAATACTTAAGTATTTTTACTCAATTACTTTACACCCCTGACCCTTAACCTAACCAAATACACTAGAATGGATGACATATGCAGGCACATTTTTTAGAACAGAAGGGAATGAAGTAATTTATGGTATTTGGCTAAGTGTCCTGCGTTTTGGCTTCATGTGCCATGAGCAATATATTTTTACTCTGTTGCGTCCAGTCAAGCAGTTTTTGAATGTTAATGTGCATCCTGTGTGAACACCTACTTACTGTGTAATTTGTGAAGATTTGTTCATTAGTAGAGAAGATCTCATAAGCCGAATTGAGTGGGACCTTGTGGCAACCTGTTGTGCACATGAATCTTTTTGTAATTTTCATCCATCTGGTTTTTTAGCGACCCGGCAGGCTGGCATGTACAGTATATCTATCATCACAAATGGATCTACAAAATGCTATTAGTATTACATGCTAATTATAAATGCTAATACTATTACATTTTCAAGACAATTACAAAATAACAGAGTAGAATATATTTTGATATATTTTGATGTTTTATTTTTCATATATCAAAGAGATAATGCAACAGATATAGAATATGATTAATTACTTCCACACTTTTGAGTCTAAATACATGCAGAACTTAATAATTTCTTTAATTCACCCGAATAACAAAAGCCAAACCATACTGTTCATGTGTTGTACTTGCTATAGTTTACATCCACATTGTTGCTTTGTCAAATAGCAATGTCAAATGTAAATCAAGTCAATCACTGACACATCAGCACCACCTTGAGTAAGAAGTAGCATGTATAGTATGTATTTGTACATGCTTATGGAATATTGATAATTCACCATTGTCACACAGAAAATCAACGTGATATAGTAGTCATCTGAATAAACGTAGTACTCATTTTTCTTGTAATACACAAATATATATATGTATATCCTGTGATGGTAAACTTATATACTCTAGATATGAAATATGGTCTTTAATGACCCTATACACTTTTGGTAATCAAGCAGTTATAAAAATATATATTTTGCAAGTTTGCCATTTATTTATTTTTGTAGCACTGTTCAGAAGAGAAAGGTTGAGGAATACTAAAGAGTTGTGGGCATAACTCCAAAAAATTAATGAAGAACAGAGGGTGGATTGAGGTCCCGGGTCACTAAAGATCCGAGGTATGCATTAAAGGGTCATGCTGTAGAGGTGCTGTAAGCAATTTTAGCCATTTCGGTTTCTTCAGACAAACTTAGCCACTGAATTAGGCCGCCTTCATTCCTTCAACCACACAGCCTCTCTTTAACACCTCACCCTTAAAACATGCCAGCAAACTCACAAAGACAGGTATGATTTCTCAGGACACACATTCCAGTAATATCTATCAGGTAGTAGGTGAATTATATGTGTAGTATTACAACAACAAAAATGCCCAAAGCACCTTAATCTGATTACTATGTGGTCATTGACATATTACAATTGAAGAATAATAAATATGTTCTCAAACTAGCCTAAGATGGTTTGTTGGTCTTAGTTGGTTTATGCTGGTTTCTCAGCCTGGTCAAGCTGGTGTTCAGCTGGTTTAGCTTGTCAGCTGTCTGATTTCCCAGCCTGAACAGCTGAAAATTTACCCAAACTCCTCTAAAACCAGCAAACAGATCAGTTCGAGATGCCAGTATAGACCAAGTTGGTTTAAGATGGGATTGTTTTCTACAGGGTTGGTGTTGAAAACTATGCTTCATGTTGTGCTGTCTCCCAAAAAGCAAAGCCAGAGCTCAGAGTGTGACCAGTGGGGACCTGTTCTTTCCCAGTGAGTACGAAGTCTATTCTTAGACAATCAAAATCAGATCTCACTAATCGTCATCAGTGAGTCCCAGTGGACAGCACTTTCAGCCTTTGGTGACGTTTTTGCAACCCAGTTCTGGGCCACACAAGAGTTGGTCGATTTGTCTGGGGCATTATTAACAAGGGCCCAGGTGGCAGTAATGTTGCCTGGGATGCTTTGACGTCAGCTAAACCCCTGCTCCATAAACGACCCCCTAGGACACATTCTGTCCACAGTAATTGAGAGACAAGCAAAAACAACCTAGTCTCATAGAATGAACATTACTATTTTTGCAAAGTCCACAGTTTCCTGATGAAATGAACACTAGAGGAGCTACAACAACTGTGGGTTTTATTCAGTTTCACACAAATCACAACTACAATGGCTGATTATGACTTAATAAACACTTTTTGCTGTATTACTCACACACTGCTACTTTTGCTATAACACATAATTTGAAAAACGATACATTTTAACACTAGTATTACAGACCCACCTACATTTAAACACTTATTCCAGTGTGATTAACCTGTGCGGTAGCTCACCTGAGTGAATGTTGGACTCTAAACTTGGAAGATCAAAGTTCAAGCCCAGCTCACCACACAAGCTAGCATGTGAGCTGAAAGTGTCATAGAAGTCACATATTAGAAGTGACTCAGCTGTGCATCTGGTTGTTTAGTGTTTCTCAAACTGGGGGCCACGAACCCCCGGGAGTAATTTTCGAATAGCCAGGGGGTCCGTGGGAAGTTCCTGAATTGTGAACATTGTGTTGCAATGTTGTAAGCAAATAGGCAATAAAAAGCAATAAAAAAACGACTCGATATAAAGCTATTGACTAGTATAAAAATACAACATAACAGAAGTTTTGAACAATATATTCAAACAGCCTATATAAAAAAAAAATTGATTCTGGACTGCAAATTTATGTGTAGGAAAATCAGCTTATTCCCATGGTAACAGCGACTTGTCTGATTGGTGAATGAATCTCGTTTCAAGATGAAATGACTCTTTACATGCGTTATTTACAGGAGTTTGTATGGATGACATTGGACAATATCCATCAAGCATTGAGACACGGAGCTGTTGCTTCATCCAGTAAAAAAGAGAAGATTGCTGTAGTAAAGGCACCTCAGCTTAAAAGGGCAACTTTACATTTGTGAAGGGCACCTTTAGATTTATGAACGAAAAGGGCAGGGGCTTGCGCCCCTGTAGCCCCCGTTCTGTGTACGTCAGTGCACTGCCGAATGGAAGAGAGATGTAGGAATAGGCCTACTTATGAAAACTTTTTATTCTCCAATTCTTCCTTTTATTTGCAAAAAAAGCTCAAAGTTACAGTTAATAATAATAAACATAATAATTTGACAAATTAAATAATAATTAAATTGTGTTATTGTATCATTACTGTTGTTTAATTATCAACAATAATGTGATATTATAGTAACAAATAAAAACGAATTTATCAATCCACAACTGTTTATTTTTCTTCAGAAGAATATGGTGCTTTAATTATGTGTAAACTCATGCTTTGACTATATGGTGAATTCATAATAATTTATGAAAAAATCTGTATTGTTTGAGCTTTGTAATGTTCTCGGTGATGTTTCGTCCTATGGATGGCGCTAAAACCTCAGCTGAGCAACGGACTGTCTCCCTGACTTCATTTTATGGTGTTTGTTTGTGCTGTCTTTGATATGAATAGTTTGTATTGCTGTATTGCTGTACAATCGCTGGATGTAAATGTAATTAAAACACTTTGCACATAGACAGGACAGTAGTGCCCAGCCATTCTGCAAGCTTTATATCATATGTATTTAAACTTATTTTTATACTTCTAGTAAATAATATCATATTTGTTGTGATGGTGGTGGTGGTGGGGTGGGGGTCCACGAAGAATTTGAGGTTATGAAAGAGGTCCTTGGTTCAAAAAAGTTTGAGAAACCCTGGGTTAGACCACACATAAATGTTACTCCTCCCAAACAGAACTACATTACACTGAAAAAAATGTATACCTAAAAAATTTACTTTTTAAAAAATTAGAAATTAAGTGGTTTTATTCAAGTCAAAAATAGTATTTAACATCACTAAATCAACTTTAATCCATGATTAGGTTAAATCAACAAAACTAATTTTAAAGGTTAGGTCAGGTAGAAATAGCTCCTTAAGACAACAATTGCAGGTTACCACTTTTTACAGTGTACATATAGCTCGCAAGAGATGAGTATCTCTTTTTATCAAGTGAATATGCATACTGACTCAAATGAAACTGATTGTTCTCCATTCACCATTCCCATTCATTTTCATTATTTTCCAAACGATGAAAGAGAATGATGACCAGGGACATAGTAGCTTGGACATTTTGATTGATAAGTCCTTTTGTGTTCCAATTTCAACAAATTCAGTCAGGATTTAGGCCCCATCACAGTACAGAGACTACACTTATCAGAGTTACAAATGACTTGCTCTTATCATCTGATCACGCTTCATTTCTCTTCTAGTGCTTTTAGATCTTAGTGCTGCCTTCGACACGATAGATCACGACATTCTCTTGAATAGGCTGGAGAATTATGTTGCCATTAGTGGACTTGCATTAGCATGGTTTAGGTACTATTTATCAGACCGCTACCACTTTGTGTATGTGTAAATGAGGAATTGTCAAATCAAACAAAAGTTAAGTATGGAGTGCCACAGGGATCAGTTTTAGGGCCTCTGCTTTTCTCCTTATACATACTTCCCCTGGGAGATATTATCAGGAGCCATGTAATAAGTTTCCACTGTTATGCCGACGATACCCAACTTTATATTTCTTCTAAACCCAACGAAAATTCACAATTCTCCAAATTAGCAGAGTGTATCAATGAAATCAAAGATTGGATGGCCAGAAATTTCCTTCTACTCAATTCCGACAAAACAGAGGTACTAATTATTGGACCAAAAACCTCTAAAAATAAGCCGCTTAAATATAATTTGACTCTCGATGGATGTACTGTTATGTCGTCTTCTACAGCGAAGAACTTGAGTGTTATATTTGATACTAATCTGTCCTTTGAAAATCTAATTTCCACTGTTTGTAGAACAGCGTTCTTCCACCTCAGAAATATTGCTAAATTACGACTCATGCGTTCATGACCTCAAGACTAGATTATTGTAATGCATTACTAGGAGGATGTCCAGCAAGTTCAAGTTCAAAATGCAGCTGCCAGAGTGCTGACTACAACCAAGAAATATGATCATATTAGCCCAATTTTATTGTTGCTACATTGGTTACCTATTAAATTTCATATTCATTTTAAAATTCTGTTAACTATGTACAAAGCTTTGAATGGTCTAGCTCCGCAGTACTTAAGTGACCTTCTGATACACTATATTCCATCACGTTCATTACGATCACAACATTCTGGCTTGTTAATAATTCCAAGAATATCAAAATCCACAAAAGAAGGTAGATCCTTTTCATATTTGGGTCCTAAACTATGGAATATTCTCCATAACACTGTTTGGGACGCATCCATTATGATCTATAACTCTGCATAAAATTGAATGGTATCTACGCTAATATTATTCTATTTGTTTCCATGTCATGGAACACAGACTCCACTGCTACGTGTCGCTGAGTGATGACAACATACTACAGCTGGTGCTAGCCAGACATCACTTCAGTCTTTTGATTTCAGAGGATGAACTAATGCCAACTCCAACTGTAAGACATCGGATACTTCATATGCCAATGCCTGAACCTTGGAATTAGGATGGACCCCACTGAACCTCACCGAAATGACCTGCAGGTTGAACTGCGATGCACCTCATTGATCTCAGCCTGCATCACCTTTGTCTATCGATGGACTACACTCTTGAAATGGAGCACATAGACTATAATTTATTTGCCAACAAAAGCCTTCATCAGCCAACTAACAAAGGACAATGCATCTATGTGAACTTCTGCAGTTAATCCAGGATGGATTTCAAAGACATTAGTCATTAATCTTAAAATTCATAAAAAATATTTTATTTTTATTTTTAAAACACTGGACCTTAACGCTTACTTAATTTACAAATTTTAAACCATGACTTGTACTGCACATAAATAGCTAATATTGCCATTATATTCATGCTGGTTAGCAAGAGGGGAACTGGCCCCCACAGTGAGCCTGGTTTCCTTGCCACAGTCGCCTTCAGCTTGCTCACTGGGGTTTTAAATACAATTATTATTTAATTATTAAATTTTTATACACTATTTACAATCATATTTAATAAAATTACACAGTGATCACTCTAAGACTTTATAGATATTACAGTTTCATTTATTTATTTATTTTTATTAATGCATGATTTTCTGAAAAGCTGCTTTGAAACTATGTGTGTTGTGAAAAGCGCTATACAAATAAAAATTACTTGACTTCCACATAAGATTCAAATCTGGAACATAAAAGTTTGGAACAACATGAGGTTGAGTAAACGATGATAGAATTTTTGCCTTAAAATTGCAGTCTGTTTCTCACACACAGCTATCGTATGGCTTCAGAAGACTTGATACTCAATGGCTACAGCAGAATTACAACAGAAACACAAATATAATATAGGAAGAGAAATGTGTATCTTCTACCTTGGTGCTATTTGGTTCACATTAAAGTATATAGCTCTTGCTCTGTTGTCTTAATCAAATGCTTGCTGTGTATAACTGCACCTTGCAACTGCAAAGTGCTATAAAACCAGTAATACTCCCAGGAGAGATAAGCACCCTCTTCATACAAAGCCAACTGCATTCCAATATACTGCCTGTTTAATAGGTTTGTTGCTGTTTGACATGCAAGAGCACACATTCTTCAGTACAGTGAATTTGCAAAGGAATGTGTTCGTGCTTTAAAAAAAAAAAGCATCTGTATTTTTGCACAGTCCTGCCATGTTTTCTGTGCATTTTCTCCTCCCATTAAAGGGATCGTTAGCCCAAAAATGAAAATTCTGTCATAATTTACTTTCCCTCATGTTGTTCCAAACCTGTGTGTATTTCTTTCAACCGTGGAACCATAACTCCAGACTAAATGCTCGGTAATCTGGTAGTCAGTTGTGATCTCACTGATGACTGATTTACTGTGTGATTTGCTGAGAATTGACTGATAACCTGAGCTGCTGAGTTCAAACCCGTTTTGTGATTCTTTTCAGCTGATTCATTTAAAAAAAAAAAATTGTTTCAAAAGAGCTGTTTGTCTGTGAATCTGACAACATGGCTTGCGCTGTGTTTGTTGTTGCATGCAGCGAGTTCATTTCAAAAGAAAGGGTGAAAAGCGGCATAAAGACACACTGGTGCGTGCTCTAAAAATTTAATTCAATAACTCACTAGATGATATCTGACGAAAACGCATATGAAGGCATAAAAAATTAACTATCGTTAATGGCAACTAGATTTTCAATGTGTCGCAATTATTTACGTTTTTGTTGCATTTGCAACCATTTTAGTCACAGTCTGGAGCACTGGGAACGCAAAATGAGATGTTTAGCAGAATATTGAGTTTTAGTAACCATTCACTTTCATTGTATGGAAAAAAAGATGCAATGAAAGTGAATGGTGACTGAGGCCATCAGTCCCTGACATTCTGCCTCTTTTTGTGTTCCATGGAAGAAAGAATGTCCTGAAGTTTAGGGTGACTAAATTATGACAGAATAAAAAAGTTTGGGTAAACTATCTCTTTAAAATGATCCCTGAATAAAATACGTTTTCCAAAGAATTTCAGGGGGTATTAATAAATAGAGGGGGTAAACAATACTAAGGATGTCTTGGCCATGGAATGTTTTCCCTCTATCTGCAGTGTTGGATGTCTGGCATACTGTCTCTCCTGGAAAGAGCCTGAAATCTTCCCTTTTGAAATGTGTGATCATAAAAACATTATTGTAAAGGAATGTTGTGGGATAGGACGGGAAATCTGCAGTCCAAACTGAGGGGTGAATATTTTCACCTCAGTAATCTGAACATGATACTGGAAGAATGTTTCTAGCTGAAAGATTGCCTGGGCAAATCACTGCTTTCAAAGAGTTCTTCACAGAAAGCACCTGTTGCTGAAGATTGCAATGATGAAAAACTTTCTTCTTGACCATGTTCAGTAGATATGCAGAAGTACATTCTGTGCGACTTGTTCATCATACTGCACGTCTTCTGAAGGCATGTGATTTGACAAAATTTAAGTCATTTTTCAGTGAAAATCAACGTCTGTTGCACATTCATGAGTACTATAAGAGAAGCTCTTTCATAGTGGCTTGCGCGTACACACTAGGACTTTTACTGACCCACTTTATATTAGGTGTCTTTAACTACTATGTGCTTAAGCATTAGATACAATGTACTTATTATGTATATATGTGTTGTTGCATTGTACTTACATGTAAAGTACCTGCATTTAATTAGATCTGTAGTCACACTGTTAACCTTACCCCTAATCCTAAACCTATCCCTACCCTAACCTGTATCTAAACCCTAACTCTAACCCTAAATCTATACGTCCCTCAACTTCTGTAGCAACAAATGTGAATCTTGTGAGAATTTTGCAGAACAATTATTACATTATGTTGTATGTATTTTAATTTTAGTACATACAAAGACACCCAATATAAAGTTGGCCCCTTTTTTCTAGTCGAGTAAAGGTCCTTTCACACCAAGAACGATAACTAGAGCGATAACTATAATGTTAACTATATTAGTCCACACCAACACACAGTGTTGGGAGGGTTACTTTTGAAATGTATTCCACTATAGATAACAGAATCTGTAAAATGTCATTTGTAACGTATTTCATTAGATTACTCAAGGTCAGTAACGTAATCTAAATACTTTGGATTACTTCTTCAGCACTGGTAGATATTTTCACTTGTTTTGACTATAAAAACTCTGCCAGTACAGTAAGAAAAAATACACATGTTAAAAATACATTCTCTGAAAAACCTAAATATCTTATGCAGTGTTGTTTCTAAAACAAGATAAATCAAATTGATCTGTTTTAAGGAATTTTAGATATTTTTACAGGAAAACAATACAAAAATTATTATCAAGAATACGATTTTTGCCCTAATATCAAAGATCTTACTAGAAAAAAAGAAATTATGATCTAACGTGAATTTTCTTGATACAAAATATGATCGTGTCTGGTAACATGCGCATGTAAAATGGCGAGAAATAGCATTTTAGCTTAGCGTGAAGCTGACAATTTACACAAGGTTTATTTCTATTTCATCTGCTCCAAACTTACTTCAAACTTACTTCTCTGTCTGCTCGTATGAATGTAACACATCATACTAAGAAAGTGTTTCACCGCTGTTCAAATGCACTTTGGATCGCATCATTTATATGTATAAATGTTTTCCATCTGAAAGGACTACATATTAAATGAAACAAATGACAATAAAATGCAAAAGTAATCTCTTCAGTAATCAAAGTACTTTTTGAATGTAACTGTATTCTGATTATCAATTATTTAATTTGTAACTGTAGTGGAATACAGTTACTTATTTTATGTATTTTAAATTACTTACGTAATCCCGTTACATGTATTCCGTTACTCCCCAACCCTGCCAACAGATGATAACTTATTCTAAGTGCGCACTGCAGTTATGTTTACATTCAAGAAAATGGATGTAGATGACCAGCTACTGCTGGAAAAATTGTACTTTTTAAAAGTACTTTTTCTAGTGGAGTAGTCAGTTACTCTACAGGTCAATTTGTACTTTATGCAAATTAGGTTGTGCTAACCAAAATTTTTCCGCAGTTTTACACATTTTAAAAACATTGACTGATTATTCCAAATGATGTCCGTCATTTTGACAGATAAAATACAAGAAAGAAAGCCACATAGCACATAATTTTCATTGGTTTTCATTGGGTTACCTGATTGGTTTCAGGGCACAACGCAAGTATTTTGCCTTTTAAAAACACTTTAAATTTGCGATTTGCTGTGCTGTTCCCTCATACATTGTAAACGCAAAAAGTTCACCGTGTTCAATTTATTTATACTTTAGCGTAATTTCAAATATATTTGCATATATTTGAAAATCTATTTGCATGCAACAGGACGCAGTTTGTAGACTGAGGAATTTTCTTCTTGCTATCACCATATAGAAGAACTGCAACTGAAATCATGTGATAACTGAGTAGTGGGCATGGACCGAACGCATCGACTGGTGGCAAAAATAATTAACTAACCAAGTAGTCGACTAGTTGGTAGATGATTCCCTAGTACACACAAAAACGTGTCTTGTTTAGCACTTAAAGCAACACAAGTTCTTACATGAACACACATGCCACAATTGACTTAATTTCAGGTTGTTTCTCACCAAAACCTATCATATATCTTCAGAAGACTTGGAATATGACACACAAGTTGCATGGACTATTTTTATCATACTTTTTGGTCCTTGAATGAAAGACATGTGGGTTTGGAACGACAGGGGGGGTGTAAATAATGGCAAAAATTTAATTTTGGAGAGAACTATGACATTAGGAGAGAGCAGTCAACATATTCGGCGATAGTCATCAAGAATACACCTGTAGTGTACTGTATCTTTTCATGCCAAAATGCTTTTTTTGTGTGTCAAATTGCAGCATATCATGAATAACCCATCTAATTTAAAGAAAAAGGTTTCTTGGCTTCATCTTGATGCTTTTAAAGCTTTAGCGTTCATCATCACCCACGTTCTTGCCTCTACATTCACTAGACTCTTGTATAGCTGCCTGAATTATTCATGCACTCTGATTACCACATCCACCACAGAATCAGTGTCTCTGCACAGCATTCATGTATTCCACTGGTGCTCACTTCTTCAGATATCTTGAAAGGGCAGGCACACACCGCCATTCAAGGCTGTGACGATACAGTTATTCAAACATTCCTTCAGCTCTCACTGATGAGTTTGATTCACAATACCTTATCTTTATGAGTTCACCATACCTTCAAAGCTTACCCCTGCGGCAGCCTACGCATAGTCATAAAGTATAATTGCGTGCAATATTTAACTAAAAGTGCCATTATAACACAAGTTTCAATTAAAAAGGAACAAATAGCTCATGTTTTGGAGCTGATTTTTATGCTTGTTCTATTATGTTATGGGGACATAATATGTACTAATATATTTAGAAGAAAAAAAAAGAAAGAAAAAAACAGTTTATATGTTGTATTCTTTAAAAAGAATAGTTCACTCAAATTGTCACCCTCATGCCATTCCGGTCCCATATAATTTTCTTACTCCCACACAAAAGGAGATGTTAGGCAGAATGTCCAAGCAGCTCTTTTGCTGATTTATGCTGCAAGGTCCAAAAATCCTGATTTAAGTCCAACAGGGCCTATCAAATCTCATTCTCAGTCATGTTTAGTTTAAAAAAAAAAAAAAAAAAAAAATGGTGCCTTTAGAGGTGTTTCTTCAACTTCAGGAATTTTAAGCATTGTGGATTTCTAGAAAGTAAAGTCTTGATAAAAAAAAAAAAAAAAAAAAAAAATGTTCACACTATATAAAAAAAGATTAGACACTAAATAATTTTTAAATACATTTTTTAATTTGTCTAAAAAAATTCTAAAAAATTAAATTTGTTAGAATGTATAACGGTGTGTTTTTGTCAATTCCCACTACAGTTTCATTTCCACCACATCTTAAATAATCCGTAGTACACTTCATGCTTCCTTCTGCTGACCAGCTTTTTAAAGATGCTGATTTCATTTTCCAGCAGGATTTGGCACCTGCCCACACTGCCAAAAGCACCAAAAGTTGGTTAAATGACCATGGTGTTGGTGTGCTTGACTGGCCAGCAAACTCACCAGACCTGAACCCCATAGAGAATCTATGGGGTATTGTCAAGAGGAAAATGAGAAACAAGAGACCAAAAAATGCAGATGAGCTGAAGGCCACTGTCAAAGAAATGTGGGCTTCCATACCACCTCAGCAGTGCCACAAACTGATCACCTCCATGCCACGCCGAATTGAGGCAGTAATTAAAGCAAAAGGAGCCCCTACCAAGTATTGATTACATATACAGTAAATGAACATACTTTCCAGAAGGCCAACAATTCACTAAAAATTGTATTGGTCTTATGATGTATTCTAATTTTTTGAGATAGTGAATTGGTGGGTTTTTGTTAAATGTGAGCCAAAATCATCACAATTAAAAGAACCAAAGACTTAAACTACTTCAGTCTGTGTGCATTGAATTTATTTAATACACGAGTTTCACAATTTGAGTTGTATTACTGAAATAAATGAACTTTTCCACGACATTCTAATTTATTGAGATGCACCTGTATGTGTATAACTATTTTTTATTTTTTATTATTATCTATGTCTTGCTGCTGTTTTTGTATTGTTTTGTATTGTTGTACACTGGAAGCTCCTGTCACCAAGACAAATTCCTTGTTTGTGTAAGCATATTTGGCAATAAAGCTGATTCTGATTCTGATTCTGATTCTGAAGTGTGGTTTAACCTACTAAAAGTGATTTCTCCTGATCTCCCTCATATGCAGTCCCAAACTTTAAAATGTTTTGAACTTCAATCCCTGATTTTTAAGGAACATCTGCACAATGAAAGCATAATTGAATTAGCCAAAATATTTAAAGGAATTTTTCATCTAAAAATGATCATTCTCTCACCATTTACTCGTCTTTATGCCATCTCAAACTCATATGATTTTCTCTCCTCTGCGAAACACAAACAAAGATTTTTGAAGGATATATTATGTGTGTGTGTTTGTCCATACAATGCAAGTCAATGGGGTCTGAAGTATTATAAGGGGCAGCAAGGGTCAAAAGTGATATGATAGGTGTGAATGAGAAACAGATCAATATATTTTTTTTTCTCCCAATTTGGAATGCCCAGCTCCCAATGCACTTTTAAGTCCTTGTGGTCACATAGTGATTCGCCTCAGTCCGGGTGGCGGAGGACGAATCCCAGTTGCCTCTGCGTCTGAGACCGTCAACCTGCGCATCTCATCACATGGTTTGCTGAGCGCGTTGCCATGGAGACATAGCACGTGTGGAGGCTTCACGCCATCCACCGCGGTAACCACGCTCAACTCACTACGCGCTCCACTATGCGCCCCACCGAGAATTAACCACATTATAGCGACCACGAGGAGGTTACCCCATGTGACTCTACCCTCCCTTGCAACTGGGCCAATTTGGTTGCTTAGGAGACCTGGCTGGAGTCACTCAGCACGCCCTGGGATTCAAACTAGCGAACTAGCGAACTCCAGGGGTGGTAGCCAGCGTATTTCACCACTGAGCTACCCAGGCCCCCGAAACAGATCAATATTTAAGTCCTTTTTTGCTATAAATTCTCCTCCCTGCCCAGTAAAAAAAAAAAGACTTAAATTTTGGTCTGTTTCTCACTCAAACCAATCATATCACTTCTTAAGATATAGATTTAACCACTGGAGTCTTTTATTACATTTGATTACTTTTATGCTGCCTTTATATGCTTTTTGGACCTTCAAAGTTCTGGCCACCACTCACTTCCATTGTATGGACCCACAGAGCTGAGATATTTTTCTAAAAATCTTTGTTTATGTTCAGCAGAAGAAAATCATACACATCTGGGATGGCATGAGGGTGAGTAAATTATGAGAACATTTTCATTTTTGAAAATGAACTATCCCTTTAAAAATTGGTGTATGCCATTTATTCTAAGTGGATCTATCAGTCCATATATCAGATGTAACATTACACTTATCTGTGCTGATTCTGAATCATGGGCTCTGTTCGTGTTTCCTTTGAATTCTCCAATGGGTTTTACAATGTTCGAGACAGACACTTTTATTTATTTATTCTGCTGAAACTGCAAGGTTAAAATAGCAGAATTTTCTCTTTGTAATTACAGTGATTTGATTTAGAGAAAATTGATCTTGCCGAGTTGGAGAAATGGTAGTGTATCAAATTATTCAAGCTAAGCTGATGTTCAATTTTTCGACTTGAATTTCACTTAGCAACGGACACAAGCATGTGATAAAAGGCTATTTATACACACACAGGGTTCTGTTACAACCCAAGTGTGTTTGCCTTGTTGCACTGAAAAGACTGGCACAATTACAATGAAAAAGAGCACTTCAAAGGATGGAGAGATATTCAATGTTGTGCACCACTTACCCTCAGACAAGAAAGAGACACATTTACACAATATTGCTAATTTGTTATAACCAACGTTGAACCCATCCACTTGCTTTATTTTACGTCAGTCAGTCTTTACTGTTTGCAGTGAATCTGCTTTATTTGAACAGGAGGATTGGCTGATTACAACCATAAGTGCAACATCAGAGAAAATCAACATATTATTTTTAAATCATCTTTGTTGCTCTCTGATTAAACATCTCTAAAGACCTTACACTTGTAAGATCTTATGTTTTATTACTTATGAAAAAAGTAGTTAATAACTGGGCCCCGCAGAGTAGCGTCACACATCTGTGTTTCTGCAACAGCCAGATACGTTAAGCTGCCAGATTCAAATCGGCTTTCACGCCGACACAAGCTGTGTTGGTCAAGCGTCTGTCATTTATATTTGCTCAAACAGTTACGCATACATTCTTTTAAACCACAGAATAAGTTTATTTTATATACATACATCCAACTCATCACTAAAGTACCACAATAAAAAGTTTACAGCTCTTATACGCACAGTCAATACATCAAATGCGATCTTCCTCCGATGCTTGCTGCCATTTGTTTACATTAGTTGCGGTTGTCATTTCTCAAACAAACAGCTACTCAAGAGTCTTTTCAAGCAAATAATATGTTTATTTTATGTAACAAACAGCCTAATTGTCACCAAAGTACCATGATAACAGTTTACAGCTTGTATATGCACAGCCATCATATCTAAAAGCGATTTTCCCATGCACGCAGCTTCATCTGCTTAGGTGCAGATGCGGATTTCATTCACACAAACAGCAACTCAAACAGTCTTTTTAGGCATATAATTCGTTTGATTTCTGAAAAGACAGCCAAACTATCACAAAAGCACCACGATAACAGTTTAAAACTCGTATACTCACAGTGATCACATGCTGATCGAGCGCAATTATTCGATGCACTCAGCCAAGTCTGTTTACTAGTGCTTGTCACACACACACACACACACACACTCACACATGCACGCATGCACCCACACACACACACACACACACACACACACACAATGTCTGAGATGTCAGACAGTGCATAAGCAAACCGGACTGCTGATATTATTTGTTCATTTGTTTTGTACAGCTATAAATACGAAATAAATAAAACAAACACAGTACAGCAGACATAACACATTAATTCACATGTTTACTATATTATATACAGTATTTTATTTTACTTTTTCTATGACAAGAAATAAAAAAATAAAAAAAATAAAATAAAAAAAAGACTTGTCTATACTCTGCCCCCCTCTAGTGGCTGTGCAGTGTCACATGCAAAAATAACTCACTCCAGGGGGCACTGCAGGGGAATTTAGATCCTACTCATCAAAAGGTTAATAGTCAACTAATTGAGCCCATTTGTCACGTCAAATTCGACTAGTCATGACACACTTTCTAACTGTCGCTGAATCACGTTCTTGAAGCAACCAGGTCAGATATCCAAACACACAATGTTGTGCTGATCATGCTGAAAGTCATCTTTATCAAAGTACATTTGAGCAATTTCGCTCTTTCAGTGCATCGCCATCGGCATCCAAACCCACGGGTGAGATTCCAAAACGTAGGATGGCAGAAGAAGACTCTTTTATATTCATGAGTAAAGCAATAACTGATTGGATGATTCAGTAATATTCATTAAAAATCTCTACCTGATTGGTCAGAGAAACTATAACCCAAAACCCCAAACCTAACCCTAACAAATCAGGTAGAGCTTTCCTCATTTATATGAATGAGTCTTCCGAAACGTAGGATGCCAAGATAAATCCACCACCCACTGTATTTCCTACAGATGTGTTTTGTAAATCACTAATCAGCTTCAGGCATTAGTTACATTAGTTAGAAATGAAATACACTCACTGAGCACTTTATTAGGTACACCTGTACACTTACTCATAATTATCTAATCAGCCAATCATTTGGCAGCAGTGCAATGCATAAAATCATCCAGATACAGGTCAGGAGCTTCAGTTAATGTTCACATAAACCATAAGTATGTGATCTCAGTGATTTCGACTGTGGCGTGACTGTCTGGGATTTTCACGCACAACAGTCTCTAGAGTGGTGCTAAAAACAAAAAAACATCCAGTGAGCAGCTGTTCTGTGGGCGGAAATGCCTTGTTTATGAGAGAGGTCAACGGAGAATGGCCAGACAGGTTCGAGCTGACAGAAAGGCTTCAGTAACTCAGATAAACACTCTGTACAATTTTAGTGAGCAGAATAGCATCTTAGAATGCACAACACGTCAAAACTTGAGGTGGATGGGCTACAACAGCAGAAGAACATTGTGTTCCTAATACTGTCAAACTGTCAATACTGTCAAGTGCTCAGTGAGTGTATACATTAGTTATAGCTGATTAGTCGACTAGTCTATGCAACCCCTACAATAGTTGATAATTCAATGAAACATAACTGGGGACCGAATTAAATCTCCTGAACTATGAAAGAGCAAACTCTGGGCAATAATATTTTCCTCCAGGAGAAAATTAAGGGCTTATAGGGTTTTGTTTATACTGTAGACTACCTTTGTTAAAAATAGAAAAGATATTCACTCAAATTTGTGTATTACAGTAGTTAATTAATTACACTGATTATCTTATTTCAGCAGATAATTCTAAGTGAGTAGGTTGTCTGTATTTTTTCTCTTTACATGTTTGTTTCAGTGTTTTTTAATGTAGGGATTTGAATCTTGTCCCACAACATAGTATTTGGGTTCATATTAAATATCACTTTAAAATTAGATACAAATGCCGATCTCATCACTGATGGCTTTCTCAGATTAAATTGTGGGGAAACATATTGTAATTGGAAAATAATATATTCTTATTTGTGTGTGTGTGTGTGTCAGCAAATTAGGTCTGTAGAGAGGCCATTAAAGTCAACATAAAACTGCATTTGCAACCCATTTGTCCTCTGCAATGTAATGTATTTACGAGTGGAACTGGATATTCAACGAGAAACAAAATGTAGGATGGGGCTTGATTTTATCCATCAAGAACTGATTGCATTGTGGATGTACTGTAACATACAACCCTAAGGGCCAAAAGATACTCTACGCAAGTATGTGAACGCAGACGCATCTTGCACAGCAAGCTTGACTCACTTTGTTGCGTTCTGAAATGTGTCAGACCGCAATTCATAACTTAATGCAACTATGCATTGCATTCTCAACGTTACCACAAGAGGCGCTATAGCAAGATTAGTGCGAACTATCCGTTTCGAGTCCAGTTTAATTGCCAGACGCTTGATGGTAACTCTATCGCCCCCTTGAGTACTGAGATTTTTTCCCGCCATGGTAACACAAGAACTCAAGTTAAGCATGTTCAACTGAACTGCACGTTGGCAATGTAGTGGCGAAGTGATTGCATCTGCGTTCACATACTTGCGCAGAGTATGTTTTGGCCTTAATAGTACAAGATGGCGAAATCATAAGAAATCTTACATGTTGGCTTGTTGAAAAACTTTTACACAAAGAGAGAACAATAATCAAACCAAACGAACGATGTTATTACGATATTTCCTAATTTTACCCCTAACCCAAACCTAAACCTAACCATGATTTTAATAGGAAAATAACTTATGGAATGAGTGACAAAATTTGTTTAAAGATGTTTCCTTTTCTCTTTTTTTTTTAAAGTGTTGGATATGAGGCTAGCTAAAATTTGATGCTTGTATTGTATTCATTTGAAATGCTGTTTGTTGATTGGTCGTTCTGAAAGGGAATAAAAGTTGTACTATATCAAACAATTTTACCATCTCGTACAAATTATTAAACGTTCTCATGAGACTGTGTTGGTAACATACCAGACTGGAGACAGGTAGTTGGAGGGGACTCAAGATTCAAAATGTCAAGGAAAGTCTTTGCAGAAGCAGAGCAAGTTATTGCATTTTGATGAAATATTGCGAAGACAAACATTTATTTTTTTTTATAATTTGGAATATTGTGAACCAGTTAATTGTTTTGAATCCAGAACATTCTTTTAAGAAAGTTTTTCATGTTGACTTTTAGTAAAGGAATACTGTAGCAGTCTGTGGCATCTCTGTCAGCATGTCTGTACAGTCTGGGGAGGTTTGGTCCTGGTGTAAGATCTTATGTGTAGTGTCAGACTCTTTGTACCACTCACTCTTGGTCTCCTGGGCCCCTTGTCCCCTGATCCCCACCCCCTTCAAGCTCTCTAGTTTCAGCCCAACAGGCTTTCTGGAAAATGATAGGATATGGAGAACGTTCCTCCCAGCCCCCTTCAGCAATGGACAATGGAACCCTAAACCCTCACAGCACGACACTGTTTTGAACTGTGCCTTGAACAATTTAATCCTGTTGCATGAGATGAAGGATGTGAAAAACTTTTGAGGGGAAATGTTTTGATGCCTGAACAACAGTTATTTTAACAGTTTATTAATAGTTATACTTAATTCACTGTACACATACTTCTTTTGTGAACAAAAATAAATGTTTTGCCTAATGTGTGAGTATTCGGTGTTACTTCATCTGCCATTTCATTTGTAATTAAATTTACAATTCCTGAGGGAACAAATAGTTCTTGCAAAGCAGCAAAAGTTACAGTTTTAGGTAAGCATTGTGTTATCCCACGCTGGAGATGCCGGTTCGAATCCTGCTCGGAGCGGGTCGAGCAGGACCGGTTACACATGAAGAATGCGAATTGCCAAAAACACAAGAAGAAGACTTTGAAAGTGGAGACTGATAGTAAAAAAGGATTTAAATAATTATCTATTTCTTACCCACACTTATCATATCGCTTCTGAAGACATGGATTTAACCACTAGAGTCATGTGGATTACTTTCATGCTGCATTTATGTGCTTTAGGAGCTTTGGTACCCATTCACTGGAATTGTACGTACCTACAGAGCTGAGATATTCTTCTAAAAATCTTTGTGTTCAGCAGAAGAAAGAAAGTCATACAGATCTGTGATGGCATGAGAGTTAATGATGAGAGAATTTTCATTTTTTGATGAACTATCCCTTTAAGGCTAATATTACCAACAAATTAAAATTTTATTTCAGTCTATATGCCGACTGTGACGAAATTTTTGTAAAATAATATTTCCTGGTTCATTATACATGTCCTCTGTGTGGCCCAAAAAGTGAGTTCAATCTCAAACAGATGAGTTCTTTATTTTTATTTTTTTCTCCCCAATTTGGAATGCCCAATTTCCAATACAGTCTAAGTCCTCGTGGTGGCGTAGTGACTCACCTCAATCTGGGTGGCAGAGCACGCCTCTTTTCACGTGGCTTGTTGAGCGCGTTGCCGCGGAGATGTTGCACGTGTGGAGACTTCACACTATTTTCCATGGCATCCACACATAACTCACCACACGCCTCACCGAGAGCGAGAACCACACATTACAGTGACCACGAGGAGGTTACCCCATGTGACTCTACCCTCCCTAGCAACTGGGGCCAATTTGGTTGCTTCGGAGCAAGGTGGTAGTCAGCGTCTTTGCTCACTGAGCTACCAACAGATGAGATTTTTAAGGTTAATGCGCAATCGAGTTTTAAAGGTGCACTACGTAAGTTTTGTTGATTATAAAAGTTTACACAAGACCTAAATAGCATTTTTAGAAATATGCTGAACATGAAGCACGCTCACATGAGATGAAGACTTGTCATATCAGTAATGAAATAAAAACCTGTCCTCAACAGGACTCGGTTCCCTCCGCCTCTCACGTGACATAAGCGCGCTGGCATGTTCAAATGAAAGCAAAACCAATGAAGCTTGTAAACAGTGTTCTCTTGTAAACAAATTGAGCTGCACTTCCGGTTGTATCACGTCAGTTCTCGCGTGAACATGCCAACTTGCTTACATCACGTGAGAGGCGGAGGGAACCGAGTCCCGTTGTGGACAGGCATTGGAGAGCGATATAATTGAAGTAAACAATTATAGTGAAAAGGACTTAAATATTGACCTGTTTTTCACCCAAAGTGATTGTATCACTTAAGAAGACATTAATTTAATAACTGGAGTCATATGGATTGCTTTTACTACGATTGTCTGTGCTTTTTGGAGCTTTAAATCACCATTCACTTGCATTGTATGGACCTAGAGAGCTGAAATATTCTTCTAAAAATATTCGTTTGTGTTCAGCAGAAGAACGAACATCATACATATCAGGGATGGCATGAGAGTGATTAAATGATGAGAGAATTTTCATTTTTGGGTGAACTAACACTTTAAGGTCCAGGTATACTTAATTTTTCTGCATACCAGGATACCTGGTCGACCTTGTAGTCTGTCAAATTATACTCTTTTGACCGTGAGCAAATGTGAACGTGTTCGACGCATGCGCACTACGACGTTTTGTTATACTCTTTTAGTAGTCAATGACAAGCGCATGTTGAGAAATTCTGGGCCTCACGCAATACGTACAAGCCACGTGAAAATTATTTTGCATAAATGTAGGTATAGGAACATGATTCTATATAAGACCAGGTTGTCTTAAGTGTTTTGGGCTTAATTAATTGCAGAAGTTTAGTACTTAAGAGGTTTAGAACATACCTTAAACAGAATGCTTGAGTAATACCAATACAGCGCTGCCGCACAAGTACTGTAATTAGCGGTTTATGTGCTAAATATTACACTGTACAATTTTGTCCCTCCAACTTTTTTATTTCCACCTCTACTTCTTGTATCTTTCCATTTTTCTGTCACCACAGTCATTTTATGAACTCCACAGAAAATAGCCCCCTTTCCAATTTTGATAACGAGGAAGGCTGCAAGCTGTTATTTCAGGACTGTGAAAGAGAGATGAGGCATATTCATCGTGGCTTGCCACGTTGTAATTTAGCTGTCAGAGAAAATGTCTGCGCTCCTGCGGGACTGTCAAAGTTCTGATCAATCATGTATGTCATGCCAATGTCAGTTAAGAGCAAAACCCGATCGGCTGTTTTGATTGGCCTGCTGAAGTTGATTGATGCCAATATGCTGTCAGAATTCTGCTATTAAAGGGCTAAGCTGCTGCCAATTTGATGAACCATTTTTCAAGTAACAAGCTTTTTATTCTTTCAGCAAACTTTCCATCAAATTAATGAGGAGTTTAACTAAATCACATACTTAAGTAATCATTATGGTGATTAAAAAACGCCCCCAAGACAATTCATAATTAATACAAATTTAACAGCTTCGGGGCTTACAATTTTTCAAAGTCCCATGATCAAGTCATGTTTTGGCTCAGTTCAGTGTGGTTATCAGACATTTTTTTTTTTTTTTGGTCTCTATGGGAATTTTGGTTTCAGAACAATGTAATGTTTGGGAAATCATTTTTGGGAATTCTGTTTGGTAATGCTAGGGCGCCAGAACACAGACCACAAGCCGGCTATTGGTGGAGAGGAGAGAGTAGAATGATAGAGCCAATTCATGGATGGGAATTATAAGGAGGCCACGACTGATCAGGCCAATGGGCTGGTTTGGCCAGGACAGATTATTTGGTTTTCCCTGTGTCACGGACCCAACCAGATCAGACCTGCAACCCATTTTTGGGTCGTGACCCCCCACTTGAGAACCACTGTTTTATGTTATGCCTCAGTCTGAAAGGAATATAAATCAGGTTTAAGAAAATGTTTGCCGATGAATAAAATGTTGCTTAGCATTAATTTTCCTTTATAAAGGAACACTGAAACTTTTTTTACATTTCCTCCATGGTAACGGAGGAATTATATTATTTTATTATAAAACAATAATAACTTTTTAATTTTATACGTAAGGGACAATAAACTGTGTAGGTATTGGGTTAGATTTTGCCCTCTGAGATATTCTTCTGATTAGCTATGGCTATTAAGTGAATAACTAAACTTAAAGGGATAGTTCACCCAAAAATGAAAATTCTCTAACTATTTACTCACCCTCATGCCATCTCAGATGTGTATGACTTTTTCTTTTGCTGAACACAAACAAGGATTTTTAGAAGAATATCTCAGCTCTGTAGGTCCATACAATGCAAGTGAATGGTGGCCAGAAGTTTAAAAGCCCAAAAAAGCATATTATGGCAGCACTGAAGTAATCCATATGACTCCAGTGGTTTAATCCATGTCTTCAGAAGCGATATGATTGGTGTGGGTGATAAACAGATCAATATTTAAGTCATATTTTCTTTAAATCTCCACTTTCACATTCACATTCTTCTTTTGTTTTTGGTGATTTGCATTCTGAGTGCATATGGCCACCTACTGGGCAGGAAGGAGAATTTATATTAAAAAAGGACTTCAATATTGGTCTGTTTCTCACCCACACCTATCATATCGCTTCTAAAGATATGGATTTAACCACTGGAGTCTTATGGATTACTTTTATGCTGCCTTTATGTGCTCTTTGGACCTTCAAAGTTCAGGCCACCATTCACTTGCATTGAAAAATCTTCGTTTGTGTTCAGCAGAAGAAAGAAAGTCATACACATCTGGAATGGCGTGAGGGTGAGTAAATGATGAGATAATTTTCATTTTTGGGTGAACCTATTCCTTTAAAGAAGTGAGAGCAGTCCTGCCCACACATTTCCTCTCCCACTCTCTTAATTCATGCCCAAATGCCTTCTCTCTCCACCGTCAGGGCTCTCAGCATCCTAAGTCATCTCTCAGCAACCCATCCCATCAGCGCAGAACTCAAAAAACACTTAAAAGCAAACTGCCTATGTGTGGCAGAAAATTACACATTCTGACTTTAGAGCCATGCAGCAGAATGGAGATGCGGCGCAACATGCTGAGACAAACTCAACAACAGATGGCAGATCTGCAAAGAGACCAAATATTGTATGAGGTACAACAGGCAGGGCAAGGAACTGGTTTGGGCTAGTAATGGCAAATTGTTTTCAATGAAACAGCTGTTGCGCTTTAAAGGTATAGTTCACCCAAATACGAAAATTCTGTCATAGTTTACTCACCCTCATGTCGATCCAAACCAGATGACTTTCTCTCTTATGCAGAATACAAAAGGAGGAATTTTAAAGCATGTCCCATCCATTGATTTCAATACAATGGCAGTTGATAGTGATTCACTGTAAAGCACAAAAAAAGCACTCATAAAAGTAGTTCATTCGGCTCGTGTGTCATATTCCATTTTTCAGTGAAAATCTTAACATCTGTTTCGTGTTAATAAGTGCATGAGAGAAGCTCATTTCTAGTGGCTTGCATGCTATTGTGAGAATTTGCATTGTTTAGTGCTAACATTTATTTAATATTTACATGTATTTTTTTCTACACAACAACAGTTCATAATAACATAATACACTGGCACAGTGGCGAGGCCAGACATCTTCAAAAGAGTGGACCCTGGCGAAACAGGGTGGACTGATTTAATCATGGATATACTTCAAGTCAATATTCGCTCATTTTCACCTAGCTTAATACATAAGAGTTGCATAATTACATGTATAATAGCAATATTTGTTTTTGAACAATTATTAAGTTTATTATTAGTAATTTACCTTAATTGGTCATATTGAAGCAATGAAAAATGAAATGGCCATAGAAATAAATAAATTAAAATAAGAAATATGATGCAATAATCATTATTATTAGACACTTTTCAGTCCTCCTGCTTTGCACAGGTGTTGGCTATTTCCCCAAAGATCGAATCTTTAATTAAGCTGACAACTCTCGTTTGGCTTACGTTCTGGACTTCGTGGAGCTGCGGCAATGTCGCGAAATCTTTCTTTTGATTAGTAGTCTATGTAAAATAAGAGGTCTGGTGAAAAACGCAAGTGAATCAGATGTTCCGTTCAAATGAAGGCTAAAGAGTCGACAAGCACAGAAGAGAAACTTCTTGTTCAAGAACCATTTCTGAGGTTGTAGCTGCTTACTGAATTATGACACATATGACTATTCACCTGTCGTCCCAATGTCCTTGCATCCCGAGATGGTCTGAGATCATATTCACCGTTCTCAAGACAACACTATTCCTGCAGATAGTTCCCATATTATGGACAGAGAAGATATAGTGAGAACTCGTCATACTGTATGCTTGTGACAAGCCAATAAACCTCTGAACACACAGCGAATAAGAGATGCACATCGACGGCTTTTCTTTCAAAATATGATCAAGTGTGCTTCTTCAAAAGTGCGTATTTGTGTCTAACGGCGTTTCTTGTCATCTGTCACTCCGAGAAGTCCTACATGTCACCTGCCACAGTTGCGGGTAGATGACGAGCAAAATTACCTGCTAATTTCATACCCTGCCATGTCATCTACAGAAACATCTACCACACTCCCTCATAAAATAATAATAATAATAATAATAATAATAATAATAAATTAAGTGAGACAAAGCATGGATAAATTATCTTGGTGCTAGCACATCTGAGAAGCACGCCGCAACCCATTTCAGTTCACCATAATCATATCAAACATCACACATTTTTCTAACTGTATTTATAACAGGAATATTATGATAGTCTTACATGTGAGCTATTTTGTGTACGACAAAATGCAGTTTCTTTTTATTTGCAAACTGTTAGTATATTCCAACAGTTTTGATTGGGTGGACCAGTGCCACTCTAGCCCTTATGTGGCCTCGCGCCTGGCTGGCAAGCTCCAAAAAGGGGGAAAAAACACTATAAAAGCAACATAAAAGTAGTCCAAAGGACTTGTGCACTATATACTGAAACTTAAGATATTAAATTTGACGTCATGATATTTGGTTATGAGACTCTCAAGAACCAGTGACATTTGATGTTAATGACGTGTTACCCGCGTCATATTTGATTTGAGAGGTGCAGAGAAAGTAAACATTATTAGTGAATAATGACTAAAATTTCAGTATTTTCCTCACACAAAGCTATCACTACGTCTTCAGATGACTTATGACTTGAATATATTGCATGGGTGTTAAGCGCTACTTTTATGATGCTTTTATAGTTCTCATTTTGACTAATTAATTTACACACCGTATCATTTTCTATCTTTTACAATACTTTTTTCCTTTTTGGAGCTTGGCAGTATAAGTCACCATCCACTTTCCTCATATGGAAATTTGATTTGAGATATTTGATTTGAGAGGCGCAGAGGAAGTAAACATTATCAGTGAATAATGACTTAAATTTCAGTCTTTTCCTCATGCAAAGCTATCACCACCAGGGGTGTAATGTAATTGAGTAAAAATACTTAAGTATTATACTTAAGTAGTATTTTTGGGGATTTGTACTTTACTCAAGTGTCATTAAAATGGAATACTTGTACTTTCACTTAATAACATTTCCAAAGAAGAAATAGTACTTTTTATTCCTTACAATTTGATTTAAACTTGAAGAGTTCTCATTACATTTTTGAAGATAATTTTCTTTCGTCTTTCATTGCATCCGGCAAATCTTTTCAAATGGCGTGTCACACGGCGGCTGTGTGGAGTTCTGACCATCTGCAGAGGCGAAATTTCGCATCTGATTTGAGCTTCGGATATGTTGAAATATTTGTGCGACTACACCGTATGTGACCGCCCGACTGAATGTGATGTATTCATTCAAAACTGTGAGCAAGAAAGTGAGAAACACTGACAGTTTTTGTCCTAAACTTTATTCTAAACGCCTGCTACTTCTACAGATTGGACAGTTATGAAGTCAAAAATTATCATTCACGTTGCAAATTTATACACAGTATAAGAACAAAAGGCTTTTGTAATTAAATGTGTACATGTCATTTATTTCTACGAATTTCTACTCCCTGTTCGCTGAATTATTATTGTGGTTGTTATGCAACTATTTATTATAATATTAACAACTATAAAACCAGCAATGATAATGATGACAATAATAATAATAAAATCTGATTAAATAGAGTCTGATTGCAAACCTCAGAAAACAATTCACAAAACCAACAGCATTACTAATGCTCTTCAAAGCTTCATTTTAATTTTTTGGATCTTTCTCTATGTCTCAAGGAGCTGGGTGCTCTGACATCGCAATTCATGAGTGCCTTCTCCCATGCAACAAACATTGCGTGACTGTGGCAACATTTTTGCAAAATAAAATTCTGTGGTGCATTACACATTTCAGTTTTCGAAGTGAAATATCCACTGCGTTGCGCTAATAGCGAGTGAAATGTTCTCCCGAACAGATGAGGTTTTTAAGTGTAATGTTTTATCAAGATTTAAATGAACAAATCTGACCTCCTTACCCTAAACCTTAGACCTAACCGGTAGTGTCAAAAAAAGCAAATATGACATGAAAAATTCCATTTCTGAAGCAACCACGTCATTTTATAGTGCTTCTATGACACTTTGGGCACATGTGTCGACTCTTCAGGACTCGTACCCCAGGCCTTTACATCACAAGTACAATGCTCTATCAGCTGAACTACCGCACAATTTGGTTGTGTTTGAATATGTTTGTGAATGTAGTTTATGTAATGAAAATGATAAATGAGTCATGCACTATAGTAAAAGTGTTTATATGTCATAAGATAGTATTGTGTGAGGAACAGGGTGAAAAGTAAGTGTTTATGAACTGATAATCTGTCGTTTTACTTGTGATTTGAGTAAAAGGGGATAAAAATCAGTGTTGTTTTAGTGCCTCCAGTGTTCATTCCACCAGGAAATTGCTGTGTTACGTACTGCAGGCCACATAAAAATCATTTTGCAAAAATATAGTTATTGTAAAATGATCCTTTGATCAGGTTGCGAAACCCACTGGTGGAGAAATATGACTGTCGTCAGAGACAGTAAAAAGGCGACTTAAACCAGCCGAATTTGACAACATCCTCTCCCACACAATCTCCCCTCTTGATTTCATTCTAGCTAAGCAAAAATGTACTTTTTACTTGTTTAATACTTAAGAAAAATTTAATGTGAATACTTTTTTACTTTCACTCAAGTATGTTTTTGGCTAGATACTTGGACTTTTAATTGAGTAAAATTTTCACTTAGTATCCATACTTTCACTTAAAATTGTATAATTTCTGAGTACTTCTTACACCCCTGATCACTACGTCTTTAGATGACTTAGAATACAACACATGGGTGTTATAGGCTACTTTTATGGTGCTTTTTGGAGTATTTTTCAAATTAATTACATGACATGTTGATTAATTAATGGAATTAATCACAAATAATCACATATAATAATTATTTGCTGAGAAAGGCCCCTAAATAAAGATAATTCACTAAAAAAGATAATTCAAGTAATTATAAACATAATTTATAGTGCCTATAAAAAGTATAATTATTCAGATATTCAGATTGAAACATATTGCATTATTGTGGCAGACATGTAAAGTATTGATTAGACAATACAAAAAGTGGCTTTATATATACAGTGTTTGTGTGTGTGTGTGTGTGTGTGTGTGTGTGTGTGTGTGTGTGTGTGTGTGTGTGTGAAGAATCTTAAGGTTTTTTTTTTATTTTCACACGACACGAGGGTGAGTTATATAACAGAATTTTCATTTCAAATAAAATAATGCAACAATCCAAAAATCTTTTTTTTTTTTTTTTTTTTTTTTTTTTGAAGACCTTAAAATAGGCTTCATTTTTAAAGCAAAATTTGATTTAAGGTGAAACAACAAAGCTCTCTTTCTCTTAAAAATGACCAGGGCTTCTTAGCAGGTTTCACGAGATTCACCCAACAATTTGACTGTGCTTTTTGGACTCACACACACAAAGATGCCTGGAGGACACATGCTCATTATGAAATCAATGCAGCGCTGTTCATCCTGGGGGTTTAAATACACAGGCATGGTTATGTAATACATCATAATCCGCTGTTACTATGGTTACTACAGCCCCAACTGACTTTAGTGGTATTGCAAGAAAGGTATGCATTTAAACCGTCCCTCTCACAAAAGCTCATTCTTTTGATGCCAGCGGTTGTTGTCAGTGGATAAGCATGATATTGGGTTCTTGGCATCCCCCTTTGTTCCGTGGGAGCATCTCTTGCCATTGTAGCTAAGCACCCTGGCTTTCCTCTCCAACAATCTTGTGGGATACATACATGTTCACTTTGAAGGAGTCTGTTCCTCTTATACTAATGTAATATGCATATTACACCTCAGTGGTGTAAAGTCTTTGCCCTGATGCTCAGTTTAGACTGTGGGAGTGTGGAATCAGATTGAGGATTTTCTCTGGGGCTTAGTGTCTGTTTACAAAGAAAATGTGAACAGTGTTACATCTTTGTATAATCATGTATTTTCTCTGTACAAGGCTGTGAAGATGCTAAGCCAGTTTTAATGAAAACCTGCATGTTTGACAAACTTATAGATGGAAAAGTGATTGATTTTTGTTGGGGCAAAAACAGTCCAAAATGTACTTTTTGCCAGACAAATTCCTAGCTATGAATGTTTTTTACCTCTCATGAAACTGTGAAATGTATTTAGCATTAATTTTATTTAATGAATAGGCCAATATTTTTGTCACTGTGGTTATTTAGCTGTTTTTCCTCACACTACTGACAAGTGTTAAGGAAGCTACTAAGCTAGTTTACTTAAAATAACCAAACTTCAGTCGGGCTACCCTTTTGAAAAAGTGGTTAGCGATATACTTTCAGATGATATTATTTAATTCTGCAATCAGAAGTTCTATAAATATAGTTATAAAGTTAACTGTAGTTATATGAACTATACATATACAGTAGATATACAGTATATTTATAATATCATCTTAAAAATAGTTATTAATTTGAAAAGATCTTTATTGATTTTGTGCCACATAAATACTATTCTGACTCAGGTAACAACATTAAATTAAACATATAAATTTATACTAAATACCACAAATGAAATTCTAAGACATACTAGGCTATTTTATATAGCTGAGTTATCTAAAAGATATTGAGAAACAGCAGCAATAAGCTCAGTATTTCACTTCAAAAAGAAGCTAAGTGACTTCTGCGCATGGGCTCAAGTGAATCGGGGAGTTGGAATGAGCCAATTCACTTAATTGAATTTAATTCCTAAAAGGCATCAAGTTCCATGTGGAACTAAAATCTGAACCAAATCAGGACCCTTTTTGGTACCTGCTCCAGAGGTAGTACTTTCCTTGCGAAGTTGAATCATTTGGGTGGGGTCAGAACAGCGAATATTTCTCATTGGTCAAGAAAAATGCGTCATCATCCATCAGATACCAGCCATTTTTAAAAGACCGGTCAGAAGACCTTAAAAGATCTTTTTTACCATAAATTCTCCTCCCTGCCTAGAAAATAGCGACATGCACAAAGAATGTGTAGGGCTTTACTGGTTGTTTAGATCAGTGTTACTATCAGAAATAATTAATAATTATTTCTGTAGTTATTAATTAATATTTAAATTAATCAATTGAATCGAACTCATTAAAACCTCATATGGGGCTCCAGTAAATGTAGTGTGCTATGTTTAGGAGCAAGTTTGGTTATTAGCAATTATCAAAGATAATTATTAATTATTAAAATCAATAGAACATTGATGAGAATCAATGTTAGCTTTTTTAATCCTTTAAATCAACAATTATCAAAGATAATCATTAATTGTTAACATCGATGAAACATTAATTAAAATTAACACTAGCTTATTGATCATTCAAATTCAACAATCATCGAAGATAATTATCAATTATCAAAAATCAATAGAATATTAATAAGGATTAACATTGACGGGGCACCACCCTGAAATCAGGGACTAATAACCAGATAGTATAACAGTCTCAATATTAGATTGTTTTCTTAGGAAAATCCGAAGACATCCGAAGAATATCGATTTTCGGGAAAAAACAATGAATGAAGGCTTGAATCCGAGCACTGACATACCGTCAGCATGACACAGGTGTATGCAAAACAAACCAAAACACTTCTCTTTGTAATATAAACAAAGTTTATTTACGCAGTAATATCAGTTAATAATTAATACAATGCAGTCAATAAACTTCCGACTTACAACTACAAACTAAACAGTGATATGATTAGATATGGAAATAAAAATAATCCTATAACACATGAGGGTGTGTGTGTGTGTGAGAGAGTGAGTGTGTGTGTGTGACAGTGTGTGTGTGTGTAAGGAGGGACATGCACAAAATGGCGGACGTGACTCTCGTGGAGAGTATGTCACGCGAGACTTCCGGCCAGAGAATATGACCGCAAATGTGGGCGGAGAAAAACCAGTCAATGGCGTCTACCAGTTACCGCGTGTATCCGCTTGTACGATAGCTTAGGGACAAAGCTGGGCTTTAGCATTTAAGCTATCTACAAGCCAAAATGTGTGCCAGAATGTTTGTGAGGGGTCGCGTGCGTGCATGTGTGTGTGTGTGTGGTTAGTACGAGAGAGAGAGAGAAGTGACGGCCCTAAAGCCGATTTCACGATCGTGGGAGAGAAAGCAGCTGTTAGTTCATCGCTCAGAGACGCGGTGGACGGCTCGTAAACAGTCCCGCGTTATTTGACTCTTTAATGGATGAACTCAGTTGCTGTCTCACCCGCGATGGTGAAATTGCACAACAGTCCAATTTGGTTGGACCACACAGCAAAACAAATTCGTGATAATTAATACCCTGAGTATTAATAATGAGCGGACATGGCGGTCCGTAAACTGTACAAGCAAAAAACCTTGAAACACAAGAATAACACACTATAATATTCTATCTCTGCCCAGACGTAAATCTCTTACTTGAATCGCATGAGGACACAGGTAGAATGTGTTTTCCTCCATCCTTTAACTTTGACCCAGTTCCTTGAGGCTCGGGTGATGACGGGAGGCCGTTTCCTCGCTCTGTCGGTGGGCGGTACGGCTGTTGATTGTCATCGGGCATTACGGCTGTTGATTCTCGGCGGGCTGGCGGAGAACTCAGAAATGTCGACTTGATTGAAGATGGAAGAGAAATCTTTAATCTCTTCACTTCTGTAGGCAAACGGATGAAGATGCGAATTGCTCGGCGGTCTCCTTCGGATCCATTAGAGTGTTTGGTTGAACACAGAGTAATCTCAACTCATCCAGCGAGATGGAGATTGTATGGCTACAGTTTCAAGTCGGACGTTACTTCCTTGTGCCACGAGGTTGCACCTGAAAGCAGCGATGAAACTGCGTCTATACAGGACGAAAAAAGTTGCTGGAAGCAAATCCTGGAAGGAGCATTTCAGAGGTATTTCAACTCCTGATGATGTCATGTTTGAGGGACGTTCTGTTGCGTGCCTCATCCAATAGGAGTTGAGAGTTCTATCCTTTGGTAAGCAAGGCTTCATGGGATTTGTAGTCTGTTTTGGACTCCCTTTGTTTGATTTTGGTGCGATTTTTATCAGTATAATTGGAATGTGGGGGCTTGAGTTAGGTTTTTACGACTGTGTTAGGCCTGCCTTTGTCTTCTATCTGAATACATGAGGCCCAACAAATGTGAATCTCCAAAAACAAAAGAAAATAGCGATATGCACAAAGAATATAAATTCTCCTTCCTGCCCAGTAGGTGGCCATATGCACTCAGAATGCGAATCACCAAAAACAAAAGAAAAAGAATGTGAAAGTGAAAGTGAAAGTAGAGATTTATAGTAACAAAGGACTTAAATATTGACCTGTTTCTTACCCACACCTATCATATCACTTTTGAAGATATGAATTTAACCACTGGAGTCATATTGATTACTTTTATGCTGCCTTTATGTGCTTTTTAGACCTTCAAAGTTCTGGCCATCATTCACTTGCATTATATGGACCTACAGATCTGAGATATTCTTCTAAAATAAATTCTTCTGCCAGAAATCAGAAACATTGATCATGATCTATAACTCAGCAATAAATTGAATGGCATCTATGCTAATATTATTCTATTTGTATTCCTGTCTCAACCTCGGGACTCCTATCCTGAGGTCACCAGAATCGGCTGGATCCAGCTCCATTCCTGCTTTGTGTTGGACTCCACTGCTACGTGTCTCTGAGTAATGACGACTAAATGCAGCCGGTGCCAGCCAAACATCACTTCAGTCTATTATGATGGACTTCAGGGGATGAACTGATGCCAGCTCCAACCATGAGACATGGCATACATCATATGCCATTGCCTGAACCTTGGACTTAGGATAGACCTCACCGAAATTACCGGCCAGTTGAACTGCGATGCACCTCACTGATCTCTGCCTACATCACCTCAGTCTAATGATGGACTACACTCTTATAATGGAATACATAGACTATCAATTAATTGCCAACAAAAGCCTTCATCAGCCAATTAACAAAGGACAATGCATCAACGTGAACTTCTGCAGTTAATCCAACTTCAAAGACATTAGTCATTAATCTTACAGTTCTTACAAAATCTTTGTTTAAACACTGACCCTTAACACTTACTTAGTTTAATCATTTTAAACCACGACTTGCACTATACTTAATTAAGTAATATTGGCATTATATTCATTATGTTAGCAGAAGGGAACTGGCCCCACAGTGGCCCTGGTTTCTCCCAAGGTTATTTTTCTCCATTAACCAACATCTTATGGAGTTTTATGTTGCTTGCCACAGTCACCTTCGGCTTGCTTATTGGGTTTCCAAATACAATTATTATTTAATTATTTATTTTTAAACACAATTCACAGTCATATTTAATCAAACTACAATTATAGATATTACAGTTTCATTTTCTGTTAAAGCATGATTTTCTGTAAAGCTGCTTTGAAATGATGTGTGTTGTGAAATGTGCTATACAAATAAAAATGACTTGACTTGAAAAATGAATTTCGTATGTGTTCAGCAGAAGAAAGAAAGTCATACACATATGGGATAACATGGGTGAACAATTTTCATTTTTGGGTGCACAATCACTTTAAGCCATGTATTATGTGGTTCCTAATAAAGTTACCAGCCACTGGCATCTTATGTATTCAGCAATCCAAATTTTTAAGTGCATTTGGTGCTTTGCGAGTGTTAAATTTGGACCTCGCCCCCATATTTATCAAACACATTGATGGAAAAGCGATTTCCTTTTGTTGTGGCGGAACAGCTCACCTTGAGGCAAGTGTTGAGAGCACAGAAGCTAGGCTGTGCCTGAGTGGAATAAATAGCTTGTCGTATGCCATCGTTGGAGAGAGGGCTTTTCATTATTGTGCCTGTTGACAGAGACAATGAGCTCAGTGACTGTGAGAGGAACAGCATCACTGTTTACGAGGTCTGCGGGGGCAGGAGACAAACTGTAGCGTGATGACGGCTTGACAGGTAGAGGTCCTCTTATTTCCCCTCAGAGCGAGAGGCCACCGCAATTCAGTGTCTCTGTGTATCATGTGCAACTTTGTGTGAAAAGGGGAGAGAGAAAGAGAGAGGCTGAGGGAAGTATAAAAGAGAAATAAAGAGGAAGGTTGTGACATTAGACAGTCCGGTTTGAAATAAATATGGAGGTCAGACTAGAGAACAAGGGGCCTCATAAAGCCATTGAACACAAAGACTGCATTCACATAATACATTTGAAAAGGTCAGCTGTTGTTCAGGAATGAGATATTGCCATGTCTTGTCTTGTTTCCTTTTACATATCATTGTACATTGTAGTTCAGACTAGAAATGTGCATTTTGTTCATTTGAAAGGTGCTGTAAGCACTTTTTAAAATAGAGAATTCCAAAAATTGTCCCTTTTATCCTGGCAGATATCACTAAAATAGGTGTCCAAACAAATCGCACCTGTCTCTGTGGCAGCCCTAGGCTCTGTAAACAGCAAAAAAAGTGAAGGGAAACGCTCTCTGCCATTTTGCGTATTTGGGATTGATGATATTCGAATGGCTGCCGTGTCTTTGGAGGCCGTCATTTGCACTATTTTTTCCAAATCTCACACCATGAGACAGCGTACCACATTGTTTCAGACAGTGTGTCTAGTTAAAAGGCTCAAATCAACCTAGTCACATAGAATGAACGTTAATATAACTACATTTTTGCAAACTGATTTTTATGTGCCGCGTTTTACGTTTCACTGCAGTTTCCTGGTGAAATTAGCACTAGAGGAGCTGTAACAACTGTGCATTTTATTCACTTTCAAACAAATTATGAGTACAACAGCTGATTATGACTTTAGCAACAATTATTTTTCACTCTGTTACTCACACACTGCTATATTATGATATCGAAACACTTTTTGAAAAACAATACTTTTTAACACTTGTATTACAGACCCACGTACATTTACACACTTTTTTGAATGTAATTAGCTTGCACGGTAGCTCACTTGATAGAGTGTTGGACTTTTAACTCGGAGGACAGACGCTCCAACCCATGTGAGCAGAAAGTGTAATTGAAGCACCACGAAATGGCGTGGTTACTTCAGAAAATTAGTTTTTCATGACGCATCGTTCGACTGATGACGCTACAGACCCGGAAGACACAGATGAACAGACACGGCATGACATGCTAGACAAACAGATATAACAACAAAACTAACAATAAACATAACGTAAACCAACTATAATGTGTGTGTGTGTTCTGTGTTAGGTAAGTGTTGACGCTATTTTCCTAGTGTTCTCAATGAATGAATGAATGCGTGTATGTGAATGGGGATGTTTATGGCGTTTACGTCTGTACCCACAAAGCTCGTTATGAACTGCAGCGTTAGTGAAACAGTGGAATGGACGTATGTGAGTGTTATGGGGAGTCGTTGCCATGGTATGAGACCGAGCCCTCTGTCACACTACCTTCCCCTCTTCAAGATTGCCCATGTTTGCAATCGGGACAGGTAATCTGCAGTGACATTTTGTTACGTGTTTGGTACCGAATCTGGAATTTGAAGGGCTTCAAGGCTAAGTACCATCGAGTCACTCTTGCATTATGGTCTTTCATTATGTGAATCCACGATAGGGCCCAATGGTCTGTCTCCAAGTCAAATTCTCTTCCAAGCAGGTAATACCAGAAGCTGTCCAATGCCCATTTGATTGCCAGGCATTCCTTCTCGATTGTGACATACCTAGTCTCTCGAGGCAACAACTTTCAGCTTAGGTACACAATTGGCCATTCTTCTCCAGTCTTACCTTGTGCCAGTACTGCTCTAATCCCTGTGGCTGAAGCATCCACTTGCACAAGAAATCTTTGATTGAAGTCTGGGCTTTGGAGACTGGAGACGAGCACAGATGGTCCTTTAAGGTCTGGAAGGCTCTTTCACAATCTTCAGTCCACTTAATGGGATTCTTAATAGCCTTGGTCATCAGGTTGGTTATATCAGGGGCACTGCGATGGTTGAGAACTGGAAATAAATCGCAGATACCACCCAACCAAGCCTAGGAAGGAACGCACTTCTTTCTTGGTTCTTGGTCTTGGGCTGTTCAGGGTGGCCTCCACTTTCCCCACTTTTGGACACACCTCTCCTATCCCCAGCTGGTACCCCAGGTAGCATATTTCTGTTTGACCCACTCACACTTGGCCATATTCAGGGTGAGCCCTGCTTCATGGATGCAGTTCAGGATCTTGTGAAGATGCTGTAGATATTCTTCCCAGCTGACACTGTAGATGACCACATCATCCAGACAGGCAGCACAGCACTCCTTAAAATTCTGAAAACCTGTCCATGAGTCGCTGGAACGTCGCAGGGGCTCCATGTAACCCAAAGGGCATGATGGTGAACTGGAATAGTCCAAGTGGAGTGCGGAATGCAGTGCATGTACGGGACTTGGGATCCAAAGGATCCTGCCAATAGCCCTTTCACAACTCCAGTGTAGTGCTGAATTTGGCCAGTCTGATCCTCTCCACCAGCTCATCGATCTGTGGCATGGGATATGTGTCAAACTGGGACACAGCATTTACTTCACGAAAGTCAATGCACACTCTGAGAGACCCGTCTTTCTTAGGTACTATTACCACTGGGCTACTCCACTCGCTTGACGAAGGTTCAATATCTTTCATGGTGTTGATTTCCTTCTTCAAAGCATCAGTCAGTCTCTCTGGTACTCGATAAGACCTCTGATGAATTGGTGTAGACTCTTTAAGGTGAATGGTGTGTTGGATCAGTGACGTTTTTCATAGTCAACACTACATACTGAAACATGACATTTTGTGTCAGTTACCTCTAGAAACTTGAGTATGGTGAGGTCCACTGCTTTGAGCATTCAGGTACTGGGAGGCGAGTTTTGCTGCTGCCAGTCCATTCTCAGGTGCATGCTTCTTTGCCCAAGTGTGACTCTCATAGGGGAGGACTTGCAACAATTGTTCCAAAATAACAATCTCGCCTATTTCCTCCTTTGTGTGCTCCTCTGGTTTTATCCATCAACGATATAATCCCTTCAGCCGATGATAGGTTTCTGTTGGGCTTTCCCCCAGTGGAACAACAGTTGAGCAGAAACGCTGGCGTTAAGTTTCAGGTGAGATGTTAAACTTTGCCAGAAGTGCTTCCTTCAGGTCCTTGTAGTCATCTGTGCTGTCCTCATTCATAGCGACATATACTTCCAATGCTTTGCCTGTTAGCAAGGGAACCAGCCGGCATGCCCACTCCTCCTCAGGCCACTTCCAAGTTAAGGTCATTTTCAATGTCCTCGCCCTGCTGGTAAGTAGGCATTTTTGGTTCTCTACCACAGACCCTCTCTACTGGTGTTAGGCTCTGGCTGGTTTCAGGAACAGGGCCAAGTGGTGCCCTGGGTGGAGAAGTGGCTGTAGGTAAGTATGAGGCCCCCGAGCTACTTTGCCGAGGCCCAGGAGTAGGTTGGTTCTTTTGAGGGCTCTTTGAACTGGCTAGGCTTGGTGTCGCTGGCTGGTGGTCTTCCAGTGTCTCTGCTGGCCTGGAAACTAGTCTGATGGATTCTCTCAATCCCCGAATCTCCAGCAGGAGACCTTCCACTCACTGCTGCTGAACATTTAGGAAGTCTTTCATCAGTGCCACCATTTCCTGTCCTGGTGAAAGCACGTCTGGCTTGTCTTTAGGAGATCTGGTCTTGGGACGAGCCCCTTTGTGTTCAAATTCCTCCTCCTCTTCCTCCTCTGTGTCCCAGGTCACATCCTCATCTTTGTTTCTGTATACTTTCGCCTTTTGGGACCATAGTCCTGTCCTTGTTTTCCACCCCTTGAGCACTAGCTTGCAGCCAGCCATCCGACCACTGCCACCAAATGTAATAGAACGCTAGTTCCATTTCTTAGAAAATGATGGGTCAGTCCACAGTAGCACGTAAGTGCAATGGTGTTTATTTCAGTGAAAAGTCGAAAGGCAGTGGAACTATTTACAACATGTCAAATGTATATACATAAAGGAATAAAAAAGGTAAGTAAATAAAGAAAAAAATAAAAAAAAGAAATAATATATATATATATATATATATATATATATATATATATATATATATATATATATATATATATATACATCGAAATAATTCCCACTTTGATTTGCTTCTGTCTACACACTGAGTTCCTTCCACATCAAGGTTCACGAGTGATCTCCTTCTCAGTGAACGGAGCGCTCTTTATCATCCTAGGCCCCCGCCAACTTCGGATCATAACACCCATCAGGTAAGAAAAACATGTATTTTGAAGCTACATTCTTGCATAAACATACATATCATCATATCATATCATCATGCAATAATCACAAACATTGTAAATCTGTATGCCTCTCATTATTCACCAATAGTCATAAATTATTGCATCAATAATGTTAAATACATTAATTCCCCTCAGAACACAATGGAATAACCAGCTGCAGCACTAACCCGCATGCGCAGCACGGACCAGGCACCTCTTTAGCCCACCTGCTGACGCATAGTTTGACTGATGATGCTGCAGACCCGGAAGACACAGATGAACAGACACGGCATGACACGCTAGACAAATAGATAATGTACAACAAAAATGTAATGAAACGAACAATAAACATAACATAACCAACTATAATATGAGTGCGTGCTCTGTAATAGGTAAGTGTTGGCGCTATTTTCCTAGTGTTCTGAATGAATGATGAATGTGTGTGTGAGAATGGGGATGTTAACGGCATTTGCGTGTGCACCCACAAAGGTCATTATGAACTGCAGCAAAGGTGAAACAGTGGAATGGACGTATGTGAGTGTTATGAGGAGTTGTTGCCATGGTACGAGACCTCTGTCACATTCTAGATATTTCAACATGATCACATGGGAATGTTGCGACCGAAAGTTCATTTACTCTGAAATCAACCCATTCAGCCAAGTTACTGAGTGTAGTAACACATTAGTTCAAATGTGTTTAAACTGATATATCCAATATCCATTCCTGTTGACTGTATATAATTTTCAACTAAAAATACAAATCACTTTTGTTGCCCAAACTTTCAACAACACCTCGAGCTTCGGCCACTAGAGGAGCAGTAATTAATTTTTCGGTAAGCACAGACCTTTTTGACCTACTGTCACCGAATTCACAGGTGTGTTTGTGATCAGACTAGTAGCACAGTCCAAATAAAAAAGTCTCATGTAACCGCATCAGTCGGAATGAATTGGCCAAATCCGATGTAAATGTCATTCGGATTGTAAGGGGTGGTGTAACCCTTTTATAATCCATTCGAAAAGAAAATATTTGCCATGTAAACGCTTGATCGAATTTCTTTCTGAAACTGGGAAGTTGTGCACGTGATGACGAGGGAACACTGAACTCTGAGAAAGAAGATCGAAGAGTCACATAGAAGATCGAAGAGTCACACACTACTGACTTCTAATATTTCAAACATGATTTTTATTGTTGCTGGATAGCAAGTAGATGGTATATTTGAACATTTTGAATGATTTTTTTATTTGTTAAAACCAGAAGCCCTTGCACAACATCATATCCTCGTTCGTTGCGTTGTCCAAAATAATTTCACATGCACAAAGTTTAGTGTGATTACCCCTTCAGCTCTCTTGAGAGCATGTGAAGATGAACTGCTTCTTAAGCGCTGTGATGTGCCCGCCGTCTACAGAGGCTCGCACCAAACTCCTGCGAAAATATAAATGAGGTATAAACTTATCAAATATAAACTAAGCGCTCCAGTTTCACTTTAATTTGTGATGACGGATTGTGATGTGTTATGGCGAATGTCCGTGGTCATTGCGGGTTCATTCGTGCATTGATTTGTTTTTTTTTGTTGTTTTTTTTGGATTTTTCCCCTTTTTCTCCCAATTTGGAATGCCCAATGTGCTTTTTTTAAGTCCTCGTGGTCGCGTAGTGATTCACCTCAGTCCGGATGGCGGAGGACGAACCCCAGTTGCCTCCGTGTCTGAGACCGTCAACCCACACATCTTATCATGTGGCTTGTTGAGACCGCGGCAACCACGCTCAACTCACCATGCGCCCCACCACGTACGAAGCACATTATAGCGACCACGAGGAGGTTACCCCATGTGACTCTACCCTCCCTAGCAACCGGGCCAATTTGGTTGCTTAGGAGACCTGGCTGGAGTCACTCAGCACGCCCAGGGATTCGAACTAGAGAACTAGCGAACTCCAGGGGTGGTAGTCAGCGTATTTTACCACTGAGCTACCCAGGCTCCCTCCATTCACGCATTGTTAAACGCAGAGGGAATGCTGAATAATCGTGCAGTGTACGCATGACAAGATCAATTCAGATTTGATGCTTTTGACGTATAAATGCGCACATCAACCCGATCACTTTATTTAGCCTTCATGTAAACAGTATGTTCTGAATCATCGATCGGATTGATCGGATTCTGATTTTTAAAAAAGTGTCTATGTCAATGAAGCTATTGAGATCAGTCTGTTTTGGGTAAACTAACTGTTTATTGATTAAGAGTCAGACACCTCTTAAAGAGCATGTGTTTGAGATGAGGAATTCAATTGATGAAGTTTGATTACAACAGAAAAAGTGAGAGGATGAAGAGTTGAGAGGCTGCTTGCAGATGCACAGGAGAGTGGCAGTGTGTGCATGGGGAAGATGCCAGGAGGAAGTGTCACTTGTTGGTGATTTGGAGTGGAGAGCTCCTACACTGCTCTGTTCTGTGGCCTGCTGCTTTTAACGGGATTGGCTGATGGACTGGGGAGCGAGCCATTAATCTCTCTTCCCTCTTATCTAATTACAGAACCTATAGCAGAGCAAAGCAAAGCAGAGTGTGTGTCAAGTCATTTTTATTTGTATAGCACTTTTCAAAACACACATAGTTTCAAAGCAGCTTTACAGAAAATCATGCATTAACAGAAAAATTTAACTGTAATATCTATAAAGTCTTAGAGTGATCATTGTGTAGTTTGATTAAATATGAATGCAAATTGTGTATAAAAATTAAATAATTAAATAATAATTGTATTTAGAACCCCTCTGAGCAAGCTGTAGGCGACTGTAGCAAGGAACACAAAACTCCATAAAATGTTTGTTAATGGAGAAAAAGAACCTTGGGAGAAACCAGGCTCACTGTGGGGACCAGTTACCCTCTGGCTAACCAGCATGAATTTAATGCCAACATTAGATATTTATGTCCAGTGCAGGTCATGGTTTAAGATTAGTAATCTAATTAAATGTTAAATTAACGACTAATGTATAATCCATCCTGGATTAACTGCAGAAGTTCTCATAGATGCATTGTCCTTTGTTAGTTGGCTGATGAAGGCTTTTATTGGCAATTAAATGACAGTCTATGTATTCCATTTCAAGAATGTAGTCCATCAATAGGCAAAGGTGATCTAGGCAGAGATCAATGAGGTGCATCGCAGTTCAACCGGCAGGTCATTTCGGTGAGGTTCGGTGGGGTCCATCCTAAGTCCAAGGTTCAGGCAGTGGCATATGAAGAATCCGATGTCTTACAGTTGGAATCAGCATCAGCTCATCCTCTGAAGTCCATCGTAAAAGACTGAAGTGATGTCTGCCACAAACTACTACTTTCTCACCTTTCAGAGATAGGTATCTCAGGCGATGCTTTGTCCTGGTTCTCTTCATATCTCAAGGATAGGCAGTACTACATCTCTATGCACAATTACAAATCCCCTACTGTCCCACTCAATCAAGGGGTTCCTCAGGGCTCCGTTCTTGGTCCATTACTATTCATTATCTACATTATGCCTCTTGGGCGAATTATTCGTCATCACGGTTTTAACTGTCACTCCTATGCCGATGATATACAAATGTATACAGCTTGCCAGCCAGATTCTATTCACCAGACTGCCTCGTTATCCTTGTGTGTCAATAAATTGAAGGGCTGGCTTAACTCCAACTTTCTCAGAATAAACCTGAGCAAAACTGAGATCATAATTACTGGTTCATCAACTCTAACAAAAAATCTAACTAATGTCCCTAGCTTTGATCTTGATGCTACTCTAATCTTCCCATCTGCCACAGTCAAAAACATAGGTATCATTCTTGGCCGTTCATTAACCCTGAATGCCTGTATTAACAAACTCTCTAAAGCAGCATTTTTCCAACTTCGTTGTATCACTCAACTTCGTCCCTACGTTAGCCTGAAAGGTGCTGAATCATTAGTCCATGCATTTAATAAATCTCGCCTTGACTACTGTAACGTCCTTTTTTCTGGATTACCGGCATACTCTATTTCCCGCTTGCAATATATTCAAAATTCTACTGCGAGAGTACTAACTTACACTTAGTGATCTGCACATATTATTCCCATCCTATTCAACCTTCACTGGTTACCTGTCGCTCCTTCTTACCTTTCTGATTTACTTTCTCCCTATATTCCTAATCGCTCACTCAGCTCTACTGGGTGCAAACTTCTTGTTCCTAGATTCCGCCTTTCTTCAATGGGTGGCAGGTCTTTTTCTGTTGTGGCACCTAAGCTATGGAACTCAATACCTCTGGCTCTCCGAACTACTACCTCTATCTCCGAATTCAAATCTCAGCTCAAAACCTATTTGTTCTCCCAGTATTATCAGTCATAATGTGTATATGCTTCATGTACTGCTCATTGTATTTATATGCTTATCTGTATTCAGATTGGGCCACTGCCTACACTGGTTACACTGTCTACACTGTCTACACAATGTACTTTTGTACTGGATTTGAAATGTCTAATTGATTGCACGATCTGATATCTGCTCTATGCAACTGCATTTGTATTTGTTCCATACTGGGCAACTGTCCACTGTCCATATGATTGTCTATGGCATGTTGATGGGGTCTGTGGATGATGCAGTCAACATAGGATTGCATCATATCCTGCAACATCTGGACAGACCAGGGACATATGCAAGGATCCTTTTTGTGGACTTCAGTTCAGCTTTCAACACCATCATCCCAGCTGTACTCCAGAATAAATTACACCAACTCTCTGTTTTCATGTTTATCTGTCAGTGGATTACCAGCTTTCAGACGGACAGGCAGCAGCTTGTGAGACAGGGAAAACTCACTTCTAGCACCTGTACAATCAGCACTGGTGCCCCCCAGGGATGTGTGCTCTCCCCACTACTCTTCTTCCTCTACACCAATAACTGCATCGCCAAGGACCCCTCTGTCAAGCTCCTGAAGTTTGCAGATGACACCACTGTCATCGGCCTCATCCGAGATGACGATGAGTCTGCATACAGAAGGGAGGTTAAACAGCTGGCTGTCTGGTGCAGTCAAAACAACCTTGAGCTGAACACACTCAAAATGGTGGAGATCATTGTGGACTTTAGGAGAAACACCCCAACACTGACCCCCCTCACCATTCTAAACAGCACTGTGGCAGCAGTGGAGTCATTCAGGTTCCTGGGCACTACCAACTCACAGGACCTGAAGTGGGAGACCCACATTGACTTCATTGTGAAAAAGGCCCAACAGAGGTTGTACTTCCTTTGCCAGCTGAGGAAATTCAACCTGCCACAGGTGCTGCTGATACGGTTTTACTCAGCAGTCATTGAGTCTGTCCTCTGCACTTCAATAACTGTCTGGTTTGGTTCAGCTATGAAATCAGACATCAGAAGACTACAAAGGACAGTTCTGACTGCTGAGAGGATTATTGGTTGCCCCCTGCCCCCAACCCCTTCAAGAACTATACACTTCCAGAGTGAGGAAAAAGGCTGGAAAAATCACTCTGGACCCCTCTCACCCTGCCCACTACCTTTTTGAACTGGTGCCTTCTGGCCGACGCTTCAGAGCTCTGAGCACCAGAACCGTCAGGAACAGGAACAGTTTTTTCCCTCAGGCTATCCATCTCATGAACAGTTAATTTGCTCCATTGAGCAATAACTATGTGCAATACACAGTTTAGTCTTTTTTATATTTATCCAACACATCCAACCTCTTCTGCCATTTCATTCCTCTGGAAAAAAAAAAAAAAACAATATTTGCACTGTACATAACAGATTTGTATTTGCACTGTACATAACAGATTGTATTAGATTTGCAATACCCATGTGTATGTGTGTATGTGTGTGTCTGTACGTATGTATATAATTAGTTTTATTTTTTATTTTTTATTATTATCTATGTCTTGCTGCTGTTTTTGTATTGTTGTACACTGGAAGCTCCTGTCACCAAGACAAAATACTTGTATGTGTAAGCATACTTGGCAATAAAGCTGATTCTGATATATGATTGTTATGTTACTGTTCTTTATTGTGAAGCATCCTTGAGCTCTGGAAAGGCGCTATATAAATTAAACATATTATTATTATTATCAGTGAACAATTCCATAGCATAGAAAACACCAGTTATCATCTCTATGTTTTTGCTTTAATACAGTGTTTCTCAAATGGTTTTAAACAGTTTTACTACAATAACCATATTTTAACCATGATATTCGTAGTGAAACCATAGTAATAATACAGGAAAACAAAAACTATAGTAATAAAAATTATAATTTTGTGGTTATTATAGTTTTACTATACAAATAGCATAGTTTAATTATTGTTACTATTGTAAAAGCTTTATATGTAACCATGATAATTCCATGTTTTGTTTTGTTTTTTGGTGGAAAGTAAACGGTTTTACTATAGTAATATTGTAAGCTGTAATAACCATAGTTTTTTGGTGTAAACCATGGTTTAACTATAGTAATATTGTAGACTGTAATAACCAGTTTTTGGCGGAAATCATAGTAATATAGTAATATTGTAGTAACCATGAATGTTGTAGGCTAACCGGGGGTTTTTTTTTTGTTTTTTCTTTTTTTGCAGAAAGTATGGCTTTACTATAGCAATATTGTACTATCTATGAAAAGTAACCTTTTTTTTTTTTTTTGCCGGAAACCATGGTTTTAATACTGTATACTGTGTCCATATAGTAAGCATGGTTTTACTATGGATTAACCATGGTTAATCTTGTGGTAACTATGTTTTTACTACAAATACCGTTGCATAAATGGTTAAAAGGTTAGAATATGGTTACTGTATTAAAACAATGTAAAATTATGGTCAATTTGTTGCGATGGAATGCAAAAATTATCAGGGCACGAAAAACTATTGCAAGGGAACGCAAACTATTGCGAGAACATGCAAAACTTATTGCGAGGGAACACAAAACTATTTCAGAAATAATAATTCCCTCCTTGTCCACTAAGAGGCTCTGTAAAGGGGCTCCGTAGGCTTTGCCTCAAGGCCCATATTTTACATAGGGCATCAAGTTGCAACCCAACATATGGTGCGTTCACGTCATGTTGGAATTACCATAATTACGAGATTCAGACTTGTAATAAGAGTTCACTTCTTTGTAGAACTGGTATTTACAAGTTGTAAACTTGGAATTCTATGAAATCTCCGACTTGACGGTCATGACTCGTGACATCATTGTGGAGGCGAGGGCATGGCCATGCGCCATGCTGTGGAGAGTGAAGCGGGAAAGATGAGTGGAAAATGATTGCCACCTGTGTTTTAAACCTGTCTTGTGTTTCAATAAGGAATGATTGGGGCTTTTAAGGAGAAGAGACAGTGGCAGTCGGGAGAGAGAGCCCAGCTGAGAAGCTGTTCGTGTGTGCTTACCGGAGTTATTTGAGTTTGAACTGAAGCTGCACCGTTGTGCTTTTAAGCAAACTAGTTTTTTCTCGCCCTAAGTGCCCCGCTATCGGATTATGATGAGCCGTCTGAAATAACATTTCCCGACGGCTCTTCAGTATCAACAACTGGGTTGTATCCTCTTTTGTCTGAGCGTCCTGCATCAATCGATACAACCGATCATTTAAAATTGAAAAGTACGCATATGCGAGTTCAATGTCTGGCCGGAGGCATTGACCATCAATCGTTTTCACTTGATCAAAGGTGTGCCTCAGGGTCTCGTCTTGCATCTGCTCCAGAGGGAAATCCCCATCAGGGAAACCCTACGGGCTGCATCATCATGACGTGGAACTGACACAGACAGCCCCAGCTCCACCTCCCCAGCCAGCAAATCGCACAACACACACTGGCCCATACTTTCCCCTCACACCTGAGGCTACAGATTCTCCAACCTGGCGGAAAAGGGAAGGAGACACTGGGGGGGTGGTAGATGGGAGCGAGATGTGGGGGAATAAACCTCCGTCTCTAGGGAGCAGGGATGGGAACAGGCCAAGGTTGGGGAAGAGACAGCAGGAGAAGAGAGACAGAGAGAGAAAGCTTGGCCATCTCCCGGATATGCCGTCAAGTGGTCCTCAGCCAGGCGGACTGCTCCACGAAAGCTTTGGGGTCATCCTGGGGACCCATCTTGGCCAGTGTGATTTGTGGTGTGGGTCCTGCGGCTGGTGTCACTGCTGGAGTACCCTGCGGCAGCGAGCTCTGGAACCTGGGCTTGTAGGAGCGCCTCAAAACGTTGCTCTTGTTCCGCTCGAAGCTCCAGAAGGGCTTGGTGTTGTGTCTGGTGGATGCCAGCAAGGGTCTTGATGACTTCCGCCAATGGTGAGGACTCCATGATAACATATCTTCCTCAATCCCGGGTTTCGGCACCAGTGTAATAGGTTCAAAGGAATGAGGAATCGGGAGACGGTGATTCCACTCAGGAATGTCACTTTTTATTAAACAAAACAAAAACTTGTTCGCTTAACAGTGCAATGGTGCTGCTTCAGTTCAAACTCAAATAACTTAGGTAAGCACAAGGCATCGGCCAACACACACAAACAGCTTCTCAGCTGGGCTCTCTCTCCCGACTGCCACTGTCTCCTCTCCTTAAAAGCCCCTATCACTCCTCATTGAAATACAAGACAGGTGTTAAGCACAGGTGGCAATCATTTTCCACTCATCTCCCCTGCTTCACTCTCCACAGCATGGTGCTTGGCCACGCCCTCACCTCCACAGTCATGTAAAAAGAATCAATATGGCAGCGGCCTCAACAGTAAAAAGAAGTGAACACATATTTCTGTTTGATATTAAATTTTATTATGCCATTGATGCCTGGAGCATTTTTTTTATTTTATTATAATTTTTTTTTAACCATTTTGCAAGAACATATAGAGATGAATTAATGTAGTGCTAAACAGTTTGCTGTTATAAACAACAAAGCTGTTTTGACGTAATAAGTGTTGCCATAGAAACAAATAACTTGCGAGGTCTGAGGACATGAATAGCTCTGAGTAGAATCTTCAAGTTGCCATCTCGTAATTACAGTAATTCCAACATGACGTGAATGCACCAACAGTACCAAAATTGTTCAGCATTCAAAAGTAAACAAAAATTTGAGGACAGACAGTAGGCTATGCACAGTGATAAAATCGGAGCCAAAAAAGATGTTCAAAGCAAACCCGATGTGGTAATAAGGTTAACTGGATATAGGAGGTTTTTTCTCAGTGTATAAAATCTTAATAAGGTAATTCAGAAAGGTTGTTATTAGATTATGGGAGTGAGAGAAAACAACTGTTCTTTCTGTAGATTTGATGTGTTATGGCCCTGAGTGTTACATTTACTTGTTAATAGTGAAAACAGCATGCAACCAGACATCCTCCTTGTTAGGATGGCATTATTCTTTGTGTACAAATGAGCCAATTTTATGTTTTCTCCTGAGATATTGAGCCCCAGTTTTAAGGGACGTGCTCTTTCTGACGTCTTACTATTATTGTGAGCTGAATATCATCAAAGTCATTTTCTAAAAGGATCCTCGAGGAGTGGAAGGGAGTGATTATCCACTGCGATGAATATTGTGCATTTGTCAGTACCACTTTGTTGCAAATTGCACCTCTTATCTTCGAGACAATATGCAATGTCAGCTACAGAATGTTTGCTACAGAATTTATCAATTTTCAATAATTTGGCAGAGAAAGTGCAAGTAAGATTCATAGTCACATAAATTGCATACATATATATACTGTACATAAAGCCAACTTTAAAGAGATGTTTCATGTTGTCTGCATCCAGAAAATCGCAAACACACAAAAAACCTTCAGCTTTTACAGTAGCTTTGTTTTAGCCTTGTTTTTGACATCTTGTAAGACTTTCTTGTGAAAGATGAGCTCTGACATCCATTGCTCAATACATTAACTGATCAATGCCACTGTTCACAGCTGATTGCCCTTTCAGAACATAATGGCTGTTTATAGCAGACAGTTGCAGACAGTGATGCACTTTCATTTAGATAAGTGTCTTTTCCTATAAAAAAAAAAATTCCCAGTTTCACTGTGAGGTATTCTTTTACCTATCAATATAATCCATTTGCCTTCATTGTATACTGTGATGTCACTTTGTTCTTAAAATGAAACATTCATTTATTTACTGTACTAAAGTATTTCACCCAAAAATGAAAATTCTGTCCTTATTTATATGATTCATAATGTGATTCTGTTATTTTTTTCCATGGAAAAAAAGGAGAAAATTTGAAGAACCTACTTTGTTCTTTTCCATACAATAGTAGTTCATAGTGACCAAGACTAAACATCATAAATGCACAGTCGAAGAAGTCCATGGATTATATGCTATATTCCAAGTCTTCTGAAGACATACAATATCTATGTGTGAGAAACAGACTGAAATTTAAGTTGTTGTTCACTTAAAATCTTCCACCAAAGCTCTAAAATCTTTTTTGCATTCATCTTCAAAAAATGGTGCGTTGATGCATCATGCCAGGTTTAATGTCATTAGCTATGTTTCCATCGAAGTTGTGAATTACATTTTTGCGAAAAAATGCAATATAGCAAAAACAGTTTGTGTTTAAAGTGGCTTTTCCATCCCATATGTTTAAGAGAACAATGTCATCACTTCTGGGAAAAGTGGTGGAAAATAGAAATGAAAATGGAAGTTAAAGCCACTGTAGCTCTTAAAGGGTTAGTTCACCCAAAAATGGAAATCCTCTCTTGATTTACTTACCTTTAAGCCATCCCAGATGTTATGACTTTCCTTCTTCAGCAGAATCGAAGTGAAGATTTTTATAATCACATTTCAGCTCTTTTTGTCCATTTAATTCAAGTAAACATGTACCATTAGACTGTTGGCTATTTGACAGTTCAAAAGGCATATTTAGGCAGCATAAAAGTAATCCGCATGACTCCAGTCAATCGATTAATGTCTTCTGAAGCAAATCGATAGGTCTGTGTAAAAAAGAAATCCAGAATTAAAACTTTATTAACTTTTAAAACATCGCTTCCTGCCAGCAGTCAACGCATCAGTGACGTACTGTTCTGGGAGGTAATAGTAGCCAATAATTTTAATGACAGGCTTTGTGTCTGGCATTTCACAATAACCAGAGCAACATATCAGATGCTACATGTACTGTAAGTAATGGTTTTGATGATATTCTCAGAGCAAATTATGTATTCACATGGTTTGTTGAGGCAAAATCTACACTCACTGAGCACTTTATTAGTAACGCTATGGTCCTAATAAAGTGCCCGACATGGTCGTCTGCTGTTGTAGCCCATCCGCCTCAAGGTTTGATGTGTTGTGCATTCTGAGATGCTATTCTGCTCACAACAATTGTACAGAGTGGTTATCTGAGTTACCGTAGCCTTTCTGTCAACTCGAACCTGTCTGGCCATTTTCCGTTGACCTCTCTCATCAACAAGGCATTTCCGTCTGCAGAACTGCTGCCCACTGGATGATTTTTTTTTTTTTTTTTTTTTTGGCACTATTCTGAATAATTTCTAGAGACTGTTGTGTGTAAAAATCCCAGGAATCAGTAGTTAAAGAAATACTCAAACCAGCCCAACAAACTGGCACCAACACTCATGCCATGGTCGAAATCATAGAGATCACATTTTTTCCCCCATTCTGATGGTTGATGTGAAGATTAACAGAAGCTCCTGATCTGTATCTGCATGATTTTATGCATTACACTGGTGCCACACGATTGGCTGATTAGATAATCGCATGAATAAGCAGGTGTACAGGTGTTCCAAATAAAGTGCTCAGTGAGTGTATATTCCTACATAAATTCTATAGAAATATATTCAGTAAATGAGAATTGAGAGCTGCGGATGATAAATATCTAAATCTCAGTTCCAGTTTGCTCATCACTCAACACTATTGTATGGTTTCAGAATACTTTGCATATAGCACACAAATCATAGACTACTTTAATAGTTTGTAGATTGTGTTTTTGGATCTTTTTGTAGCTTGACAAAGTGTGTAGACTCTTCAAAAAACAGCAGAATACTGATTTGGTATTACATGGGGTGAGTAAATAATGATTTTCATTTTGGGGTGAACTATCCCTTTAAATCAAACCAATACTTGGAAAACATATTTGGGTGTCAATTGTTGTTTTTCATCCTGTTTTTATTGCTGTTATACTATTTATTGTTGAGATGTATCAACAGCATCTTCATAAACTGTTAATGTTTGGAACACCCTTAGGCGATACCCAATAATAAGCCTAGATATTAAAGACAAAATTATGTAATCTAATTGTGTAAATATGTTAATACACTTTTAATGAGCGCAGTATTAGTCTGTATCCTTTTTCAGATGCCTAGCCTACAGCCTAATGTTGGGACAGTCCTGTTCGCATCCTGTTAGGAGTGTCTCCTCTAATTGGCTCCGTTACATAAATGAAACCTGTGGGAGATGGGATTCATATTGTCGGATGAGTAGAACAAACAAACATCAGAGCTGGGCACAGCACAGAAATAGCTGGCAGCAAGAACATTTCCCAAAGGGTTTACAGCACAGCCACCAGGAACAGCCGCGAGATAGCAGAGACAAGATGAAAGCTTGTAGAGTTCCCTCGCCGAACATCAAACAGAGAGAGTGGAGGGGAACAACATGCTGATGGACTGAAGTGGTTTGGGATTCAGCCACTTGTGTATCCCACACTGTGAAGGGTTAATAGATGTCCACTTCCAAAAACTGGCATCCCTCCTTTTGAATGGCTTGGAAGAGTTGTTGAGACAAAACAATTGCCCTACTGGGCTTCTGGCAAAGAATGTGAATAAAAGAAAATGGAAAAATTGGCTTTATTTTTGCCTCTCTTTAAAGGTGAGAAATATCCAGAGAAAACATAGACATCTTGTCATACTAGAATAGTCCTTAAAAGTCTCTTAATATGTTGGCTTGGCAAATCAGTCAATCAATCTATCTATCTATCTATCTATCTATCTATCTATCTATCTATCCATCCATCCATCCATCCATCCATCCATCCATTATTGTCTGTCTGTCTGTCTGTCTGTCTGTCTGTCCGCTTAGCAATGCCCTAGCAACCACTTAGAACACCCCTGCAATGCCTTAGCAACCATCTTAGCAATTGCCTAGCAACTTCATAGCAACTATGCAGAACATATTAAAAACTGTTTAACAGCACCCTAGTAACTACTTAAAACACAACAGCAACTGCCTAGCAACTACTCACAACATCTTAGCAGCCACACAGAAAGGCATGTATTACTATTTTCATTTACACAAAGCTTAAATAATCCTTAAACTTTAAAGGTGCTGTAAAAGTTTTTCATGGAAATGTACGCAGGTCTCTGTGACAGCTCTAGACTCTATAAACAGAAAAAAAAAATGTGTCTGCAGACAATGATGCTTTCTGTCTGTCAATCATTTTGCACGCTGTAGAGCCGAGGAGGGCGGGGCCGGGCTGGAATGAGACACACCCGGTCCCCAATCAGCCTGATGGGGCGCGCAAGGGATAAAGGCGGCCGGGGACGACAGTTCGAGAGAGAGAGAATTGCAGGCAGCTGTACTGTGTGTTTTTAGTTGTGTGTTTTGGTTGTGTTTTTTGGTTAATAAATTGTTATTTAAGTTGTCAAGCCGGTTCTCGCCTCCTCCTTTCCACTGAACCCCCTTACACACGTTTTCATAGTATTGTAGTCGCAGCGAATTACTGAGGCATGATGCCATTTTTATGCCATGTTGCTCATAACAGTTGCCAGTTGAGGGCGCTATTTTTGCTGTTGTTTTTGACAACCGTTTCTGGTTGTGTTGGCCTCAACAAAGCTTATTTGGTATCTTTGGAGTGCACAGTTTTGGGAAAAAGCAGGCATGGCTAATCCAACGTCTAAACTTGACAGCTTTCGGAAATTTTAGAACTGCTAAAATCGCTTACATCACCTTTAAATCTCTCTTTAAACTGCTCAAGTTTTCAAACTAAACAAGGCAAAAAAGAAAAGAAAGAAAAAACTTCCAAACTGTTTCAAAACATTCAGATTAGTCTTTGACAAGCCAACATCAAAGTTAGTCTGGATGAACTATGCTCTTCTAGTTACTGTTTACCATTTAGATAGGACTTTTCAACTGTGTTTTTTTTAACCAACTGATCTCTAGAACTCCAAATAGGCTGATCAATTCACAAACAAAACCTTACAATCTGTCAGCTGAAACTACATCAGTTTTCCACTATAACCACATCATAATGGGGCTTATTTACGGTCCCTGCAAAGCAGAAATAAACAGAGTGTTAGAGTGGTTTATCAGGTTATTGCCCCCACCCTTCCATCTCCGGGGACCTATGTGGTGAAAAGCTGAAAGCCATTGTCGTCTGTGATGTGGCTTTTCTGCATAACAATGACATTTACTGGATCAGAGATTCATCGGTCTGGACCGTCCACATCCGGTGTCATTAATCGAGAGGACATCTAAGCTCGGCAGTGCTCAAGCGCAAAGTACAGAGTGTGCTCTATATGCACAGGACTGGCTCTCTCTGGTCAATTACAGTGACAAATGGCAGACAGGCCCCAAAGGTGCACTGCACAGTTACAAAAGTGACAGGCTCATTTTTGGAATGTAAACAAATTCCTACACTCATTATAATCTAATTACTACATGGAGCACTCATGCACAACAGAAAGACTCTCTCCTGCATTCTGTTCTGTAAGATCGTTTAACTTGGTGAATGCACTGACATCATCAACCTAACTTAGGGCAAAACTATAGAAATGACCAAGAATAAAGACATGGGCTGAACCAGAAGATGGTGATTATTCTAAAACAAACATTATCAAAAATGAAAATGAAAAATGTGTCATCATTACGTAATAACCTCCCTGATATTCTAGCCCTTTATTCATTTTTTCCTCTGTGAAACACAAGATGAAACATAGGCGGAATTTTGGAGCTGATTTTTTTTCTCAAGCAACAGAAAGGACTATCATTAATGGACAGTCTACACTCACTGAGCACTTTATTAGGAACACCTGTACACCTACTTATTAATGCGATTATCTAATCAGCCAATCAAGTGGCAGCAGTGCAATGCATAAAATCATGCAAATACGGGTCAGGAGCTTCAGTTAATGTGAATGTAAAAAATCAACCATCAAAATGGGGAATAAATGTGATCTCAGTGATTTCGACCATGGCATGATTGTTGGTGCCAGATGGGCTGGTTTGAGTATTTCTGTAACTGCTGATCTTCTGGTATTTTCTCACACAACAGTGAGATTACTCAGAATGATGGCAAAAAACTAAAAACATCCAGTGTGAGGCAGTTCTGCAGACGAAAACACCTTTTTGATGAGAGATGTCAACGGACAATGGCCAGACGGTTTCGAGCCAACAGAAAAGCTACAGTAACTCAGAAAACCACTCTGTACTATTGTAGTGAGCAGATCACGTTGGGCACTTTATTAGGACCATAGTATTCCTAATAAAAGTGCTCAGTTAGTGTATAATACTTGTGCGCTCTATTCCAAGTCTTCTGAAGTCATACTACAGCTTTGTGTGAGGAACAGACTGAAATTTAAGTCGTTGTTCACTAATAATCTTTCCCTCAGCAGGAGCTTGCAAATCTCATTCGCAGTTGTGTTTAATTAAAAAATTGTGCATTTAGATGTAGTGTCACGCCAAGTTTGAAGTAACTGACACCAATTGCATTTTTATTCATTTTAATATTTTAAAGTTTAGTCTTGCCTAAAGTGATATAATCCTTGTTGAATATGGCACCAGATATCACACAGAAAATGATAAATTTGGTAACTGCATCAACTGCATTAAATAAATGTAATGGCATTGAACATTTCATTAATTTCAATTATTATAAATGCAATGAAATCAACCGAATAATTCCAAGAATTCAATACTGGTTCAATCAGTAAGGCTTTGTAAACATTTGTAAGTCTCTAAATTCGTTTATACACAAAATTATTACGTTTTAGAAGCTGTCAATATGTCAATGCGTTTTGGTGTCTATGCAAACACAAGCAAATGTATGTTTGCTAGAACCACACTTTATGTAAGAATATGTATGAATACTCATGAGATCCCATTGGAATATACATGAGTACAATTGATATTTGAAAGCTATGCTAGAGAGGAAGAAAATACATGAAAAGAAGTCAATAACGAAGAAGCAAAACGGAACTAGTATCTTAACAACAATGCATTGCTTTTTCCTCTCGCATCTAATTGAGCTAATTCGCCTCTTGCTTTTGTTTTCATGTTCTGCTTTTGAAGCTTGACAACTTTTTTTAGACAGTAATTAGGTGTGTTTAATTTGCTTTGGAAGTGGTAATTATTGTCTCCAAGCCAGGTGTAATGGCTTGAAAATTGTGTTGCTAAACACAGGACACTCGCACATAAACTGCCACTTATTCTGCCAAACAGATTCTGAACACAAGCACTAAAGCCACATGAATTTTACAAATTACATAAATAAATATTTGATTAACACTCATCTCAAGAAATATCTCTTGCTGTTTATTTGATTATTGATTAGATATTTGAACACAAATGAGAAATCAGAGTTTTGCTGAAGGATAAGTTTTTCAGTGAATAACGACTTCAATTTTTGACTGTTTTTCACACAAAGCCATTATATGGCTAACAGAATTCATATAGACCATTTTTATGCCGCTTGTATTAGTTTTTTGTCTTTTTTTTAAGCTTGACATAAACTTTCTTGAATATGTATAGAAAAGAGACATACATATTATTCAAACTTATGACAGAATTTTCATTTTTGAGTTAAACTATTCCTTTAAATAGTGAACATTAATATTCAATGAGGAAATACATGGGGGTAAAACAAGAAAATACTCCCTTAGAAGAAAAGGTTCCATATAGAACCCTAAAGGGTGCTATCGCTCGCTTCATATTTGGAACCCTAAAAGGTTCTGTATAGAACCCTTTCAAAAGTTCTTTCAAAAGTACCCTAAAAGGTTCTGTGCCAGATGGAAAGGTTCTATATAGAACCATTTAGGGGTTCCCAAAATGTTTAGTTTTTAAATTATTTTTTTGTTTTATTACCAGAAGAACGTTTAATAGATATGCAAATTAAATAATACACTATATAATACACTATATCGCTATATAAAAATGGTAATACACTATACCACTAAGAAAGTGAAATAACCATACAAAAGACATTTAAATATGATTAAATAAAGCATTGTTTTTTTCAATTAAATTTTTTTATTGATTTCAAAATACACAACAGAGTAAAACACAACACATACACATCAAATAAACATTTAATATTTAACCCCCACTAATATCCCTCCCCAATCACCAACCCCACTCTGACCCCCAATGAACACCCCTGTGGTCACATATAATAATACACACACACACACACACACACACAAAAAAAAAAAAAAAAAAAATATATATATATATATATATATATATATATATATATATATATATATATATATATATATATATATATATATATATATATATGTATATATAATATATAATAATTCTCTCTCCCCATCACCTCCCCGAGAGTCCCCCAAAAACGCTAAATAATTACCCCATTTCCTAACAAACAAGTCCCTAAACCCCAGTCTTCTACTTGCCACCTCCTCGAAAGCTGCCACCCTCCCCATCTCCTCACACCACTCCGGAAATGATGGCGCTCTGTCCAACTTCCAACCCCTTAAAATAATTTGTCTGCCAATCATGATACTGGTCAGAACCCAATTATTTATATGTTTATCCCTCAAATTTATGACCGCCCCATCGCCCAAAATGCAGAGTCTGGGGCAAAGTAAGATTTGAGTGCCCAAAACGTCACACAAACAACTCTGAACCTTCAACCAAAATTCTTGGATCTTAACACACCCCCAAAAGACATGGGTTGTGTCTCCATCTTCTGACTGGCATCACCAGCAGGTGGGTGTGACTTTAAGACCAAGCCTAAACAATCTAGAGGGTGTCCAATAGAATCTATGCAAAATCTTGACTTGCATAAGGTGAACCCTTGCATCTCTAGATGCAGACTTGACATTCTTTAGAATGCTAGCCACACTGCCTCCTCCAATACCAAATTTAAATCTTTCTCCCATAATCTATTGAGAGAACTTGAAGCTCCATCTCCCAGACTCTGAATTTGCAGGGAGAAATACACTGATGCCTCATGACTTTTCCAAAAGCAGTAATCACCTCTCCCAGAGTATCTGCTGCTTTAGGTAGGTGTATGCTACTCCCAAAAACAGTACAGAGCAGGTGGCACAACTGTAAATACCTATCGAACTGAAATCTGGGAATCCCAAAATGTTGAACCAAATTTTCAAAAGATCTCAACACTCCACTCTCATATAGGTCACCGAGTGTAGTATCCCCCCTCACAATCCACTCTGACCAGCAGAAAGGGGACTTATTAATAGATAATTTAGGGTTCAGCCATATGCTTGAGGCAACATTTAAATAAACATTGGAATTAAACACTCTGGACACTTTTGTCCATACCGACATCTACAGGGAGAGATTGTAGCATGTAGTTAAATTTTGGAATGCAATTCATTTTAATAACATTAATCTTCATAATCATAGATAAATGTAATGAAGCCCACCTCTCGAAAACGTTTTTATTAAGGGGTCAAAATTAACTCATTCAGACAAATTTGCTGGGAATAAAATGCCCAAATACTTAATGCCATGTTTGGGCCACTGGAAGGCACCCGGCTGGAAAGCCATTACTGGACAGTACACTGTCAGAGCCAAAGCTTTGGATTTAGACCAGTTGACTCTGTATACCGAAAACTTAGAAAATAAATTAATAATTCATGGAGGCACGGCATAGGTCTAATGGGGTCAGAGACGAATAATAAAATATCATCTGCGTAAAGCAAAAGCTTATGCACCACAACTCCCACCACCACCCCTGGAAAATCATCTTCCCTACTTATCACGGCTGCTAATGGTTCCAGGGCAAGACAGAACAATAATGGGGCAAGAGGGCAACCCTGCCGGGTGCCCCTATCCAGAGTAAAATAATCTGAAATTAATCCATTTGTTTGTACCGCCGCTACCTGGTGTCTATAAAGTAACTTAATCCATCCAATAAAAGTATTCCTGAACCCGTATATTTCCAAAATTTTAAAAAGATAATCCCATTCTACCATATCAAACGCCTTTTCGGCGTCAAGTGAGATGGCAGTGACCGGAGACTGATCATTCGCCACTGACCACATAATATTGATGAAATGCCTGATGTTATCAGAAGAGCTATGGCCCCGAATAAACCCCACCTGATCTATATGTATAAGAGATGTCATAACTTTACTTAATCGGTTAGCCAGATTTCTGACAATATTTTAGTCTAGCTGGATCAGAGAAATTGGACAGTAACTCTTACACTCACTTGGATCTTTGTCCTTTTTAAGAATCAGACTGATCCAGGCTTGTGTCATGGTTGGCGGAAGGTTTCCATTCTTTAATGATTCCATATAAACTTCTAACAAAAGTGGAGCCAGTTCTGTAGCATAAGATCTAAAAAATTCAGCGGCAAAACCATCTGGCCCCGGAGCCTTGCCTGTAGGCAAGGCCTTAATTACCTTGCCAAACTCTTCCAAGGTTATCTCAGAATCAAGATCATTTTTTTTCTCATTCATCAATTTAGGGAGTTCTAATGGTTCCACAAAGTTTCTAATGTCTTCATCAGTATATCAATATAGATCTCCATATAGATATTGATTTCAGCCTTTAGCATTTGTTGGAATTCAGTATTTTGCAAAAGGGATACATTAAAGCACCAACTATATGATTTCTTTTTCTCCATATGTGGCAACACCTCTAAACGCACCAGGGAGTGATCTGAGACTAAAATGTTTCCAATTGAGCAATCAGCAACAGATGAAATGAGGGACTTATATATATCTGTTTGAGACATTTGAATTGTAGATGTTTACTTATCACTGTAATGACTCCCCTGCTCTTACTTGAGCCAGCACTAAAGAAAACATGTCCACCCCATATCTTCCCAAACTTTTCAGCTTCCTGCGGGGAAAGATGTGTTTCTTGAAGAAACACTATATCATATTTCTTACGTTTAAGAAAAAAAATAACCTTCCTTCTTTTTATGGGGTGGCCCAACCCATTCACATTCCACGTGGAGAGAGACAATCCACTCATATTAACATATGACATTTTGACATATTAGAAAAAATAGATTGTGTGTCAAAAATAAAATGATAAAGACCACATTCCAACATTGGTGCAACCATCAACCCCCGAAATTTCCCCAGAAAAAAAAAAGAAAAAAAAAGAAGAAAAATGTGCACATTAACCCCACGCACGACAGCGCCAACTGGCATCCATCCCTCTAAACTCAAACAGTCCATGTACACCTACGAGAGCCCCCGTGACAACTTTGCCGTCGGATTGCTCAAGTTTCTATACAAAATTTGTAAGAAAGAATTACAGAACAGAAGATAATCTATAAAACAAACTCCAGCTATTAGGCGGGATAAACACAAAGAACGTGTAGATTCATCCACATAACCGAAGGTGTGTTCCTCCACAAAACAAACTCCAGCCTCTAGCGGAACCAGCACATGAAAAAAAAGGGCCATTCAGTTTCCACGGACAGTCAAAGGAATGTTCAGTGAGCCAGCCCATTCGGCCGTTACATGAGTGGAACAGATGCCCTAATCACTCTAATGATTTGCAAGAAATATTCCACAAAACAAGCTCCATCCAATAGCAGCCATAAGTACAAAGAATGTGTAGATACATCCACAAACTGTCCCGAAGGAGTGTTATTCCACAAAACAAACTCCAGCCGCTAGGCGGAACCAACACAAAAAGAAACAAAGGTGCCCAGTTTCCTCGGATGGTCAAGTGAATGTTTAGTGAGTCAGGCCCACACGGTTTTATCAAGAGCATCACACAATAACTTACTCAGTCATTGACTTTACGAAGGACAATGCTTGCTGTGGGCATGTAATTATTTTGCGGCCATCGATTCAAGGAATGCAAGAAACTCTTACTGATGTTCTCGGCCAAATTGAGAATAAATACTGAATTCCAACAAATGCTAAAGGCTGAAATCAATATCTATTTGGAGATCTATTATCAATTTGGCCAAGAACATCAGTAAGAGTTTCTTGCATTCCTTGAATCAATCACTTTTCTCTCTTGTCGAATTCGCAAAGTCTGGGAACAAGAAAATGTTATGGTTCTTCCAAGAAAGCCTTTCTTTACTCCTCGCCTCACGTAACATGAGATCTTATCGGATGATCTCAGAAATTTGGCTAGAATTGATCGGGGCCTGTCTCCTTCCGCAGATCTCCGAGCCGGAACCCTGTGAGCTCGCTCGATTTCCAGCTCATGACCTGTTATGTCGAGCAGACTTGGAAAGACCTCGTCTAGGAATTTCACCATATCTCGGCCTTCTTCGTTCTCAGGAATTCCAACAATTCGGACGTTGTTTCACCGATTACGATTCTCAAGGTCTTCCAACTTTGCCCAAACGTGTTCCATGTCTATCTTGGTCGCTAGCGGATTAGCAGCTAATTCACTCTTCGATGACTCCAGATAATCTAATAATTTTCTCGACATCCCCCATTCTTGTAACCAATTCAGAAAATGTTTATCTCCATGACAGCGATCGATCAATGTATTACAGCAAGATCTTCCAAGTCCGCAACAACCTTCGCCAGCATTGCCGACATGCTCGAAAGTTGACGTTGAATCTCTCCTACCGCACTGTCCAAACTGAGTGCCCGGTCTGCGGCCCTGTCAGGGGTGTCAGCTTGAGCACGTAAGTGTCTTTTAATGTCTCCAGAGCCCGAGGAGTTTGAATTCTTTGACATATTGTCTTCATAGAACAGTTATGGATCAAGGTGTATCGAATCACACCGGTTTATGACACAAAAAGTATTTAAAACTAGCAAAGTGCGCAGAGCTCGCCAATCACACGTCCAACCCTTGCATGGTGCCACGTAACTCAAGTAAAGCATTTTTAATAGTTTGTATTTACAACATCACATGCAATAATTAACACAATTCATTATGCAATAGTCATAACAATTGACTTAATAAATCACTTCACTTCAGCCATCTCTATGTCATCAGATTGATGCCAACACTCTGCACTCTCTGTGGTCTTGAAATCATATGAAAGATTAGTTTGAGGTTGGATATGCTGCTCCCTGTAAGTATGTGAAACATTTAATAGACCTGCTGTCAGTATGCAGAATAATTAAAAACAAATAAATTGGTATCTCTCTAAATTACATCTTAAAACTTACATGAATAGGAGTGTTGTGTTTTATCTGCATGAAGATGGTCAAACTAGTAATTCTGCACTCCAGAGCCACAGCAAAGAGAAATTAACCATTATTTAGTATCATAAAAACCTTGATGCAATACAACATTGTAACGGGGTAAAGGATGGGCAAGGAGGAGACGGGAATGGCAGAACTGTCAACGTAAACTTTAATGACATAAAGTCAATTTAAAACAACATAACACACACACACAGCAGCTGCATGTGGCTGTCTCTTTCTCAAATTGGCACCTCCGGCTCATCTTTATCCCCCTCCCGGCTGATTAGCCCAATTCCTCCTCGTCACACTCCTCCATCGCCCAACTCAGGCTGGGAAAACCCCTGGCATGACGTACTCCCCTTTTCCTTTTTTCTGGCCGTGCCTGCCGGCAGGTCTTCCCCGCCTTTCTGGAGCCCTGGGAGAGACGAGGGGAGGGAAAGGGTGAGGCGGAGCGACAGAGAGAGTGGAGAAAGAGAGAAAATTGGCTTGCTGGTCCCCGGACACACCGTCACCTGGTCCTCAGCCACTCCTCCGACCTTTGGCAGACAATAGCTCACTCCTCCCCTGGCGGACGGCAGCGAGTCCTCCGTCCCCTGGCAGCGGCGAGGACTCCGCGACAGCACATCCCTCCTCCTTCCCGGGTTTTGGCACCAATGTAATGGGGTAAAGGATGGGCAAGGAGGAGGCGGGAACAGGCAGAACAGTCAACATAAACTTTAATGACAAATTTATTTTTAAAACAAAAGACATAGACGCACACACACAGCGGCCGCATGTGGCTCTCTCTCTCTCGAACTGGCGCCTCCAGCTCGTCTTTATCCCCCTCCCGGCTGATTAGCCCGATTCAGGGCCGGGCGTGTGACCTCCTCATCACAAAGGTAATGAGAAATCATATAAAGATATGTACCTTTTATGACATTGTTTATGTCATGGATTTGTAGTCAAATGTCCCCTTTTGACTTCCACTTGATATGGATCTGATGATGCTGATGGCCAGAACTTCAGAAGTGCTCTGAGTTAGGTGAAGGTTTTTGCTAAAACCCATGTTAAATTATTATGGCATCTTCAATAATAAAATACATAATAATCAAATTTCCATGACTTCCTATCTTTGACAACATATTCACACTCTTGAATAGAGCTTGTGGCCTTAATCTCTTCCTTTGCGCTATGTTGATAGGAGGGGAAAAACAGCACTACTACACGCTCAAGATATTTGCTGTTTAAGATAAACACAATTTTTGCATCTTTTGTTGAATTATGAGTCAAGAATAGAATATACCATAAACTGTATATTAATACTAAGATAAGCATGTCATCTAAAAGAGAAAGGACATTAGATCTGACCATCTGTCATTTATCCTTTTTTAATCAAACTCAAAGCTGTAGAAGTACATTGTGAAAGTTTTATTTTTCTGCAGTATGATTTGCAAATGTAAACAGAATGCAGTGTTCAAAACTATTTATAAACAAAATGTTCAACCGTGTAATTTATGTATACACATACATTCATACTCACATTAAGCAATCGTCCACCCAAAGAACCCTTGTGTGCAAAAAGGGTTCTTTATTTCTGTAAATCTTTGTAAATAGAACCTTTTTTGGCATAACGGGTTTTTTAAGCTGAGTAAAGAACCCTAGGGTTCTATATAGAACCCCAAAACCTTTTTTCTAAGAGTGTAAAATGTTTGTACACCACAAAGATCTAACCACATACTGTACCTACATGTATGGCTGGAATATTTCTTGTATATTACTTTGATCACGACACAAAAAAGGCCCACTCGCTTGGCATTGTGTAAATATAAGACAATCTGAATGATCTGTGGATTTCTGTACTAGATAAAACTCTATAGTCCTTTGAGTATTAGACAGGGCAACCTGAGAAACAGCAGTCACCACAACAACGCTTTACATTCATTTGAGGGTCAAAAGCACGATCAGGCACATTCATCTAAGAATAGGTGTGTGTGTGTGTGTGTGTTTGAGAGAGAGAGAGAGAGAGAGAGAGAGAGAGAGAGAGATTACTCATTTCTGATTGGTCAATCGTGGAATTCTGTGCTCAGATATTTTTGTATAATGACAGCTAAATTGTATAACTGACCGTTGTCACAGGCAACTGATTTCCTACGTACATGGCTGTGATAGTTCATGTTTCACACATGGTCTTACCTAAAATAATTTCAACTCAAATTATTATTAAATGTCCATTTGTTTATGTATTTGGGGTGGGACTATCTGTTTGAAGTTATTATTTTTTAGAGTAGAGCTGAGCATAACTAGAATTTTTATTTTATTTTATTTTTTTATTATTAGTAGGATAGGATAGTACTTTATTTATCATGCACTTCTTATCGTGGAGTTAATGTTGACTCGATACTAACCCCAGTCAGACTTTAATCAGTCAGTTGGTCTGCTATGGACTATGTGTCCCCATGTAATACTGGTGATCTTTTAAATGTTCGCTCGTTGACTGGTAAAGGCAATATGCTCAGAGATGTTATTATTGACAATAACTTGGACATACTCTTCTTAACTGAAACTTGGCAAACAGCAAATTATTACATAGAACTCAACCTGATGACACTGAAGGGCTACACCTTCCTTGCTGAGCCCGACTCCAAGGCAGGGATGGTGGCTTAGTGGTCGTCCACCGACATAGTATTAAATTGACTTTTGTAAATTTTTTATGAAACCTTATCATTTAAATATCTCTGTATTAAACTGTTAGGACATACCCTGTTGCTTGTAATTCTAATCTATAGACCACCTAATAGACACCCAAACTTTCTTTCTGACCTCAGAGAATTGCTTACTCTAGCCTGTGCATCACATAAAACAGTGATTATGTTGGGAGATTTCAATATCCATGCTGACTACCTCAGCTGCTTCTAATGAGTTTATGTCTATACTTAATTTTTTCAATTTCAATCAGCATGTAAATTTCCCTACTCATTGTCTTGGCCACACTTTGGATTTGTTATGTTCCTCTGGGCTTAACAATCTTTCTGTGTTGGGAACATTAGATGGTTTTTCTGATCATAAGCCCATTAAGTTTAGTTTCAGCTGTTATCTTTTTAAGTCTTGTAGCAAAAAAACAGATATTGTATCATAATATAAAATCTATCAATCTGTCATCTTTCACTGATTCTATCTGCAATTCTGTACTCTCTTCTTCTTTAAATCTTTTTCCATTATCAGTAACTCAAACTGTAAACCTAAAACTCTTTTTTCTACTGTTAAGAAACTTACACAGTCTCCATCACTGTCTCCACCTGCATCTGTTGAGCTATGTGAATCATTTCTCCAGTTTTTCAAAAACAAAACTGACTTAATCTGTGGCCACTTTAACCCTTCTGAGGCTACTGAGTATTCTGAATTTGTTCATATCCACCCGGTCACCAAACTTACTACTTTTTCCCATACCACCCCATCTTATGTTGCTGAGTTGATTAATAAATCACACTCTTCGGGGCCTGGGTAGCTCAGCGAGTATTGATGCTGACTACCACACCTGGAGTCACGAGTTCGAATCCAGGGCATGCTGAGTGACTCCAGCCAGGTCTCCTAAGCAACCAAACTGGCCCGGTTGCTAGGGAGGGTAGAGTCACTTGGGGTAACCTCCTTGTGGTCGGCATAATGTGGTTCTTGCTCTCGGTGGGGTGCGTGGTGAGTTGTGCATGGATGCCGCGGAGAATAGCGTGAAGCCTCCACACGTGCTACGTTTCCGCGGTAACGCGCTCAACAAGCCACGTAATAAAATGCATGGACTGATGGTCTCAGATGCGGAGGCAACTGAGATTCATCCTCCGCCACCCGGATTGAGACGGGTCACTACGCCACCACTAGGACTTAGAGCGCATTGGGAATTCCAAATTGGGGAGAAAAAAAATTATTAATAATAAATAAATAAATAAATCACACTCTTCAATGTGCCATCTTGACCTTGCACCTACTTCTCTCCTTAAATGTTCTCTTTATGCTATCACTACTTCTATCTCTCACCTGATTAATACAACACTTGCTTCTGGCATTAGCTTTAAAAACATCCACTGTCTCCCCTATACTCAAGAAACCTGCTGCTGACCCATGTGTATTGGAGAATTATAGGCCTATTTCCAACCTTCCATTTGTGGCAAGATCCTTGAGAAAGTGGTTGCTTCCCAAATTCAGGAACACCTGAAGCCTAACAATCTCTTCGAGCCCTTTCAGTCAGGTTTTCGCCCACTACACAGCACAAAAACAGCTCTATTAATGGTAGTAAATGACCTTCTATTTCTGCAGACACAGGTTCACTCAACATTCTTCTACTCGATCTTAGCTCAGCTTTTGACACTGTCTCCCATAAAATCCTTCTTACTCATCTTTCAGCTATAGGCATCTCCGGCACTGCTTATCATTGGTTCGTATCCTATCTGCAAGATAGGCAGCAGTTTGTCTCAGTACAGAATTACAAATCATCAATTTCTTCTGTTTTAAGAGGAGCCCCTCATGGGTCAGTGCTGGGCCCCCTTCTTCCACTTGGCGAAATTATACGGAAACATGGCCTTAGTTTCCAATGTTATGCGGATGACACCCAGATTTATGTTAGTTATAGCTCCTCAACACCATTCCCACCACCATCATTATCTGTGTGCCTCCATGATTTAAGTCATTGGTTGGATGCTAAGTTCTTGAAGCTCAATGCAGAGAAGACTGAGATTTTGGTAATGGGCCCCAAAACATTGGTATCACGCTGTTCAGACCTTACTTTGGATGTTAATGGTACTGCCATTAAGCCCTCTCTCGCTGTTTGTAACTTTGGGTGATTTTTGATACATCACTCACCTTCGAGGCTCATGTTAATAACATTATGAGATGTCATTTTTTAATTTACTCAATATTGCCTGTCTCTGTCAGTACTCAATACGAACGATGCAGAAACACTAGTCCATGCGTTCATTTCCTCTAGATTGGATTATTGTTATTCACTCTTCTTTGGTTTACCCACTAAGACCCTAAATTGCCTACAATACATCCAAAATTCTGCAGCTAGAGTTCTTACTTCCAGTAAAAAGTCTGCACACATCACTCCCATTCTGCAACAGCTCCATTAGTTACCAATTACCTATCGCATTCAATACAAGATATTGTTGATAACTTTCAAGGCTCTTCACACTTGCTCCTCAGTACATCACTGAGTTGCTTCGCCCTTATATTCCAACTCGCACTCTACGGTCTGCTGGTGTAAATTTCCCATTTGTCCCGAAGTTCAGGTTGTCTTCAATGGGAGGCAGGTCATTTATGACTGTTGCTCCTCGACTTTGGAATGCTCTCCCGCAACCCCTTCGGGAACTCACCACTTTCTCCACCTTTAAATCACATCTAAAAACTCATCTCTTCACTCAGTTATCTCTCGGTTGCTTGTTAGGGAGATAATTTATTATTATATTGTTTAGTGTACGTGTTATCTGTCCATTTGCTGTATTCCATGTATTTGCTCTCATGTAAAGCGACCTTGGGGATAAGAAAGGTGCTATCTAAAAGAAGTGTATTATTATTAATATAATATTATTATTTACCCCAGGGGGAAACTGCAGCAATACAGCAGTAAACATACAGAATTGGAAATAACAATAAACAACACAATACATAAACAAATGCAAATATAATAAAATACAAAAATAAATTTGGAAAAACTAACATGTACAATGAGATGTGCAATATGGAAAGGTGCTTTGAAAAAAAAAACAAACAAACAAAAAAAAAACAACTCATATTTCCAGAGATATTTCAATGACCATGGCATCCCTGTAAAAATATTATACCTGTAATTTTCTGTAATTTATTTCTAATGGTGGTGGTGGCTCATACAAACTTGGGAAACCAATATACCACAATTTCACTGTATTAACAATAACGCTATATTACAGCAGTATATCAAAAACGGTTTTGTACATGTAGACGACAGGCTTCAGCGACTCAGTGCGCCGCCCGCCTCTGGAGGAAATGCGCCGGGGACTCGACACGTGATCTGCTCGCCACAATCCAGTATGGCGGAATCCGTTGGTGAGTGGAACTGTCGTTGGCGCGCTCTCCAACGGGAGTAAAGTCCGGTGCGGTGCGTCTGATCGCGGCGGAGCTGCGGAGAGGTGAGCGCTGATTCTCATGCGTCCTCCGATGTTTTTATCCATAGATGCACTGATCGCTTTAATACGGGAAAGAAACTTATGGACGTTTACGTCAGATGAAACAATCAAAACTGTGTGTGTGTGTGTGTGTGTGTGTGTGTGTGTGTGTGTGTGTGTGTGTGTGTGTGTGTGTGTGTGTCAGAGTCATAGTCATAGTCATAGTCAGAGGGTAGTTATGTTGAATCGTAGATCTCGGAGTAGTTGTATCACGTTTCGTTTTTGAAACGAATCCGTCAAACTTAAAGGAATGTTCCGGGTTCAAAACGATTTAAGCTCAATTAACAATATTTGTGGCATAATGTTTTTTTCCACAAAAAATAACTGTCCCTCATTTATTTAAAAAAAATAAAATAAAAATAATAATAATAATAATAAATAATAAAAATAAAATAAATAAATAAATTACATTAAGGCAATGGAAGTGAATAGGGCAAGTCCATAAATGTTAATATACACACTGTTTTAAATCTATAGCCTCAAGAGGCATTATACATTTATATACATGGGGGAGAAACATCTGACACCCCCTTTCCAGTCTGATGAAGAGACTACACACATGCCCACCCTAAAGATCAAAATTCCCCCCAAAGTGCCCTGCATGTTAACATGAAAATCAGGTATTTACCAGGGTTTATCAGCATTTCGTTGTCATGACAATGAACTTGTAATTGTACACAGTAAGCGATTTTATCACACTAAAAACATCACAGGTATAATGTGTACATCTTGTTGCCATACTTTTGAAACAGTATGTATTTTGATGTTTATCGACTGGCCCCATTCACTTCTATTGTATTGTACAATAGATTTGTATTGTCAAAAGTATTATTTATTGTTTTTCTTTATATATACTGTAAGTTTATGAAGAATAATAATGTATGGTTTTTAAGTAAATTTATAATTAATATGTACATTTTAGGAATAAATGATGGACTACATTTTAAGGCTGAGAGATATTTCTGTGCACCTTGCTTGTTGAATGATTATTGATGTAATGTTGCAGAAAGGTTCCAGGATTTAGGGAACGTTAGGTGAGCCATTTTTCACAACCCAAAACAAAAGTTCTATTGCTGAAACAATAATAATAATAATAATAATAATAATAATAAAAACTTGGTCACACTTTCTATGAAGCCCATATTTATAATGCATTGTAAAGGCATGTCTCATAATAAACACTTTAATATGTTAAAGCTTCTCATAAATAATTGTTACCACAATTATAATACTTACCTATTCATCGTTATACCTTAGAGTATAATGCATTATAACAAAAGCAACATCCAATTTTATCTGCAGAAGTTGTAATGTATTATATTTATTTGTAATGTATATAATAGGTATGCTTTAAGTGACTAAAGCAATGTCTTCTTATAAACATACATAAGATATTTTTAAGTGGTTATAAGACATTACAAGTCATGCTAGAAGTTTTAGCACATTACACATGCACAGAATATAAAATAACACATTCAATGTAAATTTTGAGACATTACGAAAAACACTTGTAAAGCTACAGCGTTAAAATATATCCGAAACTGTCTCTCGAGAAACAAATGTGTATGTTGATCACACATGTAGCCAATCTTAATAATTAATAAAATAAAAATCAAACTGATTCTATACTGGACTCTATTCAGTAAACTTGTGTTCAAAAATGTATTGTATATTACAAGTTTATGTTATGGCTGTTTATAAAAAGATATTGCTTTTGTAACTTAAAGCAGGCAAAGATCACTTATAATATGATCACATCATAAAACCTTTTGACTATTTGCACTATGCTGCTTTTGCATGAAAGCACTTATATGCAGTAGCGGATTTAGGCATGGGCGACATGTGCAGTCCCAGGGCGGCATCTTGCGGGGGGCGGCACGAGGCACCCGCACAGACCCCTCCCCCCCAGAACCGCCACTGCTTATATGATTAACTTTATTAGCTTCTGCTGCATTCAAATTGTATGTTGCTTGTGTTATAATGCATTATACTCTTAAGTATAATATAACTATGTATATGGGAATTCTTATAACAGGGCTCGACATTAAGCATTGTCATGTGCTTGTCCTTCAGACAAGTAAATTGGTCATTTACTTGTCCGAGTAAAAAAGTTACTTGTCTGGAGAGAAAAACAAAAGAAAGGTTGTAAGAAAGAAAAAAAAAAGAAAAACCTCCATCGTCATCATTTACACCTAATAGGGATTAAGAACAGTGCAGAAAGACGGTAAATCATTAGTCACCCTCAAGCATGAATGAATTTCTAAATTCTGAGGAACACAAAATTAGATTTTTGGCAGAATATTAGTCACAGTCACTGCATCTTTTTTTCTCCATTAAATAAAAGCGAATTGAGACTGAAACTAAAATTCTCCCTAACATCTTATGAGTTCCACGGAAGATAGAAAGTTAGGTTTGGGACAAAATAAAGGTGAGTAATGATGACAGAATTTTCCATTCGTTCACATTAGATAATGCATTAGCTATCATGGACTAACAATGAACAATATTTAACAGCATTTAGCATTTGTACAAAAAACAAAACAATTGTTCGTTATAAGTTCATAGTGCATGAACTAGTGTTAAAATATACAACTTTTTATTTTAATGTATTCAAATGTATTAATATACTGTATGTTGGAATTAACCTTAACCAAGGTTAATAAATTATGTAAAAGTGGTGTTTATTGTTAGTTCATGTTAACTGACGTAGTTAACTAACGTTAACAAATGGAAGCTTTATGCTTTGAAAATGTTAACCGATAAAATCCTGAGAGAACCTTGCTGCTAAATCAGTTATGTTGTATATTCAAAACAGATATGCATATTAAAGATAGATAATATGTTTTCATTGTGTGTAATTTATTAATGTTATAATTAATATTATTATAATGTATATTGTTATATACTTATTAAAATGGACTAATTCACATGGCAGAGAGAATCCCTCGGATACATACATTTGATGGAACTCTAGAAAGATGAGAGATGTAACGGGTGCATAAGTCTGTTTTAAGCGTTTCTCTTCACTCTACAGATGGTATTATTACACAAAGCATTTTTGCAATTTCTGCCTTTCTTGCTGTTTTATGAGGGAGCGCCACGATGTGACAAGACAAAATTAAATCTCTTCAACGTTGCGCGCTTGCGATGAAGACAGCTTTGTTGATTATAAACAGGAGCAATTAATAAACAGGAGATTATAAACATCGCTCGCTTATAGAGAAGTGGTACAACACCATTTGCATGTCCAATTAACAGGTTAATACCCGTTTATATATGTAAAATCTAAAGTTCAGTAAATATGCGCTTCCCCACTGCTCGCACTCACAAGCTGCTGAACGCTGCACCACGAGTGAAGGCGAGAGGGAGAGAGGGCGACGTGATAGAGGGAATTCCCCGCATTTTGAAAGTGAAATGAGCAGGAATGATTAAAATGGTGCTCAATCCCGCGCTATTGATCTAACATTCGTTATTGAGATTTAAATCATCGGGCAAGCAAAATTCTCTGTAACTTGCCCGTTCAAAATTGCACATTTCCTGGACAAGCGTTTATGTCGAGCCCAGTATAATGTATTATAACTGTAGTTATAATTATTTACGAGAAGTTATAACTTATTATAAGGTGTATTAAGAGACATTCTGAATGCAGTATAATGTCTTTACAATGCATTGTAAATATGGGCTTCATAGAAAGTGTTACACAAACATTCCCAGAATGTTCTGTGAACCAAAACAATTTATTTGGAAAGTGAGTCAAATGGTAATTTAATTTGTCCTGTATTCGATAAAAATTTGTATAGGTTGTTAAATTGTTGCAGCTCTTGGTATCCTTGTTAAACATTTCAAAAGCACGTAACCTGTGGAATTGTAACCAGTAAAAGGCGGCTGTTTCTTTCTGTGAATGGAAGCTCTGACGTCACACACAACATTAAATGCATAGCTGATGATACATTTATGCATCCTTTTATTTGCGTTTTTTATGTGTCGTTGTGTTTACTGTGTAACATTGTCCTGTGGTGTGTGAATGAATGGCTGATGCTGTTTATCATGTGAATTTCAATGTTCAGTTACATCTGAACCTCATATATTGTGATCTTTAATGAGGTTGCTTTAGATTTCCATTTGCAAGATTTTGTTGCTTTTCACATTGGTTGTACTTATTTAGTTAACCCTCATGTTTTGTTGATATTGACCTTTATTTTGCCTTTTAATATGTTTTTCATTGTGCAAACAATTACTAAATGGGATGACTAAAGAGAAACCAGGAAAACTGCTATCTAACATCCACAACACTCAAACTGAAGTTAAATAAGTTAAAGTTTGTGTGAAATTGAGTAAATATAATGCTAATAAAATCTTTTTTTTTTTTTTAGCTAATTTATGTATATTTCATTTACTGTTATATTTAATTGTGTGATTTATCATCAAAATATCGTCAAAATATTGGCCTATCAACCACCCTGCTCTCTGCATATCGGCTTTGGCATCGGCCATTAAAAAACCCATATCGGTTGACCACTACCAGTAATGTATAATTTTTCATGGCGGACGTTTAAAGCGTGATATCAAGTTACAAATTTAGCTCCGGTGCGGCAGATACTCTGGGAGTGGTGATTGCTGCTTTTGGGAAGGGTCATGAGGCATCAGTGTATTACTCCCTGCTAATTCAGAGTCTGGGGGACGGAACTTTGAATTCTCTCAAAAAATTATGGGAGAAAGATCTTAATTTGACATTGGAGGAGGGGGTGTGGGCTAGGATCCTAAAAAATGTCAAGTCTGCATCTAGAGATGCAAGGGTTCACCAGATTTTACATCGATTTTATTGGACCCCCTCCAGATTGTATAGGCTTGGTCTTAAAGACACACCCACCTGCTGGTGATGTCAATCAGAGGTTGGAGACATAACTCATGATTTTTGGGGGGGGGGGGGGTATTGAGATCCAGGAGTTTTGGACGAAAGTTCAGAGTCTTATATGTGATGTATTGGGCACTCGGCTTTCACTTTGCCCCAGACTCTGTATTTTGGCCGATGGGGTGGTCATCGACGTTGAGAATCGGCACATAAAGAGTTGGGTCCTAACGAGCGTCATGATCACCAGACAGGTTATTTTAAGGGGTTGGAGGTCGGTTGGAGCGCCCTCATTTCATGAGTGGTGCTCGGAGATGGGGAGGGTTGTGGCCTTTGAGGAAGGGATCTATAGAAGCTGGGAAATCTGGGGTTATTTGATAGGAAATGGGGCAGATATTTGGTGTTGGAAGGCTTTCGAGGAAGGGTAGTTGAGAGGGATCTTTAAGTTTAAATGTGTGTGCAATTTGATTGTTTTTTTTTTTTTTGAAAATATGCTTTTATTTATTTATTTATTGTGTGTGCATGTTTTTTTTTTTTTTAATATTTATGACCACTAGGGTGAGTGTTTGTGTTGGGTGGGGGTGTTCGGGGGGAAGGGTTTAATTGTATAATTTGATTCCGCATTTTCTGCGATGTTTATGTAATTTGTTGAATGGAATCAATAAAAAAAGTTACAAATTTAGCTTATAATCAGTTTTTATGAGATTATGAAAAGTCATGAACTATCAACCTAATGCTTAAAGCTGAAGTGTGCAATTTTTTCGATGTTGAATACTTTCCTTTTCTCAGCTATATGCATTGACAACTATAAAAATATAAATGCTGTCTTTGTGACCAGCACAACACTTTGATTCAACCAATACAGGGCTCAACGCTAAGGATTTTTTTCTACTGGCCCAGTCGGGCCAGTGCTTCAGATTTTTACTGGCCCTGCCAAAATTTTCACTGGCCCCAACACAAAAATGATAAATAGCTGTTTTTACCATCATGGCTTTAAAAATGTGTCCAAAGATAATTATCTTTTACATAAATTATGTTTTTTAAGACAATGTCCCCCCAAACTGAATCACATTTATAATTTGCAAGATATGATTTATGTCTTATGTAATCCCTCAGCCGTCCTGCCATTTACACATGAGTTTTTAAGTGAAGAGTTCTGTTGTGCAGATGATGGGTTTTCGGTCACCCGTTTAGTCATGCTGTCATGCAACTTTTGGCCATGTGTAGTGTATTCACACACAGGATCAAGGATTTAATCACTGAGTTGATGTGATTATTGGCTGAATGTAATATACATATGAATCCCTGAGAAGAGACTTGCTACCAAATCGGTTGTGACGTGTAATATGCATTAGGGAGATATTAGGCCTAATCTGTGAATTAAGAATGTGTATATAACATGAAATCAGACAACCTAAAGACCAACACTGACTGATGCACAAAGCACAGAAACAAAAATACCTGTACGGTCCTGAAATTAGACATGTAACAAGTGTTTTATGAGGATGATATGAAGTAGACTATTTCAAATATTCATCTTCACCCTGCAGCTGAACAGCTCTGATAATAATAGCCTAATAGCCATAGTGATTTTGTTTCTTTTCATATCAAACGCCATTATAATGTCGAATTAATGATTACATTTTGAAACTAACCTAAATCTATACTTACATTTTGGATATTGAGCAGCTCGTGATTTCCAGACACGTGTATAACTGGGGTTTAACAAAGTTTATTACGTCTCATTCGGCGCTTCATCTCTAAAGGCGAATGAATGAGAGAAAATGTGCTTTTTTTTCACATTGGGAATAAAACTAGCGCTCTGTCCCTTTATGAGAACACATGCATGTTAAAGAGTCTACACTGCACGGAGAGAGATGATTATGAGACAAATGCATGGAGAGACATGGATTTTCAGTCCTATAGAATGAAACTTGATTTTTTGTGTTCCAATGTGTGGATTACTGCTTTTCACCAACATGTAAAAACGAAAAATGTGGGGATTTTGCGCACTGTGAACACGGAATGTGCGGGGATACTTAAAATGTTGCACAAGACGTTAAATCCCACTACGAAATTCATTAAATGGGGTTTTTTTTCCCTTCTATTTTCTACACATTGGTAATAGCTGCTGCTAAGACATTTGGAAAAGAGCGAGGACAGTGCTAGGAGAGTGCGCTCGGTGTCCGCACGATCTTGTGCGTGCACAGGACTGTGCCTTGGCGCGTCCAGTATATTATGCGCTTGTGCATCTTTGCGAGATAAATATACTCGCGCTCGCTCCTCGGTTAGAAGACTTTGTTCGCTCTGTGTAATTTTTGTGCTCTCTCTCACTTGTTGTTTGCTTGCACTAATGTTATAAATGCAGCACTGGCCCGATCGGGCAAGTGACAGTTCTAGCAACTGGCCCGAATCTCTCTCACACTGGCCCCGGGCCATTGGGCAGTCCTTATTGTCGAGCCCTGCAATAGCATGAGTTTTGGTGTGGGGCTATTTGTTTGTTTAACCAATGGATGTTTGAGGGAGTGTTCATAAAACCTGTGTGACAAGCATTATATTTGCACATTTATTTGGTGATACTAGTGGTACAGAATTGACACTTCAGCTTTAAATGTTAAGTAGGCCTATGTTTATTCAGCTATTAAATGACCTTAGGGTCTATCAGACCTCAAACAGAACATGAGGGTTAACATGTTCATACTATGGTTTATAAACTTTCCTTAGCTGTTTTCATGTTCTGCACTGAGTCACAGTGGCTGTGTTGTCCAGTGGTAGTTATATCGTCAGTCTTGGCAGCTGTCACACAGACGGTGGTTGAAGCTCCAACATGTGGCATCATGCACAGGCTTATAAAATCCTGGGTTTAATCACAGGCTGTAGGAAGCTCGCTCGTCTATCCACATTCCGGCTCTCAAGGACCGGCACTCAGACCTTGTAAATTCCAGGCCCCACAGGAAGAAGGTCAAAGCAGCCTTCTGAGAACTTGGCAGCAGGTTGTTAATACAGTCTTGTTTGACCCTAGTTTTACACTTTCTGACTTTCTGCAAACACAAAAATACCATGCACACCATGCTGTTTTGTATTTTGTATGGTTTTATAAAGCTTTAACAGTTCTTTTTGGAATATGTTTGCTTCTTTGCTTTTTTTGTGTGGCTGAATTTCACGAAACCTGTCAAGAAATTGTCCAGGTCATGTTTAACCCTGGCTTGAAATTATGTTTAGCTGCTGATTAGGATTTTTGGCCTTGTGACATTATTTTAATGACAATTTAACATGTTTCTCATCACCTTAAAGGGATGGTTCACCCAAAAATGAAAATTCTCTCATCATTTACTCACACTCATGATATCCTAGATGTGTATGACTTTCTTTCTTCTGCAGAACACAAACGAAGATTTCTGGAAGAATATCTCAGCTCTGTAGGTCCATTTAAGGCAAGTGAATGGTGGCCAGAAATTTGAAGCTCGAAAAAGGACATCCCTTTAATGCAAAATAAAAAAAAAAATTTATTATTGTAATGCAGAAAAAAATGAATATATTTTTTAAATTGTGAAGTAGTTGTATTTGCTGTACTGCCTTTATTTATGCTGATTTAAATTGAAATAAATAAATAAATAAATAAATAAATAAAGAAGAAGAAGAATCTGTTGACAAATACCATTGAGAATAGTGGGAATTACTCAGAAATAAATAAATAAAGAAACCTCAAAAGAAAACCATCCTGACACATTAAGGTAATGAGAAATTGTTAGACATTTTTAATTGCCATGAAAAAATTTCAAAGTGCAAACAAAATCTTAATGGTCCTAAAATGTCTTTCTTTTCTTCTTTTCTTATAATTTTTAGGATAAAATATGATTTCATCATGAGATTCACACATGTTTTTACTAGTTTGATTCATGCACTGATTAACTAAGGCCAGCTACTCAAAAGAGAACATTTATATGATTATATGTTGTTTATAGTTGCATCAGTTTTCACCTCTGCTCTTGTGCTGTCTGTTTGGCAGTGCACTTGCCATAGTGTTTGACATTCTACTCAACCAATGTTGACTTGTCTGATTGAATAATTAATTGTACAGCACCCACTGGCTAAAATGTGAGCTTTCCCACCCTGAGACGCATTCTCAGTTAATGCACCGTGCCTCACTGATCTCTCTCTCTCTCTCTCTCTCTCTCTCTCTCTCTCTTCCCATTCTATGTGACTTGGCTAAGGAGAATTCTGAATATTAACGACTGAGCTTAGTGAATGTGACTAAACGGCAATGTGTAGGCCCATGCTTTATATAGTCTCAAATAACAATTTAAATCAGTTTGAGGCCCTTGCTAATCAGTTCTACTCCTTAGGGTACATAATTAACAGTGCTGGATGACTCATAGACCTTGGCAGATTGCACCGTATACTGCATCTGTGGCTGAGGAGAAAAGAGAGGGAGAGAGAATTTGGCTTCAGCCCATCTTGCATGATTATTAGTAAAGAATGTGATAAAGGGAGACAGGGTGCAACGCTAGGTGGTAAATGCGGCTGGATGGATGACAAGAATGACTGTTGATCCGTAGAAAGAGTGTAAAATTGAATGTTTGTCATAAGCATTGTTTATTCTGGTGAGTGTTTATATTCCTCCACAAGCGTGTGTGATCGCAGCGCTGCAACAGCTGGCTGATCAGATCACAGACACGGAACAACAATACTCGGACATATTATTATTCTCGCCGATTTTAACAAAGCCAACCTCACCCGTGAACTGCCAAAATACAGACAGCACATTACATGCCCCACCAGAGACAGAAATATACTGGATCACTGCTACACAACATTAAAGGATGCATATCGCTCTGTCCCTAGAGCAGTCTGGTTCATCTTCTTCCGACCTACAGGCAAAAACTTAAATCAGCTAAACCTGTATTAAAAACTGTAAAAAGATGGACCAATGAAGCAGAGCTGGAACTACTATCCTGCTTTGACTGCACTGATTGAAGTGTTTTTGAAGCTGCAGACACCAATCTGGATGAGCTCACAGATACTGTGACATCATATATCCATTTCTGTGAGGATATGTGCATCCCTACTAGGACTTTTTGAACATAAAGCAAAGAAAAACCATGGTTTACAGCAAAACTCAGGCAGCTTCATCAGGCCAAAGAAGATGCTTACAGAAGGGGGGGTTGTCTAATCCCTGACAAAAGGGATTAGAGTGGCTAAATGAAGCTACTCTGAGAAGCTGAAAAACAAGTTTTCAGCTAACAAACCTGCATCAGTGTGGAGAGGTGTGAAAGACATTACTAACTACAAGACACCATCCCCCAACTCTGTAGGGAATCAACAACTGGCTGATGACCTGAATGTGTTTTACTGTAGATTTGAAAAGCCCAGTCTCACACCCGACATCCAGTCTGACTTTCACTTCACACAAACATCAACACCTCCTGCAACTCAACCTGCACTTAAGATCTGTGAAAAAGATGTGTGGTGTGTCTTCCGGAAACTAAAGACAAGGAAAGTACAGGGCCCAGACGGTGTTTCACCCAGTTGTCTAAAATCCTTTGCAGACCAGCTGGCCCCCATCTTCACACAGATCTTCAACAGATCACTGGAATGGTGTTAAGTTCCCTGCTGCTTCAAACGATCCACCATCATCCCTGTCCCAAAGAAACCCAGGATCACTGGACTTAATGACTACAGACCCGTCGCTCTGACGTCTGTGGTCATGAAGTCATTTGAGAGACTGGTGCTGGCCCACCTAAAGGACATCACTGGACCCTTTCTGGATACCCTTCAAATTGCTCATCGAGCAAACAGGTCTGTGGATGATACATTCAACATGGGATTGCATCATATCTTGCAACATCTGGACAGACCAGGGACATAAAGTTGTGCGCAAAAGTTTGCATTCCCTTGGTGATATATGTACCATTTTTAAAGAAAACATGAGTAAGCAGACAAAACACATTTCTTTTACTTCTTATGGGATTCATATTTAACTGTAGGTTATAACAGAATGGTGTAATCATAAAACAAAACATGGCAACAAAGAAAAAAATGAAATGACCCCTATTCAAAAGTCTGAATACTCTTAGTTCTTAATACTTTGTATTTCCCCCTTTAGTATCAATGGCAGTGTGCAGTCTTTTGTAATAGTTGTCTATGAGACCCCAAATTCTTGCAGGTGGTATAGCTGCCCATTCGTCTTGGCAAAATGCCTCCAGGTCATGCCAAGTCTTTGGTCGTCTTGCATGAACCGCACGTTTGAGATCTCCCTAGAGTGCCTCGATGATATTAAGGTCAGGAGACTGTGATGGCCACTCCAGAACCTTCACCTTTTTCTGCTCTAACCACTGGAGGGTCAACTTGGCCTTGTGCTTAGGGTCATTGTCGTGCTGGAAAGTCCAAGAGCGTCCCATGCGCAGCTTTCGTGCAGAAGAATGCAAATTGTGTGCCAGTATTTTCTGATAACATGCTGCATTCATCTTGCCATCAATTTTCACAAGATTCCCCATGCCTTTAGAGCTCACACACCCCCAAAACGTCAGTGAGCCACCACCATGCTTCACAGTGGGGATGGTATTCTTTTCACTATTGGCCTTGTTGACCCCTCTCCAAACATAGCGCTTATGGCTGTGACCATAAAGCTCTATTTTGGTCTCGTCACTCCAAATTACAGTATGCCAGAAGCTGTGAGGCATGTCAAGGTGTTGTCGGGCATATTGTAACTGGGCTTTTTTGTGGCATTGGCGCAGTAAAGGCTTCTTTCTGGCAACTCGACCATGCAGCTCATTTTTGTTCAAGTATCGTCGTATTGTGCTCCTTGAAACAACCACACCATCTTTTTCCAGAGCAGCCTGTATTTCTCCTGAGGTTACCTGTGGGTTTTTCTTTGTATCCCGAACAATTCTTCTGGCAGTTGTGGCTGAAATCTTTCTTGGTCTACCTGACCTTGGCTTGGTATCAAGAGATCCCCGAATTTTCCACTTCTTAATAAGTGACTGAACAGTACTGACTGGCATTTTCAAGGCTTTGGATATCTTTTTATATACTTTTCCATCTTATAAAGCTCCATTACCTTGTTACGCAGGTCTTTTGACAGTTCTTTTCTGCTCCCCATGGCTCAATATCTAGCCTGCTCAGTGCATCCACGTGAGAGCTAACAAACTCATTGACTATTTATACACAGACACTAATTGCAATTTAAAAAGCCACAGGTGTGGGAAATTAACCTTTATTTGCCATTTAAACCTGTGTGTGTCTGTAACAAGACCAAACATTCAAGGGTATGTAAACTTTTGATCAGGGCCATTTGGGTGATTTCTGTTATCATTATGATTTAAAATGGAGCCAAACAACTATGTGATAATAAATGGCTTCATATGACCACTATCCTTAAATAAAAGACGTAATCAGTCATATTTTCAAAATCAGTGCCACAATTTCTGCCAGGGTATGCAAACTTTTGAGCACAACTGTATGCAAGGATACTTTTTGTGGACTTCAGTTCGGCTTTCAACACCATCATCCCATCTATTCTCTGGACTAAATTAAACCAGCTCTCTGTTCCCACCTCTATCTGTTAGTGGATCACCAGCTTTCTGAGAGATAATAAGTTAGTGGGACTGGGCAGCCGTTAGTGAGACTGGGGAAATTAACTTCCAGCACCTGTACGATCAGCACTGGTGCCCCCCAGGGATGTGTGCTTTCCCCACAACTCTTCTCCCTGTACAAAAATGACTGCACCGCCAAGGACCCCCTCTGTCAAGCTCCTGAAGTTTGGGATCGTCCAGGATGACGATGAGTCTGCATACAGAAAGGAGGTTGAACAGCTGGCTGTCTGGTGCAATCAAAACAACCTGGAGCTGAATTCGCTCAAAACAGTGGAGATGATAGTGAACTTTAGGAGGAACACCCCAACGTTGACCGCCATGGAGCAGTCCATGAGGAAGAGATTCACTGCAGTACTTAATGCAGCTGGTGGCCACACCAGATACGGACTGTTGATTTTGACCCCATTTTTGTTCAGGGACACATTATTCCATTTCTGTTAGTCACATGTCTGTGAAACTTGTTCAGTTTATGTCTTAGTTGTTGAATCTTTTTATGTTCATACAAATATTTACACATGTTATGTTTGCTGAAAATAAAAGCAGTTGAATGTGAGAGGGCGTTTCTTACACACACACACACACATATATATATATATATGTATGTGTGTGTGTGTGTGTGTGTGTGTGTCTTATTGTGTATTTCTATATATACTTAGATTTTCTATTCGCTTTTTATTTTTATATTCTATTTTTTTGTATTGTTGTATTGTTTGTGCACTGGAAGCTTCTGTCACCAAGACAAATTCCTTGTATGTGTAAGCATACTTGGCAATAAAGCTCATTCTGATTATTTAGAAGCATTGTCTTAATGTCCCTGAGACCTTGTGTTGTCTGGTACTTGCAGGATGGTGGTAAATGAACTTCGTTAAGTCAACATGGAATCCAAAATGACTGCTTACTTTAGTCCGATCAGAAAATTTAAAAAAGCGGATACATACACAATCACGAGAGCTTCAAGGATCTTCTTTAGTGTGTCTGATATCAACACAGATGAAAACACGAACATCTGAAGCTCCTTTAATACAGGTAATACACTAAAATAATGGATAATTCTGCTTGACATGTTGCGTTTGCGCTTAAATTAAATTTCAAAAGCATCTGGAAGTAACAGTGTGCCATTTTTGTCTCTCTTTCTTTGTATTTTTTCTGACTTGTGCTTTATTATCATACTATAACAAACACTCTTAGAAGAATGCTTCATATTTGGAACCCCTAACCCCTTTTTAAGGGTTCTATCAAAAGAACCCTAAAAGGTTCTTTGAGCCAGGTGGAAAGGTTCTATACAGCACCTTTTAGGGGTTCCCAAAATGCAACCGTAACATCTATTTTTTGTTTTATTACCAGAAGAATGTTTAATGGACATGCAAATTGAATAGTTCATATACTATATCACTAAGAAAATGAAATAACCATATAAAAGACATTTAAGAATCATTAAGTAAAGCATTTTTAATAGTTTGTATTTACAACACAAGCAATAATTAACACAATTCATTATGCAATAGTTATGAGAATTGACTCAATAAATCCACAGGTTTGTTATAATAAGCTAAAAGTGAATTAGTAATAATATTATTTATATAAAAATCATACACATTAAATAATTTAACATTAACTGTAAGTTAACATTATAACCATAAGTAAGATTAAAAAACAAGTAACAAACTAAGTAAAAATAAATAAAAACAAATTACCATTGAAAAGCTGTTAAACAGTTTTAGCACTGGGGCAGATACAGAATAATTTTGTTGCCACTGGGGGTCTTCCTACAGCATGGTTATAACGAAACACACTGAGTGAGGTCTTTTGGATACAACAAATTAAACAAAACTTCACTTCACTAGTCTCAGTGTCATCAGTTTGATGCCGACTCTCTGCACTCTCTGAGAGGTCTTGACACCATATGAAAGATTAGTTTTAGGATGGATGTGCTGATCCTTGTAAGTATGTGTAACATTTAATAGACCTGCTGTCAGTATGCAGAATAATTAAAAACAAAGAAATTGGTATCTCTCTAAATTACATCTTAAAACTTACATGAATAGGAGTGTTGGGTTTATCTGGATGATGATGGTCAAATTAGTTATAATGCACTCCAGAGCCACTGCAAAGAGAAATTAACCATTACTTAGTATCATAAACACTTTGATGCAATACAACATAATGAGAAATAATAGAAAAATATGTACCTTTTATGACATTGTTTATGTCATGGTTTTGTAGTCAAATGTCCAATTTTGACTTCCACTTGATATGGATCTGATGGTGTTTTTGGCCAGAACTTCAGAAGTGCTCTGAGTTAGGTGAAGGTCTTTACTGAAACCCATGTTTCATGTTTTTATACATGACAATAAAATTACAAACACAAAATACACAAAAGTTGAGAAATTGAAACATTTCATCACTTTCTCTCTTTGACGACATATTCAAACTCTTGAATAGATCTTGATTAATTTCTTTATATCAGTGCAGTCGGCTTAATTCAATGCTGTGATGTGCTCCTGGAAACTTTAGTTTTTCCCATGTTTTCTAGATGCAAAGAAAATTAAATTATAACATAAAATGGTATCAGGATTACTAGTCAATCCACAACAGAGATTTTAGTGATTCAGTTTTGAAATGACTGACCTCCTGGTGGAGAATATTACAGGCCTGGACAAAACAATTTTGTCAACATTTAATCTTTGTGCTTGCTGAAATAAACGCGTAAGTCATAAATAACAAGGAGTTAGGTCAAAATCAATAAAAATAACAAAATAAATCAACAAATTTATTTATTTCTCTTACTTACCAGGGTAACGTCGTCCTCAAGTTTCAGCTCAACCAACTTTCCGTGCCCGTTAAAATTTGAAATAGGATGTTCGCGTGTTTTGATCACTCACGCTAGTTGCGCAAATGCGAGTGCGTGGCTTAAATGCACCTTTGCACTATGTTGATAGGAGGGGAAAAAACAACGCTATACGCTCAAGTTGTTTTGCTGTTTATAATAAACACAATTTTGAGCATCTTTTGAATTATGAGTAAAGAATAGACTATACCATAGACAAGCAGTCACCAATTAGCAGACCACGGTCCGAGTCCGGACCCCGGCTTGGTTCCATCCGGACTGCGAGATAATGACAACGGTTGTCCATTCTTTTTTTTTCTTTTTCTTTTTTTTTCTTTTCTCCCCAATTTGCCTTGCCCAATTTCCAGTGCGCTCTAAGTCCTCGTGGTGGCATAGTGACTCGCCTCAATCCGGGTGGCGGAGGATGAATCTCAGTAGCCTCTGCGTCTGACACCGTCAATCCACGCATCTTATCACGTGGCTTGTTGAGCGTGTTACCGCGAAGACCTGTGGAGGCGTCACGCTATTCTCTGCGGCATCCACGCACCCCACCGAGAGTGAGAAACACATTATAATGACCATAAGGAGGTTAACCCAACGTGACTCTACCTACCCTAGCAACCGGGCATATTCGAACTTGCGACTCCAGGTGTGGTAGTCAGCGTCTTTACTTGCTGAGCTACCCAGGCCCCCTCGGTTGTCCACTCTTAGTGAGCAGTGTGTTGAAACAACGGAGCTATACACACCACAAGCACTCGGGGGCGATCAGCGCTATATCACCTTTTCTCAATCGCCGAACACGCTTCATTTCCTGCTCCGTGCGTGTTGCCTCTCTCCCTCGCGATATACACGAGGCATCCCATAAAGCCTGATTGGGCTACATAGCGGGTTCCAGGCGCGGTTATTTTAACAACAGCAGCGGAGACACGGTGAGCAGCAATGTAATGGAGACTGACATCTTTCGCTAAAACGCACTGCAGAAAATTTGAATAAAGCAGTGTGACACTATCTTCATCTGTCTGATAAATCAAGCAGGTTTGTGACGGGACAAGTTCACGTGTCACTTTTTAGACTAACGTCATTTTTCGTCTAAATTTAGCTTTATTAATCAGCATGTTACGTGCCTTTCATGACAAACAGTTTTTTGTTTTGATTTTGTGAAAATTATTCAGTGATGTCATCATCTCTGATTATTAGTTATAATTAATAGAAATGATTAGTTAGCCTGGCTAGTAGAGTTCTCTGCTTCTGATAAGAACATTCCCATTATTTCATAGTCAGCCCATTTATACTTAACTTAAGCAAACTGTATTTTTAAAATGTAAATTGTTAGTTTATTGTTATTAGATTCTTACTTTAGGAAAATATAAAAACGGTCCATTCAGACTTTTACATTTTCAACATTTTCTCTTGGGGGTTACCCCATACAGTAACCTAAATGTTCTCAGTCAAAAGTATTCCTATTTCCCATACAAAGGTATCTGAATGTAAAAATAATTACAAATAAATATTCCGAATGTAAAAATATTCAAATACAAAAACTGGACCACTGTCTTCCAGCTTGAAAACAAATGTTGATCTTATCCTGTTATATTAATATCGAAGTGTTTTCGACTAATGAACTCTATGAAATATATTGCTCTCTGCTTTGAAGAGACTATTTTGTCTGTTTAATTTTTGTATTTTACAAAGTACTATTGCTGAAAATGTGGAAGGTTATAATAACTATTCCAAATAAAAACAAAAAACAAAACATAATTTCAAAGCCATACTGACTACTGACACCGTGCAAGTTATTATTTTCTGGACCTTTTCTGGGAAGGAAATGTAGAGACATTGAAACTTTAATTGAATACCCCTGCCATAGACTGTATAAACCTGTCGTCTAAAATAGAAAGAACATTAGATGTGATCTACTGCCCTTTATCCTTTTCTAATCAAACTCAAAGCTGTAGAAGTACATTGTAAAAGTTGTATTTTTCTGCAGTATGAAATGCAAAAGTAATGTAGTGTAGTGTTCAAAACTATTTATAAACAAAACATTCAATAATGTAATTTATACATACACATACAGTACATAAATACATACATACATACATACATTAAGCAGTTGTCAACCCAAAAAGGGTTTGTGCAAAAAGGGTTATTTTTTCTGTAAATCTTTGTTAATAGAACCTTTTTGGCATAAAGTGTTCTTTGTAGCTGAGTAAAGAACCCTAGGATTCTATATAGAACCCCAAAGAACCTTTTTTTCCTAAGTGTACTGCCAGTGATTGATGTATGTCATCATTAAACAGAGACCCTCCCCTCCAAATCCGAACACAAGTGGTCACAGGAGACACATTTAAGTGACCAGGTGTAAACAGCGATGTGTCTTGCCAGACCACATGTGATCAGATCACCCGAGACACATCGGAATACCCAGCCTGATCTCATTAATATACGTAGCCATTTGTACATTAATATTTGTAACATTTAAACGTACATGTTTGTACGTTTGAAAGCATCTAAAATGTAAACATTTTTATGTATTAACAGCTTTAGAAATGTAAAATATTGACAAATCCATAACAAATATATTTGAATACACAAATCTATTATAAATATATTTGTACATTTTTACTGTTTTATAGATATTTTAGATCCCTTTACCCTACCCCAACCCCTGAACATAACCACTTTTTAACAGTATAAAAAAAAGTAACAAGTAGGTTATATATATATATATATATATATATATATATATATATATATATATATATATATATTTACAGCTGCTAATCCCACCCCTACTCCACTGTCAAATCTCATTCAAACATATACATCAGAGAATACGGAAGTTGCAAACGGTCACGAGACACTTGAGAGCCAATGAGCATTTGACATCACTGTTGTAAAATCTGTGCTGCTTGAGACGGCAATTTTTGCATTATGAAAACAAAAGCAACGCGGGTTGACGGTTACGGCAAGGGCGCTATGGCGGATGGAGACGGAGATCGTTGAATAAAAGGCTTTATTTTATGTCTGTTCCTCAAACAATTCTATCTGAAGATTTGGATTATAGCGAACAAATGAAATGGATTACTTTTATTATAGTTTTATGGTGCTTTTGGCATATTCTGAAAACTCCTTTTGTGTCCCCTGGCCAACAAAATTAAAATTAAATGCTTAATGAATGATAAATGAGTACAGAGTTTTTATTCATTTGATCATTTTAAGGTTTAGTCTTGGTTAAAGTGATATAATCCTTTAAAACGTTGTATAGGGCAGCAGAAATCACACAGAACTGAATGAAACTGTTAACTGTCATATTATAATGTCAACCACGTTAAATAAATGTTAACTAATCCAGTTGATTGTAAATGCAATGGAATTAACCGATTAATTCCAGAATTCACTATTAATTGATTCAAACAGTACATGGAAACCATTGTACATTTCTAAGGGTACGTTTACACGACAACGATGTACTAAAAACGGAAACGTTTTCCTTTTGTGTTTTTAAAAGGTTTCGCTTACAGAAGACAACATTGTCAAAATGATCCCCGTTTACACGGATCTGCGAAAACGACTAAAAATGCTGCATTATGCATGCCTGGCCAGTAGTTGGCGATGTCACTTTGTAAAGAAACACTACGCGCCTGCGCACAAGCATTCTTCCACAGAGCGGTGAATACAAACAATGAAGATGGCGATCGCTGGTCGTAGTAGTGCAGTAAATCTACACTTTGCTGGAGAAGCATCAATAAACTCAAAATCTTGAGCAGCACAAGCACAGTCCTGTAGTCCGCCATTGTAGTATTGAATGTCTCGCGTATTGTTTTGAAGTACTCGCGCGCATGCCTATAGACTGAATACGTAATATGCGTGTGCATGACGTCATCGTTTTCACAGATTTGTGTTTTTTTATGTTTACACGGAGACGATAACGGCATCGTTTTCAAAAGTTTGCATTTTCAGGCCCCAAAATGCCGTAGTCAAACAGCCAAAACGCATAAAAAGTTTTCCGTTTTTAGTTGAAAACGTTGTCGTGTAAATGGCCCCTAATGTATTAATACGTGAAATGATGAATACAAAAGAATACATATGCATTCTCATGAAATCACATTGCAATACCAGTTGAAAACGGGGCCTTAGGTGAGATTAGGTGCGTGTCACTAAAAAGTCAAGCACTTCGTCAAAGTTATACACACAACTAGCTAACTGAATCGTTCATAAAATCAGCTGGCTAGAAAGTATTAGATGGTTAGCAGCTACCTAGCCCTGCTGTCATGTAAACCAGCAATGAGGCAAGGAAGCCAATAGCTAGCTATCCAACTAACATGATATCGTTGTGTACCTAACAAGACAACACTGACAATGAAATACCGCTATCGACTGAACAGCAACTCCAACATCATTAATGAAATTAAATGTATATTGTGATAAATATCGATATCAAAAGCTACTGCACAATCTGATCACAGTTTTCGTTTGCTAAAGTGCTTGTTTGGTTTTCCATTGTGCTCTGGCAGAACTTGGCGAGGCTTAGGTTCATTTGGCAATCCGTGTGCGTCCTAAACATCTCCAAGATTGTAATAATGGAAGGCTTGTTTGTTTAAATGATGGGTTTAATGAAAACTCTATGTTGGTGGGCAGTGTTTCAGTCAAGGTGATATGAACCTCATTGTACCCTAACTGTGACCATTTTGTCTTTGTCATCGCATGAAGCTGTTTTAACGCAACGCTGGGCTGGCAGACCTAATAAAGGACACAGAAGGCAGACAACAACCAGGGAGAAAGTGAATGACTGGGGAGAGAGAGAGAGAGAGAGAGAGAGAGAGAGAGAGAGAGAGATTCTTCTGCCTCTCAGTCACAAGGCTCATTTCCTGCTCATTGTTTAACTGAAAATGAACAGGCCTCTGTGGAAATGGAGATGTTGAAGACCTGCTTGCAATGCGATGCTCATCAGACTGTTAAAGAAATAATTCACTGAAAAATGAAAATTCTGTCACTGTTTACTCACACTCTTGTAGTTCCAAACCCATATGCTGTTATTTTTTTCTGTGGAACACGAAAGGTGAAACCTTGAAGAACATTTACTGTCGAGATCTGAAAAAGCACCATATGACTTTTGCGCTAGATTCCACGTAATCTAAAGCCATATTATAGCTTTGTGTGAGAAACAGATGCAATTTAAGTTGTTGTTCACTGAAAATCTTCCTCTCTGTTGCAGCTCTCAAATCTCATTCTGCGTATTTGAACTGCCACATCATGCTCCGTTGTGACGCATACAAGGACCAATGCCATTTTGTAATCTTAACGCTAACACAAATTACATTTCAGTGGTGTAAAATTATTGTTAAATTCCGATTACATTTTTTGTGTTCCTTACACAAAACTGTTGTATGTTATGTCGTATTGTACTATGAAGACTTTGAATATAGCACACAAGTTGTATTGACTATTTTAGATTTTTTAGAGCTTGACAGCCTTGTTCACGACAGTGCTGTTGTTGAAAATTAAAGATTGTTAAAAATTCTCCTATGTGATCCACAGAAAAAAATAGCATAAAGGTTTGGAACCACAAGAGGATAAGTTAATAATGACAGAACTTTCATTTAATTTCATTTATCAAAGCGTGGTTTTAAACTACACAATCTGTTTGCTGGTTGAGCAAATTGCTTAATGAAACACTTGGCCAGAGTGGCATATGAGTGAATTTAGTGGCATATCGCAGGGTACCACGTCAGCTCTGGAAAGAAACGCTGAAAATTTTCTTTGAAATACAGTTCCCTCAAAAGCTGTGTAACTTTGTAGTTTTTAATGGAATGTGACACACAGAGCTTTAGCTGGGTTTTAACTGAAGCAAAAAGAGATTTCATGGTCAGAAGTGGAAGAGAGTTCCAGAAAGCTTTGCTTCATTTATGCCAATTCTCATTCAGCCCAACTGCAAACTGCTTCCTCTCATCTAGTGATGGTAATAATAGGGATACACTGAAATTTCACATAACATTTCACATTTAACATAAATTTCTATTTTCGGTTTTTTGGCCAAAAGAGGGAAAAAAAAGGCAGAAAATCTTGGCCTAAAATTTGAACAGAAACTGTTACTTTAAAATACGGTAACAGAAACACTCACATAGAGGAAAAAGCATTGTTTATGTTGCACATTAAAGTCCACATCCCCAGAAGTGCAGTGATCGCTGTCTTGGTTATTAGTGCATTAATGAAGTAATAATCCTATAATGTGTGTTATTGTGCATCATAGCCGTTACTCCAATATGACAATAAAGAAGCTTAAAGGAACCATTAAAGAAGTCCATATGACATGTGCATTATGTTCAAAGTCTCTTGAAGCCATTCAGTGGTTTTGTGAATTGTAAAGGATGCATTTAATAAATAAATACACTACCGTTCAAAAGTTAAGGGTTACTTACTCATTCTTTATTTATTTTTTTATTTTTTTTCACATTTTAGAATAATAGTAAAGTCATCACAACTGTGGAATAATAGAAATGGAAATATGGGAATTATGTTGACTAAAAAAAATCCAAAATAAATAAAAACTGTTATATTTTAGCATCTTCAGTGTGGCCACACTTTGCCTAGATTTTGCAGAAATGTACTCTTGACATTTTCTCAACCAGCTTCTTGAGGTATCACCCTGGGATGCTTTTTAAACAGTATTGAAGGAGTTCCCGTCTATATGCTGGGCACTTAGTGGCTGCTTTTCTTAATTATTCGGTCCAAGTCATCCATTTCAAAAACGTTTCTTTTTTTTTTTTAAATAAAATTTTAGTTTTGTAATTAAATAAATTAAAATGTTGGCACGATTATATTTTTGTCTACAAAACTAATTTCAAACATTTAAGCATACGCCTTCAGATCAAAAGATTTTTAAGATCAAGAGAAACATTTCAGGCAAGTGACCCCAAACTTTTGAACGGTAGTGTGTATATATATATATATATATATATATAGTCTGCATGCACAGTGCGCTTCATGGAATTCACTGGAATTATTATTCATTTTGAGTAGTTAACAATAAAGGATTTTTTAATAGGCTACACATATTTTATGTAATTCTTCTCTGTCTACGCCATTTATAATGAAATGTGTAGTTACAGAAAAAGTGATTTCGGTGTACCTCTATTAATAACATTTATAATTTGTTCAGTTATTCCAAACATAGTCTAAATTAAAATAATAATTTTTTCAGGTTTCGGTTTTCGGCCCAGTGTGTCCAAAAGTTTCCTTTTTTGGCCAAGAATTTTCATTTCAATGCATAATTAATAATGACTAATCGAGGGGGCCTGGGTAGCTCAGCGAGTAAAGATGGTGGCTGCCACCCCTGGAGTCACGAGTTCGAATCCAGGGCGTGCTGAGTGACTCCAGCCAGGTCTCCTAAGCAACCAAATTGGTCCGGTTGCTAGGGAGGGTAGAGTCACATGGGGTAACCTCCTCGTGGTCTCTATAATCTCTCGGTTCTCTCTCCCAGTGGGGCGCGTGGTGAGTTGTGCGTGGATGTCGCGGGGAATAGCGTGAAGCCTCCACACGCACTGTCTCCGCAGTAACGCGTTCCAAATTGGGGAGAAAAAATAAAAAATAAAACAAATATGACTTATCGACTATCTGTTAATTTGTTGGTAATAATTTGATCAATTAATCGTATCTGTAATTGTATTTTCTGTTAACAGTGCTTCTAAAGTAATTAATGGTAAATTTAAATAATTTGATATTAAACAAAGAAAAATACTACTAGTTGCATTTAAGTATATGTATATTACAGCAGTATAAACATTAACAATTAATCAATTAATTGTTAACTTGAAGGATATGTGTTTTGTTGTATTCATTAATATTGGAAAATACCAAAATATGCATTTAAGAATTAATTAATTAAAATTTGAATTAAAATTAAAGAATGCATGTTGATTAGTCTTCCACATGCTTTTTGCATCATTAACAATTAATTAATGAATTTCCCGTTTATTTGATATGCTGCTCGAATGTTTAAATTCCTGAAACTTGAATTCCCTGCTCTTATACAGTATTAAAAAAAAATATTTCATTGGAGTTTCATTTTAAAGTGCATTCATAGCTGTTAAACATTCATTAGCTCCTTGTGTGCAGGCATAAGTTGTTTTTACTGTGTAATGGCTAACTGCCATTATATTTGTCTTGCGCTGTCTTGTTTTATCCTGCAGTGTACACGAGCAAGCGGCGGCGAGTATTGTATAAACACAGGCAGCATCCTGTCATATTGGATTGGGTGTCATTTTCCTGCTGAGCTCTGTAGCATCACTTTTCTCCTCGAGCCTGTCGGCCTATGTCAGATCAACCCTTTTGATGATGGTCACCCTAGACGGCCGACCATGTCTCACTCTCGCCCCAGACGGGCTGGTAAAAGGCTGAAATGTCACTGAGGGCACATGAATCTCTTCTATGTGCCCCAGGTTAAACCCATCCCCAGACATGAGCAGTCAGGGGCAATGGATGCTTGACCGACTTTTGGGTGATGTTTGTCCTGAAGCTATGGTTCACACAGTTCCTTGCTACAGTTTTTATTTTAAAACTAGGCCACCATGCCCATTTAAGAAAACATCTCTATGTTTATGGCTTGTTACAGTTATTATACATTCAGTTTAGGGCTGACAAATTGATTGATTAGCATGCAGAAAACACTGAAGGAATCCAGTCAAAATAGAAATGAATTCAAATGCAAAACGTCACAAAAATTTTACATATTTGTGCTAAAAATCGAGTCAAGTGCACTTTTAACATTTGTTTCTTAAACAAACCAGAAGAATTTAAGAAGTTGTGGTCAAAAATTATTTTTTTCCGTGGTGGTGCTTTTTTTATTTCAATGTGTGTGTCTGTGTTATAAGATGCTGAGACACTTGAGAAGTAGGAATTATGTTGTTTTGGCATGTGACAGCTGGGCAACTTGGCTGAAATAACTGATAGTGTGATGGCCACAAAGCATGGAAACCAGTAGCTTGGAAAGATGAACCTGCAAGTTCTCGCTAGAAAGAGCAAGCCAATGCGATAATCATCCTTAAATCATTCTGCAAGGCATATTGTGAAAAGCCATACCTAAATTTAATACAAAAGTTATACAGTTTACTCTGCAAAGCCAGTAGTGCAGTTTTGATAGAGGTGATGTTTGACCTCCCTTGAAAAGGTACGGCTAACATGTTTTGACATGCTCATGAAGGGTAATATAAATTCATGCAAGACAGACCTTTTTACTAAGTTAGGCCTGAGCTGAGAATAGCAGCTGGACTCGAGGGGAAAACGCATCTCTCCTCGCAGCACTTTAAACAAAATTCCCCCCTGCCTGCTACCAAACACTTTTACTTTTATATCAGGGGCTTCCCTCAAATGAACTTTGCGTTACTGTGGTTCACACAGTCAAGCTGGAATTGCTGTTGGGGCCATTTGTGGTTTGGGACGAATGCAGTCGCCCAGCAATCTCTGAGCTGTAGTGTTTGGGTCAGATAGGAAGCTCACTCCATTTAACACTCTGAATAATAACATTACCCCTCCTGTAGACGGCCACCTCTGCAAATTATGCTGACTGAGGAGTAGGTTTCTATGGAATAAAAAGTACAAATGTACTTTTTTCAGCCCTTTTGACAGCTTCATTCCAAATCTTCTGAAGCACAATGAGAGATTTGTGTGAAGAAAAGACCAAAATTGTTTCATTGATAAAACAATGTTGCCGCTTTCAAATTTCGTTTGCGGTCACATTTTTTCAAACATTGGGGGAAAATTATCAATTAAAATTTCAGTTATGATATTTTCAGAAGACTTGGATAATAACACAAATCATATGGACTGCTTCTATGACACTTATTTGCTTTTTGTCCTTTTTGGAGTTCCATAACACTTTCATTGTATGGGAATGAGCAACTTGGACTTTCTGCCTAATATCTCATTTTAGTTTTCCCAGAAGAAAGAAAATAATAAGGGTTTGGAAGGACATGAGGGAGTAAATGATGACAAAACTGTTATTTTTGGGTGAACTACTCCTTTAAAGGCCACTTGGCGCTTCTCAGAGGGATTTAGCAAAAATGCTAAGGGCAAAACATTTTATAAATAAAGATTTATTTAATTGCACAACACCGGTGAGGCGCTGGCAAAAGTCTCCACCCATTTATCCATGAGATCCTTATCCTCTGTGTCCAAGCATGTCCACTTGTGCTCTGTTCATTACGCTCTCGGGGCGGGAACGGTGCCATGTGAGACATGTGATGACAGCAAGTGCAAAAGACTGCCGGAGGAGTCCCTCCAGCACATGTAATCCACGCCACCTGGACCCAGTGAGACGCCATACTTCGAGAGAAACACTGGAAAATCTGGCATCCCATAAAGATTGTTGCTTCACTGTGTGCTTCTCTAAAACAAACAGACTAATGGAGTATTATGCTCCACTTCATTCAGGGGCCTGTGATGTAACACCTTTTCCTTGTGTGTACGGAAAATTCACGTCAGTTTTGGGAGTTGCTAGGATTAAATCAAATTTTCTTGGCTGGGATTGACTTTCTTTTTGCCTACTTTCTCTCCATATATTTGTTATTTATACATATATACATTTCTTTTTTTTAACAAAATTTTTTATTGATTCACATATATGTACCTCATAAGACAAAACATATATACATAGAATCAAACTTAATGCCAACTATTACCCCTCCCAATCCCACCCTAACTGCAATAACATAACAGTAGTCCCAAATGACATAGACACACACATGCAAAAAAATAAACAAAAATAATCACGCATCCACAAATGACAAATACCCACCCCATTTCTCCACGAACACTTTATACCACTCCTGAAAAGAGGGCGCTCCAGCCAACCTCCAGCCCCTCAAAATGATCTGCCTGGCGATCATGACACTGGTTAAGACCCAACTCTTTATGTGTCTACTTTCAATGTCAATGACCGCCCCATCACCCAAAATACAGAGTCTGGGGCAGAATGATTCCTGAATGCCTAACACATCGCTCACCAGACTCTGCACCTTTAACCAAAACTTTTGTATTTTATCACACCCCCAAAAGACATGGGTTATATCTCCGTCCTCTGATTGGTATCGCCAGCAGGTGGGTGTGTCTTTAAGACCAAGCCTATACAATTTAGAGGGGGTCCAATGGAACCAATGTAAAAACCCTTGCATCTCTAGATGCAGTTTTTATGTTTTTTAAAATTCTAGCCCATTTTCCCTCCTCCAATTCCAAGTTTAAATCTTTCTCTCATAATCTCTTGAGAGTGGTTGAGACTCCGTCCCCTAGACTCTGAATTAATAAGGAGTAATACACTGATGCCTCATGGCCTTTTCCAAAAAACATGTGCATTAACCCAGCGCAAGACAGCGCCAACCATCATCAATCCCTCTAAATTCATGTCCATGTACACATGCGAGAGCACCCGTGACAACTTTGCCATCAGATTGCTCAAGTCTGGTGCTTCTATACAGATTTTGTGAGACAAAATTGCATAACAGAAAACACTTTGTAAAACAGACCCCAGCCAACAGGCAGAATAAACAGAAAGAACGTGTAGATTCATTCACAGAACTGTCTTGAAGGTGTGTTCCTCCTTAAAAAAAATTCCAGCTGATATAAAGCCGTTCAATTTCCTTGGACAGACAATCAAGTGTTGCAAGTGTTCAGTGAACCAGCTGTAAGGAGTGCAGCAGATGACGTAATCATTCCAATGTCCTGCGAAAATACTCCACAAAAACAAACTCCAGCCAACAGGAGGCATAAGCACAAAGAACGAACAGATTCATCCACAACTGTCCCGAAGCAGTGTTATTCCACAAAACAAGCTCCAGCCACTAGGCGGAAGTATGAGCACAGAAATAAATAAAACAGGCATCCCGGTTCCTCGGATGATCAAGAGTCAAATTCACTTGATGGCCACATAAAAAAAATACATCATGACTTACTCAGTCTGTCAGCTTTATAAAAGACATCCTTTGTGTGGGCATGTGGATATTTTGCGGTCATCTATAGTGTCCATTCTCAATCTGGCCAGGAACTTCAGTGTAAAAGCGATCTTCCATCAATGCAAAAGTTTCTTGAAGGAAGTGTTATTCCACAAAACAAACTCCAGCCGCTTGGCGGAGCCAACGCAGAAAGAAACAAAAATGGCGCCCAGCTTCCTTAAGACAGTCGAGTAATTAACAGCGAGTCAGTCCACTCACATAAGTAACATGCAATGGTTTACTCACACATAGTTTCTATAAAGGACAGTGCTTCTTTTGGGCATAAAAATACTTTGCGGCCATCTTTGGTGTCTATCCTCAGTTTGGCCGGAAACATCAGTGCAAAAGCGATCTTCCGTTGATGTAAGAACCCTAATGTTGTTCCAAACCCATATGAGTTTCTTTCCTCAAAGGAGAAATTCTGAAGACTCTGCTGATCGCTCATTTTCACGCAGTTACAACGAACGGGAAGCTTTCAAGCCTAAAAATTATGCAAAAGCACCATAAATGTATAATAAAAGTAGTTCATACAACTCATGCTCTATATTCAATAGGGCTGGGTAAAAATATTGATTGTTGATTACCGTAATCGCGCTCTTCATTTGAATGATCCTGATATTTAATTCTTAAAATCCCAAGATTGAGCTTTTACTTTAAACTTACTTCAGTTTTGCTTGTGTTGGTTATTATATCTGTTAAATAGCAATTGAACTGCGTAGTTTGGGCCCTGTTGAAATTTTTGAAAATTAATATAATGTACCAAGTTAGAAGGTTCCCTGTATAATTTACAGCATTAGCGTAGATAATTTCTTTCATATGTAAGCAAAATGAACATTATAACTGAAACATACCCAAATGAATCAGAGTCAAATCAAATCATATTGAAATTGAAATTGTGAATTGTATTGATACCCAGCCCTAATATTCAAAGTTTTCTGAAGCCATTAGACAGATTTGTGTGTGAAAACATTTGTAGTTATTATTTTTAGAGGTGGGGTGGGGATATGTTATAGTATTGCCATTTTTTTCCCCCTAATGATATTTTATCTATATTAGCATGCCAAAAATTTATATTGTTATTTAAAATTTTCAACATTGATTTTATGGTCATGGGAAAAAAACTTTATAGTATCCAAATTGATCTAGTACTTCAGCAATAGTCCCTCAGATGGCAGAGTTATTATGCTTTACCACTGAGACAGAATGGAACACTTTTGACGTCATCCACAACACAGAAATGTTATTGACAGCATGGATGCGTCGGAGACTATTCAAAATCCGCCGCCTTTTTTTCAAATCCAGAGTTTGGCAAATTGTCATGTTCAAATAGATCCAGTAGCCAAAAACCAAAGAAGTTGCACAATTTACACTTTATTTCAGTTTTATTTTGTTTTATTTATTGTTACGGCATACTTTATTGATATCAGAAACACTCACATGAAGAAAAGGATTGTTTATGTTCTCTGTAGTTCTACTGTATGAAGACGTATGAGAAACGGTGAGTAAAATACTGCAATATATTCAGTTTTGAATCGTAATGCAACAAAAAAGAATCGCAATTATATTGTATCGTGACCTAGATATCGATATAGTGTCGTATCGCCAGTAACCCTGTGATTACCACCCCTAGTTATTTTTGTGTTCCACAGTAGAAAGAAGGTCATGGGTTTGGAATGACATGAGGGTGAGTAAATGATTACAGAATTTGTATTTTTTGGTCAACTATACCTTTAACAATGAGTAAGCAGCAGAAAAATGGGTTATAGCTCCCTCACAGGCTAGTGAATTTCCTCTAATCGAGGCCTCATTCATCCTGGAACAGTTGATGTTTATGGTTACATAACACAGTTAATCTTTGATGTCCTGCTGTGCGCTAGACAGCACCAGATACAGTTTTTGTTATCCTTATAGACAGGTTCTCTTTATTCCAGGTGGACATACAGAAAAATTTACATTAGACTAGTTGTGTTATGTCTGCTTGATGTGATTGTTATTGTCAGTTCCTGTGGCGCTTTGTGACAGCAAATATGGCAGGCCGGGAGGCAATGTGTCAGTGTGGCAGATTGGTAAGGGTGGGCAACACCCGCCCCTCCGCATGTCAAAAATGTGTCACGTGTCCTTCTGGAAACCTACGCATCAGGCGTACATGATTGACAGCGGGGAAAAGGAAGAGCCCTATTGATTGGTGTGCACCTCAACTTGGGTGGAATTTATAGTGCCATTGGCTCTGTTTCAAAACTAGTGAGCTACCTACGTAGACAGCATTTTAAGGCTTCCGAATGTGAAGGCATTTCCTAAAGATAGGCAGCATGATATGATGATATGTCAGCATTTATATGACATACTGACACAGAGTTAGTGTCTATGTAGAAAGTTTGAAGTCGGTCACTTATGAGGTTCCATTTTAGTTAGCCGCAGTTTTCATTTGAATGATCCCAATATAGATTCTTAAGATCGCAAGATAGAGCTTTTGCTCTGTGCCAGGGGTGTCCATTACATCTGTCGTAATCAAGCAGTTGATCGACAGAGGCAAACCCTGGTTGATCTCGTTAACAGGCCAAAAGGAAAAGTGAGTAACACACAAAAAAAAAAATGACAATCTTATAGATCACATTTTTTTCTTCACAGGGTTAATATATAATGAAATTAGAATGAAAGTGAATAGTGACTCTGGTTTGTCAATCTAGAAAAAGGACAATGACCATTTGATCACTGTGTGTGAACAGAACAAAGTTAATCATGTTAGGGACATATATCATATTGAGGCTACTTAATTGGGTCATTTAAAAATAACTTTATTCCATTTACGTTGAAATTCCGTTGTTTTTTCAGTGCTATGTTACTAGCGCCATGCTCTACCAGTTGAGCTACAGGAACAATTTGTAATGGAGCTACTGTGACATTCATTTTTATTTTTATGCTCTTGACAGTTCGACCGTTGAGTGAAGAGAAACCAACACGCAGAGTTTGATTACGGCCAGAGGGGGTGCTGTGTGCATCTGAACATCTCTCTTTCCCTGTCCCGTGTCTCTCTTGACCTGTCTGTCCAGTCAACAGTGGATGGTGACCAGCCAACAAACCCTAGAGGAGCCGTGAGGCACTTCTCAAATCCTCATCCGCCAGGACACACTACTCTAATAGTCGGGCCACTTCAGAAAGAGCTGCCAACACAATGAGTTCCCACAGCCGCCCAGGTAAGAGCTCTTCCTGCCCCTTCAACACTTTTCATCTGACGTTACTGCTATCATAACAAGATAAACACAGTGGAATCGGCTCTGATACGGTTTCAATTACAGCCATCCGTAAATAACAATTTTGTGATCCAGTAATGCCATTAAAAAAACAGTTTCTCCTGCTAGAAAAGGACAGTGTTTCTCAGCTACTGGAATAGGACGTGATTGGGCTTTGAGGGTTGAGAATTGGCCTTGAGGTGCCAGAAAATTCTGCTAGAAAAGGATAGTGTTTCTCAGCTACAGGAATAGCACGTGATTGGGCTTTAAGGGTTGAGAATCGGCCTTGAGGTGCCAGAAAAGCCTTTTGAGCAGCTTTTTGATTCACACTCAAATATCTGTCCCCTTCTCTCTGCCAAGGCCGCCTCGTCCAACTGTCGGCCTGAGGGAGAGTTTGATTATTCAAGGAAAAAGTTGTAAGCTTTGCTGTTTTTCTCCCTCCCTTTTATATCTTTCCTCTTCTCTCTTTCTGCTTATATTTTCTCTTTTGTGTTCAGAGGAAAAGGTCATCGAGTTTCTGGTTTTTCAGTCTTATTTTCGTTGACTTATGCACTAGACAGATAAGCACTGCTTTATTCTGTGAGCTGCCATTTAGTTATGAATGTATTTTGTTGAGATCAGGGCTTTTCTGATAAGCTTTTGAGAACTTAAGAGTGCATGGATTGGACCCCCTTTGCACCAACAGGTTGCCGGTGCTGATTCCCAATCTGGAACTGTCGCATTTCTTTTGAAGAATAGAATTACAATATAGTTTTGTAGATGTGCTCAGGATCATCACCTTCGGCCACATCTACACTAATCCATTTTTGTTTGAAAACTTTTTTTCTCCTCTTTCTAACAACGTTGTTTTTAAAAGTATTCATTAATGGAGAGCGTTTTCGAAACTCTCCATTTTCGTTGTGGGAAAACGCAGTTTTAATGTGAGTGAGGCGTAAACGTAGCAGAATCAATGCCTTTTCAAACAAAAACTTATTAGTAAGGATGTGGCCGTAAACATGCTGGGGGCCAATTCATGAAACATTCTTAAGAATAAAATTCTTCTTCAAGCTGAATTATGTAGTTTCTGCACCACTAGTGCCACCAAACTTAATTGCAACAATAAACTTTGTTTTCAAAACAGCTTTCTGAAAACGCCACCTGTCCTCTGATGATCAAACAAACAGATAGTCCCATCCCCAACTCACGGTATTGGTGACAGTCTTGAGACAGTCGCTCAAAACAAAGAAAAAGAACGAAATTTTAATAGCGCCACAGAGACACAGTGATTACACTTTTCAAGAAAATAAACCTATGAAGGGCAACATTTAGTTGTCACTGCATAGACCTTTCGCGATTATTAAATAATCATCTGATCACGGTTATTTGATCTAGCTGATCTAATTTGATTATTGTACACTTCAAATTCCAATCAGATTTTAATGCCCAAATAAGGGAATTTTAAGTAAATATATAAATGCCATCAATGGCACTTTTATGTGTCATTCAGTTAAACTCTGAGCATCACTGAGGCCAAAAGCAGCCAAAGCAAAGCAGCTCCTATCCGGAAGAACATGTGAAATGCTTCTCAAGTGCTCTGATGCACGTGCAATCAGCAGAGGCTCGCCACGATCAACCGTGAAAATATAAACAAACAAATATAAACTTTGATAGTGAACGCAAAGAGCTCTGGCTTCACTTTAAATGATCGTGTAACATCAAATGTTCCTGGTCATAACGGGTTAATATACGCAGTGTTAATGACAGTGTGTCACAGTGACACAGAGGAGGAGTTGCATGCTTACTCTGTTTCTGTGGAATGATAAAATGATGAAACGAAACCTCAAAGGTTTTGCTTCATGAGAAAAAATGGCTTGTTGGTTTAATCAAAGAGCATTAAATTGGGGCCTGGGTAGCTCAGCGAGTATTGACGCTGACTACCACCCCTGGAGTCGCAAATTCGAATCCAGGGTGTGCTGAGTGACTCCAGCCAGGTCTCCTAAGCAACCAAATTGGCCTGGTTGCTAGGGAGGGTAGAGTCACATGGGGGGTAACCTCCTCGTGGTCGCTATAATGTGTGGTTCTTGCTCTCGGTTGGGCACGTGGTGAATTGTGCGTGGATGCTGTGGAGAATAGCGTGGGCCTCCACACGCGCTACGTCTCTGCGGTAACGCACTCAACAAACCACGTGATAAGATGCGTGGATTGATGGTCTCAGACGCAGAGGCAACTGAGATTCGTCTTCCACCACCCGGATTGAGTCACTATGCCACCACGGGGACTTAGAGCGCATTGGGAATTAGGCATTTCAAATTGGAGAGAAAAGGGGAGAAAAAATAAATAAATAAATAAACAAAAAAAAAATAACAAGCATTAAAATAACATGTGAAAGTGAAGAAATTAGGACAGAAATATTTTACTTTTACATAATAGTATAAAATAGAATAGAATTTATATTTTATTTTTTATAGAAATAAATAATTTCCAAAAACAACAGTGTACATGTAAAATTGACCAAAACTAAAGTTGCCATTTAGAAATGGAAACATTTAGTATTTAGAAATCTTTTGATATTTGATATGTGATGATATACATTTTTAAAGCCTTAAAAAGGAAATATATATCCCTGTTTTATTATTTGATTTATGTATTTGAAGTTAAATATGTAAATTAGGGATGCACCGATACCACGTTTTTTCTTCCGATCCGATATCGGAAATCTCAGTATCGGCCGATACCGATCCCAAGCCGATACCAGTGTTGTTTTTTTTGCATAATCAGTTTAGAATATCTTTACATTATTGTGTGGAACTAATTGGGAGTACTTTTTAATATGTAAAGAAACACAAACCTCTCACTACACATTATTTCAATATAAATGTATAGCTTAACTAGTATACTGGATAATGTAGCAGCAAAATTAACAGTAATTCCAGTCTTCAAGTCTTCAGTAGAAAAGAAACCAGTGTTTTTTTTTTTTTTTTTTTTTTTTAAAAATGTGTTTGGAACCCATTCAACTTAATCATTGTTATAAATTGTAAACAAATACTAATGATGACAATAATAATAATAGTAATAATAAATTGTTATTAATATTATTATTATTGACTTTTAATTTTAATTTTAAATACAACAGTAATATATTTAAATCGTGCACTTTTTAAACCCTCACGCTTTTATTTTGACATTCTAAACTCTCCAGGAAGTCCTGTATGTGTCTGTTTGTAGGCAAGTTCACAGTAGTTTAATTCGCTTCTTATTAAAATTCTGGTAAAATGCACCTAATGAATGAACTGCTTTAATTCTGTTTTTATGGATCTTTTATGTCGTTTTTGGAGCTTGACAGTAACGAACATGACTAACACGCAGTATCGGATTTGGATCGGGCTCGTCGGATAGATACCCGATCCTTCTAAAAGCTTCAGTTTCGGAGCCGATACTGATACAGGTATCGGATCGGTGCATCCCTAGTAAAAATTACTTCTTAAGGTGTGTGATATGCATCTTAAGAAATATGACAATTTATATGACAATTAATCGTGAGTTGTTTTGTATTATCCAACACATTCAACCTCTTCTGCCATTACATTCCCTCGCACTGTATATAACCGATTTGTATTTAGATTTGCACTACGAATGTGTATGTGTGTGTCTGTGTGTCTGTGTGTGTATGTATATGTGTGTGTGTGTGTGTGTGTGTGTGTGTGTGTGTGTGTATATATATATATATATATATATATATATATATATATATATATATATATATATATATATAAAATGTATGTATGTGTATTCTATATATACAATAGACTAATATATATATATATATATATATATATATATATATATATATATATATATATATATTGTCTGTTGTGTATTCTATATATACTTTATTTTCTTTTCAATATTTATTTATTTTTTATTCAATTTTAATTATTTTTTTAAAAGTCTTGTTGCTGTTTTGTATTGTTGTGTATTGGAAGCTCCTGTCACCAAGACAAATTCCTTGTATGTGTAAGCATACTTGGCAATAAAGCTGATTCTGATTCTGATACAATTAATCATCATAATCGCAATTATTTGTTTGACAATTAATCATCAGCCAAATTTCATAATCGTGACAGCCCTATCTCTGCATATTAAGATGGGATAGAAGTATTTTAACACCAAAAAAGTTACATACTTGAGCTTTAACTAATATTTTCATTTTTTATTCTCGAACATAAGAAAAAAGTTAGGAATATTTTATTATCCTGAAAAGACATCTTAAGAATGTTCTTATCTTTTTTCTTAAATTGTCAACGTTTATAGCTGGATACCTTCTAACTAGGGGTGGGTGATATGACCAAAATATTATGTGAGAGATAATGTACAGTTAGCCAGTTGTCTTCCCAAAATAAATCTGTGCTGAATGCAAGATGAATGCCATTGAATTTGCTGAATTTCAGTGATATTTTAAAGGCAGGAAAAACCCTGTCCATGCCTCTTCAATTCTCACGTGAAACCCTGCCCACTGATAGATACGCACACACCGCTCACATGGATACACGATATAGCATGAATCTGGCCCCCAGGTCTTGAACCAGGAACCAGTAATGTCAGAGGCAACTTTTTCAATAGTTGTTTCCAACAACTGAAAGTCGGCTCGTGATGGCATAAAGTTACTGAATTAAATTACTTTAGATGTTAAAATATGTTCTCAAAATTCGTAAGACTCATAAAACAAAGACCGTGGTGCACATTTATAGGCAACTTATATAGTAACGTAATCAGTGATGTCATTGTTTGGCTCTTATGGTTTTGAAAAACCCTTAACCAAGTATTAGCAAAAGTAATAATGAAACCCTGTTGGTTTTTCCAAACCCATATGACTTACTTTTTTCCTTGAAACATGAAAGGAGATGTTATAATAGCCTCGATCACCATTCACTTTCCTTGTATTGGAAAAAAGATGCAATGAAAGTGAGTGGTAACTGAGGCTGTTTTTTTTTGTTTGTTTTTTTACATTTTGCCTAATGTCTCCTTTTGTGTTCCATGGAAAAAGTGATTTATACATGTTTGAAACAACATGAGGGTGAGTAAATGACGACTGTGTGGCTTTAGATGAACTATCACTTCAAGAGAGATTTACAGTATTGAAGTTACAACATGAAACAGCATTTATAACACAGTTAACTTGACTTATTTAAGCGTAATATGACGTATTTCTGAGTGAAACCGAATATTCGATTGGCTATTTGCATGTTAGGTTATGATATTGGCCTTTAGAGTTGAAAGTTTTAGAGGCAGATAAAGTTAGTAAATAGGGTAAATGTATAACGATCTTTATGTCGACATATGAATGTGTGTATTGACATTTTTACATTAAAACTTTGAGGTTTTCATCTAAACGATGTTTTATGTAGGTAATGGTGTTGAGAACGGTGTCTTGATCTGTATAAGCAGATTAGAGGAACAACACTCATTAGCCAATCATCTCCCTCCTTATCTAATCATCATCTCTGGTGGTCAGTTTTGCTAATCCAGGGTTGATGTAATGGTTTTATGCTCTGAGAGCTGAAATGGAGATTTGGAGGCCTGATGTCACCTCTCACACATCCCGCCCGCTAATCCACTTTCTGTCCGAAAGAGCAATTTCAGCCTGGGAACTCCTTCATCAATCTAATCCAGTGTTTCTCATCACTGGAGGTCATTCCTCTGACCTCTCACTCTTTGCATCCTCCTTAACATTACACTCAGCATCTGTTGGCGTTACATGTAATCTTCGGTTTGCTGGTCTTAACTGGTCTCTGTGCCTGGTCAACGGTCTAGTTTGCTTTGCAACCACATAGCAAAGCCCTAGCAATCATTTAGAACACCCTTGCATAAGTTTACACTGACACTCACATTTTTTATTCAGGTATAAAATCTAGTTTGAAAGTTGTCTTTTGCTCGAGAACATTGATCGCACTGAGCTGAAGTTGAGTTGGTTTGGTGCTTATGTTTGGCTCTCTTGGTGCCATACCTGTGGGTTTATTCATCTTAATTTAAGGCAGGTGGTATCTTGGCACTCTGCAAGGCCGTAAGATCTTGCCGTTGGAGAGAATGCAAACATTCAGAGGAAAGCATTGTGGAATTTTAAAGAAGCTTCTTTCATCTTGTTGTGTTGTCCTCGGCTCATTTTGGTTAGCATCAAATGAGCTGTGCGATTTGAAGCTGATTTTGCTATTAATTACATTATTTTTGTGTTTGTAAACATAGACCATGTTTTTTGCCCCATGCTGGGTGGTGCCAGAGTGTTTTGGAAGGCAGCCATTTAGAATATTTGAGTTCTTTCGTCTCTTTGTTATTATTGTAGTTTTTTTTTTTTTTTTTTTTTTTTTTATACACACCAGCTTTAAAATATAATTAAAAGTAGGGATGGGCATTCATCAATAATTTGGTATTTGAATATTTAAGCTAATAAAAAAACTAATACTCAAATATTCTATTATTTAAATGAAGGAAATTAATGAGAAAGAGACATTGTAAAATAATTTTTTTAGTCATAAAGGTTGCATCACCATTTTAAAAAAACAAGCTTCTAATTACATCCAAAACAAACTTATATTACGTCCTGTGTTTTTTTGTTGAAAACATTTAAATAAGCAATGCGTGAAAACAAAAAAGTACAGAATGAAAGCATTTAAGCTCACGCAAAGCAAAGAAAAAGAAAATGCTAATAAAGTAGACTGACGCAATTAACGTAAACGATGACCATAAACACTCGGCATATAATAGTTATGTTTATATTGTATCTCATGTCATGTTTTTGTTGAGAAAAACAAGCATATCCACATGCTCAGTAAACTATACTCATTTATACACACCAGTTTAATTGATGGAATGTCCCTCCACTAGCAAAGTCTTTCTCGGATGCCATGTTTGTTGTTTACAGAAGCGTCGCGGGGATTACGTTGCAACAGGGACGCTGCTTTCTGATGAGTTGCACATATATGGGAATAAAGAGTACACCGCTTATACAGTACATTTAAACAGGAACCCAGCTTTCTCACAGTAAGCCACTGTGGCATGGGGGGCGTGGTCATGTGTCGGTCCAGGTGACGAAGCCTTACCGCTCTCCCGCAGACCGACAGCCACATTCTCACAATAACCCGCTTTTTGGTGTCCATCTAAACGTACTGACAGAACGGTTTGCTCATCAAATGTGATCAACTTGTGTCCACACTCAACAGCGCCACCCTGTGCATTCTGTTATAACTTTGAGTTTTAGTTTGTGTGTTCAGGATTTAACATGCATCTCACTGTATATATGGCCAGCAAAGCAAAACTTTGCGAAATTCAAATAGTATTTTTACTTTTCGAATACTTATTGCAAAAATAATACTCGAGTATTCGACTACTCTCGTGCACATCCCTAATTAAAAGGTAAGTTAAAATGATGTCTCACATCCTAGCTTAAAATGCGAAGTCAACTATAAATAAGACATTTGTTGGTTGATTTCATGTAACACTGTGGCGCTATCAAAACATTGTTTGTTTGAGCAGCATGTCCAGCCCGACTCGTTGGCACAACAAATAATCGATTAATTGTTGTTAATAATTTGATCGATTAAGCTTATCGATTGTTAATTAATTATTTTCAGGTCAAATGCGTTCAATAATCATGCCAGCAGACTTTGATAAGTCTATGAATACGGTCATCTGCTGCTAGAGGGCGCTTGCGCACTGCATGTCACGTCTTCGCATACTAGATGACGCACAGATTAAGATGAAGAGAGCTCAATGTAATCAGTGTTAAAGCGTTTTTCTCTATAAATGAACTAGGGATGGGTATGAGTACTTGAGCCGATCAGCAGTGATCGAAAATGAAAATGCTTGACGTGACTTTTCACTGAATTCGAAATTCAGTGACAACCACTTGACAACTACACACTACATATTCAGCGGTACCTTGATTGTCAGCAGAGATGTCTCATAGCAACCAAACCGATAAACGATGCTGCAGTGCTAACGTTTGTTCAGCAGGTTTACGATAATCAAAAGAAAGTTAAATCCACAATGTTTTGAACATCTGTCTCTGCACACGTTTTCTAAACAGGTTTTATTGTCATATAATGTAGAAACTTTGACTCATGAATGTATATTATTTAATAAAAGTGAAGGTTTATCATTATTTATTATACTGACTGTAAATCTCCCTCGGTGCCGACATGTTTGCATGACACACCTGCATCTCAGCGAAATCAGAGCTGAAGATTTCTGCACGAGATGCAAGTCCAACATAAAGTGGCGTTCCATTGCAGTTTTCCCAGTATGAAGTTTAAAATTCCAAGTTAAATGGGAAGAAGCATGAATCATCACAGCAACAAACTCCAACAGAGCACAGCGTGACTTTCTGTCGGGGCAGAGACGGCGCTCTACACTCTGAAGAAGCGCGCACACATACAAGGCGAAGTCTTTCCTTCAAACATCTAGATGGAGCACAGCTGAATGTAACAGAACGCAGGGTCTTCAAAACTATTTTTAACTTAACACTGCGTTTTAAAAACACGATGATTATGGCGTCACGGAAACCACGGTTTGCAGATACATGGTTCAGAAACATTGGTGCGCTTTTACTAAACTTATTACGGTAACCTGGAGGAAGAACAGAGACACACGTTCTGAGCATTGTTTCATTGAATTGACCAGTGAGTCTTCACATAATGACAAAATATTATGCATTATTTTTTGATTATGCCCTCTTTTGTACTTATTATAACAGACTACATTATAACACTACATAAGAACATTATATTCATGTTAATGAATAGATGTTGGAACAACAAGACACAATGCAGCAACCAAAGACGTATGACATATATGTGCATACTGTATTTGTACATGTCCAATATCAATACAGTAGCCTTACGAATAGAATATCCTTAAATAAGGAATAGTTGCCTAATGAAGAGTTTGCGACCCATGATAAATTAACCTAAATAACGCACTGAAAGCCAGATGTTCTTTACCGACGTATCAAATTACACAGGCAGCAGAGTACGCGCACTGACAGAAGACGTTTAATTGCAGGAAGCGAATATAATGTGCATTTTGGGTAACTGTAGGACGTTTCTGATTCGGAATGACACAAGAAATGCTGTTAGACACACAGACACGTGCTTGAAGCAACACGCTTTATTATATTTTTAAGAACAGATGACAGAAAATCCGTCTATGCGCATGTCTGACATGCTGTTTTTTCAAAGGTGTGCAGTCTCGTGGAACACGCGTATGTAAAGGGTTCTCACTCTTTTGCAAGAATAGTGTTGCCTATGAGAATGCTGCAAAAGACCTCCGACCATCTCAGCTCAGGAGGTGCTTTGTGTTCAGTTCACTTTATTTCCACAGAGCTGTTCTTTGTGAGCGCAACTCTGTAGGGTCACTTTATATATAGCCTATACATCTGTGATTAAATCATAAAATAATACAAAAACACGTTCACCTCGAACCATGATTTATATTTCAGTGAATATTATCATCATTATAATTATTATGTTTACATTTATAATTGTTTTTAGATCTTAATTTGTATTAGTAATTTTCTGCCTGTTGTCATTGATGGATACTTGCGTGACGGTAAACGGAAAAGTGATTATGTATGATTATTTTATTTTTTTTGACCTTCGTTATTTTAATTGCTTTTTCATTTTGTTTGAAGTGTAATTTGAATTTAGAAATGTCTTTGGTTGAAGTTTTTCGTTTTTTAAATAAATGAATTTACTATCATTTTCAATGTATATTCACTAAAGCAAGAATATTCACCGATCCCTCAGCTGGGGGGTTGACAATGTAATTGGATATTGTGATTTAAAAAAAAATAAAAATAAATATTGTGAACATATTTCTTGCATATCGCCCAGCCCTAGGAGGGAACAAAACAAATGTATTCATACACATTCAAAGTCATTACCCTTCCGAAGAAGCTGAACTGATTCCTGGGATGAAAGGTTATAAAACACCAACATTAAACTGACAACAACCCAGAATAAGTGGTGTATTTGCCCAAACAACGAAATACCCGACCAGTAGCCCATGATGGAGAGAATGCACGGGTGAAGTAGGTTCATTGCCAAAGAGACGTTGCCCTTCACAACACACATTTTAATTGCATTTGAATTTTTAGTTGAAATAATTACAAAAATTACGTTAAAAGTTTGAAATCAAGCTGCCTTGCATTATTGTGTAGGCTATTGCTTAACGAAAATTACCCTATAGTACCACTTAGCAGCCAACCAGCGGTAATACCAATGTTAGTCGGTTTGAACGTGAACACTGCACCAGTGTGAAAATTATGATATCGTGGCAAGTCTGTTCTGCATACACCGTGATAGGGTGTTAAAGTACAACATTGTTTCATCCCAACCTGTATTTCTGTCAGTGGTCATCGGGAAAAAAACATTCATGCTGACATCTCACCAGCACTAGAGAAGTGGTATGTTATGTTGGCTACTGTGTTTATGCAGCATGTTATGATTTGATTTAATTTCAAATAAAAAAATATGTCCAGAGGTCCGAAATATTCCATGATCCTCAAAAGTTTGAATGAACTCAAATATGTATACAAGTTATACATCTTGTATACAAGTTATTATTAACAGTAATTCATTAACAGTAATTAAACAATTCACAAGTTCATACTAAACATAGCCTAAACGTATTCAAATACACTGAACTAAGAATATTTTAAGAGGAAAATGCCAATACTTACATTTCTTAAGTGTAATAATTTAAACTAGATTTAAAGAGTAGGCTACATGCTCATATTTTTTGGAGTCCTCTATGTGCATTTTGAGGTATTAACGTTAATGATTAATCGATTGTTAATTTTCACGACAATCATTTATATGAAAATGTCTGAAAATTGACATTTTCTAGTTTGTACAACTAATGGCAGATGGGAGTTATTTTCTGGAAGCTGTTTGAAAACAGTCATTATTCTTGCAGTTCCGTTTTGTGACTAATGGAGCAGAAAGGACACACTTTAGCGTTAATGTTTTACCAGTTACTAAATTAACAAAGCTATTTCTATGATAAGCCTGTATGCCTCTTTGTTGTCAGTGGTGTACTGCTAATCCCACACTGTGAAACAACATACACATTTACACCATCGCAAGTAAATTTTTAAGGTAAAATAAACTAGCATGACCAAATGGAATTGCAAAAATAATGACTGTTTTCAAACAGGTTTAAAATACTCCCCCTGTCAGCCACTGGTTAAAGAAATATTCTGAGATCAATACAAGTTAAACTCAATCAACAGCACTTGTGGGTTACAGTGAGGCTCTTACAATGGAAGTGAATGGGGACAATCTGTTTAAAAGTATAGCCACAATATATAAACTATATGCATGTTAACAATTTTAGTGTGATAAAATCGCTTACTAACCTTTTCAGTGTAAAGTTATTGCCAATTTTACAAATTAATTGCCATGATGATGTACTGTAATGACAACAAACCCTAAAACAACTGTAAAAATTAAAATGTAAACAACTTTACAGCTCAAATAATACATGAGTTTTAACAGAAGAACAAAAGCTTCACATTTATGCCTTTAAACCATCCAAAAATTGGCCCCATTCACTTCCATCGTATGTGCCTCACTGTAACCTAGATTTTTGATATTTGAGTTTGATATTGAAGAGATGCTTTAAATATTTTACAGTTTGCACAGTAAAAACCTTCTTGCACCGTCAATACACCAATAAAGCTAATATAGTTAATTTCATGCTCTCATCCCTGGCTTCAAATGTATTTCAGTACTTCAGAAGCTTTTGCCTCAGACTCGGAGAGCTCATTTGCTTGATGTACTTTCATATCTCTCCAGTCCTACTGGAAAATCGGTTTCTGATCTGACAATATCAAAGTACAGCCCTCTTTTGGGAATCTCTACCCATTCCGTTGTCTTTGTTCAGAACTTAACAATAAGGATAGCCTGATGACCTGGGTCCAGAAAGGTTCAGGACAGTTAACAGGACTGTCACTTTGCCCTATAGGGCTAGTTCTGCACACTCAAAAAAAGAAGTTTTGCTGCTTGTTGAACTAAAGCAACACAGTTCTAGAACATTTTCTCACAACTTGATTTCATTGCATTCTATCCATTTTTAATTTGTAAAATGGAAGTTTACTCAATCCATTTGAGTTGGGATTACATTAATACTTTTTGTGGTGTTAATGGAGCATTGATGAAACTGGGCAGGGAATGTCCATTTCCTAGCCTGCTTTGCATGGGACTCAATTAAATGTTAAAATTAAGTGTTATTTGATGTGTTTTTGTGCTAGATGAATATAAAGAGGAAGACTTGTTAGTATTGAATGTTTTGTTGTGTTGAGATTTAGAAGAGTTTCTGTTATGTTGGTGTTTACGATGAAGAGTGGAGCTTGAGCTAGCGATAAAGACAGGTTGATGTCGCACACGAAATCGATTACTCGCTTCGTTGAGCAATTGCTGTGCTAACCATAGCATAGTTACTAAACTACACCCTGTAGTGCTTCCAACCAGCATGTATTTAGCATGCTAGCATTCACTTTCACTAGTTAGTTCGTAAAGAAATAAGAGATTTATTTGAGTTACATTGAGTTGGCTCATTCTGTGGGTTTACCCAATTCAACTAGGTTCTTTCTACACACAGTTTTTATGTTGAGAATGTGTTTTATGTTGGTAATTTTAAGTTAAGAATACTAATTTCAAACATTTGGAACCACTATCCACGACTGAATCAAGTTCAGCCAAAGAGCAATTTGTTTGAGTGCATTGTTACTACTACTTGTGCCCATTGATCATGTATATATGTCATTTTTACATTTAGTTTTATGGAACGTATTAAACTTTGTTGTTGCAAATAGTGCTGATTTAAATATGTCGCCAATATAATGTTATATAATTTGCTAACATTGTTAAAACCAAACAATCAGTTGGTGTGAATTGTTTGACAACAGTAAATCAGAAGGTCTGCACCATATGCAATCCTCAGAGAGAAGATTGTAGGTTATGACTTCTCAAGAGAGATGCTAGCTTCTCGAGAGATGCTAGGACTCAGTGGTGACAGGATATTGCATAAACAGTGACTGAATTTAGAGCAGGCAGGTTTGCAGCTCCATGGCTTGGCTAAAAGGAGTGACAGACTGCGATTATGAGTCTGCTGTAGAGAAGCTTGGTACATTGGCGTCTACATCTGGATCAAGTTGCATTCCCCACCAGCCTGCCCTGGGGCCAAGATACCATTAGTTCCAGTTGTTTGGAGCAGTAAAGCTTGCATACTGGCAGGCCTGACGTCAGCCTGGTGGGACACACTAGGTGGCCCCCTCAACTGGGTACACTAATGAGTAGACCAAACAATGGGCTCCATCACCTAGAAAAGAAACCTCTGTAGTAGGGCTGCAACTAACGATTATTTTGATAATCAATTAATCTAACGATTATTAGAACGATTATTAGACTATTCAGCGATTATTGCAACGATTAATCATTAGTTCTTAACCGATTATTCAGCTTGTGTCCCGAATTAAAAGGTTGTATTAAACGTGATTACTTGCAATAAAGAGGACAAGATCATCTTTTAAAAATACCTCTAAATGACATTCACTGATTTAAAGGGAAAAAATACTTTTTATTAAGTTTAATTCAATAAAGAAATTCACTGCAAAAAATCCTATTGTTATTAAGTGTTTTTGTCTTGTTTTCCATTTAAAATTGTCTAAAAATCCTTAAAACAAGATACATTTACTTGAGAAGCATCATGTAAGATATTTAGACTTGCTTTCAGAGAATGTATCTTAAATATAAGTGTAGTTTCTATGTAAGTGTATTTTTTCTCTTGGTTGTACTTCTGTGGGTGCAGTAAAGACAAAATATACTTGTATTCAAGATATATTCTCTAAAAGCAAGTCTAAATATCTTATGTGCTGCTTCTCAGGTAAATCTTCTTAATAAAGCTGCGTATTGTCAGTTTTCTTCACTATAAGAAATGCACAGTGACACATATATTATGATTCAATAAGTCGCGAGCCATCACGTTATAATCTAGCTGCATTAAGTGTGCGCACTCAAGGGACGAGCATCCCCGCAACAGAGTGTGCCTCAGCTGGGTGCAGTTTCTGTCTCTCCCCCTTAGATCGGGACAGTTCGCACAACTCATAGAAGAGGCGCTGACCGCACAGAGAAATGTCAGTTTCGGAGTTTGTAGTTATTTACATGATCTGCTTCCATATTATTTGAACTTTAAGAAAGCTATAACGCATTAAATATAACTGCATAAATGACGTAACACGTAAAAGATGTTACCTTTAAAGAGCTCCGGCTCCGCTTATTCCACAACGAGAGTGCTTCTGTATTTACTTATTTTGATTTTTTGCATTATAATTCCCTCATACTTTGTGATCTACATCACCTGAAGCTGTGAAAGTTTTTTATTTGTAGATTAACTTGTAGCGACCAAACATACACTACCGTTCAAAAGTTTAGGGTTATTTACTCATTCTTTATTTTTTATTTTTTTCACATTTTAGAATAATAGTAAAGTCATCAAAACTATGGAATAACATAAATGGGAATTATGTTGTGACTAAACAAATCCAAAATAAATCAAAACTATGTTATATTTTAGCATCTTCAAAGTAGCCAGGTTTTTGCCTAGATTTTGCAGAAATGTACTCTTGACATTTTCTCAACCAACTTCATGAGGTATCAACCTGGGATGCTTTTTAAACAGTATTGAAGGAGTTCCCATCTATATGCTGGGCACTTAGTGGCTGCTTTTCTTAATTATTCGGTCCAAGTCATCAATTTAAAAAAAAAATGTAAAAACATTTTTTCAATTAAATTTAGTTTTATAATGAAATAAATTAATATGTTGGCACAATTATATTTTTGTCTACAAAACTAATTTCAAACATTTAAGCATACACCTTCAGATCAAAAGGTTTTTAAGATCATAAGAAACATTTCAGGCAAGTGACCCCAAACCTTTGAACAGTAGTGTATTTGGAATTACAGATAAGTGAAATTAAAGTGAATCTAGAGCACTTTCAATGTAACGCGCTCAGCGCACGTAAGCAAAGGGAACCAAACTCGTAGCATATCTGTTACTCTGAGCACAAGATGGACTTGTGGAGCACAGAACCACTCTGAAAACACTGAATAATGCACTTAACACAATAAACACAATACAGACTGGATAGAGCAGCACACATAAACTTTGAAGCATTTTTTTGATATATATTTATTTGATTAAATCGCAGCTTTTCGCAGTTTAATGATCGCACAAGGTCATATCATGATTCTGATTTTATTTCGATTAATTGGTGGGCAGCCCTACTCCGTAGTCCAGGGACAAGCACAGACCTGAACAGAAGGGCTCAACAAAAAACAAAAAAAATTCTGATGGCTCATTCGGGCCAGTGGTTGAGATTTTTACAAGCTTTTACAAATTTTAAAAGTAAAATTTTTGCAAAAATATTGACTATTCCTAAACAGGTTTCCACAAAACTCTCCCTGTTTGCCAAGCTCACACTATTGGTTGTGCAAATGTTGCTGTTCGAACTGGTCGGGATACTCAAAACAGCATAAGCAAGGTTATGATAGTGCCATGGTGTTTACACTTTTTGGGTAAATCAGCCTACTAATGGATCACTTACCAACCAAAGTTTATTGGATTCCTTCTAGTCTGGATTCCATTGGCCTGGGATCGGATTCACAAAATGTTCTAAAGAAGAAAATTCTTCTTAACTATACCATTTTCTTTTTAATTTCTAACTTGAGAAAAGTTAAGAATATTTTGTATTCCCAAAAAAACTTCTTAAGAAAGTTCTGCTATTTTTCTTAAGATTGTTCTTAAGAAAAAAATTAAGAAGGATTCAAATTCTTGAAAAAAGTTCTTAAAAATCGCAGTAAATAACATCTTCAGGTTAAGATAACCTAACAGTTGTCTTAAATCCCAAAATTTAATCCATTTAATAAATTGTCTGGGTTGTTTCAAATCACAATGGACGTTGCAATGGGCTGTTTATGTGATTTTTAGACGAAAACACGTTTTTGTAAATGTTATCGTGAAATTCAAACAATAAATGTTGTTTTGAAGCTTCTTAATGTGACCAATCATGCTAGTAAATTCAAATGGTGCGCCATAGTGCTCTCTCTCTGCATTTGTTTAGAAACATAATAATCATTAGAAAGCTAAGATTGAACATTCTTAGAAACTTTCTTAATTTTTTTCTTAAGAACATTTTCGTGAATTAGGCACCTGATTGGAAGCATGCTTTATATTTTCTTGAGCTGGCCTTCACTAATTACCACATAATGTGCAAAAACATAACGGGTTAACTCATTTGTTTTGTTGTTGCCATGCAATATGTTTTTCTAAGTATTTTGATTGAACATTTCATTAAGTGACTTTGCTAGCATTTGTTCTAATACTGCTTTAGAGAATGTGGCGCAAGTCGCCATTATTTGAACTATTAAAACAATTTGTGCTGGAACAACCATCCAGTTTCACCTAGTTTAATGATGATATTTGAGTGCTGTTTGTGCGTCATTACGTGTAATTATCTCTTTCTTTGCTTTCTGAGGGCAGTTTTTTTCAGGGAACTTTTCTTTCAGTCGTAAAACCCAAACTTACTCTTCATATGTCTTTGTGACGACTTCCATGCTATACTGTATATCCATTCATTTGAAGGAATAGTTCACCCAAATGTACAAATTCTGTCATTATTTACTCTCTAAAGCCCCAGTCAATAAGTGGTCCATATGGTGCACTATATTCCAAGTCTTCTTAAGCCATTTTATAGCTTTGTGTGATAAAACGACTGAAAGTCTTTTCACTGAAAATCTTCCCCTCCACTGCAAATCTCAAATGTCAATATCCTTTAAACCATCTTTCCGTGTTTGTTTACAAGTAAGGCTGTCAAAATTGGTCAAAATTGGAATATTCATCGAATTTAAAATAAAAATGCACATTAGAATGCTAAAATGTGCATTTGGATTTTGGATTTGTGCCAAGCACTGACGATGACCGATCACATTTTTGGGTTAAAACAGACGCAGTGCAATAAATAAAACAGAATGCAGGTGTTTAGAGACATGTTTAGAAGGTTGAATTTCCTTTTAAACTGATACAGAGTCTAATAAAACGCAGCGCTCCTGCATGAAACGCTGAAAAAACAACGAGTCGCAGCGCAATGGTCAAATACGTCCGACTAGCATACGTGTTCGCACCCTCCTGTGGGTGTAAGAGACAATGTCGATTTAAAATTCAGATGTCTTGCAACTACCTTTTGAGCTACCTGAAATACTGTCTTTTATAATTCACATTTTATTTGAATCTTGTTCATATTTAAGTGAAAAATTCCAATTTAGTTTTTAAGCCATGTTGACAGCCCTAGTGTGAGTGTGACACACTTCAGACAATTGCATTCGCTTTCAATGATGTCAGACCTGGCGTGATTCGTCTCAAAGATGCCATATTTGAACTGTGGTCTGTTTCTTGCTCAGCGCTGCCATAGGACTTACGGTTGCTTTGTGTGAGGAACAGTTTGGAACACATTAGGTATAGTCAACAATGACATTTTCTTTTTTTTTTTTTTTTTTTTGCTGAACTATACCTTCTAGCTTCTAGAGCTGCACAAGGTCAAAGGTTTTTCAAATCTGAGGCTGTTTAAATTGTAGTTTGAGTTATGTAATAGATTGTGGACGTGTGTATTTCTGCGCATTAGATCTGTTTAAACTATATAGTGAAATGCTTTTTTGTGTATGCATATGAAACATGGTTATGCAATCACAATGCAGTTCAGAGCAACTTTTAAGTTTTAGTTTTTTTTCATTTTAGGCTACATGTTTGTTAAGTTGTAATTTTGTATCATACCTTATACATACCTATCTTTAAATACTCTTTAATTAATAATCACTCCTGTTTATGAATATGATGTTGAATGAAGCTTTTTCATGTTACATCATTACTTCCCATGAAGGGATCACATAAGAACTCAAGGGAAGGAGGTGTCATCTATTGACGATCCTGACAATCCCTGGGAACTTCTGTTGAAAGTACTAATGTGAATGATGTAGGAGTTGTCTTTCAGTATCAAAACTATTTTTATCCGGTATAAGCAGGGGCCATTTTCTACAGAAACTAGAAGGTACACTGGAGGAACTATTTTTCTTAATCACAATTTTTGTGTTTTTCTCCAGTAAAAATAATCCGTGCAACCTTAAATCTTGAATTAAGTTAGTTTTTCGTACCCCATTGGCAATTTTTGTTCTTGTTTTAATAATAAAAAATAAATAAATAGCGAGGTGATGTTGTGCTTAAAGCAAGAAAAAAAAACTATATATCAATGGGGTAAGAAAAATGAACTTAGTTCTAGATAGGCCTATATTGTGTGAAACAAGTCATATTATCTTACTCCATTTTTCTTCCCAAGTAAATATATTGTTTATATTGGATGTTTAGATATCTTTACTGAAATGCAAGACAAAAATACTGATTCCAGTGTTGCCACGTCACATGGCCATGAAAGAACTTGGTGTAAACATCATTTCTGTCATAAGCCCAATTATTTTCCGGTGATAGAAGTGTTATTTGGTGTTGTAGGATGGTAAAGCATTAATTCTTTGCTAGTTCCGATCATGGGTGGTAGTTTTGTTCCGTTAGCCAGACATTGTGCCGAACTCACAAGTAGGTTAGTCTCCTGGCTCGGGTTCCAGGGAGTTTGCTCTCACAGGCCTGAACAAGCCCCTCTCCCACCATGATTAATTGCTGGCAGTCTGAACTGTGGGGATCTTGCGTCAATAAATCGTCATAAAGGCAGCTCTCCTGCTTTGAATGTAAACATAGAGACAGGCTGGGCTGTGACTGAAGCCAGGCCAGCACTCGTTAGGACTCTACAGGCCCTGTGAGCCGCAAGCGCCGTTTATTTAACACCCAAGTTTTATTAGAGGAGATCGCGCCACAGGTCTCTCTGGACTCTTTAATCTGCAGAAAGCCAAGGCCTGGATTTGTAAAGTCTAAGAGTTGTCCTTGTCTCAAACAAATGATGGCAAATGTATTTAATCCAAACCCAGTGACTCTTCTTTTTTTTTTTTTTTTTTTGACTCTCTTTTTTGTCGTACTAAATTGCAGAATGCACGTTTTCTTTCAAGATCACAGGGAAAATTAGGGCTGGGCGATATAGCTAAAAAAATCATTTTTAAGCCTTTTGATATTAGAATTAAACTAAATTACAAGAGCAACCAATTACACTAACGCATATAACAACTGTTAATGAAAGCAGTGATGAAATTCTTGCTTGCAAGATATTGCTTAAATATTATGTTATTACTAATGGTATATTATTAACATTACTACTACTACAACTACATTGAATATTACATTTTACTACATTTTTTTTATTTCTCGCATCTAGTTAGATGGAGCTTTTATTTTGGTGGACAAACGAATGTTATTGATGACTTCTCTTTTCACCTCCGGAAAAGCGGTTTGCTAAATAGGCTAATGTGCTTATTAAACTGCAAAAGGCTATGATTTAATTGTATACATTCATAGTCTGCATGTGCTACACTTCACATTAAATAAAGTAATTCCAATTCAACCCAATTCAAAGTAATTCCAAAAAAAAAAAAGAGACATTTTCTTTCACACACAGCACAAGGTCAAGGCTAATTGTGTGGTGTGTTTTTCCGCCCACTTTTGACTTACAAGAAATAATCGTCCCTCATCATCGGCTGTTTTTAAACAATCAGCCCATTCCAATATTTGGTCAATACATTGCAGCATCTCTAGTAAAAATCTGTTTAAAAATAATATAAACATCTAGTTTCGCAATCCTTCCTTGTCTCTCAACTCGCCATTATGAAAATGTTAAGACAGAGACATCAGTAGCAAATATGCCATTAGTGCTGGCAAGTTCACGCGAATCAGTTCAAACTAGTGTGGAAAACATGCTTTGATTAATTAAAAAAGAATAGTAATTTAAATAGACTAAACATTTTGCATCTACTTGGCATCACCATTTAAAAGCCATTTCAATTCAGTGCAAATACATAAATATCGAGATATTATTATCAAATTGGGGTGCAACAGAGATTTTCACGGTGTGATAACCATCACCAAAAATACAGCATTATTACGGTATCATGGTATTAAGGTGCATTGTTAATATTAATACAATATATGTATAATAAATCATTTAAAATATTATTATAAAAATATATATTTTTAATAATTAGCTACTGCCCAGTTTAATACTGTGATGCACTACTATGCACTACTGTGTATCTGTGTACTGTGTAATTTTGGGTTTTTGATTGTGTTGTGAGGATCAGTATAGTAGCCCATCATTTGATAAAATACAAATAATGCAGTGGTATGTTGAAAAGTGATTGTTCTGATCTCATTTGATTTTGTACATTTTTTAATGATAAAATGCAATTAAACTTAAAACCCGGAATTCAGAGAAACTAAAATGGAAAACACGGAATTTGGAAAAATTAAACGGAATTTGGAAAAAAATAAAACTGATTTCATAGGGCCCTACATTCAAAGAACAACGGACATTCAAATAAGAACATTCCAAAAATTACGAAATCTGACCAATTTTATGTGAGCCTTTAACAGGAGACTATTCAGAATTCAGTTAATTTCAGTTAAGAATGTTACTGTGAGTAAATAATGTGCTTTTTGTTTGTGTTTTTTTTGTTTTTTTTGCAACAGACCAGTTACTCTGAAACATGGTAGACATGTAGAGACAAAGGGAATAAAGTTATTTCTGGTATTTAAATTTCTTTCGAAGTTGCATATTCATTGTTTTTCAGTGATTTGAAACAAGGTAGCACAAAAAATGGAACCACTAAACTACTGGATATCAGTATCGACACACAACTGTTGTATCGTTGTATCCCTAATTTTTACTGTATTTTACGTCTTGCATTAACCCTTAAACGCATACCTTGGGTCTTAAGTGACCCGGGACCTCATTCCACCCCCTGTATCTCATCCTTTTTTTGGAGTTGTGCCCACACTTCTTTAGTATTCCTTGATCTTTTTCTTTTAAATAGTGTAACACAAAAAAATTCTCAAATTGCACAAAAAAAAAAAGAAAAAAAAGAAAAGAAAAATTAAGTACCAAAAGTGTATAGGGCCATTAGAGACCCTACGTATGTAACAGTGTCAGTTTTTTGCCCTTCCATAAATTATATTTTCATGATTATTTCATATATCTATTAGTTTACATACATTTATATACTTGCCATGTCTCTAAAGACCCGAATATGTAAGAGTGTTTGGCGAAATTCCCATGCATTTAGGGGTTAAACATTTTGAATGTACTTGACTACAGTGGCTGTTTTGTTGAAAAGATCATTCTGCTGAAAAACACTTTCAAGCCATTTCAGGTCAAACACATAAATATTGAGATTTATATATATATCAAATATCATCAAACGGCTGAAACATATCGTGCCCTAACATAAGTTCATTTGAAATGCAGTAGAACAATATTTTCTAGAATTGGCTTATTGGCTTTAGTAATATTTTTAGCCTCTCTCCAGTTGATTTGAGCTCACTACTCATCCCGAGAACACTGCACTCCTACATTCTTTTCCTTTTGGGGAGGTAATGCCTGTTGGAGGTGAATTCTACAGTACATTCATGCAGACAGAAAGGATTTTGAAGGGAAGGGAATTAGACCCTCTTGCATGCACAGATGCACTGAAACCAAAAATACCCCTCGATCCTTTTTCAGCTCCAGTTCGTTAGCAGATGGTTTTGAATAATTCATGATGAGTTTGTGGGTAGCATTAAGCATCACATTTATCCAGAGGACTGTTAGATTTGATTATTTTCACAAAGGATTTCTCATCACAAAATTGACACAAGTATTCTTAAAGGGATAGTTGACCACAAAAAATTAAATAAAATGAAATGGTCATCATTTACCTACCTTTATGTCGTTCCAAAGCCATATAGCTTTTTTTTTTCTTTTGTGAAACACAAAAAGAGATGTTAGATGAAATCACAGCCTCAGTCACCATTCATTTTCACTTTAAGGAAACATGAAAGTGAATGCGAATGCTGATCGAGACTTGCATACTGCCTAACATTCCCTTTGTGTTCCACGAAGGAAAACAAGTCATATGGATTTGGAACGACCAGGTTTTGAGAATTGTTGTGAGCTTTTAGCCTGTTAACATGGCTTTTTGTTATTGTATTACAGTGCATTCAGAAAGTACTCAGACCCCTTCATTTTTTTTTTTTCACATTTTGTTATGCTGCAGCCTTATGCTAAAATGCTTTCAATTATTTATTTTTTTCACATCAATTTACACTCCATACCCCATAAGGACAAAGCAAAAAACTGATTTTTGATAACTTTTGATGCAAATTTATTAAAAAGAAAACATTAAAATATCACATTGACATAAGTATTCAGACCCTTTGCTATGCCACTTGAAATTTAGTTGAGGTACATCCCATTTCTCTGGGTCATCTTTGAGATGTTTCTTTGACTGGAGTCCACCTGTGGCAAATTAAATTGATTGGACATGATTTGGAAAGGCACACACCTGTCTATATAAGGTCTCATAGCTGAAAATGCATATCAGAGCAAAAACCAAGCCATGAGGTCAAATGAACTGCCTGCAGAGCTCAGAGACAGGATTGTGTCAAGGCACAGATCTGGGGAAGGCTACAACAAAATTGCGGCTGTATTGAAGGTTCCCAAGAGGACAGTGGCCTCCATAATTCTTAAATGGAAGAAGTTTGGAACAACCAGGAATCTTTCTAGAGCTGGTCACCCAGCCATTCTGAGCAATTGGGGGAGAAGGGCCTTGGTAAGAGAGGTGACCAAGAACCTGATGGTCACTCTGGTTGAGCTCCAGAGATCATGTGTGGAGATGGGAGAAACTTGCAGAAGGACACCATCACTACAACACTTCAGATCTTGACACTTGTACAGTTTGGATATATTCTGCCAGGATGACGCTTTAGTCACACAATCTGTCAACCTTGAGCGCGCAAGCTCTCTCTCCACTGCGAAAAGACGCCGGGATTCGGAAAACACTGGCAAACAGGTATGTCGGAGATGAGTTTTACGATGGGTTGACTTGTCCTTCCTATTGTTCACATGAAACTTATGCCACTGAAGGTAATTCAAGTTTTCTAAAGTTTTGCGCAAAATATTTAGTCTTTCTTTAAAAAGAAGAGAACAGAAGTAATATATTGCCATGACGAGTTACAACATGTACGTTCCCATCAAACTATTTTCAGGGTTTCACCCATAAAACACTTTTGTGTGTAGAACAACTTTCTTACACCACTGTTTAAGCATCCTTCATAGAAACAGCCCAAACTTCCTTTACTAATTCGATTATTGGAGTAGAAAAAATGCTTGTCTGTGACAGTGGGCGAGCGATCTAGAAAAAAAACCTTTTTCATGATCATAACTTGGATAATTTTTACAAGGTTCATCATAAAATACAATAACAGAGGGTAACGGGTGCATATTATGGCCATGTGTCCAAAGGGTCAATGAAGTGATGCTCATTTTTGTCCAGATCTATTAAATTAAATTAAATATACATTAAAAAATGCAATTCACACAAACTATTTACTTGAATACACCTCTTCTATGATGCGCACATTTTCAATTTCTGAGTGTCAAGTCATATTGATATTTTTTCTGGGGCTTTATATATATATATATATATATATATATATATATATATATTTTTTTTTGTACCTTGAAAAATAAAAAAAAATTAATATTTACTTGGTTTTTGTAGAAAATGCTATGAAGGTTTTTCAAAAATGTATGAAACCAAATTGAACACTAAGATTACATTTCTGAGAACCTGATACAAGTGTATTAAACTAGATTTTTAAAAGATGTTTCATTTAAACACCTTGGACAACCTTATATGTCAATGACCCATAAGTAATACAAAGCTTTAATAAGGATGGGATTTTGGGGAGTTGTGGGTAAATCAGTGTAATTATTATTCTGTGGTCTATGAAGTGCAGAATTAGTCTTGTAAGGTCACAAAAATGTCATTGTTATTAACCAATGAGTGCTCTGGAAAATTCAACACTGTGGAAATGCAGATTTGTTGGTGGAAGAAGAGAGGGAGAGACTAGTCTGAACAATAAAGATGGTGAGAGAGTAATTAGATTTATATGCTGTCATTGTCTCATTTATGCATTTTTCATCTAATCCAATTTGGGATGAAATGTGCCCACATTCTCCCTATCTAATGAATTTAAGAAATGCTGCAGGCTCCGCTTTGCCAAATGGGAAGTTTACAATGCATTTATTAGTTCTTTTTTAAAAATGCAATAAGACATTGTTATGAATAGACAAAAAAAGCTAATCCCGTTTTTATTGATGCCTTCAGATCTAGACTCCATGCTTGTCGTTTTTTATATTAAGGCATTATCATGTTCCGCCCATTTTTCTGGATGGCAGAGCACACGATCACGAAGTTTGGCCTGCATAAGCAACATGAGTGTGGAGGAAAAAAAACAGCTTATTGCAAAGTTTAAGGCCATTCTGACTTCATGCACTAACACGTGTGATCCTGCTATGCAGTCTACTGTATTTGGAGCACAAATTTTGGGAAGCCTGCTGGACGTGCACACACATGCGTGCTCCAGAGATAGCATGCATGACACTCACGTGAAAAACAGATGCACGTGTCAGATTAGAAGCATATAGGGCTGTCAAATTAAAATTTGAATTTCTAATATTCATCGAATTTAAGAAAAAAAATGCACATTCAAATGCTAAAACTGTGTATTCAGATTTTGGATTTGTGCCAAGCACTGACAATGACTTACATTTACATTTATGCATTTGGCTGACGCTTTAATCAAAAGTGACTTACAGTGCCCTTATTACAGGGACAATCCCCCTGGAGCAACCTGGAGTTAAGTGCCTTGCTCAAGGACACAATGGTGGTGGCTGTGGGGATTGAACCAACAACCTTTTGCTTACCAGTTCAGTGCTTTAGTCTACTACACCACCACCACTCCTTCACCCACCATCGACTTCAGAACGATCACATTCTTGCGCTAAAAAAGGCTACACAGCGCAAGAAATACAGTTTAACAGAAAGCAGGTGTCTCAATACGCTTTTTACATTTCTTTTTAAATAAACAGCATCTAAAAAACAGAGACGCTGAATAAACAAAAACAAAGCGAAACAAAGATGTTCGTCTAGCACGCATTTACAAAGAAAAACAAATGGATGGTTGCAAAAGCGTTCAGTGTGAACAGCCCCTCTTAATAAGCGTTTCTCAGATTAAGCAATGAGTTTTTTAAACGCTTTGTCAGAAAAGAAGTTCAACTTGGAAAGGTGTGTCTCGAGATCCTCGCGTTCAGTTCCAGTCTGTTGTGTTCCGTCTGTTTGAACAGCCCCTGGCCTGGGCTCATAGTCTGAGCCGCTTCACCACTGAGTTCAGCAGAATACCACTGCTATCTGGGAATATTGCTACCCTTCATACACTGTAATGAATAAAAAACAATGTATTTCGCTGTTATTATGAAGCTTGAGCTTGAGCTTGAGGGGTAGTATACTGTGGCATCAGTAAGTGTAACACTATGTGAACTGTTTAATGTTTATTTTTTATTTTTTTGGGGATTTTCTTCCCTTTTCTCCCCAATTTGGAATGCCCAATTCCCAATGCGCTCTAAATTCTCGTGGTGGCATATTGACTCGCCTCAGCCCAGGTGGCGGAGGATGAATCTAAGTTGCCTCCGCGCCTGAGACTGTGAATCCGCGCATCTTATCACGTGGCTTGTTGAGCACGTTACCGTGGAGACCTAGCGCATGTGGAGGCTTCACGCTATCCCCCGGCATCCACGCACAACTCAACACGCGCCCCACCGAGAGCGAGAACCACATTATAGCGACCACGAGGAGGTTAACCCAACGTGACTCTACCCACCCTAGCAACCGGGCCAATTGGTTGCTTAGGAAGCCTGACTGGAGTCACACAGCACGCCCTGGATTCGAACTAGCGACTCCAGGTGTGGTAGTCAGCGTCTTTACTTGCTGAGATACCCAGGCCCCCAAAAGCCATACTAGTTTAAACAGCATGAGTAAATAATGACAGATTTTTGATTTGGGTGAACAAGTAATGGCTTAGACTCGCACTTGCTGTGCACACCACCATTAAAAGCGTGTTTTATAGCTGTGGCTAACACACATCAAGGCAGTTGTGTGCTAGCATGTCTCCCAGGCGAGTTAGATTAAAGCTCCAGAGGCCAGAGCAGCTAGGCCAATCTTGATGAGGCATGCCGCACCATTATAAGGCAGACGGCAGGCCAAACCAACCAGACCACCACGGTTAGGAGCGCCCAGTTAACCAGGGCTTGTGTAAACGGCACCAGCTTCAAAGGCCCAGAGCCAGATGTGACGAGATGTTTTCTTATAATAATCCTCAACATCTCTTGTTTTTAACGAGCATGGTTGTTTCACAGGCAGCCACAGTTTATTTCCATTTCCTCTCTGAATTGTGTGAACTTACTTAATGTGCTTTGTGTTCAGGAAGGGCACAATTAAGATGGCTGCAGTCATGTTTTTTATTACGAATTTGCTTAAAGGAAAAATAAAATATTTCTTCATTCTTTGAAAAAAAGAGTTTGATGCATTTCAAAAACATATTGTCTCTGGTTAAAAAGGCCATTTTAGTTTAAAAAACTCTAGTATTTTTAGTATGTAATAGCGGTGGGTAAAAATATTGATTTCCCAATGCATCGCAATATTCATTTGAACGATATCTATATCAATTCTTAAATCACAAGACTGATCTTTTACTCTATGCACAACTCTCCATTACAGATCACTTGCATTTGCAACCAAATTTCGTGCTGTGCGACTAAAAATTAATATATTTTTAGCACGTGTTTAACGAATCAATGTAAATACCTTTAAATAGTACAAATCATGCAATTAAGCAATAGACATGTAACAAAACATGATATATGCAATATAATATAATATTTATTGATTAAGTACATTGATTTGTTCATTTTTAAAAAGATAACATGTGACCAAAATAGGGTTTCACGGTATACCACAGTATGAAAATTGACGGTTTTCATACCATGTACATTTGCTTATCTACGGTATTGAGAAAAAAAAAATGCAACCGGACGGAGAATCTCACCTGCGCGTGCACATCTCCTTTCCTCCTCGACTGCCTGTCAGACTCGTCAACTTGCGCCACACACACACACACACACACACACACACACACACATGCAGCGGAGAAAATGTCAGAGAGAAGTGTGTGAGTTAAAGCAGTGTTTCTCAACAGGTGGGTCGCAGGTCTATTCGGACTGGGTCGCGGACAGCAGGGAAAGAACAATGCCATGGTTCTCCCATTGAAGATATTTCGGCGGCCGCCCAAGTGATAGCCTATTTAGGACCGCCGAGGCAGATTTAATGATAATCTCGCAATCAGCTAAAGGCTTCTCATCTGCACTTTCGCACAGTGTAACTGAACCAGTTTGCGATCATGATCTGCTCTTCTCTCTGATGCGTGCGTGCAACAACCGGGCTTCCCTCGATATTGCAGAGCGCAGACCTCAAAACTGATGTGACCAATTTCAATTCTAATGAGACTTTTCTAGTTTAAAGCATTACGGAGAAAGACAAGTCGAACCTCTCAAACAGTAGGCAGCCCTGACATGCCAAACAGCACTGAGGAAAAGAGCAACACTGTTTGTTTTTTTCATTATACATCATCACCTTTACAAAATTGTTTCATGATTTTACATGAGTAAAAGTAACTGTTATATTTTGACAAAATGTTATAGTTTCATATGAAATAATCTAAAGGTAGAAAGTTTTCATAAATACTATAATTTATTATTATTATTTAAGACTAGCTACACTGACCTAACCATGGTAATGAGAAGCCTTTCCTCCTGTGTAATATGTATGTTCTCTTTGAATTATGTTTGAAATTAGGAAACAAATGGGATAATAATTGTTGAAGTCAACAACAAAAATAATGTCACTTGATGCATGTCCTTGTACTTGAAAACCATGAACAAAACTATTCAACAAAAAAGGAAATGCGACCCAGACACATTAAATACAGGATAGGTTTTTACTATGGTGGGTCGCCTCTTGATTTCCAATGTAAAATCTGGGTCCTGAAGCAAAACCAGTTGAGAACCACTGAGTTAAAGGTACAGACAGGAGCAGTCTGGAGCATATACAGTATATGTTAATTGTTAATAATCATAGGACATTACTTTAAAAGCTCACACAGCTGATGTTATTTTTCATTTAGAAGTTAATTTAACATGCTATGCTAACTTGTAAACTAACATGCTTTAGTTATATAACATGTTATAGTTACATGCTAATTCGGTTTATTATAATTCTGTTAGCTTTCGTATTTATTCTATTAATTTTCAAAAGGGAGACTTTTTTTTTTTTACACATACTTCAATAAAAATAAAAAAAAACGGTTTCAAGTTTCAATTATAATAAAGTGTTTGTTCAACCAAAAAAAAAAAAAAACCTTCTGTTTTCACTCCTTTAAGGGTCATTGTAACTGATAATAATAATTGTGTAATACCGTATATCGTGAAACCGTGATATATTTTGAGATGTTATCGTACTTTGAAAATCTCGTACCGTTGCAACCCTAGACCAAAATGATGAAAAACAAATAAAATATAATTAGTAAAAGTAATATTTTCATATTGTACCAAGTAAGAAGGTCCCTTGTCTAATTCACAGCATTAGCTGGGAGAGAATTTTTTTCATATATAAGCAAAAGTGACATTACAACTGAAAAATACCCATAAGAATCAAAATCGGAATCGAATCGAGAGCTTGTGAATCGGAATCAAATTGAATTGGGAAATCTGTATCAATACCCAGCCCTAGTATGTAATATTATAAGTTAAATTATTTATAAATATATATATATATATTAACTAATTAATCAGTTTTCTGTGACAAGCAAGTTTATTTTTAATAAGGTTCCTTGTATGTGTAAAGTTATATCCAATACTAGGATTAAGAATTTAATTTCATTAAGAATGAAATTTCTTCGCATGAGCTTGCGTTTCCTGTCTCACGTGTTTGGATGCGTTTAAATGGGAATGAATGGAGCATGAAGTGTAGTGTGACCGCCCATTTACAGGATAATATTTGATAAAACTTTACACAGATAAGGTTTGCATAATATATAATCTTTACATCTTGTGGCTATACTTCAGAAACTGTGTATTTTAGGGGGCCTGGGTAGCTCAACAAGTAAAGATGCTGACTACCACACCTGGAGTCGCAAGTTCAAATCCAAGGCGTGCTGAGTGACTCTAGTCAGGCTTCCTAAGCAACCAATTGGCCCAGTTGCAAGGGTGGGTAGAGTCACGTTGGGTTAACCTCCTCGTGGTCGCTATAATGTGGTTCTTGCTCTCGGTGGGGCGCGTGGTGTTGTGTGTGAATGCCGCGGAGAATAGCGTGAACCTCCACACGCGCTAGGTCTCCACGATAACACACTCAACAAGCCACGTGATAAGATGCGTGGATTGACGGTCTCAGACGCGGAGGCAACTGAGATTCATCCACTGCGACCCGGATTGAGGCGAGTCACTACGCCTCCACGAGGACTTAGAGCGCGTTAGGAATTCCAAATTGGGGAGAAAAGGGGAGAAAATCCCCCCCCCCCCCCCAAAAAAAAGGAACTGTGTATTTTAATGTTTATGGACTGGCCCCATTCACTTCCATTGTAAGTGCCCAATTGTTACTGAGATTTATGCGTTTTTTTTTGTTTTTTTTTTTAATAAAGGAAGGATGAGTCGAAATAATTCTTAATAATACAAATGTTGATAATTGACTTTAGAGGGTGGAAACGGTCATAAAAAAATTAAATTATGAGTATTTGTTGCAAAAAAAAAAAAAAGATAAACATTTTATGTGGACCTCAGGGAGAAATGTATGATAAATTTTAATTTGAAGAAAGTTCTGGCTGAGTTGCCGGTACTGACGGTCCAGTTAAAACAAATCTTTGACACTTATTATTCCCTTACTCATTATCTGTCCTGAGACTTGTTTTGTTCCATGCCAAAAACACGTCATGTTTGTGTTTGATGCTGTGATATTTGTACAGATGACTCCATTTCAAACCAACAATGACAAATGGAGGAATGATTTCAGTTGAAATAAATCCCTTGCCACTTTCTCTTCTGAAAGCACTTGACTTGCAATTGTTAATGCACATAAGAAGGTTACAGTCAGTTTTATTTTTATAGCACTTTTCACAATACGTATTGTACAATAGTAGACACATATTTAAAAATGTAAATGTACATTTGACAAATATTATCTAATATATAATATGTGTAGTACTAGTTATTAGAGCCGGTGATATAAAGTTAAGCATCACTGAATATTGCAATGAACTTATTGCACTTTTTATAGGGCCATTATGTTTTTTAAAGACCATCTCATTATACTAATTTTGTGATCCCTTACTGTCTCGACTCATGTATATGAGAGTATTCTCAACAACATTCATAACGATACAGTGGTATCTTTGTAGGGCGGATTTTGGAAAAAGGGGCCATGTCTGATTCAGTGCCTAAGTGGAAGCAACAGAACACGTAACATCAACTACAGCACCTTTAATCATGAGATCCGACAGAGTACATGTCTCTGATTTCTCTCAAATGTTCTCCAGCGCTTCAGTCAGTTCCTCGACTGAGTTTCTGATTGGTTTGACCTTTCCAAATGATTACCCTGACTGCACGTCAGTCGGATGAAAGCGCTCGTGACCTTCTTTGAGCCGAACAAATAGAAAACTCCCTTTAGAAGCCTATTATACATCAGAAGAACAAGTCTGGTTTTCTATTTCCTTTTTTTGGTCTAGCACCAGGGACTAAAAACGAAATGTTTTTGATTTTGCTTTGTTCTGAGCAAAAACTGTATTTTTTTTCATTCCGGTTCAAAAGTTCCATATCCTCCATTCCAAAAGGTTACCGGTTAGAACAAAATAAAAGAACGGTTAATAACGTTATTTTTAAAAAGACAGTACTCTGCGCTAAGGGGTGGGTGAAATACCAATTGCAGCATTGCCAGATCTCACAAGAGAATCAAGCTATCTGGTCTGGAAAAACAAGCTCAAAATAAGCAACTTGCCTCAAAATAAACAAAAAATTAACAGTTTATCACAATAGAAATCGTAACAAGCATACAGTTAATTAACAGTTAATTAACAGTTAAGTAAGATTTTAATTAAAGGTCTGCATCTGAGTCAAAACCTGGTAGCATCAAATCATTATTTGCAGTATTATTGCATCATATCTAACAATAATTCAGTGAAGACTTGGAAACAACTGAGAAAAGTACTTTTTACATCTAATGTTTTCCTTGTATCTGAATTAGCCGTGCATGTATATGTAGTAATTATACAAAGTTGTTAAAAAGGTCTTCATTCAGACAATACCACATCCACAACAGACAATTAGGGAAAGAAATGTGTGATGCAGCATTTTCCTTCAGGTTCAGAGTACATGTTTAATTTTTTGGAGCAAAATGAAGTGGTATAGTTCCAAAAATATACAGTGATAAACCCTATTGCCTTTAGTTTCATGTAAAAATTATCGGAACAAAATTTACTGGTTTCCAGCATTTAAAAATGATGTTTTCACTCCAGAACAATTGAAAATCACTTTGTTCCAGTTTTTGTTTACGTTCTGCTAAAAATTTTGTTCGTTTTCGTTTTTAGTCCCTGTTTAGCACTGTAAAATGTTTGATAATTATTAGCATAATGGTTGGCTTACACCAGGTCATGTTAATTCTTACAAAAACTTTGACAACTCAAACTTGGAACTTTTGCTGGAAAGCATTGACAGATTACAAAAGGTAGTGAGCTGCTTTTGGAGGCAGCATTTTAAGGCATTTTCTTAAAGGTTGGCAGCACAATCATGCTACCTTTAAGGCCACGTCCACACTAATCTGTTTTTAGTTTGAACCTCCGTTTTCCGTTTCCTGACGTCTTTGTGGTTATGGAAACGTTTTTTGAAAGTCTCGTTTCAGTGTGGAGGAAAGACATAAATGTAGCAAATTCTATGCTTTTCTAACAAAAACATATCAGAATGAATCAGAATGAGCTTTATTGCCAAGTATGCTTACACATACAAGGAATTTATCTTGGTGACAGGAACTTCCAGTGCACAAACAATACAGCAACAATACAGAGAAAATAAAGAATCCAAATAAAAAGTGAATAGAAAATACAAGTAAAAAGAAATAAAGAAATACACAATAAGACTATATATATATATATATATATATATACACACACACACACATATGTACAAATACAAATCTGTTTTATACAGATGCGAGGTGACTGTATGGCAGAAGAGGTAGGATATGTTGGATAAATATACATTGACTAAGCTGTGTATTGCACATGATTATTGCTCAGTGGGGCAGATTTAACTGTTCATGAGATGGAAAGCTTGAGGGAAAAAACTATTCCTTATTAGTGTGCATGTGGCCTAAGATACCTTCTTTTGCTCAACAAATAGTACACAACACAGATGTCTCAAGACACGTTTATAAAGTTGAAATTCGTTTAACTTGACACGGCGCTCCTTTACGAGATGCTGAATAAACAACGAAAAGTGGCACAATGGTCAAAGACGTCAGTCTAGCATATTTACAAAAACAATTGAAAAACAGCACAGATGGACACAAAAACGTATTCGGTTTGAACGGCCCCTAAGGCACCATCACATGTATAATTTGTGGAGAAGGCAATCTCATAAAGCATTGCAATGAGCGCAGTGAAAATATTCCATCGTATCGTAGATGAAGGAAAAGAATTGTTGACTAAATATAATTAAAATTAATTCACTCAAAAAACATATTTCAAGATTTACGAATTTCAGTTTCATAACAAAATTCCATCAAATTGAAATGAGTAACCTTTAATAAAATCCATAAAAATAAAAAAAATAAAAAATGAAATATCAGTATAAGTTTCATTAATTTAATTTTGTTAAAAAATTACACATTTCAATTAGATAGAATTTTGTTTTGAAAATGAAATGCGCAAAAATTTTAGTGTTGAATACCAAAAAGTATTAATAAAAATGGTTCAGTCTAATTTAAAATGGACCGTTTTACCTAAAATTTGTGTGTGCGATAGGGCTGGGCGATATGCAATAAATATTTTCACGATATTTTTATTAAAAAAAATTGCAGTATCCAATTACATCGTATTTCATTTTGATTTTGCTTTAAAAATACATTAATTTATTGAAACATGGAAAAATTAAACCAAAGATATTTAAAAATTCATATTGCACTTCAAACTAAACAAAAAAGCAATTAAAATAATGAAGTGTTAAAAAAAGTAATACACAACCACTGCCTCAAATTCAAACATTTACGTCTCCGACTTCCTCTACCAGCCCCAGCTGCCATCATTCAAGTATCCTTCTATGACATCAGGTGGAAAATGAACAATACAATTTAAGATCTAAACACAATTATAAATATAAATATAAAGAAACCATTACCTCTAGAAAGTTCATCACAACCCACATAATTTCTACTTTCATGAGACGGCTGCAACAGTTTGTTTACTTCACTTAGTCTGTGCTTAAACAAATAGAATAGAGTTTTTTGTGTGTGTCAGATATCGTCTATGTCCGATCGTCCTATAGGCCAGCCCTAGTGTCCAATATATTTTATGTTTAATAGAGTATAATGTTGTTAATGTAGCAACATGCTAACGGCAAACTCTTTTGAATCAATTGTCGAGTTGAACCTCCTGAATGCTTAAAGTGAGTAACACTTTTTGTATGACAGTAGAACATTCAAAATTGGTCACTTATGAGGTTCCATTTTTGTTTGAATGCCTATGTAGACAGTACACAGCAAGGCAGCTCACTCGGTGTTGGAAAAGTGTCATGAATTTAAGTTGTATTGTTTCAAAATCATTGCTGCTGCTGCGTTCAACAGTTTAAGACTCTATAGTGATGTTTTGAGATGAGAGAGAGACTGAGGGCAGTGTGTCCCTGCTTTGATGTCGGGCCTGAGGAGGCTTATCTTTAGCTTGATAGTGTGCAGTCCTCCTTGTGTTAATTTTTCTGCTGTAGATAAGACAGCAGGGCTGCAAAATCACAACTTTTATCTGGTTTAAGTTCCTTGCTCTGGGCCGGAGCGGGGTGGGCTTCACCTTCACATCATTTAGAAAGATGACTGTGGACTAAAATAGCACTACAGGAACACCTGGGATTACTCGAGCTACATTCAACTTCTGAAGAGCAATAACACAATTTTTGTTCTATGGCAAGTGTCATCATACTCAGCGTCACCAAACGGAATAACAAAAAGTAATTACTGTTTTCAAAAAGGTTTCCAGAGCTCTACCCCCATCTGCCAGTGGTTAAACAAACAGAAAGTCCCACCCTAAACTCACAGTATTACACTCTTCATCTTTGATTTGCAACTCACTTCTCTCTCTGAGTCTCTGATGGCGTAGTTTTTGTTTCTTGGATCTATCTGAATGCTATTAAACTATTTAAAGAGAAGTTCCGATGAGGAACTGAAGGAAGGGAATAAGTAAACAGAGGCAGAGGAAATAGAGAAGCAGCCTGCTGAAAGAGCTGTTTCCTGCTGCAGAGTGAATGGCAGTACAGCCGACTGGAGTTGACGAACTGGCTCATTAGTGGCACAGGTCTGCAGCAGTTATGCCAGCCAGCATGTAATGTTCACTCACATGTGCTTCTCCAATACACTCAACAGTAAGCAAAATGCACCAATGATTTCAGCTGCTGGCTCTTGTTTATTTGACAGTGTTTTGATATTTTGTTTGCATGGGGAGATTTTCAGAGTGTAGGCCTTAATTAGTGTCTGCTTGGAATGTATGTGCAAGTTTCTGAGTGCTTTAGAGTTTACTTAGAATGGTGTCAAAACCAAAAAACTTCCAGTGAGCAGCAGTTCTGCGGACAGAAACACTTTATTGATGAGAGAAGTCAACGGAGAATGGCCAGACTGGTTCCAGCTGACAGAAAGGCTACTTTAACTCAGATAACCACACAACTGTACAATTTTAGTAGAATAGCATCTCAGAATGCACAACACGTAGAACCTTGCAGATAGGCTACAACAGCAGAAGATCACGTCGGGTTCCACTACTGTCAGCCAAGAACAGAAAGCTGAGGCTGCAGTGTAGAGGTCTGCAACCCGACCCGGCCCGACGGGTTTCGGGCCGGGTTCGGGTCAGTTTTTCAAGTAGGGGTTCGGGTCCGGTTTGGGTTTGTAATAATGAAAAAAAAGAAAAGAAATAAACGACCTACCGAACTTGTTTCGCACACGCGCCCTCACTCACAGACACGCGCGAAAGGACGAGTTAGGGGCCGTTCACACCAAACGTGTATTTGCGCTCGTCTGTTCTGTTTTGCCATTGTTTTCCTATGTAAACACATGCTGGACGAATGTCTTTGGCTGTTGCGGCGTGTCTCGCTGTTTCTTCAGCGTCTCATGCAGGACCGGCACTGTTTAAACACTGTAAAGAGGGGACTGTTGAATGGTTTAATATTATTCCAGATTGTTCTGCACCAAGCAAAGTTTCAGCGCATAAACGGTAAGTCAATGCTTTTTTCCGTTCTGCTCTAGTGTACTGAGGGGCTGCTGTTACTTGTTAAAACTGTATGTTTACTGTTTCACTACTGTTACGAATGTTGCCTATATGCTTACATAAAATATAGCCTATAACCTATTGTCGGTTAGGGTCGGGCCACATGGTCTTGGGTACGGTTCGGATTTAATTTTAAGGCCCGTGCAGACCTCTACTGCAGTGGGCACATGCTCACCAAAACTGGACAGTTAAAGACTGGAAAAACATAACCGGGTCTGATGAATCTCGGTTTCTGCTGAGGTACACAGCCTCTTTTTCTGTTCTTGACTGACAGAAGTGGAACCTGACATGGTTACCGTCGTCTTTGTTGGCTCGAACCAGTCTGGACATTCTCTGTTGACCTGTCTCATCAACAAGGCATTCTGTCCGCAGAACTGCCGCTCACTGGATGTTTTTTGATTTTGGCACCATTTTGAGTAAACTCTAGAGACTGTTGTGTGTGAAAATCCCAGGAGATCAGCAGTTACAGAAATACTCAAACCAGCCTGTCTGGCACCAACATTCATGCCACAGTCAATCACTGAGATCACATATTTTCCCCATTCTGATGGTTGATGTGAACATTAACTGAAGCTCCTGACCCTTATCTGCTGGTTTTATGCATTGCACTGCTGCCACACAATTGGCTGATTAGATAATCACATGAATAAGTAGGTGTACAGGTGTACCTTGTTGGTGAGTGTGTGTGTGTGTGTGTGTGTGTGTGTGTGTGTGTGTGTATATATATATATATATATATATATATATATATATATATATATATATATATGGCAACCCATTTTACACCAATAGTCTGACGTATTTCAGAGTGAAACAGGATATTCAATGAAAAAAATCTGTGCAGTACTTAATCTATTGGGAATGATAAGTAGATTAATCATGCACAGTAAAAATAGGAATGTGAATTAAGAAGGTAAACAGGGTGTAGTTTAGTTTCATGCTGACGTTAAAGACATTTTAAAGTTCATTTAAAGTCCATTTAGCAGAAACATTGGTCCAAAGAACCTTTTTATTTATTTTATTTTTTTATCTTTTACTGTGTTCCCAAGAGTTGGAGTTTTATCGTTTAGGTGTTTATGAAACTGTCCAATAAAGATAAAAACACATAAAGGGACTGAAAGAGCTACATTTCTACTAGAGCTACTGCCACACTAGAAGGTTATGATTAGAAATAATTTCTTAACTTTTATGAGTATTGATGAATAACATGTCCATGGACTTTTTTTTTATGTACATCTAGATAAAATTCATATTATTTTGTACTTTTGTATGTTTTAGTTGCTGTAAAATGTCACAATTTCTTTGAAGTTTTTCACCATTTTTAAACACTTTTTTTTTATTCACTAGTTTGTTTTAAATGGTCCATGTGTTGCAAATGAATTGTTAAAGTACAAATATTCCATGTAGACTCTCAATTTAAGGTCATAATATTTTTCTAGTAAAGAATTGACAAAATACTGTTTATAATTATTTTAAACTGAATATAGTATGTCACAGGGCATGCCAAATTCACCAAAATATTTTATGCCAACTACCTGTTAAGAATTTCTTTTGTTTACAGGCAGCATTGCTTTGCAATTAGCTCAGGTTCCTGGAGTTGCATCCACATTTTTATTTATTTTTTTATTTTTTTAATTGATTCCATTTGAAAATACTCTGCTCCAGTAGAGTTCATGTTATGTCAGTGTGTAATGTCATAACTAAATGTTTACAAGCTTGAGTGGGTGGACGAACACAGTTTTGTTTCTGTGTATAGCTACAAATGCATATGTATGGATGAATTTCATCCAGCATTGTCCCCTAAGGGCCCCCAAGCCAACTCCCTCCATGCATGGCGTCATGGGCATCCTCTGTGTCGAGGAACAGCTGTGGGCCGTATGGCAACACAACACCCACACATTCCTCCCCTTCTAAGCGTATTTTCATTTGTAGCTGACAGCTTCATTGGGCTTCTTTGTCCCCGGGAGGCCCCTGGGTGGATGGTCGTTGTTGTTTTTACCCAGGGAGCTCTGTTTCTATGGCTTTGCAGGCCTCTCCACCGATTCCTGCTTCTTTGTGCTCTAAATGCTTGTGTAGTGTCTATATTAGGGCTGTGAATCAGTAAAAAAAATTATTGGCACTGTTTTCTGTGATTAATTGCGATTAATCATGGTACATGATACATTAAAACAAACATCAAAATATAATCATAAATATATTTACTTAATACTTTGTCTCAAAGAACTTGCAAGAAATTGGTTAATCATTATGTATTTTAATTATTGAAATATGTACATTCATTTATTTTTATTTTTTTGCGGATAGAGTTAATTAGACATAGTTTAACAGGTAAAAATCTTTGATGCAAGTAAATGTATACATGCCATAAAATCAGTGGACATGCTGTAATTAAAAGTTGGGCAAAAGCTTCTGCCGTTTTCCAGTGGACATTTTTAATCTGATCAAATGGGCAGATTCAACTCATGTCAAGCTTTGTTGGCAAAATAAACTTAAGTGTACATTGCCAATGCATTATTAGACACTATACATATATAAAACAAGCTGAATGCTGAAGTTTAAGTTGCTGAAGTTTAAAATCTCAAAACTGAAATGTCATTGTCCAAAATCCTTGCCCACATAACCGTTCATTAAACATGGAATATCAGTAACACTTTACAATAAGGCCAGAAACATACTTTATGCATGTATGCGTACAAAATTCGATTGCTTGGCCAACACATTGCCAACACGTTGGCGGTAACAAACCTCAGTACTCAAGTGGGGGATAGTGTAACGTTCAAAAGTCTGTGCCTTTAAACTGGATATGTTATTATTACTGTTGGTTGCTATAAATATATTTAGTAGTCGGAATGCAACGTGTACTTACGATGCGTTAAGAATTTCGGTCCGACACATTTTGGAACACAACAACGCACAACATCAAGCTTGCATATCTAGAATCGTCTGCGTTCACATACTACATTCAGTATTTTTTTGCCTAAAGGTCCTATTCATTAACATTAGAAGATACATTAGGTATCATGAACTAACAATTAATTGTTTTATTGTTAGTTCATAATGCATTAACTACTGTTAATGTATACAGCTTTTAATGTTAAATGTAGTAGGCCCTATATGTTGAAATTAACATTAACCATCATTAACAAGTGCTGTTAAAGTATTGTTCATTGTTTGTTCATGTTAACTATTGCATTAACTAATGTTAACAAATACAACCTTATTGTAAAGTGTTACTGAAATATTGTCTGATTGGCTGTGGTTAGGAGTTAGAGTTAGGCCTAAGGCCTAAGGTGATGAGTAATGGATCCTGGAAATGACAGACTGAGATGAAAGCAAATAAAATCTTCGTCCAGCTTTAAAGACCTCCAAAAATCCAGCTGGAGGACTTGAAGTGGCATGGCTTTAAGCCAAAATAAAGTTTTGACTTTACTCATATAGCACGTAAGTAAACAATTAGTCACTAAGCAAAGATTAGTGCAAGATGAGAGCCAAAGTTTAGTGCTATTGTGTCACTTACAACTTATAGTAAGATGTGCTAAACTTAATGAGATCACCTGCTCTTTTAGGGGGATGAGATGTCTCCGGCCAGGGCTTGGGTTAAAGAGTGTAACACTGTTAAAAAGACTAACACCACTAAGCCTTCGATCCAACCAGAAGGCAAAGTTTACTGCATTTGGTTTGTAATGCAGGTTAGTTAGAGACCTACCCTTACAAAAAAATCTAAACTAGCTGCAAACGTGCCGCAAATTTGCAGCAAATTTGCCACTCATTATTTTCACATGCAAATTAGCTTTTGATACGCCGCAAATGTTTGCCAGAAGTTTGCAGCTCTTTGCTGGTAGTGGTGAACCTCCAGCAAAACTTTGGCAACAATGGACAATTTGCCGCAAGTTTGCCGCAAAGCTCATTAGGGCTGGGTAAAAATAAAAATTTTCCGATGCATTGCGATCTTCGTTTAAACGATCTCGATATCAATTCTTAAATGCCAAGATCTGTTTTTTTTTCTTTGTGGCAACCCTCTATAAAGCAAATAAATCACTCGCATGTGCAACCAAATCACACGCTATGCTACTAAAAATGTATCTGATTAACCACTGGCTAGTAAGTGTTCTGATTTCACTCACCCGTGATTGAGTAGTATAGTGGAGTAGTTATTAGCTCAGAGGTCCTTTCACTGCGTGTGGAAAGTAAAATTTGGTTTGAATCATTCTGTGTGTCCAAAGACAAGATCCACGAATGTCATTAAATAATGTCTCTTTTAATACCCGTTCTGTTTTTTACAGTCAGTTGTTGATTAAAAACAACAAATAAAGAAACAATTAATTCCAATCACACATGGATGCACTAAAGAAATTACGCACGTCTTTCTCATTATTTGCTTACTGGCTGATGCCACTAGTCTTAAAGAGACAGTACCGATTATACATATCAATGTAAGCACTTGTAAATAGTAATTTATGCAAGTAAACAATAAAAATGTAACAAAAATATACATGCAACATAATATATGCAATTTCAAGACATTAATTGATGGAATAGACTGAATTTGTACTTTTTTCAAAAGCTAAAATATTATCAATATGATGAAAAACTAATGATAAAATGTAATTTGTCAAATTAATATTTTACAAATTGAACCAAGAAGGTTCCTTTATAATTAGGAGCATAAGGTGAGAGAGAATTTCTTTTATATGCAAGCAGAATGGACATTGTAACAGAAATGTACCCAGATGAATCAAATCAAATCGAGAGCTTGTGAATCGGAATCAAATTGGGAAATCTGTATCAATTCCCAACCCTACTAAACAACACAAGTCCTTGTACGAACATGAGCCACTGTGAAAGAGCTTCTCTCATGCCGCTCATGAATGTGCAATGGACTTAAAAAATGTTTAAAAAAAAAAAAATAATTTCATGTTGTTTCTCACCAAAACCAATCGTACTGTATGCCTTCAGAAGACTTGGGATATGAAGCATGAGTCGCATGGACTAATTTTGTGATAATTTACAGAGGCACTATCAGCTGCTATTCGAAAGACGGACCACAATATTAATCAAAATATCTCCTTTTGTGTTCCACATAAGAAAGAAAGTCATATGAGTTTGGAACAACATGAAGATGAGTAAATGATGATACAATTTTCATTTTTGGGTGAACTATTCCTTTAACAGTTCAAACATTCTCAAGTTGGCTAATGGATTCAGAACGTTTTGCATTGTTCTTCGAAGTTTTACTATCCTTGGCACAAAAACTTTGTGATTGTCGCAGCCCACTAAAAGAAAGAGTGGTTGCAGAGTGCTGTGAAGACATTGTACCACCAATGGAGGTGGTCTGGCTGGCTCTACTAAAGGAACCCACAGGCTCGTCTGTGGTGTACCTCCCCTCTGTGTCAAGAGGTTCAGTTCGACAAGGAAACTACCAGGAAATTCTGGGTCAGCTGAGGCAAATGACATGAGAGAAAACATTCACACAACATTCAATATCTTCAATCTACCAACCTTAGAAAGTTGCAAGCATTTTCAATTGGGGTGAAATTTCAGTTAAAGCTATAGTTCATCCAAAAATGATAATTCTGTCACCATTCACTTTTGAAAAATTGTATGGATTCAGTGAAAGTGAAAGGGGATTGAGGCTGTCATTCTGTGTATGTCCTTTTGTGTTCCACAGAAGGAAGTCATACAGGTTTGAAACGAAATAAGTTAATGATGATAGAATTTAAAGTTTTGGGTGAACTATTCCTTTTGTATCCCAGTTGCATTCGGTCAAATTTGATCATATAATACATCATATGTTGCTTAACACATCCGAGATAATAGATCTTCTAACTGGCAATCCCTATTTGACTAATTTGGTTCTTCAGATGCCCATGCGGATTTGATTACAATAGCTGGACTGACAAAAACGTGTTCGTTATTTTGAATAACTTTTCACAGTAACAAATCTGTGAGTCATTTTGCTTCATTTTAATCTACATTTTGTTATATTTTTGTTTGTTAACACTGTACAATACCTATATATTTACTCTGCATTTTCTCATTGAAAATAAGTGTATTCATCCAAAAACTGAAAAATGTTGCTTTCAGAGGCTTTATATGAAAATAAGGTGCATTTTATTCTGTTCTGAGATCAGTGCAGACAGACAGCACACTGGAGGTTAAGTCATTCACTAAATAGGGAGCAAGGGTGCACCCTATAGCTTTCCTGTGCAGCTAAGTGCATTCACTCCTAAAATCTGCCCAAAAGTTCAGTTTCAGGCTGCAGATGATGTTTGGACCACTCAACATGTTTGGCAGACATGGGACAATAATAATCAGTACACAGATTCAGAATTTATAATTCAAAATTTTATTTTAATATGATTGGCAGTGATTTAATGATGTTGGCCTTTACTTTTACTCAGAATTATGTATTCATCTTTCTAGAAAATCAGCTGTAATGTCTTTAATGTCTCAAAAACATGAATAACCAACACTCCTGGACACATAATAAACTATTTGATGAAAGAAGTCTTTCTGACTTCCTATAGCTTTGTCTAATGTCACAATGTAGTCCAACTGTCCACATATGAGGACATACATTTTTAGGAAAACTATTTGCTCTCTCTCTCTCTCTCTCTCTCTCTCTCTCTCTCTCTCTCTCTCTCTCTCTCTCATATATATATATATATATAATAATTTTTTTTTTTTGCTTGTTTCTTAGGTGCTACTTGTTACAAATAAAAACATTTAATGGAAAAGGCACACAGCAGTCATGCGGGGTCTCATGAGGTTAAAACAGGTTTTTAAATAAAAAATAAAATAAAAAAAATCAACGTCAAATATACAACTGGAACACCTGCTCTGACTTTCCAACTTTTTTTACCTTTCTGTTTGCATCCCTGTAAATTATATGTAATATAATATATTTATAAAATATATTTAGATAATATACCATATTTATATAAAACTATATTATATATTAATATTATACATTCTTAATTGCTGATAATTTATCATTTATAATTATTAATATTATTATTATTATTATTATTATTATTATTATGTACTATACTATTATACAATATTTTGAATAATTAATAACATTACATATTAATGAAACATATAAATGGAAACCACAGTTTTTAAATTCCCTAATATTTCCAGGTTTTCCATGACCAGTTATTGGATGAATAGACAAAGAAAAGTGATGATGTTATATACTAAATATGGTCATGGAAATATTAGGAATGTGTGTATTTATGTAAAGTATAATATAATATATTCATGTTATAATTTCTTAATTTCAAATAATGTATTATTATTATCATGTACTATACTATTATATTCGGAATAATTGATACAATTATAAGTGAATGGAGCGTATAAAATAAATGGATTCCAGCATCACATTCGCTTATAAATTCTGCAATCTAATCATGTTTACATTAAATAAACCTACAGGATTGATTTTAAAGCCCTGTTGCTATGATAGCAACTCTGAGATGCTCTTCAAAGAACAGAACAATTCTGGATCATGTCAAATTGTCAACAATTAAACCCATCTAAATTAAGAATCCAAGAACGAGTTCCTGGCAAGAAAGCAATCATTGTTTTTGCTATCGTCTGTGGAGTTGTTTGTTTGTTTTGATGATGATGTTTTGGGATTAATATTCCATAAGCCATTGTGGGATCTGCATGAACCCTTAAGAGGTTTGAGAGCACATGGAGACACAGTGTCCAGACCTCTGTCTCACATGCAGAAACTGTACAGCAGAGCCAGGCCACAGACGTCAACCGCTCTGATTGGGGTTATATTACTGCTCTGAGGGTCACGACCTCACAGGCCCCATTACTCACACACAAACTGACTGATCTGGCTCACGCAATGGCCTGCCATGCTGAATGTGGCCTGCTTCTGCAATGTTTTCTTAGTCGACTTGTTTCTTTTTATTTAATTATATGATGAGGTTTAATCATTAACTTAGAATGAGTCATTTATCATGTTGATTATAAACATACTTAATTTATTTAACACTGTAAATTATGAATTTAAAATAGTTCCACTATAGGGCTGAAGTCAATTATGAGTGAATTCTCTAACGTGTGAAGCAACATATTTGTAGGAAGCAAAGAGTTGCTGCCTATGTAGAGTGAGTGTTCCAAAAAAGTCGCTAATGAGGTTCCATTTCAGTTAGGATGCCGCATTAGGGGCTGTTCACACCTAAAGCATTTTTGCGTCTATATAAACTGTTTTATAATTGTTTTTCTATGTAAACATGCACTAGACGGATGCCCTTAAATGTTGCAATGCATCTCGCTTTCTTTTTAGCATCTCGCATATAAGCACCACGTGTTTTAGACGCTGTGTCAAGTTAAAATAAACGTCAACTTGTAAAAAATGCGTTTCTGTTCTGTTCGTTGCACTGCATCTAGCTTTTCTTTGCCGTGAGAAAGCATTTGATCTGAAGGCCCTTAGTAGACCTTCACTTTCTTTTCCATGTATACCATAGTAATTAATCACAAATGCATTTCCCCCCTCTCAAACGATGCATACATTTGGCAAGAAGCGCATAACGTTTGTGTCAGAGGTGTCCGCGTTGAAGCTGGGATCTCTGCTCTCTCCCTATTCACAAATCAGCTTGAATTAGAAACCGTCATATCCAGAAGTGCAGACCCACCCCTTCAGATGTGATGGCATTAATGAACTACCTCTCTACAATCTCGTTTAGAAAGCGCTCTTCCCTGTCAGAATACCAAGCAGCTCGTCCAATTAAAGGTGATGATGACTAGACCACCTGTGGAGAGAGAGGAGCCAGCCAAGCGCTTTCCGTCTCACTAACCTTCCTGCTTGTGACTAGAAATTGAGTAAGTTTCCTCTGTGTTTGGATAACCAAATACAAAGCACAATTCCTGACACCCTGTACGGTGACATAATCATGTGTATGAGAAGGATCTGAAGAGCTTCAAGGGTAGTAGTTCAAGTAAAAATGAAAATGTTGTAAGTGTTTAATCGCCCTCATTCAATCATTCAAAACCCATTTACTGTTACTTTTTCCATGGAACACAATTTTTTTTTTTTTAAGAATCTGCACACAGGTCTTTTCCCTATAATGACAGTTCAAAGTGACCATGATGAACTCCAAAAGGCACAAAGCTTTCTTTTGAGTAAATAATGATTTTTGGGCAAACTATTTCTATAAGGCATTATGGAATTTAGGTGATATAATGAGGTCATTCTCTTGCTGGCTATTTATAGACGAGAAGCGTTTGGAGATTGTTCATTTCTCTGACCTGTGGAAGTCATATTGCACCTTGTGACTTTTATATGCTATTTAGCACCTATAGAGGATACAAGGTCCAACTTTGGCCGGTGTGGTAAATTGTAGGTTTCATAGTACAAAGGCTAAATTCAGAACGATATAAATTGCTTGTAAAAAGTTTGCACACACCTACTGATTTTTTTTTATCATAACTTTTGTTAAAATTTTAGAACAATAGTAAAGTCATCATAACAAGGAAATAATGCAAATGAAAGTATGGGAATTATTTAGTGAACAGAAATGTTTATATAATATTGTATTATATTACACTCACTGAACACTTTATTAGTAGCACTATGGTCCTAATAAAGCTCCTGACATGGTCTTCTGCTGTTGTAGCCCATCCACCTCAAGGTTCGAAGTGGTGTGCATTCTGAGATGCTATTCTGCTCACTACAATTGTACAGAGCGGTTATCTGAGTTACCGTAGCCTTTCTGTCAGCTCGGACCAGTCTGGCCATTTTCTGTTGACCTCTTTCACCAACAAAGCATTCCCATTTGCAGAACTGCCCCTCACTGGATGTTTTTTGTATTTGGCACCATTCTGAGTAAACTCTAGAGACTGTTTTGCATGAAAATCCCAGGAGATCAGCAGTTACAGAAATACTCAAACAGCCCATCTGACGCCAGCAATCATGCCGTGGTCAAAATCACTGAGATCAAATTTTTTCCCCATTTTGATGGTTGATGTGAACATTAACTGAAGCTCCTGACCCGTATCTGAATGATTTTATGCATTGCACTGATGCCACACGATTGGCTGATTAGATAATCGCATGAATATGTATGTGTACAGGTGGTCCTTTATAAAGTGCTCAGTGAGTTTATATTATATTATATTATAGTCGGCCACTTATTGGCTGCTTTTGTCTTCACATTCTGGCTCAACACTTCCATTAACAAACAAAAAAATATATGTATCTTTTTTTTTTAATCCCCTTTTCTCCCAATTTCAAATGCCCATTTCCCACTACTTTGTAGATCCTCGCGGTGGCGCGGTTACTCACCTCAATCCGGGTGGCGGAGGACAAGACTCAGTTGCCTCCGCTTCTGAGACAGTGCATCTTATCATGTGGCTCGCTGTGCATGACACCGCGGAGACTCACAGCATGTGAAGGCTCATGCTACTCTCACAACTAACCACAAGCCCCATTGAGAGCGAGAACCCCTAATCGCGACCACGAGGAGGTTACCCCACGTGACTCTACCTTCCCTAGCAACCGGGCCAATTTGGTTGCTTAGGAGACCTAGCTGGAGTCACTCAGCATGCCCTGGATTCGAACTCGCGACTCCAGGGGTGGTAGTCAGCATCAATACTCGCTGAGCTACCCAGGCCCCATATATATATATATATCTTTTTAAAGGATGAGTTGTGTGTGTATGTGTGTATGTGTGTGTGTGTGTGTGTATATATATATATATATATATATATATATATATATATATATATATATATATATATATATATATATATATATATATATATATATATATATATATATATATATATATATATATATATATATATATATATATATATGCATATATATATATATATATATATATGCATATATATTTACGTATATACGTATATGTATATATGTATATATAAATGTATCTCTATATACAGCATATATATCATAAGAAATATCAGTCATGCGTGTCCAAACTTTTGATTGGAACCACGTAATATTTCAATATCTCTGCATTTGCTGCAGTCCCACTCTATTGAAATTATTATAACATTTTCTCCTCCTGATGCCAGTATAACCGCCACTGCATTAAGCGCTCAGGGGATTTGCCCTCCTCTGTCCCCCCCTCCCCTTGGTACATTAATCTAACAAAATAATGCAGCATTAATGAAAAACGATGACGGAATTACCAACATAAAAGCGTCATCCCAGATTACATTGTTTTCTGCGCAATCATTGACCTCCCTCATCCTGTATAATGTCAGAGGTCAGAGTGCTTGGCAACGGTAAGCTCAGACCAGATCAGACACACAGGAGACTGAGGAGTGTTTGAAACTTGTTTGAAAAAGCAGCGGTACTGATTACTGGCTAATGGAAGCCCTGCTGCTGTCTCCAAGGTTCTGTCACAGTGTCTCTGTTTGATAGTGCACTAGACAATGCAGAAGTTGGAGACATTGCTGGAACCCTGCAGGTAATTTACACTTTCATTAACCCATTTAATCCCACTGGTTACAATTGTGACCGGGGTCTAAAAGGAGCTGGAGTTGTCGATTGTAAATGGCAGTGCAGAATTATTTGCATGAGTGGTGCAAATAGTCACATGACCAGAGCTGTTTAATTCCATTGTGAAACTCCATAAAAAGAAGTGAATAAATCCTGTCTTAATACACTTACCATTACACATACCATATTTTGTACATAATTTGAATTGAGTTGTGTTGTGTTCATTTTCTGTTGTTCAACTCTGTTGGTGGGGTAGGCTTTGTGTGGATGATGAAAAATACATCTGGATGAAGCATATTTTGTCCACTCATGTTTATAAAGATTGCGATTAATTGCGCTTAACTACAAAAAATTAAGGGATTAATCACGATTAAATATTTTAATAGTTTGACTGCCCTAACTTTAAACCTTTAAACCCGCCATTACCATAACACGAAGATGCTATTAGATGGAATAAAAAAATGGCCTATTACCTCATTGCATCACGAAGAGAGGCAAAGCAGGTAGATAACGTCTTTTCACTTGTTCTGTCTTACCCTGTCAGTCTGTGATTTGTTTTACTTTTAATTTGGAACCGGTAAAGAGTTTGGTTTGATGTTCAGCAGGGCTCGACAATAACGCTTGTCCCAGGACAAGTGGATTTTTGAAGGAGCAAATAAAAGAGAAAAGTAGCCTGAATGTCAATAACGAAAAAATAACCAGCTATATTTGTGATATAGCCAAGGCCTTATTGCAAAGTTCTTATTCTGCTGTTGAAAATAGAGCGCGTAATTTTATAATTTTGGCTTTATGCGTTTACATGCGCGTGTGCTCCGAGAACGATCAAATACGTTTATAAAAATTCCACCCAAATGCCCGTACGTAACATAATATAACTACCAAATGACAATTGTCTCCTCCCCTACCCAGCACAGTTTACATTTCTGTCGCTGAGAATTTAGTTGATTGCATAGGTGTACTTTCAGGGCCGTTTCTAAGCATATGGTGCCCCTAAGCAAAATCCCACAATAATATTATTTACAAATTGGACATTTGGGAGTCCAGCTATACGACCCACATTACACAAATACGTGTTTTCTCCATTCTACAATTATCCCTTAATATAAATACTAAAAACAAAATGTACTGAAAAACGAAAACTAACAAAGAACTAACAAACAAAACAAAAACTAAACTAAATTGGAGCGAAAAATTTAAAATGAAATAGAAATAAAAACTACATTAAAAATTCAAAACTATTATAACCTTGCTATCAACTTAATACAAAGTAAATATTTTCCAGATAATAATTTATTTTGGCTATAGAACAGTGACAGTATAAAAGCCAACTATTTAATTTGGCCAACTACATGTTCTTTTTATAATATAATGTTTTAATATTTTAGGAAGAGGATTCCCTCATAAGGCAATCCTCATGACAGTTTAGGGGTCCGTGTCATCAATAAGAATGAAAACCCCTTGTCTGTGGTATAGTTAGGGGCCAATAACAACGAATGCATTTTTGCATCCATCTGCGCTGTTTTTCAGTTGTTTTTTCCAGTGTAAACATGCGCTAGACATGGACCTTTGTGCCATGTCTAGCTGTTTTTTCAGCGTCTCACGCAGGGTACGTTTTTAGTCACCGTATCAGATAAAACAAAAACGTAATCTTTTAAAAATGCATCTTGAGACACCTGCGTTCAGTTTTATTCATTTTTTTAGCACAAGAACATGTTTGGTCTGAACGGCCATTATGTCTCTCTTTATGTGATCATTTGTTCTCATGAGCCGTTTGCTATCTCCATACTGTTGTTCTTCTTTTGGTCCCTCATATACTGATTCTGCTCCATTCAGGCTGAACGCATTTCAAGCATGAATGCGCTCATTACAGTGTCAGCACTCTTCTGAAAAGAGCGTATAGATTTGGGGTCTTTACACACCATTGTTCCTCTCTCATGCAATCACATTTCTGATGTTTGGGCTCCTGGGTCAGATGACCCCTGGGTCACAGTCTCTACCCAAAGCAGATCAGGATTATGGGAAAACAGGCAAACAAGACCAGCTCTTCCACATAGCAGTGAAGGTGTTGACTGGCAACCAACAATACAGCTTGTCCATTTGAATGTTTGAATGTTGAAGAGAGAGAGAGATACAAAATCGGGCTGGGAGATATATTGTAAATTCATGATATATTCAAAATTATTTTGCAGGTGATATCAGTATCAGCAACATCATGAATACCATAAATACCAATTTTCTGGAGGAAAGGGAGCTCCAGGTCTATTCTTGCACTCATTGGCCTGTGTCATTTAGACTGTAGCTGATGGTGTTGCCTTTGAGTAGTTTACTGTAAACAAACAAGCCTTTCTCTGTAAGTGTGTGCTGATTAATCACGTAACGCAGCACATCAGTTTGTTGCTCAGTCATTTTTGGGGCCCAGCCATGATCATTACTCTAATTAGGGAGCCAAGAGCCCTAACATACATGAAAGTGATAGTTTTTATCTTACTTTTTCAGTAGTTTTAAACTGACTATTGTATGTCAGTATTGTACCCATTTGCCTGAGCTCTAAACTACTTAATCGGCTAGAAAGTACTCTTTGTAAGTGCAATTTTTATAAAATTATCTTTAAAAAATCGTTTTACACTAGTGCTGTCAGTCGATTACATTTTTTATCGCGATTAATCACAATTTTTTGTAGGTAATCGCGATTATTCACAGATTTTTAAAGTGCTGAAATTTGACAATATATATATTATTATTTTCTTGTCAAAATTAATTTATTTCCATTTGAAGAAAGAAAACAAAACAATATGTAGCAATATAATGCTTTATTAACATTTTCCAAACAAAGCTTTCCACAATATAAAGAGAGAAATGCACTAAAATAGCACCAATTCAAGTAACATTATACATTTCCCAAAGACTAAGTGGGAGTTTGACTAATTGAAAGAACTTGTCCCCACATAGGTTGCATATTCATTTCAATGGGCATTAAGTACCTTAAACTCTCATCCTCCACAATATTAATCTGCTGGTAGGCTATGGTGGCTATCCGCTTTTTTACAGCAATCGTCAGAGCGTCAACGCCAGCGCCGCTTTGAATTCACCATGAAAAGTGCTTGCAAACACACTTACAAAGGCTGAAAAATACTTGATTTCTATCACAAGTCCCATCTGGGCTTGTTTTGTACATCAAATAGTGCTAAGACCTCCGTTCTCCATCATTTTATCACTGACAGGGAAGTGCTGTCAGAGATTATTTTATTTGAGATAACAACCTCGGCGGCTCTATCATAGGAGAGAGCATAACGGTCAACTAGCGTGTTACAACAGTACCACCCATAGTTAAGCTTGTAGGCTCTCCTCGGTAGAAGCGCTCTGGTGCTGTGGCATGTGCGTGTGCGTCAGTGTACTGACTCCGGTCGGACACATTATAAAGGTTCCACCCTTCACACCAGTGTTTATGTTGTATTAATGGTCAATGCGTTAATCGCGATTAAGAAAAATGTATGCGTTAAACTTTTTTAATTAATCGCATGCGTTAACGCGCTAATTCTGACAGCTCTATTTTAAACACAAGCAACTGGAAAAATCATGAAAATGTATTGGTCAACAACTTGACCAACTCCCTTCTTGGCACCCTGTGAAGGCATTGTTTGTGCTCTTTGTAACGTACTGTGGATTTTTTTTCACAGAGCTTGTTTTAAAATGGGATCGTGGTATACTCCAAGGATACATGCAATGCTGTCTTAGAATTTGGCCAACAGAACAAATTTTATCTTGCCATTAAATTCTGTACCATCTTTTTAGATTATTTAGAGGGAGAATTTGTGTCTAAGGCTGGTATATGTCATCATGATGCTCCATTTTATTTCGGCCTGATATTTAACCAAACCCACTTATCCAAAGCTCTGCTTAGTAGGTCGTGTATATACAGTATTTCAAAATATCATCTCAAAAGCAACTCTGATCCTATAATTGTATGTAAGAGGTCCTTCATATAAAGTCGCCCCCTGCATTCATTGCAGCACTACCTGTCAGCCATTGGCTTCGTAATTGCTGGTTTGAGCTCCCGCGCAGTATGGGGTGGCACTATTTAAGAAAGCCACACTTATAATTAAAAAATCTCTCAGATGAAGATAATGGGTATCTCTAGCTTGTCATATATCCTATAGTGACAGAACCATTAAATTTGCATTGGGGTGGGGGGGTTGCCACTTTAATTCAGTGGAAGTATAAAGATGGAAATTATGGAGCGAGAAGAGGCAAGCGGGTTTGGTGCAAGATGCAAACCTATGTTTGGCTCCATTACTTTCCATCATGTGGATGTTGGTCAATGGTTAGGTTGTTTCTCTCAAGCCCAAGTCAAAAGAGTCTCTATAGTGTTCTGGTCCCTAGATATGGCTTTGGTCCCTTTTTCAGGGTGCTTTCACACTTGGTACGATTGCTTGGACCAAACCCGAGTTTGTTTCCTCCCCCGTCCCCCTGCCCCCACTGGTCTCTGTTCACATCATATTTTTTGGGTCCGAACCGCGGTCTGATTACATCATCAACGTGAGGACAAGCGGCAGCTCTTTACCACTGTATCAAGGTTACAACTCGAGAAGACATCACTGTGTTAAGTGAAGTATTAAAGTTTGTCTCTTAGGATTTACCACGAAAACTTGCCATGCACAGAACAACACTTGTGTTTGTCTCCCGCAGATGTATTGAATGTGCAATAATGTGGTGAATATTAGCGTTTGTCTGCCGCGAGCCCGCGGATGCGTTGCAAGAGATGTGAAGAATGTGAGCAGCTCTCTGAAGGCGGTGTATATGGACACAAGCAGGTAGGAGAAATGCATTATACCATAATAATTGCGATCGGGAGCCTGCATAGATGCAAATTAACGTCATCACAAGCGGTTCACTTCTGCGATTTGGTATGATTGTGTTCACATCAGCAGCGAACCGTACTGGAGTACACATGAACCATACCCCAGACCACCTTTTCAAGTGGACCCGGGTGCGGTTCACAGGTGCGCACCCGAGTTCAGAAGATAGCGTTCACATTATCCAAACGAACTGAACTTTGACATCATTCGACCCCGGGTGCGCACCAAAAGTGCTAGTGTGAAAGCACCCTCAATGTACTGTAAGTCTATGAATTATTTTCACCCGTTTTACATCCGCCAGATGAAAATCGTCAGATTTCTTACAAAAGTAAAAGTACATCTCTCCACATTAAGCTGTACGATTTAAGGTATCTTTAGCTGTGTTTCCACTATCGGACCAAATGAGGGCATGCTACTGCGTGCCTGGGCCAGTTGCGTTCCCACTGTCACTTCCGGGGCTTCATCGTGCCACCTCAGGGCTTCCTCGGGGCTGGTGGCCTTTGGCCCACAGATTACCCTTGGGCCAAACAAGGCCAGCTGGGGATTGAGGTGGGGTCAGTGTCAAAAGTGGAGTTTCACTGAGTCAGGTCAGAGGGTCAGCACAAGATTAAGCTGAATTGCCAGGTTGTGTATCCAGTGCACAATGGTACAGGTTCTGGGAAAACTGTCAAATTGGGGGCACAGTTTAAGTCCTTTAAAATGCACAATGGAAGTACCCAAATTAAGAACTTTCCATGGTTCGAGATCATGGACGGTGTGCTGGGACATCGTCCCGCTGTTAGTGGAGAGATCAATCAGGAGTTTGATCTTGCTAGCTAGCTAATGTTTACATATGATATAAACTCGATATTCTAAATAACATGATACCTCAGACTGAGCTTGCCTCTGGATTATAAAATGATGGGGTGCTTGATGTTGGCACCAGGGCAATGTGTTAAGGGCAGGTTTTATGGCAACGCTGTCGGGCTTTTGGCCCGATGGTGTGAACTCAGATCGATTTTGGTCTCGCGGCTGTTGTCCCCGGCTGGCCAGTAGATAGCCCTGGCTCGCACTGACCCAATAGTGGAAAAGCAGCTATTTATGTCTGTAACACAAATGCTCTAAGGTGAGCTATGCATACATTTAATATTTAGGAATGATGGTTTGTTCAAATCCCCAACCTTAAAGCTTAAGTATGCCATTTCTGTGACACTAGCGCCAACGAATGGAATTGCAAAAATAAACATTATTTTCAAAACAGCTTTCTGAATACGCCCTCCGCCTGCCGTTGGTCAAACAGAGATAGTCCCGTACCTGCCATTGGCTGAGTAATGTTTAGGCGGGTCTAAACGGGTCACTCAAATCAAACACAGGAATATTTATAGCACCACAGAGACACAGTGATTACAGATTTCAAGAAAATTAACCTATGAATGGATTACTTCTAGTTGTATCTGCATATTACGCTGGGATAGGAGAAATTATTATAACACTGGAAAAGTTACATACTTCAGCTTTAAGTGTGATCAATTGTAATTGTGATAATTATTTGAATCTGTACACTGGCTTTCAGAAAGTTTGTGAAAATAGAAATAATTTCCCAAAATGTAAACACACTTGCGTAAATATTACTTATTTATCGTCACTGTTTTATGTAAATTTTTTACATGAATTTGCCTCAAGGCCACGTTCTGTATGTTTGTATGCGCATTTCTACTCGAGCTAGAGCAGGTTTTTGCATAGTCGAATTAGAGTATCCATCTGTCTGTCCAAGTATACAGTACATGACATAATGCATTAAATAATGTTTAAAGGAAGGACGTCAGCTGAGGAAGTGTCCCTCTGTTTTTGGGAGCAAGCGCACAACACCGAGGCCAATTATGGTCCAATGTATACATGTAAACATTCTGGACAAAGCCAAGTTACAATCGTATTTTCAAAGTCTGTTAGTCCGACTTTGCACAAACAGGACTGGTGCAATTTTATTCGAACTAAAGCATTTACATCAGTGGTTTTCAATATGTTTTGGTCACGTCCCCCTATAAAACCAGAAAAACTTAAAAAGTGATAACTGCTGCATGAGCAATATTAATATATAGTATTTTACCTCACCCAAAAATAACATTTTGGCCATCGTTTGCTCACCCTCATCTTTCAAAACCAGTATGTTTTTATTTTTTCCATCCATGAAACATCCATTATTTAGATTGTGACTGTCAAGATCTAAAAGCTCGTAAAAGCAACATAAAAGTCATCTTAGTCACTCGTGTGTTATATTTCAATTCAGCTGAAGCCATACGGTAGTGTTGTGTGAAGAACAGACTGACATTTTAGTGTAATTCACCTCTTCACCCATTGAAACTGGTGTGCACGCGAGAATGCCTTTGTGTACTTACACCACATAAGTATAAAACGCCTCGGGCCATTGAGAGCTGTGCCACAGGACGCGCTGCAGTGCCTGGCAAAAATATAGACAAGACTTCTGTAGAAAAGGTGGAGGAAAAGAAATTGCGCACATTGGTTCTTGTGTTTATTGTCCAAAAGAAGTGTAATCTGTGAAAGTGAAGATTTGTGAACAGGGGCAGTCTTCCGCACGCGCACCCCACACTTTGAGAACCTCTTGTTTACATGATGTTTAAAAAAAAAAGAATAATTGTTTTAGTCCTACTGAAATCGAACTTTTAAAGTGCATGTTAAACATACTGACTGAAAGTTGGCCTGTGCTGTAGTTTGGAGAAGAGCTGTGGGAGAGTGTTTCCTCTACAGAGGGGTGGCCTGTGGTGATTAAGATCTTATAAAAGCTCTGGTGATTAACAACATCATAAAACAACAGATCTCTTTTCCACAGAGATGTTTAGAGTTCGTGCAAGGACCAGCCATTGCCGCAGCTGTCTGTGGAATGAGGACTGCGCTGCGCTTAGCTGCTGTGTTTTTTTTAAAATCGTACGCCGCTAAAAAGTTGCTAAATGAGGACTACAGCTACCACAATCATGGAAGTTTATGTGCCTGATGAAATGGACAACAGTTGTAGGCTTGTTAAGCAACTTGTTAGTAACTTTTTGTTTTAAACACGGGGCTTCAAAATTCACATTTTAGGTATGACTGTTTAATTTATGCCGTAGAACAGAAGGTTGAAGTCTCAAGTAATTTTAACCACATTCCTTATATTATTCATAAATCCGAAGCTGACATAAAACCCTTCGTGGATTAGTCTTCTGGGTTAGCCTACCAACTGATGTCAAGACAAAACTGCTCTATTGCACAAATCTACGGTTAGATTTTATTTTTTCGATTTAGCATTCCATTTAGCGTGCTTGTAGCTGATGCTTCACTTAATAGAGCTCATTGCATTGGTCAACGTTCATGCAAGTCATGTGAAAGAGCCTTCAGAGGCACTCTTTATAGTTTGTTGCAAGACGGAATCTTATGAAAGCTGGTTTCTCATTTTTGGTTCTCACCGTTGTGGAGTAAAGGTGATCTTTCCACTGTCATTTTCTCACCTCGTCATGTTGGAAGTTCAAAATGAGACCCGATCCTGAGGGATATGTGTGGAAACCAAAACAGGGCTGTTATTGTTTCGTAGACCATCATGAAAAATAAGCGTTGAGTCTTTTATGACAGGAAGTGAGAGAGCTGTGTTGTATCACTGCTACGAGTTGCCATGGTGCTGAGTGTTGCGCGTAGGAAGAGCTTCGGAAAAAGGCAAGTTGGCTGTGCCCCCTCTCCATCCTGAATTGCTTGTGTTGTTCTGCAGCTAAACTTCATTAATGCTCGCTCATGGTGCTGGGAAAGGAAATGGCCAGGCTTTTAAACAAGCCAAACATGTTGGTGTTACGAGTCAGAGTTCATCCTTCCTGCTGCTAGAGGAGATGGCCTGAGTCAACGGTGCTGGAAGTTAGTCCAACTGCTAAATTCAACACAGGGTCATACCCGTCACTGCAGAACACCCAACATGATCCATTAGTATTCGTTGGTATTGTATACGTTTGCATATACAACGAAACTTACAATATCAATGTATTGACAGCATCTAAAATGAAAATAATTTTACGAATGAACAAATTTAGAGTCATACAAATGTCAATATATGCATTATATAAAGTATTCGTTAATATTTTTACGTTTTGAAAGCTGTAGATACGTTAGGTCTGCCAGTCGATTACAGTTTTTAATCAAATTACATGATGTGCCAATTGATTTATCAGATTAATCACATATCAGCATTTACTGAGAAAGGCCCCCAAATAAAGATAATTTAGTATCTTACAATTTAAATAATTATAAATACATATTATAATGCAAATCATTTAAATTCATTACATCCTATACATATATTGTTGCAGCAGACATGTAAAGCATTTCGACAATACAAAAAGTGGCTTTAAAAGTCGAAATATTGATTGTTTTATTTCCATATCATTGAACATAACCCTATTACTGGCCTAATTCTCTCTGCACTATTTTTAATTATTGTTCTACACCGATCAGTCGCAACATTAAATCCACCTGCCTAATATTGTGTAGGTCCCCCTCATGCCACCAAAACAGCACCAACCCATATCTCAGAATAGCTTTCTGAGATTCTATACTTCTCGCCACAATTGTACAGAGTGGTTATCTGAGTTACCATAGACTTTGTCAGTTCGAACCAGTCTGGCCATTCTCTGTTGACCTCTCTCATCAACAAGGCGTTTCCATCCACAGAACTGCTGCTCACTGGATATTTTTTTGTTTTTTGGCACCATTCTGAATAAACTCTAGAGACTGTTGTGTGCGAAAATCCCAGGAGATCAGCAGTTACAGAAATATTCAAACCAGCCCGTCTGGCACCAACAATCATCCATGCAATTATCTAAGCAGCCAATCGTGTGGCTGCAGTGCATAAAATCATTCAGATACGGGTCAGGATCTTCAGTTAATGTTCACATCAACCGTCAGAATGGGAAAAAAATGTGATCTCAATGATTTGGACCGTGGCATGATTGTTGATGCGAGATAGACTCCTTTGGAGCATCTCACTTTGGTTGTCACATCTCAATCATTTTTAGCATCTATAGTCACATAGGCTTTGTTTCTACGATGATGCATCAAGTTAAACAAAGTTTTAAACTTTAAAAAACACGTCTCGAGATTCAAGAATTCTGTTCTGCTCCATTCAGTTGTCTTTGAGTGCAAGAACGCACAGATCAGGGGCATGATTCATTTGCGTACATTTTTTTAATGTTTTATCTTTTAAATAATTAATCACAGAAAGTTAAAGCATTAGATTGACAGCCCTAGTAAAAAATCTTTACATTTTAGATGCTGTCAAAACATTCATATTGTACATTTCAGCATCTATCCAAGCGAAACACGTACGAAAATGTACGTGTAAATATTACATACAAATAACTAAAAATAATAATGAGATAAAAAAATTAAATAAAAAAAAGGAGATGAAACCATGGGGTTAAGGTTTGTCTGTTTAGCATCAGTATTTTTCAGCTGTTTCGCTTCCAGCCCCTGCTGGTAGATGGTGTAACTACACAATTGTCCAGGCGAAAAGCCTGTTTTTCCAATTACAGCTATTCAGAGGTAGGTTTTCAAATAAACAAAATATTTGTTGCTTGCAAAACGTTTTTTTTATTTTTTATTTATTATATTAAAGTAGATGTCTCACCAGTGACACGTTATGTTGGCATGACAAATCCAACATACTGTTGCTCTACAAAATTGGATTTGACTTTTCCAAAATCCCATAACCAAGACTAAACTTTCTGACTCGTAACTCCTCTTAGAGCTTTCAAGCTACATCAACCAAATTTAGCACAGACCTTCAGACTGTTCTGACTTGAGTTGCTTTATCTTTTCTAATTGATCAGATAATACGGTTTTCCAGTAACAGACCTTTAAAATGGCCAAAAACGTACACATGCTAAAGACCTTAAGCTGCTATCTCTCTCTCTCTCTCTCTCTCTCTCTCTCCTCTCCTCTCTGTACGTCATTCTATCTATCTGTCAGTCTGTCTGGCCTCTATAATGTAAACTTTCAGACAAGGCTTTACTTCATGCGCTATTCTGGTGTTGAATGTGGCAGCCGAGCAACTGCCATTGAAATGAATGGGAATGCTAACTGAAAGCTCTCTCCAGTTACTTTAGACCTCCTCAAATGAAACAGCTAATCATTTTGTTGCACTGTAAATCTTAAGCTTGGTTCTCCCGGCACCTGCTGCAGTGTGGATTTGATGCAACTGGAGGGGCCTCTGTTGTCAGATGGGTTCCAGATTTCATGAGTTCACTGCAAGCTCAACCAAAGCCCTTCTGGGCCCATTTACGGCACGAATATGGAAATGCAGACAAACAAATTTTAGGTGTGATTCTTGCAAAAGTTCTCCGCCTTTGTCACCTTGTTAGTGGAGATGTGAAATTGCTATGAATTGGAGCAACTACTTGTTACATGCGCTTCTGGGGAAAATATGAGAATAAATAAATTGGCAAGAGAAAATGGAGGAATTTGTATTTATGTATGGGTTAAACTATATTTGCATTTCCTACATACAAAACCTGTGCTTGCAAGGCAGAGAACGTATAGTAGAATATTAGACTGGATTTATATACATTTTGCAAAGATGCATTTTTGTGGCCAAGTGTAAATGAAATGCGCATACCCAGTCAGACAGCAATGCGATCAATCAAAACGTATGAAGTGGCAAAGTGCAAATAGGCCCTGTTAGACTAAAAAAAGAAAAAAATGTGTGAGACAGGTCCTGTTTTGCCTGTTATCACATGTCCTGCACTGGCTGCCAAAAGCAGTGTTATGCAAAAGGCAGGGAGGAACAAGAGAGTCTGGGAAGGTACAGGTTTGACGTCAGAGATACCCACATGTAAGAATCGCTTAATATCTGGTAATTAGCTGGAATGTGCTGGTTTATTGTACAACGTTTCAGTTCTGTTAGCTCTCCAAACCTGCCTCTTTGTTTCCGACAATGCTCCTTTTCCTCCATTTGGAAAGTGATTCTTTTAAAAGATATTGGGGTGTTGAAGGGGTGAAAAGTACCACATTATCAGTGATAATAGTTTCAAGTGTTTTGTCTCTCTCTACCTCTGCCAAAATAAAACAACAAAAGGGTAAGTAAATAATGACACAATTTTCATTTTGGCTGAGCTATTCCTTTAATAGTTCAACAGATTTTGCTTTGCCACCCTCTCCAGCAGTATTTAAAGAACTTTTCATTTTTTTACTGGCAGCCTGATAGAGTTTAAAAGCTTTACATCGATGAAGAGGCTGCATGCCAGCCAGTTCCCCCCTGTCCTGCTACACACTTTCAGAAACCTTTTATAGTGTCTGGCAGGGCATTTCCAGGTACTCCTGACCAAAAACCATCAGACTCTCCAGTCCTTATCCATAATGTATGTTCTTTCTCTTTAACAGTTTATAAGCTGCCATTTAAATAATGAATATAGCCTTCTGCCTGATGATAGACACTTTAATGTAATATAACACTCAGATCGGTAATATCTTTTGTTATGCATGAAATAGTGATGGCAGCTTTTCTCTTATTATGGATGGGCTAAGATGTTCGACTAGTCCATTACAACCACTGACCAACAACTACCTAGTTGGTTAGTGGGTTTGACTAGTGATTTAATCTTGATTTTTTTTATTGATTCTTAGTGCACTTTCTTAGTGCGATGCTTTAAAGGAGGTGAATGAAGAGACAACAACTCAGAGAGGGTATTTAACGTGCTGCTAGTGTAAACTTTACGCAAGTACGCAATCACAGGCGCTCCTTGCAAAGCAAGCTTGATTTTTGAGGTTGTTGCGTTTCAGAATGTGTCAGAACACAATTTATAGCGCAACGCAAGTATGTGTTGCATTCTCAATGTTGCCACAAGGGGTGCTATAGCGGGCAGTAGTGTAAACTTGCTTCTTCTATGGTCAGTTTTCTCTTTCAGGTGAGCTATTTCATGGTGGAGCACCAAATTGAGAATAATCTTGCTGAGCTAGTTAGATTTTATAAATATGTTTATTGCTAGCTACCTGAATAGTGACATATCCGATATAATGGAGCAGATATTTGAAGGTAACTCTCGCCCTTTTGAGTACTGAGGTTTGTTACCACCACAGTAATGCAAGAATGCTTGTTAAGTATGTACAATGGGATTGCGCTCTTGCAAATGAGTTGGCCAAGTATTCACATCTGCATTTACTTTCATACGCAGAGTATGTTTCTATCCTTACAGTAACTGTTGAACTGTCATCATGCTTAAAATTACAGCCCAATTTACCACCTTTATTTTTTGTCATCGCAGTCAGTAATGTTGCAGATTGAAAGGTAAACATCAGAGCATCTTTTTGTAGCTCAGCAGACAATGGTGCAGTGGTGGATTGTGTCTATTGAGTGTTGATTTCAAGCTATGTTATTACCTAGTTGGTGAGATGCAATGCTGGAAAGTAAATAAAGCCCATCTTTTAATCTCCGTGACAACGAGCTTATAGCTAACTTGCTAACCACGTAGCTGCTTTCATACATTGTCAGCTGAGTTGAAGCTAATGTGTAAACATGTATTCAACAAACTGTTTTGTTCAGGATTCGCAGTTTGTTACCCCCTTCAACTGAACAATTCCAGTCGTTGCATTTACAAAATGTAATATTTAAAAGTCTGATTTTCCACCGTTGAAAGTTTCCCCCTAACTTGTATAGCAGAATACGGTGTAACACCGCTGCCGCTGTTTATCTCTTGACTCGGCAGGTGTAAATGCTTCTTATTTTACAACCTGCCCTTAATTGAATGGCAGTATTAAAATAGTCAGCATTTGACTGATACTAAACAGTACTACTGATGTTTATTTAGCTATTTATTTTATTTTTATTTATTCTTTATTTAAATAGTCAGCATTTGACTGATTCTAAACAGTACTGATGTTTATTTAGCTATTTATATTATTTTTATTCTTTATTTAAATGATCAGTGATTGACTGATACTAAACATTCAGTACTGATTTTTATTTAGTTATAATTTTAATTTATTATTTATTTAAATGGTCAGCCATTGACTGATACTAAACATACTGTACTGATTTTTATTTAGTTATAATTTTAATTTATTATTTATTTAAATGGCCAGCCATTGAGTGATACTGAACATACAGTACTGATGTTTATTTAGCTGTTTATTGTATTTTTATTTAGTCTTTATTTTCTCAGTGTTCATTTCTATAATTGGTTGACAATGTATAATAATGTCTTTGATAAAAAATATTTAATAAAGCAGCCTTCTGAGTACCTTTGCATAGTGCAAAATTGGTGCACAATCCACATAGAAAAGGTCTGTTTTCATTCCAGTTCAAAAATTTTATATATGGCCACCATACCGGTAATCTGTGAATTTCCCCCCTCTAAAATCGGTATCGGGCTCAAAAATCCCATATCGGTCGGGCTCTAGTAGTTTGCACATCCCTATTATGAGAATTTTAAGTATTAGTTCACCCAAAAATGAAATTTTTTCATTGTTTTGTTTTGTTTATCTAAAAAAGGTCCGCCACAGTGATTCTGGCAACAGAACACAACACAGCTGCATAAAAACCATAGAGCAGAACTTACTAAACATGTCTGGAGAGTTTGTTGTCGAAGCATTTATGCATTTCTGTGCTCAGCCTTTTTTTTTTTTTTTTTGAAAGGTTTTGGACTGGTGCCAGTTCACAGTGGACAGAGTTACCCGTAACTACTGTTTAGGACAAAAACTCTGATTACCATAGAAAATATATCTTATATTGCGTGTCGTTTGACCTCAGGTTAGGGTCGCTGTCGCTGTGGAGTACTAGTTTTTGCAAGGGGGCTGCACAGGAGATCAATGGTTAGTGAATATTTTCATGAAATAATACATTCGATTTTGGGTTGTTACTCACCAAACCTTATCGTACGCTTTCATAACAATCATGAGTCTCATGGAATAATTTATTAGACTTTTGAATTATTCTTTTGTGTTCTTTTGAAGCTTGAAGAGGGGCTCACCATAAACTGCCATTGGATGACATCACTGAGCACAAAATTTTTTCACAATTTCTCCCTTTGTTTTAAGAAAAAGAAAGAAAGTCCTATAGGGTTATAACAACACAGGGGTGAGTAAACAATTATTGAATTTTCATTTTTGGGTGATCTATCCCTTTAAAGAACTTTTGCATGAGTGAATCTGTGCCATTGAAAGACAAGCAGTCCATTCCCCCAGGATGCCTTGCCGTACAGCGGAAGCGGAGCCGCAGACTGGAGTGCAAGCAAAAATAGGAGGGTAGCATTTTTAATTAGTTTATTTTAGGGCCCACATGCTTTCCCATGAGGCGGCGGGCTGGTTATTAATGGAGACGAGTGGAACACTGGGATTTGGGGCAATTGCAGCATGTATGTGTGTTTGAGGGTTTGGGTGAACTATTTCTTTAACTATGCTATGGATATCCAGACTCGCTGTTATACTTTGATTGCTCTCATCCTGCCATTACATACACCATATACAGGCTCTTTAGACATTCAACAATTATCACAGGATTGTTACCTCTCATCAGGATGACTGTCAGGGCTATTCACCCTGGACCATGCCATTATCTAATGCTGCATCCCTGAGGCTGCACAGTGAACATTATGCACCCTCTTAGATAGAGCATGGCTTAGTTTTACAGCAGAATGCACCAACAGAGACAGAAGCAGTGAAATTCAATATGAAGTGGCGTTAATTGTCTGGATGACACAGCTAAGTGCTGAATCTTTTAATCAGTGCTTTGATTAGACAGCAGATGGTAGACTGCATCTTTTGAGAGGACTTTAGATTAGAAAGCCCACCAGCAAAGGCCTATCAGCCCTGAGCATAGATAAGGTGGCACTGATACATTCCAGCACTGATATAGACATGGGGTTTATCTCAATCATGGATTAATCTGAGGCATGTGGTGACCATACGGATGAAAGGCCTCTCGAGCTTCAGAGACTCATGTACTGTGGTGATATGATGTCAGACATATCAACATCTGTGGTTTATGTAAGTTTCTCAGTGATCTCTGAAATTAAATGGATTGTAGTCCATCAAACCAATAAAAATCCAATTGAATCAATTAAAAACATTGTTATTCCCTCACCAATATGTGAGCATGAGCATGTCCTTTGCACTCAAAAAAATAGCTCTTTGGCTGAACTTTATTCAATTGTGGACAGTGATTCCTTATGTTTGAAATGCGTTTTCATAACTTAAAATTACTATGTAATCTCAGCACAAACACTTTGTGTCAAAAGAACCTAGCTGAATTGGGTAAACCCAACAAAATTAGTGTCAGTGTTGCTCTATTATTTCTTTATGTGCTAACTAGTGAATACATGCTGGTTGGAAGCACTATAGAGTGTGGTTTAGTAACTATGCTATGGTTAGCACAGAAATTGCTCAACGAAGCGAGCAATCAATTTCATGTGCAACATCTACCTGTCTTTATCGCTTGCTCAAACTCCACTCTTCACCATAATGGTAACCCACAAAAATCTCAACAAAACATTAAACACTAACACATATCACCCTTTATATTCATCTAGCACAAAAACGCATAAAATAACACTTAATTTTAACATTTACTCTCCCTATTGAGTCCCCTGCAAAACATGCTGGGAAATCCCCTGTCCAGTTTCATTAATGCTAAATTAACCCCACAAAAATCATTTAAGCAGTCCAAACTCAAATGGATTAAGTAAACTTTCATTTTGAAAATGTAAATGGATATAACACAGTGAAAGCAAGTTGTGACAAAATGTTCTTGCATTGTGTTGATTTAGTTCATTTTAATTAAGTAAATTGAACAAGCAGCAAAAATCTTTATTTGAGTGTCATAGTTTTTTGGAATAGTTCACCCAAAAGTGAGATTTCTGTCATCATTTTCTCACACTCATTTCATTCCAAACACAAATGCTTTTTTTTTTTTTGTTCTGTGCAGCACAAAATGAGACATTTTGAAGAATAGAACGCTCCTCCTTTTGGCAGTTTATAGTGACCACTGCTGTCAAACAGGACAAAAAATAGTAAGACCATTTAACTCATAAACAATATTCAAAGTCTTTTAAAGCCAAATGATTGTGTGAGGAACAGACTGAAATGTAAATCGTTCTCTCTCTAAAAATCTTCCATTTTTGCTGCATTCTTAATTCTTGTTGCAACAGGTTTGACGTCATTGACACCAAACACCACTGGTTTTTGCGCTTGTCGCTACTGAAAGTGACATGCAGAATGGAGAACAACATTTTAAAGCTGTAGTGGAGGGGAAGATTTTCGGTGAATAGTGACTTAAATTTGGTTCTGTTCCTCACACAAAGCTATCACATGGCTTTAGAAGATGCAGAATAAAGCGATCGAGTCGTATGGAATACTTTTATGCCTTTTTTTTTTTTTTTGTCCTTTTTGAACTTCATTGTATGTAAAAGACATTCTTCAAAATGTCTCCTTTTGTGTTTAACTCAATAAAATAACAGCATACGGAAGGTAAGGAAGGAGTGAGTGACTGAAACATCTGACTCATCCATCCTGTTTGTCATACACAAAGGTGAACCGTCCTGCTGAAATCCTAATGGCACTCATTTTCTTATTCACACTACACACACATTCACGTAGCAGCCATGTGCACCCACCTGTGATACACCTGTTCCCTTCCCACTTTTCCCAGTTCCCAATTCATAGTCCCAACGTATATTTTTTCTCCTGATTCACTCTGAAATACGTCACATTGTGAAAGTTCCTGTAAATGGGTTGCAATTTCTTTTTGACCAACTTTTGCTGCAACGCACTCTAACGTAGACACCCGTTGACAAATGAGAATTTCAGAGAGGGTCCCGTTGTGCTTCTTGAAGTCCAATTCGTTATTTTCCTGCTTGATTTCCACTCTTTCAAAGTGCACCTTTTGCGTTCCTATTTGTCAAGCGCTCTGTCAGAGCTTCAGTTTGTTAGCTCCCTTACTGTGCAATCTGCATGCAGGACACATACAAAACTGTAGATTTCAGCCTCCTGCCTCAGTCAAGCCCTGGGGGCAAAAAAACACCAGCCTAGTTTTAACGAAGATACAGTTGCTTTATGACGTTTGTGTGCAATCTGTACTTTTATCTTTTTGTGAAAGGAGCTTTAAAACAGCATGTTTACAGCCTTGATTGTGTTCTAATTATCTTCTCAGTTGCGTTTTTGACGGGTTCAACTTCCTCTTGAGACAGGCCCACAACTTGTAGATTTAGTTGCAACAGACTCCCTTTTCTGGATGTTTCTATCCCAGGGTGCAGGACAACAGCAGAGCATGCAATAGGAGGATGATCATAGGCAGAAGACTGTCTTTGACACTAACACAGGAACAGTGAGATCTGTCACGATGTGCATGGATGAAAACGTTCAATCCATCGATGAAAGGGTCTGGGTTGTTTACATCGTGTACGCCATTTGATTCCAGCCAATTCCTGTCTTTTAACTACAAGGTTTCCTCAGCCATGGAATATCAGAGAATTTATTGTTATTTCTGTGCCACTAGTTTTCTGAAAACACCCTTCTACTTCTATTGATCGAACCAACAGCTATTCCACCCAAAGTTCAAGCTATTGGTTGAGCCAATTTTGTTTTGTTAGGCTGGACTGGCCGCTTGAAACAAGACGAGAAATTTTGCAAGTGCTACAGATTCCACAGACAGTGTTTACACTTTCCGGGGAAATCAACCTACAAATGGTTTACTTGGAATTGTTTCTGCATATTAAGTTAGGATGGGTGAAAGTATTTGAACACCAAAACATTACACACATATGCTTTAAAAGAAAATTCTAGGCTTAGAAAAGTCATAAAAGTCTCCTGGCTGCCACTGGGTGTTTGCTAAGAGTTTTATGTAGCTTATGTTGCAGGAAGAATGCTGGAAATGCTTATTGGTTGTGCTTTCCAAGGCATTACTATTTCTATTGTTCATATTCTGGGTTAGGAATTTGAACAGTACCCAAACTTTGAGTATTAAACTTCAGTGCCAACACCGCCTACACTGTTTGTGCTATTGACATGAATGTAAAATGTTTCCCAGTGTATTTATCATTTCTAGAAGGGAGGCGTCTAAATTCTCTCCATCAGTAACAGAAGCAGTGTCTCTCTAGCTTTAACCTATTCTATTTACAGTCTTGTAATGCAGCAAGGTTATGTCATCACTTCCTCTAGGGGTACCTCTAGGAAAACACTTCAATCCCACTGGGAGCGTTCGCTGCTGGTCAGCCCACTTGTGAAGACTGACAGCTGAACTTAAGTCAGCAGTGCTTTTAACAGTTTTGGGGGCTGATGTAATGTTTATATCTTCGTGCCGCTTTGATAAACTGGACATGCCCTAGGGAAGATCGGGTTTGGATGGTGCAGCTGGTGCCGTACTTTGTTGAGTATCTCTGGGGGAAACCTTTGTAGATGAGCACATATTTGCCACTGACCCTTATCTTGAGGCATTCATAGATTAGACAGGCCTGGGAATTTATCTTAATGCATACTAGAGGGACAGCAATACTTTTTTGTTAATTAAAGCAGTTCTTTCATTCTTTTGTATGTCCTTGTTTGCCTGTGGCTTCCACCACTAAATCACTTTTGTGAAATGAATACAGGAGGGAGCCACTAAATCTGATGATTTTGGCTGGATTATTTGGTGTTTGCAGAGTGTTGAACACACTATAAATCAGTCTTAGCTCTCATCACAGGTCTCTCTTGCAGAGCTCAGATCCTTCGTAAGCATTTAGATTTATTGTAAGTGTGAGAGAGAGTATTTTCCCATATTCTAAACTATATTGAAGCCCTGAGGCGGCCCTCTTGTGGTGCAGATCCCCTTGTCTGTCTCTACATTCCAAAAGACCTGTTTCCTGCAGGTCCAGAGACTCTCTGAGAGCAAAAACATTCTTTGAAGGCTGCTTTTGAAAAGGAGTCGGAGAGTCCCTGAAGGTGGTTTGTGCACACAAGCATTTTATGATGGTGATCAGAACGATGACAAGTGGAACTGCTCTAAAATTGCCCATACTGTCCGTTCACTGTGCTAATGCTCATGCCGGAAACTGTGCCGTTTTCTTAAGCGAGCCTGGCTCACTTATTTACTTTGATTACATCTTCTTCTAGCGCGTCTTCGTGACAGCAACGGCTTAACTGTGAGTGTTGCCACGTTGTAGGGCTGTCAACAGGGCTGAGAAAGTAAATTCAAATTTTTTTACTGAAATATTACCAAAATTCAAATTATATTCAAACATTATTTCAGGTAGGGGGAACAATCTACAAGACATCTGTTTTTTTTTTTTTTTTCAACATTGTCTCCTACATCCACAAAAGGGTGTAACAATTCAATATAAACCATTCAGCCCCATGTTATAGTGATTGTTTATTGCAAAGAACATATCTGGGTGTTGATAGTCAAATGGTTTAGCTAGTTCATATTCTCAAATATTAAGTAAAAAAGTAAAACGAAAAAAGAAACACTTCAATAGATGGTTCTATGTTAACTCAGTGTTGCACAGTAGTCTATACCGGTGCCATAGTACTACCACAGACTCAAGCTTCATAATACCGGTGGTACCACAATGTTGTTCATTAAATACAGTTGTATGGATGTACCTAATGCATTTTTCAGCGAGACGCTGATAAGAGAGCTAGGCATAGTCAAGACAAAATGGCCAAAGACCTTCACCTCTGGGGAGCCGTTCACTCCGAACACTTCTGTCTTTTTTATGTAAGCTAGACAGATGTCTTTGATCATTACGTTGTGTCTCGCTGCAGTAACCTTTTTTTTTTTCAGTGTCTCGTGCTGTAGCAATGCATTTTTTTAGATGCTGTGTCAATTTAAATGGCAATTCAACCTTTTAAACACACCTCAAGACATCGGCGTTCTTTTTTTATTAGTTTCCTGCATCTGTTTTAGCCAAATAATGTAAGTCATCATCAGTGCTTGGAACACATCCAAAATTCTACTGCTCATTTTAGCATTCAAATGTGGATTTTTATCTTAAATTCGATGAATATTCAAATTTTCGAATTTTTTTTTGACAGCCTTACCACCTCGTGGACCCACTATTTAGTGCAAATAATTCCAGGCGCATATGCATTCTGCAGGTTTAGAGTATGTACGGTTAGAAAAATCGGGCTGCACGCATTCAGTGCTTGAGCACTTTGCTCATAACGAAATTTTTTGTCACCTGTCCTGTACACAGACACCTAGCGTTCATGTCTGACCAAAATATATTTTGGGCTCCATGATCATAGATACCTGGATTTTGTAATTGTGATTTTGTAGGTCTTGAAAGTCATCGAAATTAGAGGAACAGTTCACCCAAAAATTATTTATTATTTGCATCAAACCAGTATGACTTTTTTTATTTTACATTTTTAAAAATCTACTCGTCTTTTTGCCATATAATAAGTCAATGGTGAATCTGGGCTGTCAACCATAAAAACCATAAAATCACAGTAAAAGTAGTTGATTAACGCACTGTTTTGTGGACTCATGCACATTATCTTTTATTAAAATGCCATGACTTTCGGTCACGAGAGAACCAATGAGGTTTGATGTTATTGACATAGTCCCCATGTTTTATTATACAGGAGTTTATCAATGATTTAAGAGTGAATAATAACTTTTTAAAAAACAAAATTGGTCTGCTAATCACACAAAGTGATCATATGGTTTAAGAAGACTTATCAAGTCATATCAATTACTTTTACAGTGGTATATTCAACACTAAAATGTATTTTGTCTGGCTAGTAATTGCTCTTGAGTTTTGAATTTCAATTTTAAAAAAAGAAATCCTTATCAGTTAATGATTTCTGTGGATCTTCTAGTACCTTTTATTTGGAGATCTCCATTAACATCTCGTTCCTCTCTTTTTCTTTCTGCCACTCCCTTTTAACAACCTCCTTCTCTCCACTCCTCTCATTTCTCATGTCTGTCACCTCCCAGCTGGAGTCTCTCAGCTCTCCTGTCACATCAGTCTTCTGCTGGACAGCAGTTTTGGGCTTGTGGGACACTTGGAAAGAAGTTGGAGTGTGGCTCTGTTGCTCTGAAGATGTTTTTGCTAAGCAGCTAAAATAGCCCTGAGAGGAGGTTTTGAGAGATCCCTGCATAACAAGCCTACAGTACAGTGACGGTGCTCCGGGTGGCACATTTTGTCATTCTGTGTTTGGCAGTCTCTCTCTTGGGACTCATAAAGACCTCTAACCTTTTTTTTCCCAGCCCTACTTGGATTTCAAAACTATCCATGTTTGTAGTAGGGCTGCCTGCTTAAAATGGCCTGTATCTGTTTCCCAGCCTTGAGCAGAGCCACGGGAGATGGATTTGAGTGTTATATGATGGGAAAAGGAGGAGCGTAGGACTGAGATCTCTGGCAAATATAGTATATCAAATAGTATATAACACAAATGTGTGTGCCGAGTATCAGACTGACAAAGAACGCAACAGTATTGTTTTGGAAGAAAAAAATCCCATTCATTTTGTCCATAGGGGCATTCATTTTTAACAATATACTTTTAGATATAGACCTACCATGAGCTCCAGGTTTGTTAATTGTTGGTCCTTATGTTTAAAGCGTTCAGACAGCGTTATTTCAACTATAAAAAAAAAAAACACACACAAAAAAACATTTTAATTGCAGAATTCCTGGCAAAATAAAAACTACACTACCCGTGATCCTAAAAGGAAAGATCCACCAATCAGAGAGTCACTGCTAACGAGCTCAGCAGCGACCGCCCACTCCCATGACGCACTGGGAATGATGTAATCAAGTCGGCCTCCCTTCACTCTCAAACTACTCATACTGTTGTCACTTGTCATCTGTTGCAGGGCTCCCTGTTCTTCTGTTCTATTTTCAAAATGAATGTTTGGGAGTATAAAATGTATATTTCCTGTTGACACACTAAAGCTGAAGATATAAATAACCATCTTGAGACATAAGTTTTTGTGAAATGTTTTATGTGCCTTTTGCACAGTACTGTATATCAGGATTATATCGTCCATCAGTCGCCCAGCTTTCTATACCGTATATCATTTTAATTCGGAACATGCGATTCAGTTTCAGAGTAAATATTGGCTATTGCTGTGCTTCACATCCCTGCCGTTATTTTGCATCTGTCTGATTGCGTATGGTTTTTTCTTCTATGATATGTTATGGCTGATGCTCTTTCTCAGAATAGTATGATGAACAATTATCAACTTTTGTGTACTGAGAGTTGTATTAGACTGAGAATGGTGTTCAAGGCTGCAGGTGTGCATGCCAAGCATTGCTGTGTGTGTTTGTGTGTGTGCATGTGTGAGCCATAGCTTGGTGTTCATACACCGGGTGTGTGCTTGGTCAATCTCAGCAGGTGACAGGCTGCTGGCAGGTGCCAAACCCCCATCACACACCCTCTTTCTTATTTCCTGCCAAACTCTTGTCTCCTGCCAGCACACGGGATCTTGGCACATGGGTCCTCTGCACTGTATCACAGTCTGCTCAACACCCTCTGTATTGATAGGCTGTTTTACAAGAGGTTACCCATTGAATGGATGGTCCGTGATCCAGACATTTCTTTTAGAACCTGATTGTTTCTGGTATTAATGAGGGTGATCCATTTGTAGGTGGAAAGCACTACATACAGGTGTTTGGGACCATTCACACTGAACACATTTTTGCGTCCATCTGCGCTGCTTTTTAATTGTTTCTCTATGTACACATGCACATTTCTATTTAAATGGTATTTGACCATCCGTCACATCTAGCTGTTCTTCAGCGTCATGCAGCAGAGCCACATTTTTAAAATGCTGTGGGGGCATTCTTGACTGGTTTCATAACATTCACCTGTTTTGCTATTTGTGATCATATGTGCTCACGTAACGATGTATTAAACACAGGGAACCCTATAGGAAACAAGTAACAGAGCCTCTTTGTGACCATTTATTGAGTATGCTAAAATATCTCTGATACATTTTTTCTCTCTGGCTGTCTAACTGTTGTGGTGTACTCTTGTATACACACGCTAACACAAACCGGCCCCTGGAGAGACAGGGTGAGGTGACATAAAAGCAACCGGTCACCAGCAGCCTGTAAACTCTATTTTTAGCTTTGTGCCTCAGGTCGTTCCTGAATCAGACCTTATTTCCTTAAATATTCCTGTCATTGGACCTCTCTGTGGAACAGATAGGATGTGTTAAGCCTTCAGGATGAGCTGCTACATGTCAGCAATGAGCTTATATTTAAAAACATTTTGAGTCATTTGTAGATGAGGGCGTAATTACAGTTGCCCCTGTGTGTGTTTGTGCAAATGGCTCTGGCAATTTTTTTGCTGTAGGAACTTCTCTTCAATACATGCAGATGTTTTTGGTATGGTTGAGCAGTTTTGCTCTTCTGAGATTTAGGCTGTGTTCCTAAATCTAGTGAGCTGCCCACTTAGGGGCCGTTCAGACTGAATATGTTATTGGTTATCAGATTTATGATAAAGTGCCAAACATGTCCCTTGGCATTTCAGTCATGAAAAAGATTTCAGATAGTCAAGAAAACCCATCTAAAAGGCATAATTCTATAACCTAACCTTTTATAAAATAATATGAAATGGTTTGACTATATTGTTTTACACATAATAGCTTCTATATTGTTTTTTTTTTTAGAATATATTTAAATTTGTCAACTGCCTGAAAAAACATTGTCCCCTTCATATGGTACACCACTTCTGTGATATTTACAGTTATTTATGTGTTTATTTTTTACTCATTTTGTTTTTTCAGGTCAAACGGAAGTGCAAGAAAAGTGTGCAAAAAAAAATCATTGAAATAATTTACTCTAACATAACCCTAACCGCCGCTGAAAATGTTTTAATGCCATAAAAACATGTTTCTAAAATTTTCTCGGCCTCACGTGAAGCCCTGCCCACTGATAGATAAGCCTGCGCTGCACACATGGATATTTACATATCGCGACATACACAATATAGCAAAATCTCTATCGATTGACACTATATCGTTGCCACAATATATATCGTCATATCGCCCAGCCCTACATTGATGTTACTTTGTTTAATGTTCATGTGAAATATTTTTATTGGGGAAAAAATATATATATATATATATATATACAGTTGTGCTCAAAAGTTTGCATACCCTGGCAGAAATTGTGAAATTTTGGCATTAATTTTGAAAATATGACTGATCACTGGTCTTTTATTTAAGGATAGTGATCATATGAAGCCATTTATTATCACATAGTTGTTTGGCTCCATTTTAAATCATAATGATAACAGAAATCACACAAATGGCCCTGATCAAAAGTGTACATACCCTTGAATGTTTGGCCTTGTTACAGACATACAAGGTGACACACACAGGTTTAAATTGCAATTAAATGTTAATTTCCCACACCTGTGGCTTTTTAAATTGCAATTAGTGCCTGTGTATATATAATCAATGAGTTTGTTAGCTCTCACGTGGATGCACTGAGCAGGCTAGATACTGAGCCATGGGGAGCAGAAAAGAACTGTCAAAAGACCTGCGTAACAAGGTAATGGAACTTTATAAAGATGGAAAAGGACATAAAAAGATATCTAAAGGCTTGAAAATGCCAGTCAGTACTGTTCAATCACTTATTAAGAAGTGGAAAATTCGGGGATATCTTGATACCAAGCCAAGGTCAGGTAGACCAAGAAAGATTTCAGCCACAACTGCCAGAAGAATTGTTCGGGATACAAAGAAAACCCCACAGGTAACCTCAGGAGAAATACAGGCTGCTCTTGAAAAAGACGGTGTGGTTGTTTCAAGGAGCACAATATGATGATACTTGAACAAAAATGAGCTGCATGGTCGAGTTGCCAGAAAGAAGCCTTTACTGCGCCAATGCCACAAATAAACCCGGTTATAATATGCCCGACAACACCTTGACACGCCTCACAGCTTCTGACACACTGTAATTTGGAGTGACGAGACCAAAATAGAGCTTTATGGTCACAACCATAAGCGCTATGTTTGGAGAGGGGAAGGCCTATAGTGAAAAGAATACCATCCCCACTGTGAAGCACGTTGGTGGCTCACTGGTGTTTTGGGGGTGTGTGAGCTCTAAAGGCACGGGGAATCTTGTGAAAATTGATGGCAAGATGAATGCAGCATGTTATCAGAAAATACTGGCAGACAATTTGCATTCTTCTGCACGAAAGCTGCGCATGGGACGCTCTTGGACTTTCCAGCACAACAATGACCCTAAGCACAAGGCCAAGTTGACCCTCCAGTGGTTACAGCAGAAAAAGGTGAAGGTTCTGGAATGGCCATCACAGTCTCCTGACCTTAATATCATCGAGCCACTCTGGGGAGATCTCAAATGTGCAGTTCATGCAAGACGACCAAAGACTTTGCATGACCTGGAGGCATTTTGCCAAGACGAATGGGCAGCTATACCACCTGCAAGAATTTGGGGCCTCACAGACAACTATTACAAAAGACTGCACGCTGTCATTGATGCTAAAGGGGGCAATAGACAGTATTAAGAATTAATGGTATGCAGACTTTTGAACAGGGGTCATTACATTTTTTTCTTTGTTGCCATGTTTTGTTTTATGATTGTGCCATTCTGTTATAACCTACAGATGAATAAGAATCCCATAAGAAATAAAAGAAATGTGTTTTGCCTGCTCACTCATGTTTTCTTTAAAAATGGTACATACTGTATATTACCAATTCTCCAAGGGTATGCAAACTTTTGAGCACAACTGTATATATTGGTATTTTTTAATGCTATTTTCTATTGATTTTAGTCTGACCAGTGGTGTATGTTTTGTGATGCTATTGACACCATCTTAGAAAATTCATCTTTGAAGATAATTTGTCACTGGTGTTATTGTCACTGGTGTTACAACCCTTGCTTTGTTCGTTAAACAAAATAAAATAAAGAACAACAGTCAAGTTGTCCTTTATGAATAAAAATAATGTCAAGATGTTAGCACAACAAATAGAGCAGAACGAAGGTGTTTCGAGACATTCTTTTAACAGTTGAAGTTCTTTTTAACCTGACACGCCATCTAAACAAAGCTTCGCTCCTGTGTGAGAAGCTAAATATACAGCAAGATGTGGCGTAACGGTCAAAGACCTCTGTTTAGCGCATGTTTACATGTTTTTTTCCTGTTCCGGTTCCTGCCTGCACACTGCACGAGTCTGTTTGTTTGTAGCTTGCTAGCCTGCTTAGCATTACTTATTCCTCTATGTTGATAATTTTATCCTTTGCCATTTCACCATGTGCTTCATTTTTTTCAGCTTTTCTACTGTTTCAACTGCATGTATTTTACTGCATGCACCCGTTTTCTTTTGCTTTTTTTCTGCTTGTCTATATCTCGCATTTCGACTGCATGCATTCGTTTCCTCTGTGTTTTACTTACGGATTATTGCATCAGTCTCAAACATCTGCTGATCAGGAACCTCCACAACAACAGCAAACAATTGCATGAGGTATTCACATCGATCATAAACAGTCACCGTTCAAGAAGAACCATAACAACAACAACAAACAACTGAGGTAAGTCATGGCTCATGACCACTCATGTTATTGCTTCTGCATTGCATGCCACATGTTTACTGTAGCTTCTTCTGTCAGCCGTGAGGGATTTACATGTGATAAATGTAAGGAATTAGTCCAGCTGATGGAGAAGGTTAATGAGTTAGAGACACATCTGAAGGCTAGTGGAGGTCAGTGAGAAAGAGAAGCCAGAAGATACTGTTTCGGATGCAGGTAGAACAGCAACCTAATGCCCCAGTATAGTGACGGGGACACTATACTGTAAAAAGGCACCGTCCTTCGGATGAGACATTAAACTGAGGTCCTGACTCTCTGTGGTCATTAAAAATCCTAGAGCACTTCTTGTAAAGAGTAGGTGTGTAACTCTGGTGTCCTGGATAAATTCCCCCCATTGGCCCATTTCAATCATGGCCTCCTAATAATCCCCATCCACTAATTGGCTCTATAGCTCTACTCTCTCCTCTCCACCAATAGCTGGTGTGTGGTGAGCGTACTGGTGCACTATGGCTGCCGTCGCATCATCCAGGTGGATGCTGCACACTGGTGGTGGTTGAGGAGAGTTCCCTGTTCACTGTGTAAAGCAATTTGAATGTAGTGTCAGAAAAGCGCTATATAAATGTAACATTCATTCATTCTTTCATTCACCACTCTCCCTTTCCTTTTAGGGTTTCCAATCGATTCTCCCCACTCAGTGATGCACCCACTGAGAATCATATTGAAAGAGCCTTAGGAATAGGTGATTCTGTTGTAAGGAACGTGGAAATAGAGACTCCAGCCGCTATTGTTAAATGCATTTCTGGGGCTCGAGTGTCTGACATCAGGTCAAATTTACAAGTGCTGGCTAATGCTAAATGTAGATTTTCTAAAAATTGTTATTGATGTTGGCACTAACGATGTCCAGCTTCGCCAGTCAGAGATCACTAGAGATAATGATAAAGAGGTGTGTGAACTTGGAAAAACGATGTCAGACACCGTAATATGCTCTGGCCCCCTCCCTGCTCGTCATTGTGACAAGGTTTATAGTAGATTAGTGTCACTGAATGGCTGGATGTCTGAGTGGTGTCCGAAAAATAGTATAGGATTTATAGTCAATTGGAAGAGTTTTTGGGGTAGACTGACCTACTAAATAGAGACGGACTCCATCCCTCCAGGGAAGGTGCCGCTCTCCTCTCTAGTAATTTGGCTCATAGTCTTAATAGTGATAGTATTTGACTAACTGGGGCCCAGGTCAGGAAGCAGACAAACTGGCTAACCGAACGTCTGCAAGCTTCCTGGAGACATCACACAGGTCACATAAACTACAACACATAGAGATTGTAGGACCTAGATATCACATAGAGACTGTGTCTGTTCCCCGAACTACCAAACACAAACCCCTCACTAAATCATTTAGAAAAAAATTTATTACGGTAAAACTTGAAAATAACACACAAAAAAAAAAAAAAAATTAAGATAAACATCATATAAAGGTAGGGCTATTAAACATTAGATCACTTTCATCCAAAGCACTAATTGTAAATGAAATTATTACAGATCATAGTTTGGATGCGCTCTGTTTGACTGAAATCTGACTTCAACCGGGTGAATATATTAGTTTAAATGAATCTACTCCTCCAGGTTATTGTTATAAACATGAGCCTCGTCTGAAAGGTTGAGGAGGAGATGTTGCTGCAATTTACAGTGACGTTTTTGGTGTTACTCAGAGGATAGGATAGAAATTTAAGTCTTTTGAACTAATCATGCTTAATGTTACACCTTCAGATACAAATAAAAAATCTCTGTTGCCTTTTGCCCTTGCTACAGTATATACAGTAGATCACCTGGGCCGTATTCTGATTTCCTTGGTGAATCTAGTAGTCACTGTGGATAGAGCTTTAATTGTTGGTGACTTCAGCATTCACATAGATAATGAGAATGACACATTGGGATTAGCATTTATTGATATTCTTAACTCTCTTGGAGTCAGACAAAATGTGACAGGACAAACTCATCGCCATAATCATATGCTAGATTGAATTCTGTCATATGGAGTTGATGTTGATACTATAGAAATTCTGCCGCAGAGCGATGACATCTCATATCATTCCTTGTTACTCAATCTACACTATGCTATCATTCAGGTAGAACTATTCTTTCAACCACTAAAGATAGCTTCACTGATAATCTTCCAGATTTATCTCATATACTCAGTAAGTCACAAAGTATAGAAGAACTTGATGTAATAACAGAAAATATAAATACAGGCTACCCTAGCATTCTTGACAGCGTCGCCCCCTATCGATGAAAGAAAATTAAAGAAAAAAGCCCCACACCATGGTACAATGATCACACTCGTGCTCTCAAGAGCGCAGCTCGGAAAATGAAGCACAAGTGGAAGAATACAAAATTAGAGGTATTTTGCGGTGCATGGAAGGATAGTGTCTGTAGCTACAGACAGGCACTAAAAGCTGCCAGGTCAGATATTCCATCGCAGCACAATAGTAATGACTTCATGAATTTCTTTACTGATAAAATTGAAATCATCAGAAATAAAATTGGAATTATGCAATTGTCTGTCATAGTACCTCAGAAAACAGTGTCTCATAACTTTCCTCACGAGCAACTTCAATCCTTTGCTGTCATAGCTCTTCATGACCTAACAAAACTTATCGAAACATCGAAAGCCACAACATGTATGTTAGATTCAATACCAACAAAGCTCTTAAAAGAGATATTCCCTGTAATCTCAGAACCTCCTCTTAATATTATTAACTCTTCGCTATCCTTAGGACATGTCCCAAGAAACTTTAAAAGGGCAGTTATCAAACCGCTTATTAAGAAGCCACAATTTGATCCTGGTGAATTGACTAATTATAGACCGATTTAGTATATATTAACAATTTTAGTCAAGATTTACGCCCCATCACAGTACAAAGACTGCACTTATCAGTAGTAGTTACAAATGACTTGCTGTTATCATCTGATTGTGGCTGCATTTCGCTTTTAGATCTTAGTGCTGCCTTCGACACCATAGATCACAACATTCTCTTGAATAAGCTTAACAATTATGTTGGCATTTGTGGACTTGCATTAGCATGGTTTAGATCCTATTTAGCAGACTGCTACCACTTTGTCTGTGTAAATGAGGAATTGTCAGATCAAACAAAAGTTAAGTATGGAGTGCCACTGGGATCAGTTTTAGGGCCTCTGCTATTCTCCTTATATATGCTTCCCCTTGGAGATATTATCAGGAATCATGGAATAAGTTTCCACTGTTCTTGGGTATCATCGGCAGAAACCCGACGAAATTTCACAATTCTCCAAATTAGCAGTGTGTATCAATGACATCAAAGATTGGATGGCCATACATTTTCTTCTACTCAACTCCAACAAAACAGAGGTACTAACTATTGGACCAAAAACCTTTAAAAATAAGCCACTAAACATATTTTGACTCTCGATGGATGTAATGTTACACTGTCTTCTACAGGGAAGAACTTAGGTATTTGATACCAATCTGTCCTTTGAAAATCTAATTTCCAATGTTTGTAGAACAGCACTCTTCGACCTCAGAAATATTGCTAAGTTACGACACATGCTCTCTGTTGCTGATACCGAAAAACTAATTCATGCGTTCATGACCTCAAGACTAGATTATACTAATGCATTACTGGGAGGATGTCCAGCAAGTTCAATAAATAAACTTCAATTGGTTCAAAATACAACAGCAAGAGTGCTGATTAGAACCAAGGAATATGATCATATTAGCCCCATTTCATCACCGTTACATTGGATACCTGTTAAATTAAGTATTAAATTAAAATGTTTGTTAACTACGTACAAAGCTTTAAATGGTCTAGCTCCGCAGTAATTAATTGATACCATGCTATATTCAATCACGTTCATTACGATCACAAAATTCTGGCTTGTTAATAGTTCCTAGAAAATCAAAATCCACAAAAGGAGGTAGACCCTTTTCCTTTTTGGCTCCTAAACTATGGAATAGTTTCCCTAACACTGTTCAGGACACAGACACACTCACTCAGTTTAAGTCTAGACTAAAGACTCATCTATTTAGCCAGTCATACACCTAATTTATCAATCGACTCACAATTAGGCTGCTTTAGTTAGGTCTGCTGGAATCAGAAATATTTATTATGATCTGAAACTCTGCAAAAAATTGTATGGCATCTACGCTAATATTATTCTATTTGTTTCCTTGTCTCAACCTCGGGATTCATATTTCGAGTTTACTAGAGCCGGCCAGATCCTGCTTTGTTCCTGCTTGGTGTCGGACTCCACTGATATGTGTCTCTGAGTGATGACGACTAAATGCAGCTGGTACTAGCCAGACATCACTTCAGTCAATTACAGTGGACTTCAGGGGATGAACTGATGCCAACTCCAACCATAAGACATGGGATACTTCATATGCCACTTCCTGAACCTTGGATTTAGCAAAATAGACTGCCGGTTGAACTGCGATGCACCTCACTGATCTCTGCCTGCATCACCTTGGTCTATATGGACTAAACTCTTAAAATGAAATACATAGACTATCAATTATTTGCCAAGAATAGCCTTCATCAGCCAACTAACAGAGGACAATGCATCTATGTGAACTTCTGCAGTTAATCCAACTTCAAAGACATTAGTTATTAATCTTACAGTTCTTACAAAATTTTTGTTTATACACTGACCCTTAACACTTACTTAGTTCTCTCATTTTAAAGCATGACTCACACTGCACACAAATAATTAATATTGGCATTATGTTTATGCTGGTTAGCAAGAGGGGAACTGGCCCCTACAGTGAGCCTGGTTTCTCCCAGTTTTTTTTTTTTAGTTTTTTTTTTTTTTACACAATTCACAATCATATTTAATCAAACTACACAATGATGACTCTAAGACTTTATAAATATTACAGTTTCATTTTCTGTTAATGCATGATTTTCTGTAAAGCTGCTTTGAAACAATGTGTGTTGTGAAAAGCGCTGTACAAATAAAAATGACTTAACTAGAGAAACAATTGAAAAACATTACAGACAGAAGCAGAAATGTTTTTGTTTTGAATGCAGTTCAGTGAAGGCTGTTCCTTTTTAAAATATCTGTTAGTTAAATTCTAATGCAACATTGCCTGTAGTTTGTAGTGGAGAAGGCAATCCCATAATGCATTGCAACGTGAACTCAGTAAAAGTATCCTACTAAGATAGCGGACGAAGAGAGAGCTATTATATTCGTAATTCAGTAGATGAAGTGAAAAGTATTGTAAAAAAAAAAAAAAATCTAATTTAAATCTAATTAAAATTTGGATATTTTAACCAATATTTGTTTGTGCTAAATGTTTTTATTCTTATTAGAGCATTCACAATGCTACCGCTAAACAAATGCAACAGTGTTTGACCCCTTTTGTTTGTGGAAGTATTTTTACCATAATTTTTTTCCACAGGGATTTCATAAAGTCTTGGAATTGTCATGAAAGTGGGTGGTCACCGTAGGGCTCGTTTGGGGCGCTTTGCTGCGATTCTCTTATTTATGAGGTTCCATTTCAGTTTGGATGCTGCTTTAGAAGGTAGCTGCCTATGTAGGCAATAGACAGCAAGGCAGCTCACTAGGTTTTGGAATAGAGCCTCAGTCTGGTTTCTGGGAGGTTCTGGCTTTCTTGTTTTGAAGTTGGTGTGTGAGAAAGATTTGGAGCTGAACTTTTTCTGGATGCATACTGAATGTGCATGTTTTGAAGCTGATAAGTTCTCTCCCTTCGTAGCTTCTTTGGTACTGTAAACATGCTCTGAGTTTTGTTATGATACAGTGGCTCAAATCCAGTGAATACATGGACTATTTTTACCACTTTATTATGAGAACCAGATTATGTCCACTTGCTGTTTTTTGCCAAACACAGATCACAACATATGTCATGATTCAGATGCATCACAATATCTTATCTCTGTAATACTATTTCATGGTTTCAAGGTTTTAACTCCCATTTGAACCTGTGAGTCCAAACGATCCAAAACCTAATCAAGATGAGGCTCTTCAGAAGAAATAATTTCCCAGAGGTGCCTTTCAAAATTTCATTTGAATCTCACACACTCACTGCTCTTGATGTTTTTTCAATGTTAAAAATTGATATGCAGAAACGACTGTAAGTAAGCAATTAGTATATTGATTTCTCTGAAAAGTTTTGACACTGTGGCTCTGTGGTGCTATCAAAACATTGCTCTATTTGAGCATTCTATCCAGCCAGACACTGTAAAATTGGCATGAGTTTGGGTTGGGACAATCGGTATTCAAACAAAACTGTTTAAAAACAGTTATACCATGGGGCTTTTGAATGCTTGTTTTTAATTGGTTGACGGATGTTCTAAGGTGTGCAATAATTTTTCAGTAAACGCACGGTTATGACGTAGTTTCAGGTCTTGACCGCATAACGGTTACATTTCACTTTGCCAAATTATTTAATTTATTTTAGCAGGCTACCATAGCAAACTAGATTAAAACAAAGATGCTGGATAAGTACATTGGATAAAATAACAAACAATGTCTATAATATCCTAAATTTATTTCAGTTTCTGTTGAAAAGCGCCCTTTCGCTCCCCTTCACTCTCATCGCAGCCACACATGCTGACACACACACATACACACACACATATAGACTCGTCACGACCAACAAACAGAGCCTTGATGTCAGTGAACCCCTGCAACTTGATCAATACAACAGTTTCTATATTATCCGAAATAACTTTTAATATCTGTGGAAAGCACCCTCGCGCTTTCCCTTACCCTCTCTTTCGCTCTGACACACGGAAACACACACACACACATGCACTTGTTACTCCAGTAAGTGCTTAAAAGAAGCACAAGCCTCCGTTACTAGTTATTAAGTGCTGTTTTCAAACTAGCAACTAAGGCTTGGGCTGTATTGAAGCAAGATGCTGAATTAGGGCTGGGCGATATGGCAAAAAAATAAACTCGATTTTTTTCAAACTTAAGGATGATTTACGATTCTCGATTCGATTTTCCTACATTTGAAGGTATTTTTCAAAAAAGTAACTCCAACAAGATTCAAATAACATGTTCCTTATTAGAATGCAAGGCAACCTACAGTTGTGCTCAAAAGTTTGCATACCCTTGGAGAATTGGTAATATATGTACCATTTTTAAAGAAAACATGAGTGAGCAGGCAAAACACATTTCTTTTATTTCTTATGGGATTTATATTCAACTGTTGGTTATAACAGAATGGCACAATCATAAAACAAAACATGGCAACAAAGAAAAAAATGAAATGACCCCTGTTCAAAAGTCTGCATACCCTTAGTTCTTAGTACTGTGTATTGCCCCCTTTAGCATCAATGACAGTGTGCGGTCTTTTGTAATAGTTGTCTATGAGGCCCCAAATTCTTGCAGGTGGTATAGCTGCCCATTCGTCTTGGCAAAATGCCTCCAGGTCATGCAAAGTCTTTGGTCGTCTTGCATGAACCGCACATCTGAGATCTCCCCAGAGTGGCTCGATGATATTAAGGTCAGGAGACTGTGATGGCCACTCCAGAACCTTCACCTTTTTCTGCTGTAATCACTGGAGGGTCAACTTGGCCTTGTGCTTAGGGTCATTGTCGTGCTGGAAAGTCCAAGAGCATCCCATGCGCAGCTTTCGTGCAGAAGAATGCAAACTGTCTGCCAGTATTTTTTGAAAACATGCTGCATTCATTTTGCCATCAATTTTCACAAGATTCCCCGTGCCTTTAGAGCTCACACACCCCCAAAACATCAGTGAGCCACCACCTTGCTTCACAGTGGGGATGGTATTCTTTTCACTATAGGCCTTGTTGACCCCTCTCCAAACATGGCGCTTATGGTTGTGACCATAAAGCTATATTTTGGTGTCGTCACTCCAAATTACAGTGTGCCAGAAGCTGTGAGGCATGTCAAGGTGTTGTCGGGCATATTGTATCCGGGCTTTTTTGTGGTATTGGCGCAGTAAAGGCTTCTTTCTGGCAACTCGACCATGTTTGTTCAAGTATCGTCGTATTGTGCTTCTTGAAACAACCACACCATCTTTTTCCAGAGCAGCCTGTATTTCTCCTGTGGTTACCTGTGGGTTTTTCTTTATATCCCGAACAATTCTTCTGGCAGTTGTGGCTGAAATCTTTCTTGGTCTACCTGACCTTGGCTTGGTATCAAGAGATCCCTGAATTTTCCACTTCTTAATAAGTGATTGAAGAGTACTGACTGGCATTTTCAAGGCTTTGGATATCTTTTTATATCCTTTTCCATCTTTATAAAGTTCCATTACCTTTTTACAACAGGTCTTTTGACAGTTCTTTTGCTCCCCATGGCTCAGTATCTAGCCTTTGACTATTTATACACAGACACTAATTGCAATTTAAAAAGCCACAGGTGTGGGAAATTAACCTTTAATTGCCATTTAAACCTGTGTGTGTCACCTTGTGTGTCTGTAACAATGCCAAACATTCAAGGGTATGTAAACTTTTGATCAGGGCCATTTGGGTGATTTCTGTTATCATTATGATTTAAAATGGAGCCAAACAACTACGTGATAATAAATGGCTTCATATGATCACTATCCTTAAATAAAAGACCAGTGATCATTCATATTTTCAAAATTAATGCCAAAATTTCACAATTTCTGCCAGGGTATGCAAACTTTTGAGCACAACTATATATATGTATATGTGTGTATATATATATATATATATATATATATATATACCTGATCCGATCGTCTAAATATAGAACATAGTCTAAATATCGAAAATTACTCGAACGTTTAATATCGATATCACTTTTTTTTCTCGATAAATATCAGTATAGTTTTATCGCCCAGCCCTATCTTCATTTATCTTATCTGTAATCAAAATAACTTGCTCCACCTCTAAAACGTCTTTGCTTTTTGGCCGATGTCACCAAACCCTAATTTTAAACCCCCGATACATTCTAGGTATGCAACACCCACTCATCACAATCAAATCCATTCTTGACGGAAACAATCAAGTCCCGAACCACATTTTTTCTTGTTGAAAATCCATTTTTTGTTGTTTTTTACCCCCCATTAGATTATAGCAGTAAAATGAGTTTCGAACATTGTTTCATGTTGACTTTAATGTATCTCTGCGTAATATGGCCAGTGCTATGGTACTGGCAAGCATAGGCAGTGTGTGTGTGTGTGTGTGTAATGGTGGCTCCGATGCCACACAGACAGACGGACTTGTCCTCCTCGAGTCCATCAGCCTCTGGTGTCAGCTTACTGCCATCTGCCATTGCCAGCCAGTCTACCCAGCCCACATCTCAATATTACACATGCGCACACACACACACACACACACACACACACACACATAAAACAGATCCTACATCTATCAATTCTTTAGCATTTCAGTCAACTTTTCTTAAACTTGTTCCAGACTTCAGACCAAAATAACTGTCATTTGATTTTTTGACTAAACCCAATGAAGATGTATTCTTTTCTTTTTTAAAGAAAAAAAAAATCTGTTATTATTTACTCAGTTACACTTATCGATGTACAGTAGACAGTGCCACCATATTTGAACAGCGCTTTATGCATGCTTTGATTTGATTTGAGGAAAAGGAAAAAAGCGACAAGTGAGTCTGGATCAGGGTTTGATACAGACAGACATATGTGCCTTAGACACAGGGGGCTTCCGTGCCCATCTCTGCCTGTCTGTCTGTTTGTTTATGTGAGTCCTGTTTTTGGGCAACCTTATACTGTATAGCCTTCTGTATAACCTCATGAGGTCATATACTGATCAGCCACAACATTAAAACCATCTGCCTAATATTGTGTAGGTCCCCCTCGTGCCGCCAAAACAGCGCCAACCTGCATCTCAGAATAGCATTCTGATATGATGTTCTTCTCACCACAATTGTACAGAAGGGTTATCTCTGAGGGAGTTACCATAGACTTTGTCAGTTTGAACCAGTCTGGCCATTCTCTGTTGACCTCTCTCATCAGCAAGGCATTTCCGTCCACAGAACTGCTGTTCACTGGATGTTTTTGTTTTTGACACCATTCGGAGTAAATTCTAGAGACTGTTGTGTGTGAAAATCCCAGGAGATCAGCAGTTACAGAAATACTCAAACCAGCCCGCCTGGCACCAACAATCATGCCACGGTCCAAATCACTAAGATCACATTTTAATTTCCCCATTCTGATGGTTGATGTGAACATTAACTGAACCTCCTGACCTGTATCTGCACTGCACTGCTGCCGTACGATTGGCTGATTAGATAATCGCATGAATGATTGTTGGTGCCAGACGGGCTGGTTTGAATATTTCTGTAACTGCTGATCTCCTGGGATTTTAATACACAGCAGACTCTAGAATTTACTCTGAATGGTGGCAAAAAAAATAAGACATCCAGTTAGCGGCAGTTCTGTGGATGGAAATGCCTTGTTGATGAGAGAGGTCAACAGAGGATGGCCAGACTGGTTCGAACTGACAAAATCTACGGTAACTCAGATAACCACTCTGTACAATTGTGGTGAGAAGAACATCATATCAGAATGCTATTCTGAGATGCGGGTTGGCGCTGGTTTGGCGGCATGAGGGGGACCTACACAATATTAGGCAGGTGGTTTTAATGTTGTGGTTGATCGGTGTATATCTCTATAATGGGCATATTCTATTTTAATAAGAGTAACTGTTTTGACAAAATGGGCATTGTTGGCAAATAGATAAAACACGATATTTGCATGATGGTAGATGTAAAATTCAGATGGCAATGTAAAAAGTAAAATACTGTTAAAATGTAGTTAAAAAAATAAAGTGTGTAATTTCTGTGCTATTAGCGCTGCCAAATGGAATTGCAAAAATAAACCTTTTTTTCAAACAGCCTACCGAATACTGTTGATCAAACAAACAAATAGTCCCGCCCCAAAGTCACTCCATTGGTTAAGTCAATGTTATTGTATGGGGCTGGACAGGTCGCTACAAAACAAACAAAACAAAAAAAAAATTTATAGCGTCGCAGAGAGACAGTGTTTACAGTTTTCTATAAAATTAACCTACAAATGGCTTACTTATTGTTGTATGTTGCATATTAAATGAATAGTTCACCCAAAAATGAAAATTATCTCATCATTTACTCACCCATATGTCATCTCAAACTTGCAAAACTTTTTGGTCTTTAGAAAACTTGATGGCCGAATGAAAAGTGCATAAAATTTGTTGCAGTATTCACAATTCGTTTAAATCGGCAGCAAATTTATCACAAATATATTGTGCATATTCAAGATATCACCCAGCCATAGGGACAGTAGTTCTTTCTAGATGCTGTATGTATTACTCGAATGCTGTGGCCCATTTGACCCCCACGCATACATACATGTTAAAACAGCTGCAGTTCTTTCTGCAAACCTTTTTTTCCCCCTTAAATTTCTGTGTTTTGCGGCACTCCCGCAGCATTGTGTGCTGTTAGTGATGCACTATGGCTCTGATAAAAATGCCATGATGGTGCAGGCTCTGCTCCTGTCTGGCCCAGGGAGGATTCCAAAAATAGTGTGCGCGTGCTGCGAGACAAGCCTAGGAACGTGCGGCGGATGCACAAACAGCTCCAATCCTTTGTTTAATCTCTGTTCCCTTTAATGCCCCTCTTTCTGCCTCCTCCCATCGTCTTCCCTCCCAGGAGGAGACAGGAGGGGGTGCAGAGTGGCGTGCTGCCACAATGTAGAAGCTTCCTTTTTTGGAGGGGACACTGTTGTGAGGGCTCTCCCATGAATGTTTTATCTTTGCTGTGCGGCAGCATGTATTAATGATGACTTCAGTCTGAATGGCTATAAATAGCATCATGGATACACAATATTTTTGTTATTATACAATCTAGAGACTTAGAATGGGTAACATAAGGAGACTAGTCCAGTGCTTCCTAACCTTTTTTGGTCTTATATACCCCCACAACTCCTTTAGTTCCCCTTCATCAACACCAAACCAGAAATGTTTTTATTTTATTTTGTTTATTACAATTATACTGTAAATATAACATTTAGCGTTTTTATAACAATTATTAAAATTACTTAAAAATATGTTCTGCCATGAGAATCATATAAATTGCACATTATTTAGTTTTATTTTATTAAAACGGAACAAAACGTCATGAAATTGTCCATGATTAGTTGTCATTTTAATCTATTTTTCATTTTCAAAGTTCGATTATAAGAAGTTTTAATCGATTGATAGTACTAATATTCCATTTCAAGTCATAGTTTATGTGTTTAACAAAGCCGACATTTTTTAGTTTTGATATTTTAGCAGTACCACTTCAAGTTGCGTAATGTGCTGTAAACCGTTTAGGAAAAGTTGTATTTTCATTCCCATATTTGTCAGTTTCTTGCACTTTTTATTTAGCGTACAGCCACGAGCATTGCATTTTTAACCCTCTGGGGTCTGAGGGTGTTTTGGGCCCTGGAAAAGTTTTTATGTGCCTTGACATTTGTGCTTTTTTCAGTTGCTTAAAAACATATTAATGGCTAAAGTCTGATAACACTGTATTCAGCACAAACTGGGCTACAATAATATGTGAGCAACATGTATGTACATGTTTGTATTTTTGAGAAAATAATGTTTATGTGTGGTTTTTGAAATAAGTCACTGAAATAAGGCCATATAACACATACTAAACATTTGTTCACAAGATTTTTGAGAACTGGATCTTGTAGCCTAGAGTTTTTGCTACAAAATTATGTGAAACCATCCTGATCACTCATTCATACAAAACAATATAGTCATTTAACTTTTGTAAGACACTTTTAGTGTTAGAAAGGCCATATGCGAGGAGGCGTGGATGATCATGAATATTGATGTGATTCACACCTGAGGAGACAAAGACCCCTCCCCTGAGAGAGAATGAATGTGAGGAGACTTAATGATTGAATGTATTGTTTGTAGCTTATTCACAAAATCAAGTTTAAGTTAAAAGAAGTAATTTGACTATATATTTTCTTTACATAAAGACTTTACTTAAAAACTTTAGACCTACACTACCGTTTAATAGTTTTAGATTGTATGATTTTTTAATGTTTTTAAAAGGAGTCTCTTCTGCTCACCAAGGCTGCATTTATTTGATCCAAAATACAGCAAAAACAGTGATATTGTGCAATATTTTTACAATTTAAAATAACTGTTTTCTATTTGAATATATTGTAAAATGCAATTTATTCCTGTTATCAAAGCTGAATTTTCAGCATCATTACTGCAGTCTTCAGTGTCACATCATCCTTCAGAAATCATTCTAATATGCTGATTGACATATTTACAGCACATTTTACACATTTACACCCGAACATATATTTGCAAGCACAAGCTTCGTTGATGATAATGAGGCAGCAAAAACACTAGTTAAAATATAATCTAAACATTCATATTATTTTTATATCATATTACATATCATATTTATATCATACAGCATACAATTTAAATACCTGCTTTAGCCGAAACAACATTTAAATGTAACTAAAACTTGCCTATTAGGACATATTTCAAATGTCAATACTTTGAATCCTGGCTGGCAAGTCTGGAAATAGTCCAGCTAGTAAAATATGTCCATGTTTATATAAAATAGCATGTCAACTAATATAAGTAAAGACTCACTCATCCGAAATTGTATCCTCGGCTGGATCAAGTCGCTCATCAAATGTTCCTTGTCGGATTCCCGCTTTTCTTCTGAGAAAAATGTGAACTCTTCGTAACTATCCAGGAGCTTCCTCACCTGTGTAGCGTGCCATCTTCCAAACGCACAGGAAAGTGGATGAATCTGATGATGAACTTGATGCTTTTTAAGGCACTGTTGGGGGCGTTTACCATTTGCATTGATCACCTCAGCACATTACCGTATGAATAGCGCACTCTGCTGGTGGGTGTGATCACATTTGGGATAATTAGCTGAGCCAGGAGAAACTGTACATCGCTTGGTTTCATACAGATTACATTGCAGGATAATATTTGTTTTAAATTTGAATTGTTTTATTTAAAAGTAGACATTTTAAGCTTTCTTTAGACATATGTTCAGTGTTTGTGTGATAAGTATTCGCGGAGTTTCACTTCATTTTTGTGACGTGTTTAAGAAAGATGATCGCGGAGACAGAGACGGCTGAAAGCGCACCTTGTTTATTTTCTTTATTTTACAAAAGCACAAGGTTTTGTTGTTATTGTGAGTGTACACAAATAAAAGTAGACCCTTTATAGTTTCAAATGTTGTCTTACACTTATCTGTATGCCCAAAAAATTGAGTATTTTAAGTTGTTTCTGCTGTTATGCGGAAAAAATCCAGCAGGACGCGCTGGCGTGACCGTCGACTCCAGAGGGGGTTAATGATGGCATGTCAAGTTAAAAATAGCACAACTTTTAAAATTGAGACACTTGCATTTTGTTTTATTGTGTTGCGTTTTGTCTAGCTATTTTTCAGTGGTGAAAAGAGTGCTGGAGTCCTATACTTGAGTAAAAGTTTTGCTAGTAGACGTTTTCCTTTTTTTTATTTTTTTTTAAGAAGTAGAAGTACTGTAGTAAGAGTAAAGTAGTAGGTATGCATAAAACTACTCAAAATAATTACAAAGTAATTTTATGGAAGATATATATACACTGGCAGCCAAAAGTTTGGAATAATGTACAGATCACAAAGTATAGTCAGGACATTACTGATGTAAAAAACAGCACCATCACTATTTGAAAAAAGTCATTTTTGATCAAATCTAAACAGTCCCCATTTCCAGCAGCCATCACTCCAACAAATTATCCTTGAGTAATCATGCTAAATTGCTAATTTGGTACTAGAAAATCACTTGCCATTATATCAAACACAGTTGAAAGCTATTTAGATTGCTAAATGAAGCTTAACATTGTGTTTGTTCTTGAGCTGCCACAGTATGCTATAGACTGGCATGTCTTAAGGTCAATATTAGGTCAAAAATGGCAAAAAAGAAACAGCTTTCTCTAGAAACTCGTCAGTCAGTCATTGTTTTGAGGAATGAAGTCTATACAGTGCTTGAAATTGCCAAAAAACTGAAGATTTCATACAAAGGTGTACACTACAGTCTTCAAAGACAAAGGACACCTGCTCAAACAAGGACAGAAAGAGATGTGGAAGGTCAGATGTACAACTAAACAAGAGGATAAGTACATCAGAGTCTCTAGTTTGAGAAATAGACGCCTCACATGTCCTCAGCTGACAGCTTCATTGAATTCTACCCACTCAACACCAGTTTCATGTACAACAGTAAAGAGAAGACGCAGGGGTGCAGGCCTTATGGGAAGAATTGCAAAGAAAAAGCTACTTTTGAAACAGAAAAACAAAAAGAAAAGGTTAGAGTGGGCAAAAAAACACAGACATTGGACAACAGATAATTGGAAAAGAGTGTTATGGATGAGCTTTTGTGGGATCAGCTAGACTGTAAGTGCATGAAAAGTGCCCGAAAAGACAGCCACATCTATGGCAAGTGCTACAGGAAGTGTGGGGTGAAATGTCACCTGAGTATCTGGACAAACTGACAGCTAGAATGCCAAAGACTGGCAAAGCTGTCGTTGCTGCACGTGGAGGATTTTTTTATGAGAAGTCTTTGAAGTAGTTTAAGTAGTTAAAATATTTCAAATTGTAATTGTAATTTTTCACATTATTAATGTCCTGACCATACATTGTGATCAGTTGAATGCCACTTGGTGAATAAAAGTACCAATTTCTTTCCATAAGAGCAAAATCTGTACATTATTCCAAACTTTTTACCGCCAGTGCAAATGTGTGTGTGTGTATATATATATATATATATATATATATATATAAAAGGAATAATTGACGACGGATCATTGAATTGTTGGAAAATAATGCACACCAGATGTGGTAATGCGGTCACGACGCATTCATTCAATAATTCAAGGGCCCGGAGTCAATTATTGTGCTTATACCATGGTTACCACACATTAAGATATCGTTCAGGGTTTTATCTCAAGACTTTTTCTGGTTTTAGTCCCTAAAATGCTTTTGTGAGTACAGTCCAAGCCTTTGTTGCTAGTTTGAAAATGTAATTTTAGAACTAGCAATGGAGGATTGTTAGGCTTGTGCTGCTTTACTCAAGGACTTACTGGAGTAATAAAGTAGTGTGTGTGTGTGATCGAAAGAGAGAAATCAGAGAGATCAGCTTCTGGCATTAACTTTTGTTGCAGCTCTCGTCAGAAGTAACATCACTTCAAGATGTAACCCTTAACAACTGTTTTCAACCCCACTGAGATGCAGGTGTACGCCGACATGATGGCTCTTTTTCGCTCGTGAGTAAGTGTGTGCGCAATGCGTATAATGTATGTGTTTCCATGTGTGTGAGAGCTTAAGAGAGGGGGAGTGTGAGGGTTTTTCCCACAGATATTTCAGATAATAGAAACTATTGTATTGATCAAGTGTATCTACCTTTAAAATAGCTCAAGCCTTCATTGCTAGTTTGAAAACGTCACTTTAGAACTAGCAACGGAGGATGCGCTGCTTTTCAGCATTGCATTAACAAGGTTGTGTGTGTGTTTGTGTGTGCGTGCGTGCGTGTGTGCGTGCGTGTGTGCGTGCGTGTGTGTGTGTGTGTGTGTGTGTGTATTTATGTGTGTGAGCGTGTGTGAATTTGGGTAAGACGTGGAGCGCTCTGGCACTTTTCAACCGAAATTGAAATAAATGTAGGATATTATAGACATTGTTTGGCATTCTTAACCGATTTACTTTAACCAATGTCTTTGTTTATATGGTTATTTTGCTGTGGAAGCATTTACGGTGTGTGTGTGTGTGTGTGTGTGTGTGTGTGTGTGTGTGTGTGTGTGTGTGTGGGTGAGACAAGAGCGAAAGAGAGCCAAAGCAGAACGTCTGTGCAGTGTTCTCAGTATGCAGTGGTTAGTACCTACCAAAAGTGGTCCAAGGAAGGACAACCGGTGAACCGGCGACAGGCTCATTGATGCATGTGGGGAGCGAAGGCTAGCCTGTCTGGTCCGATCCCACAGAAGAGCTGCTGTAGCACAAATTGCTGAAAAATGTAATGCTGGCCATGATATAAAGGTGTCAGAACACACAGTGCATCGCAGCTTATTGTGTATGGGGCTGCTTAGCCGCAGACCGGTCAGAGTACCCATGCTGACCCCTGTCCACCGCCGAAAGTGCCTACAATGGGCACGTGAGCGTCAGAACTGGACCATGGAGCAATGGAAAAGGAGGCCTGGTCTGATGAATCACATTTTCTTTCAGATCATGTGGACGGCCGGGTGTGTGTGCAGCGTTTACCTGGAGAAGAGATGGCAGCAGGATGCACTATGGGAAGAAGACAGGCTGGCGGAGGCAGTGTGATGCTCTGGGCAATGTTCTGCTGGGAAACCTTGTGTCCTGGCATTCACGTGGATGTTACTTTGACATGTACCACCTACCTAAAGATTGTTGCAGACCACGTGCACCCCTTCATGGCAGTGGTATTCACTGATGGCAGTGGCCTCTTTCAGTAGGGTAATCTGCCCTGCCACACTGCACCCATTGTACGGGAATGGTTTGAGGAACATGACAAAGAGTTCAAGGTGTTGACATGGCCTCCAAATTACCCAGATCTCAATCCGATAGAGCATCTATGGGATGTTCTGGACCAACAAGTCTGATCCATGGGGGCCCCACCTCGCAACTTACAGGACTTAAAGGATCTGCTGCTAACTCCTTGTTGCCAGATGCCACAGGACACCTTCAGAGATCTTGTGGAGTCCATGCCTCGATGGGTCAGAGCTGTTTTGGCGGCACAAGGGGGACCTACACGATCTTAGGCAGGTGGTTTTAATGTTGTGGCTGATTGGTGTATATACACACATACTGTACATACAGTATATAAGTGCTGTCAGTCGATTAAAATATTTAATCATGATTAATCACATTATTTTCATAGGTAATCGCGATTAATCGCTGATTTGGAAAGTGCTGAAATTTGGCTCTAGATATACTTATTTTCCTGTCAAAATGCATTTAGTTCCTTAAAAAATAAAACAATATGGACCAATAGTGTTTTATTTCATTTTTTTAAACAAAGCATTTAAAAATATAAAGATAGAAATAGCACTCAAATAGCACCAAGTAACATTAAACGTTTCCCAAAGTCTAAGTGTGAGGTTGACTAATTAAAATATCTAGTCCACATAATTTGTGTTTTCATTTCAATAGGCATTAAAGCTCTTAAACCCTCTTTCTCCACAATATAATTAGTGGCTATCAGCTTTGCTACAGCAATCGTGAAGCCGCATTTACATGATTTTGCGCTTTGATCACGCTAATGCTTCACTTCAGCGGATCTTGTGAATGTGGCTTATCACAAGTTAGTAGCCTATATATATTATGTATATATATATATATATATATATATATATATATATATATATATATATATATATATATATATATATATATACAGTGGTGTGAAAAAGTGTTTGCCCCCTTCCTGATTTCTTATTTTTTTGCATGTTTGTCACACTTAAATGTTTCAGATCATCAAACAAGTTTAAATATTAGTCAAGGATAACACAAGTAAACACAAAATGCAGTTTTTAAATGAAGGTTGTTATTATTAAGGGAAAACAAAATCCAAACCTACATGGCCCTGTGTGAAAAAGTGATTGCCCCCTAAACCTAATAACTGGTTGGGCCACCCTTAGCAGCAACAACTGCAATCAAGCGTTTGCGATAACTTGCAATGAGTCTTTTACAGCGCTGTGGAGGAATTTTGGCCCACTCATCTTTGCAGAATTGTTGTAATTCAGCCACATTGGAGGTTTTCGAGCATGAACTGCCTTTTTAAGGTCATGCCACAGCATCTCAATAGGATTCAGGTCAGGACTTTGACTAGGCCACTCCAAAGTCTTCATTTTGTTTTTCTTCAGCCATTCAGAGGTGGACTTGCTGGTGTGTTTTGGATCATTGTCCTGCTGCAGAACCCAAGTTGGCTTCAGCTTGAGGTCACGAACAGATGGCCGGACATTCTCCTTCAGGATTTTTTGGTAGACAGCAGAATTCATGGTTCCATTTATCAAAGCAAGTCTTCCAGGTCCTGAAGCAGCAAAACAGCCCCAGACCATCACACTACCACCACCATATTTTACTGTTGGTATGATGTTCTTTTTCTGAAATGCGGTGTTACTTTTACGCCAGATGTAATGGGACACACACCTTCCAGAAAGTTCAACTTTTGTCTCGTCAGTCCACAGAGTATTTTCCCAAAAGTCTTGGGGATCATCAAGATGTTTTCTGGCAAAAATGAGACGAGCCTTAATGTTCTTTTTGCTCAGCAGTGGTTTTCATCTTGGAACTCTGCCATGCAGGCCATTTTTGCCCAGTCTCTTTCTTATGGTGGCGTCATGAACACTGACCTTAACTGAGGCAAGTGAGGCCTGCAGTTCTTTGGATGTTGTTGTGGGGTCTTTTGTGACCTCTTGGATGAGTCGTCGCTGCGCTCTTGGGGTAATTTTGGTCAGCCGGCCACTCCTGGGAAGGTTCACCACTGTTCCATGTTTTCGCCATTTGTGGATAATGGCTCTCACTGTGGTTCTCTGGAGTCCCAAAGCTTTAGAAATGGCTTTATAACCTTTTCCAGACTGATAGATCTCAATTACTTTCTTTCTCATTTGTTCCTGAATTTCTTTGGCTCTCGGCATGATGTCTAGCTTTTGAAGATCTTTTGGTCTACTTCACTTTGTCAGACAGGTCCTATTTAAGTGATTTCTTGATTGAGAACAGGTGTGGCAGTAATCAGGCCTGGGTGTGGCTAGAGAAATTGAACTCAGGTGTGATAAACCACAGTTAAGTTATGTTTTAACAGGTGGGGCAAACACTTTTTCACACAGGGCCATGTAGGTTTGGATTTTGTTTTCCCTTAATAATAACAACCTTCATTTAAAAACTGCATTTTGTGTTTACTTGTGTTATCTTTGACTAATATTTAAACTTGTTTGATGATCTGAAACATTTAAGTGTGACAAACATGCAAAAAAATAAGGAACCAGGAAGGGGGCAAACACTTTTTCACACCACTGTATATATATATATATATATTTGGAGTAAGTATAATTTCTCTTTATTGAAAGCGCATCACGTGACAATGAAGACACGGTTGCTCAGTTTTTTTATACTTTTCACAATACACAATTTTTTAAAGCAGCTTTACAGAAAATCAAACTGTAATGTCTGTAATGTCTTAACGTCCCCAGTTAATAGTTTTATTAAAAAACTTCTATGAAAATCATGCCTTAATATTTTTGTCTTTAGGCCTCCAGTGAGCAAGCCAAAGGCGAGTTTGGCAAGGAACGAAAAACTCCATAGTTATTTAGTAGAGGAAAATAAAAACCTTGGGAGAAAGCAGTCTCAGCTGGGGGAGCCAGTTCTCCTCTGGCTATACAGTATGAACATAATGCCAGTGCCATTTAAGCATGTGTAATACAAGACATGTTTTAAATGAGTAAATTAAGTGATGTTACTTTTTTGGTACTGCAACGAGAGTAGTTCCACCTCTGAAAGCAAAAAGGCGACTTACGTAAACACCTCCTAGGAAACGCAGATGAACTTTAAACAGCATAACTATACACGTCTTAATTAAAACTGAAAGAGTGAAGTAGTCGTTCTGGCAACTGACCAACTAGTTGATTTTGAAATGATGTAGTTTTGCATGTCCCTAATCCTGATCATTTCTGTTTGCATGTTAACACGAATGCCAATGTGTGTGCCACTGGCAGGGTTCGATACGACCTACCTGCTGCAGGTTCCTCTGGTTCCTCGCCCTCCAGACCCAGCAGGGGTTTTGCTCCGGATCGTGCCGGGGTACAGTGGTGGTCAATCAGGGCTGAAGGAGGCAGCTATCGTGGGCTGCCTTGTTTATCTGCCTTTTGCTCAACCAATTGAAACTCGGATGAGTCTGTTTAGTGAGAAGAGAGAGCACAGAACACAGGGGATGTGTCCCAAAACCTGTAAAATGCTGCTTTTGTTGGCAGTATGCAGAGATGGGAAAGCATTTAGGTGTGTGTGAATCTAATGGTTGCTTAACATCTGGCCTGCGATGCGATGCCCCCATTTGGTCATTTTTTTAAAGCACAAAATCCTGTCAGCAGTTGGTTGAAAGAATAAGGGGCCGTTCGCACAGGATGGATTCTTACATTGCTAGGAGTCTTGCTTTTTTTCAGCATCTTGCACCATGAAAGTTGCGTTTTTAAGATGTCAAGTTAAAAGTAGTTCAACTTTAAAAAATGCGTCTCCTGCATTCGAGTTTCTTCCGTTATGCTGCATCTAGCTGTTTTTGAAAGTGTGAATGGCCCTAAAATATGGCGTCTAATAGAGCTCATCAAAGTAAATTAATTAATAAATGTCAGTCTAATAATTTTTATATTATGTTTTGAATATTGTTTATATCAACATGCAGTGACGGATCATATGAAGCATGCACATCCAAAATGCAGTTACTGTATTAAAATAGCTAGAATTGTGCTTGAAATGTCATGTTTGTGATGGGAGAAATGGTGTGCCACTAATTGTTTTCACCCTTTTTCCTTTGTTTTTACTTTTTGCCCTTGTTTAGCATGCAAAAGAGAAGCTTTTTCACAGAGAACTTGCGGTGTTTAGTGCTAAAACAACGCAAGTTCATACGTGAACACGCTTGTTTTTATGCACTCACAAAGCAATTATTTGTCCTCTCTACATTATTCTGTGCAAACTGACATGTGAAGCCCCTCTGTCCTCACTTTCAAATTAATCTGACGATGCTTTTGAGCCGTGGAAATGACCCTGAGCACTGTTGTTGCCGAGACTGACTGGAATGACTAATGAATTAAACACTGAATATTTGGAGTCTTTGAATTCCTTAATTTCTACTCTCTCTCTCTCTCTCTCTCTCTCTGTATTTCTCTTGTGTTTTCTGTTGTCCTCTCAGACTGTGATTCACTGCTTGTCTTTAGTAAGTAGGTGTGAGACACTTTGGGGTCAGTGTGTCAAAAAGCTCACTTGTGTGAAGTGAATCTCAAGCTCATTACTGTTAGAATAATCACTGCTCCCTGTGCTGCCATACACAAACTCATTACAACCTGTCAAGAATAACACCAGAAAGTGAGACACACAAACATCATGGTTCAAGGCATATACACTGGCTGCCAAAAGTTTGGAATAATGTACAGATTTTGCTCTTATGGAAATAAATTGGTACTTTTATTCACCAGTTGAAGTGGCATTCAACTGATCACAATGTATAGTCAGGACATTAATAATGTGAAAAATTACTATTACAATTTAAAAAAAAAAAAAAAAAAACTTAAACTACTTCAAAGAGTTCTCATTAAAAAAAAATCCTCCACGTGCAGCAATGACAGCTTTGCAGATCTTTGGCATTCTAGCTGTCAGTTTATCCAGATACTCAGGTGACATTTCACCCCACGCTTCCTGTAGCACTTGCCATAGATGTGGCTGTCGTGTCGGGCACTTTTCACGCACCTTACAGTCTAGCTCAGGGGTGTCAAACTCAGTTCCTGGAGGGCCGCAGCCCTGCAGAGTTTAGTTCCAGCCCTGCTCTAAAATGCCTCCTTGTAATCTCCAAGCACTCCCGAAGACCTTGATTAGCTGCTTCAGCTGTGTTTAATTAAGGTTGGAGCTAAACTCTGCTGGACTGTGGCCCTGCAGGAATCGAGTTTGACACCCTTGGACTAGCTGATCCCACAAAAGCTCAATGGGGTTAAGATCCATAACACTCTTTTCCAATTATCTGTTGTCCAATGTCTGTGTTTCTTTGCCCACTCTAACCGTTTCTTTTTGTTTTTCTGTTTCAAAAGTGGCTTTTTCTTTGTAATTCTTCCCATAAGGCCTGCACCCCTGAGTCTTCTCTTTACTGTTGTACATGAAACTGGTGTTGAGCGGGTAGAATTCAATGAAACTGTCAGCTGAGGACACGTGAGGCATCTATTTCTCAAACTAGAGACTCTGATGTACTTATCCTCTTGTTTAGTTGTACATCTGGCCTTCCACATCTCTTTCTGTCCTTGTTAGAGCCAGTTGTCCTTTTTCTTTGAAGACTGTAGTGTACACCTTTGTATGAAATCTTTTTTCAAGCATTGTATAGCCTTCATTCCTCAAAACAATGACTGACTGACGAGTTTCTAGAGAAAGCTGTTTCTTTTTTGCCATTTTTGACCAAATATTGACCTTAAGACATGCCAGTCTATTGCATACTCTGGCAACTCAAAAACAAACACAAAGACGATGTTGAGCTTCATTTAAGGAACCAAATAGCTTTCAACTGTGTTTGATATAATGGTAAGTGATTTTCTAGTACCAAATTAGCAATTTAGCATGATTACTCAAGGATAAGATGTTGGAGTGATGGCTGTTGGCAATGGGAACTGTCTAGATTTGATCAAAAATGACTTTTTTTCAAATAGTGATGGTACTGTTTTTTACATCAGTAATGTCCTGACTATACTTTGTGATCAGTTGAATGCCAGTTTGGTAAATTAAAGTACCAATTTCCTTCCGAAACAACAAAATCTGTACATTATTCCAAACGTTTGGCTGCCAGTGTGTATATATATATATATATATATATATATATATATATATATATATTATGCTCAAAAGACCCTTATTTGGACCACTAAATGTGATTGAAATTTAAAGTGCACATTAATCAGATGATTAAACACACACACACACACACACACACACACATATATATATATATATATATATATATATATATATATATATATATATATATATATATATATATATATAAATTATTTATTTGTATTTTTTTTTTGCTTTTTAAATTTGACCATGCACTCTTTTCTGTTGGTTTTTGTGGATTATTATGAGATACACAGGTTTTTATGGGCCCTGTTTGTCTGTCGATATGTGTTTTTGCGATTAGAGTTCTAGGCTATGTATAGCTTGGCTCTCCCAGATTTATCATACTACTAATGTTGTTTTGACATTCCAGTATAATTGCAAAAGCTGCTTTAGAGGATCTGTGTTGCATGTTCATTCAAAGTGCACTATGGACCTTGGTCAGGGTCGATGCCACTTGAAAGTGAATGAAAAAGAGGATTGAAGGGAAAGACACATACAGTCTGTTCAGTTTGTTTTAATGTTGTATTCTTTGCTGTTAATCATCAAAACTGAAACATTGAAAATAATCCTTTCTGAAAATAATCTTTTTTTTTTTTTTTTGGCCAATTTTGATTTCATGTTGACTTTAAGACGGATTATATGGATGTCCGTCTTTCATAGCCTCATTTCAGATAGCATCAAAACATGATATCTTGATGACATATGCTCCCTTAACCCTCCATTTCTCAGTTGGATTAATTTCTCTCTCTCTCTCTCTCTCTCCCTCCCACAGATGGACTTCCCGGTAAAGAACATCCACTGGAGCTTCTGAAGCCATCTGGTGTCAACCACATTCCTCCTGGTAGGACTGAAGCTCCCAGAGTATCTGTGTTTGTGTGTGGTCTTGATTTAGCTATGGGCATCCCTGCTGACAAAGCCAGGGGTCATCAAACAGGTCACTGAATAGGAACATCTGATTGGCTGATTTAAAATGGAAGAGGAGGAATTAGTAAAGATAGTGTACTTGATCATATAGTGCACTTCAGGTCTCCCTTATGACCCTGGGTCCTCACTGAGAGAGAGAGTATCTGAGTTTATTTTTCTCCAAAATGACACTTATGTGGAATATTCCTTGCATTAAGTAACCAAAACGCAAATATGAGGAACAAATCACCATGCGTCTACATGGTTTTGTGACTGGTGCAGTTTTACAGAGAGAGACGGAGACTGATGCTGCGAGTGACACAATAACCCGCATCGTTTGTTTAAACTTTAAAAATAATGCAAAACATAGTTTAATGGCTGGTAAGAAATATTTATGGAAATGAAGGATAAGAGAAAAAGAAAGGTTAGAAAGAATGGAAACAAAGAAAAAAAGGAAAAAGGGGGGAAGGAGGAAGGGAAGGGAAAGGGGAGAGGAGAGGAGAGGAGGGAAGAAAAGGAAGGAAAGGAAAACCTGCACTGTTTATAATGAATATGCAAACAAAAATTGCTAAATTATCCCTTTGTTCTAGACACAAAAATATATTAAAGATATATTACAAAATGTTTAAATTAAAACAAAGTTCAGTTTAATGGCTTGTAGGAAATGTTAATGGCTGGTAACTTTTCTCAATTCAATTGACATTCATTGGCTTGTCTTGCAAAAAGTTAAAGTTGGGCCCTGGATGTCTGTGTGTGCCTCCTCTCTCCAAGAACTGGAATAGCAGTGGAGTGTTGGCTAGCCACAAACCCATTGGTTAGGCCGATGTGGTTACCCTCTGCTCCAACTGAAAGAGACGAGCCGTGGCATCTGTGTACAGATATGCACATGTTGGCCTGGCTAGGGAGCCACCCACAGGCTTCATTCAGTTTCAGGAATCTGATGCTACACTGGAGCTTTTAAACATGTTTATGTATGTTCATTTAGAACACACATATTCTGGAACAATAGCTGAATGTGTTGGTATTCTATTATCTTAAAGGTGCACTCAGTAATTTTTTCCTCATTAAAAAAGTTTAACTCCTAAAGACATGAATTGTAATTTTGCAGTATATGTAGGAAATCTTGAGCACTCACAGTCATAAGACTCCAGTCATATCAGTAACCTTATAAAAGCTGTTTTATTCTACATGGAGAGTGTCCGCACATGGGAGCTGCCATGTTACAGTCACATGACCAGACGAATACTACTCGTATAATCTCAGTAACCATCCTGTTATTTGACACTTTCACTCATTCATTGAAGTAATCATGGCTGACTGTGAATACTACATTTCTACAATGACATCTGAAACTGAAAACTATTGATTTTATATGATACAACATCCAAGCCGCTAGGTGTCAATGTAAGTCCAAGATGACACAAAGACTAAAGTTACTGAGTGCACCTTTAAGTGAGAAATTTTGGACAGGAAGGAAGGGATGAAGAAAGAATAGAAGGGAGGAATAAAGAAGGAAGAATGAAGGGGAGGATGCAGGAAAGGAAGGTAGAAGGACAAGATGGGAAGAAGGAAGGGAAATAAGGAATGGGGAAAGATGAAAGAATGGAAAGAAATGAAATAAAAGGAAGGAAGAAGGAACAGATGGGAAGCAAGAATGAAAGTAAAATATGAAAGATATTGAGGAAGAGAAAAAAGAAAAGAAGGAATGAAAAGGGAAAGAAAGAAAGAAAGAGGGGAATAAGGAAAATAGGGAAAATGAAAAGATGAGAAGAAGGGAAGGAAATTGGAAAGGGAAGAAGAGAAGGAAGCAAAGGAAAAGAAAGAAAAAGTGAAGGAAGAAAGAAGGAAAGAGGGAAGGACGAGAGAAAGAGGCGAAGTGCATGAGAGAAGAAAGGGAAGATGGGAAATAAGGAAGAAATGGAAAGAAAAGGAAAGAATAAAGAAAATTAAGAAGTGAAGGTAAGAAAAAGAAGGAAGATGAAAAGAAGGGAAGGAAGGAATGAAAAGGCAAATGAAGGAAGGAAGGAAGGAAGAAAGGGATGAATAAAGAAAAGAAGGGAGGAATAAAAAGGAAGAAGGAAGGGGAGGATGAAGGAAAGGAAGGTTGAAGGACAAGATGGGAAGAAGGACAATAAATTAGAAAGGAAGGGAGGGAGGGAAAAAGGAAAGAATGGAAAAATTAAATAAAAGGGAGAATGAACAGATGGGAAGGAAGAAATAAAGTAAAAGATGAAAGAAATTGAGGAAGAGAAAAAAGAAAAGGAAGGAAGGAATGAAAAGGGGAAAGAAAGATGAAAAAGAAGGTAAGGAAGAAAATGAAAGGAAAAAAGAAAGGGAAGAAGTAGAAAAAAGTAAGAAAGGGAAAGAAAAGAAAGAAGGAAATAAAGGAAGAAGGGAAAGAAGGAATAAAAAGTAGAAGGAAGAAAGAAGGGAGGAAAGATAGAGAATGAAGGAAGAAGGAAAGGAAATGTAAAGGGAAAGATGAGAAGAAGAGAAGGAAATAATAAAGGAAAGAAGAGAAAGAAAGAAAGGAAAAAGGGAAGGAAGGTATAAAAGTACAAGAAAAAAAAAACAAGGAAAGGAAGAAGGGGAAGAAAAAGAAGAAATTTGCCAAAGGTGGCTTTCCATTCATTTACTCTCCCTCTCTCCCTGTCTTTCTCTCTCTCTCTCTCCCTCTATTTATCTGTCTTCCATCTGTTCCCTCACCATGCTAAATTAGTATTGATTGGAAACACTCTCTGAGCAGGGACTGATATTACTGTATACAGTGTGTCATGCGTGTGGACATAGCACGCTTGCAGGCTTTGGACCATAACATTCCCAGCCAGTCCTTGCGTGTCTGGCCTAGACGGACTATACACCGATCAGCCACAACATTAAAACCACCTGCCTAATATTGTGTAGGTCCCCCTCGTGCCACCAAAACAGCGCCAACTTGCATCTCAGAATAGCATTCTGAGATGCTATTCTTCTCACCACAATTGTACAGAGTGGTTATCTGAGTTACCGTAGACTTTGTCAGTTCGAAACATTCAGGCCATTCTCTGTTGACCTCTCTCATCAACAAGGCGTTTCCTTCTGCAGAACTGCCCCTCACTGGATATTTTTTGTTTTTGGCACCATTCTGAGTAGATTCTGGGGACTGTTGGGCGTAAAAATCCCCCGAGATCAGCAGTTATAGAAATACTCAAACCAGCCCGTCTGGCACCAACAATCATGCCATGCTCAATCACTGAGATCACATTTTTCCCCATTCTAATGGTTGATGTGAATATTAACTGAAGCTCCTGACCCGTATCTGAATGATTTTATGCACTGCACTGCTGCCACACGATTGTCTGATTAGATAATTGCATGGATGCCAGATGGACTGGTTTGAGTTTTTATTATTTTAACTAGATTTTGAATGTATTTTACTTCTTGCTCTAAATACTGTATGTTGAATCTAATTGGCTACAATGACTATTTGGTTGAAATGATGGTACTTATTGTTATATCTGGATAGCTGTGTGTGTGTGTGTGTGTGTGTGTGTGTGTGTGTGTGTGTGTGTGTGTGTGTTAAAACCTTTCTTGACCCATGACACACACTTTCTGGTCAAGTAATGCTATGAACTTTTCATGCATTCATGCGTAGTTCACTCACTTATACATTCTTTCTCAGAGGCGGCTTGTGAAAGCGCACTGGCTCTTTCAACGTGTTGGGCACATCTCCTGCTACGAGGGCGGAGAATGAATTGAAAATGAAGAGGAGCTGTCTGCGACTTGTTAAACGCCCACACCTCTGAGCTCCAAACTGGCCTTCTCCAAAAATGCATGCGAGTGCATCTGCTCTATATAACTATATACGGCATTACATTTTTGGGCTTTTTGTAACTTTGATTGGATAGAAATAGTAAAGAGGAAATATTTGGGAAGCTGGTTTCGAACTAATGAGTACCAAGGATGTGACCTAATGGCTGCACCACGGCTCTAATGACACAATAAGTTGTAATAACAGATACATTAGAGATTTCCAGTTCTATGTCATGTGGAATCTGCTCCTTAAAGAACTCAAACACCCATCATTCATAAATTTCTACAAATAATTTGTTTGTGATTTTAGCTGGCAATAAGGTTGTAGTACTCTCAGCTCTGATAAAATCAAAATCTAAGTTCTATGGCATTTAGACAGCTTTAGTGCATTAATGTTTGCCTTTCTAGTATACTCCTTAAAGTTGACCAAATTAATTTTAGCAGATATACACATTTTAAATTTGTCTTTCGTTTCCAGTAAAATGGACCGAAATTATTGATGACTCATCTTGCACTCAGGGATGGATGAACATTTTTGTGTAATTGAATGCTCCTTAGATTGACAATGTTCCTTCCCCCCTGATACCACCTGCCACAGACAAGCAACAGAAGTAGAAAATCATGGTTCATAGCTGTGAAGGCTGTTAGCTATTTAAAATAAAGGGATGAGCCCTTCAATATGCCCCACCACCAACTGCCTATTTCAACAGGAAATACGTCAACACAGGAAACAAAACTGAGATTGTCAAGCCATTTTATGGGGTCGTTTACACATTTTTACCTCGTTAAAATTGATTCTACATATTTCCCCCCAAAATATCAGTGCAAAAGCTGCAGAAAAAAAGCGTACAGATTCCATCTGGGCCTGAAAAGGCACGTGTATGTGTGTGAGTGATGATTTCTGGTTATCTTAGGAGGAGGAGGAAACTTTGGCGATCTGATTCACACGCAGCAGCTTATGAAGTTTATGAAGACAGATTTGCTTGCATATTAAGTAGCCTGACTGAGAGTGTGTCATTCAGACGCAGGCAGTTAGTGTGTGTTTGTGTTCGTGTGTGTGTGTGATGTAGTGAATTTAGGCTACTTCTGAAGCTGAAAGCCTGAAAAGATGGTTGTGTAGCTGTTGTCTACTAGCACTGGGTGATATATTTAATATTCACAAAATATTTGCAATGATTGTGCTGATGATAAAAACATTAAACAACATTGTGAATATCACAATGATTTTAATGTTCTTTTTATTGGACCTAAAGACCCATTAACACTATGTTAAAGTTTGTCATTCATTTCTGTGAATCAGTTGATTGATTCATAACTTTGATTCAATGATTTACAGTATTTGCATCATCAGACAAAACTGTTTGCATGGCAGTTTTCATGTATTAAATTGTTTTAGTAAAATATATGTGGGTAAATATCGCTGTTTAGTACTATGCTGTGGTTCATATAAAGTAAAACAATTGTGCTGTATATCCTTCTTCGTCGTGTTCATTTAGTGAACACAATTATTAGTGTTACTTGATTTGTCTCAACTGAATATTTGCTCTGTTTTACTTAGTACTTTGCATTAAGCATTTTTAATCATTTTGGTTACAATGACTTTTTGGTTGAAATGTTGGTTTCTATGTTTGAAAAAAAATGGGCTGGTTTGAGTATTTCTGTAACTGCTGATCTCCTGGGATTTTCACGCACAACAGTCTCTAGAGTTTACTCCGAATGGTGCCAAAAACAAAAAAAACATCCAGTGAGCGGCAGTTCTGTGGATGGAAACGCCTTGTTGATGAGAGAGGTCAACGGAGAATGGCCAGACTGGTTCGAGCTGACAGAAAGTCTACAGTAACTCAGATAACCACTCTGTACAATTGTAGTGAGCAGAATAGCATCTCAGAATGCACAAAACATCGACCCTTGAGGCGGATGTGCTACAACAGAAGAAGACCATGTCTGGCACTTTATTAAAGGGCTCCAGACTGCGACTAAAATGGTCACAAATGCGACAAAAATAATTGATTGCCACAATAATTTAAAATCTAGACGCCACTGGTGACAATCTGGTTGTGTGCATTCATATGCGGTTTCTTCAGATATCATCTTGTGAGTTATTGAACACATCTTTAGAGCGCGCACCACCAGTGTGTCTCGAGCCGCTTTTCACCCGTTCTGTTGTGACGAGCTCACTGCACTGCATGCAACAACAAACCCAGCGCAAGAGAGTCATGACCAAATGACTCTTTTGAACCGTTGTCTTTTTCACGAATCACCAGGAAAGAACTGAGGGTGTTAACTCAGGAGCTCAGGTTAGCAGTTTAAATCAGAGCCACTTTCTCAGCGAATCATCCAATAGTGTGTTCACAACTAGGAATGCTGACATTTCAAAATAAGAGTCCCATGTGTATTTCAGGCTTCTTTATAATTAAAAGTCCCTCACCACTTCTCAACTATATCTACTGTTTATTAAACCTCTGATTAATGGGTTATCAGCTGTCTTCCTTCTGCTTTCTATCTCGTTTCTGAACAACAATCTAAATCGAGCAATTATATGATTTGGCGCCTAAAAACAGCCATTTGGCCCCTTAATATTTCTGTTAAGGAGCCAATGGCTCCTAAGTCATATTCTTTTAGTCTGGAGCCCTGTTTTAGGACCATAGTGGTCCTAATAAAGTGCTCAGTGAATGTATTGTCAGGGTTGAAAAATATTTTTTTATCTGTATCACCCAGCCCTGTTGCCCATTCACAAACGACATTGCTGTGTGCGCATCCTGATGCTAACACACTTCCTCTCTGGGTTTTGGAGTTTGGCACTCCAGTTGTGGTGGCGTGTGATTGTGTTTGTGTGTTTTGGTTTCAGGCCCTGTGGAAATTAGCTTAGAGAGGCCGTCTGGTGCTTCTAGAATCTAGTTTTATCACAGTGCTGCCTCTTTATTTAGAGTTCTGAATTATAGATGAGCTCTTAAGTGCCAGAGAGAGATAGAAACAGCACTACAGAAAAGGAGGGTGAGCAGGCAGAGATGTGGACTGGGTGTGACCTGTATGCTAATTATCTGTTGTTTATTTTATTTTCAAAACACGCCTTAGAAAATGTATTACCTTATTTGACTGGAGCTACTTTATTCACTCTTCATTACACTGGCTTTATTTTGCATGCACAGTTGTCATCGACCAAGATGGGTTTTTAATGACTGATACACACAATAGCAACAAAAAACAAAAACAAAAGAAGACATTTTTTACATTTCTTTTATCTTACTGAATTTAATTTCTTATTTTACATAGTAACAAAAATTGCAATTAAAAATACTACTAAGATTATAAACTATAAAAATATTATTATTACTATTATAAATTATAAAATAATAATAATAATAATAATACAATTTCATTCATATTTGTTGGCAAAGTTGTTATTTTTTGGTAAATAGATTATGCTATTTTTTGTTATATTTAATATTTTAATTTAAGCACACTGATAATAATAATGATAATTATGATAATAATAATAATAATAATAATAATAATAGAATCAGAATCAGAATGGGCTTTATTGCCAAGTATGCTTACAAGGAATTTGTCTTGGTGACAGAAGCTTCCAGTGCACAAACAATACAGCAACAAGACAGAGATAATCATAAAAAAAATAAAAATAAAAAAATAAAAAATACAAATAAAAATAAAAAGTGAATAGAAAATAAAGTATATATATAGAAGTACACAAACACACACACACACACATACACACACACACACACACACGTATAATATAAAAATACAAATCTGTTATATACAGAAGCAAGGGGATGTAATGGCAGAAGAGGTATGAGAGGTATGTTATAATAATAATTATATAAATATTTGTTTGTAAAATTGTTAAAAATGTTGTATGTGTAATGTTTTAATTTCAGCATAATAATAATAATAATAATAATAATAATAATAATAAATATCATATTTATTAAAATAGTTTTTTTTTTGGTAAAATATATGATGTGTTGTGTTTAATGTATTAATTTGAGGACTTTTAATAAAAATAATAGCAATAACAATAAAATACAATTCACATTTGTTGGTAAAATGTTATGCTGTGTCGTGTTGGGTTGGGCTGTGTGTTATGCAATATGTTATGTTATATATTATGTCTGCCCATGCCAAGCTCTTATTCAGACACAGCACAGGCTGGACTCCAACCTACATCTCTAGCATGAGCACGACAAGTTAAAATATTACTGGAGCACATGCACCATGCACATCCACTATACCACAGCTCTGATTATATGCACAGTTTGAGGGAGTGTAGACTTTGCATTTTTGACAGATTTGCAGCATTTACCTGAAGTACATAGGCATATTTTGAGAGTGAACGAGTTTTAAAGCTATCAGGGTCACCTTGTCTCCTCTATGGGGTATTTCTTTGTGTGGCTGAATGATTTCAGTGGCTTACGCTGCAGTTCTCTTTACTTTCTCTCCCTATCATTCTCTTTCCATCTCTCCCAGAAGAAAAGGGTCATTGCACCTCTCTCCACCTCTCTGTGTCCCTCTCACCCACTCACTCTCTTCCTCTTTTGCACTTCAGGGCTGGCTGAGCTGTAGTGGGGCTGGAGGCCAGCCAGGTTACATACTGCTAAACTGAAAGGGGTGGGGTGGGCAGAGATTGGGGGCGGGACCTAACAGTTTCCTTGACCTAATAAGTTTGCTAAAAATTTCTCCATACTTATTGCTCTGTTCTGAGGATGTTTAAGTTTATTTCTTTTTTTATATATTACGATCGAGATGTAGAATAAGAAATTGTTTAACAATTGCTGTACAGTTGTGAGGGTGATGTTTTAGTATGATTATACATACAATTGCAACAATTTTTCTTGAAAATTAGAGAGTTACACATTTTACATATATATATATATATATATATATATATATATATATATATATATATATATATATATATTTTTATTTTTTATTTTTTTATTTTTAGGTTAAAGCAATGCTTAATTGTTTTTTCAACACATTCTTTTGAATTCCACTGTTTCATTCTTTCTGACAATATTTCACAAGTTCTATCTTTCATTTGGACATCTTACCGTGTGTCCCCACAGCCGTGACAAGGCCTGAAAATATAAGGGGATTTTAAAACTCTGTTGTCCAAGTCATTGAAAAAATATTAAAAAGTCATGGAAATTTATTTAGTTAATGTAACATTTTGTAGCGTAGACTAGAACTTGCTGGCAAGCCATAGTGATGTCCAATTTGTGAGCGAAGAGGTGGTTCTTTGCAGTTATTTGTTTGAAATGGTTCACAAATGGGTCAGAATGATTCATTAGAAAATCTGAACATATATATATATATATATATATATATATATATATATATATATATATATATATATATATATATATATATACACACACACACACACACACACACACTACCGGTCAAAAGTTTAGAAACACTCATTCTTTATTACTATTTCTGTCACATTTTAGAATAATAGTAGTGTCATCAAAACTATGGAATAACATTAATGCAACTATGTGAATTATCCAAATTAAATCCAAAATAAATCAAAACAGTTATATTTTAGCATCTTTAAAGTAGCCACCTTTTGCCTAGAATTTGCAGAAATGTACTCTTGGCATTTTCTCAACCAACTTCTTGAGATGTCACACTGGGATGTTTTTTTTTATATTATTTATTTATTTATTTATTTAGTATTTTATTTTATCCCCTTTTTCTCCCCAATTTGGAATGCTCAATTCCCACTACTTAGTAGGTCCTCCCGGTGGCGGAAGACAAGTCTCAGTTGCCTCCGCTTCTGAGACAGTCAATCCACGCATCTTATCACGTGGCTCATTGTGCATGACACCGCGGAGACTCACAGCATGTGGAGGCTCATGCTACTCTCACCACATGCCCCATGCACCCCACTGAGAGCAAGAACCATTAATCGCGACCACGAGGAGGTTACCCCATGTGATTCTACCCTCCCTAGCAACCGGGCCAATTTGGTTGCTTAGGAGACCTGGCTGGAGTCACTCAGCACACCCTGGGATTTGAACTCGCGACTCCAGGGGTGGTAGTCAGTCATGATTGAGTTCTCATATATGCTGGGCACTTTTTGGCTGCTTTTCTTTGTTATTCTGTCCAATTCATCCATTTAAATAAATAAATAAATAAATAAATAATAATAAAAAATAATAATAATTAAAAAAAAAAAAAAAGAAAAAAATATATATATATAACTTTTTGTTTTGTGATTAAATAAATTAATATGTTTGTTAGCAAGCTACTGGAAAAGTCATGGAAATGTATTGGTTAGAAACAGTGGGAATTAACACTGCGTTAAACGTTTAGTAAATTCTTGTTGACATGCAACTGTATTATTGGCTGTTAACGTGTTGTGCTCGTATCAGAGCGATCTTGAAATCAGAGAGAAAACTCATGCACCATAAAAAAGTGCTTCTTGCTCCAGAAAAAAAATCACTCAACTCCGCTCTGCTCCCACTCTGTACGGCTGACATGATCTATCCCCAACAACCCTGCTTAATTCTTTAACAAATCAGCATAAGTTTTAGTGCTTACTTTAAAACTTATATTGCATAGCGCTTTCTTTCTCTCTGCTTATTCAACACCAAAAAATGCATTTGACCAAGACTCTTGCTGACACAAGACTATTTATTATTGGAAGAGTGATCAATTGTGAATTTATGAAAAAGGCGTGGCCAAAATGACAAATCTTTTAACACACTACGAGTTGTTTTATATCATGAAAACAGTATGTATCACAATATAGGCTAGATATTTTTGCTGTACAAAATTCAGTGAACGTATTAAGCCTATTTTTTGGATAATACTGTGAATTAAGTACTTTTCAAATGAAAGGTACTTCATCTTATTTGATTATTTTCTCTTATGTATTTTATGTAAATATACACACAACTGTGACCCCACTTTAGTTGAATTTAGTTGCGACAAATTGCAGCATTGCCCAGCACTATTATGAAGTCGCAGCTTAGAATAATTCTGTTGAAATTTATGTTGAAGACATTTTCACTGTCCAGGTTGTGTCGAGAGGTAAATGGCAGAAGTAGTCACCCGTGTACAGTACATGAGTTTTTGGAGGGAGGTTGCTGGCTGCTCCAGGTGCCAGCCCTCACAGATGGTCACCATGCCTCCTGCCTGGCCCTCTGAATGTGGCACCCTGTCCACCCGCCTTGGCACCCGCGCCCAGGTCAGAGCTGCCAAGATAAGCGGATAACAGCCGGGAGACAGCTACTCTATCAGCACTGTGGTGCATTGAGTAGCATTGTAGACACATCCCATTCATATATATGTGATGCGCGTCACATATATATGAATGGGATGTGTCAAAATGAGTTGTAAGTTGCAGTGGGCCGTTTTTGGGAAAACTTGAAATTTGGTTATTACAGTAATATTGTGAATATTTCACAGAAACATGTCCAGGTCACATTTCACTCAAAACAACAATTATATTTTGTATAAAGAAAATGAACCCTACCTTTGTACTGTTTTTTGTTTTGTTTTTAGTTCCCATTAGTTTCTACGGTGATCCTCATTAGTTTCGCATTACTGTAATATATAGTAATATATAATGAATATTTCTTTTAAAATCGGCATAAGTGAAATACAGTGTAACAGATACCACTTTGATGTATAAATACATCATAATTAAATTTTTGCATTACAGTAATGAGCATTTGAATTACAGTAATGATAATTTGGATGGAAAATGTGCTTATTTTTCTGTTTTTATTGTTTATTATTTTACATTTTTTGTAAGGCTGCTTTGGAAAACAATGTATGTAAAAAGTGCTCTACACATAAACTGAATTGAATTCAACAGCAAAACGTGTAACAGGTTAAAGGTCCTAAAAATAGGCTTCTTTTTCTGAAAGCATTTTTTATTTATTTTTTATTATGGGGTGAAGTATGACCTGGACATTTCTTCACAGGTTTCGTCAGCTCTCACTTAAGATCCATTCTGTCTTTTTTTCTATAACATTTCTCTCTTTTGTCTTTAATCTTTCTTTTCTCTCTTCATCTTTCTCCACCTCGCTCTTTCATTTACTTAAGAAGTTGGTTCCTCTTAATCAGAACTCAGCTTTCCAGTATGCATGTGGTATACGAGTGGTGTCTCTCCTACCTTTATGTATTTGTTTGAAATTTTGGTGCCAGCCAACATGTCTGGGAATGTTAAAATTTGTCAGACAGTTTTGGAAAAAAATGTGGTCATCTCATTTCAGTGTTTATTTTGCACTTCAAGCGCGATGGACTATCCATAATGATGCAATATGGGCTAATAATGACACAATCATGTCAAATGAATGAACAACGTCTAATTAGAAAAAAATAAAAACATTCAACAATAGGGGCAAAACAACTAAATTGCAATTTGCCACATATCTTTCAGTTCATAAATAAATATTAAAATAACAATGTCATATATGTAATTATGTCACATTTCCTTTAAGCCAGTGCCATACATCCATTCATCTCTTTATCATCAGCAGCCTGGAGATGGACTGATGGGTAAACAATATTTTGATTGATTGATTGATTGATTGGTTGACGTATGTATCGTTTCTCAGTATTCCAATTCTGTAGTTGCTTTCACACTGTACAGCCTTTTCCAGAGAATTAAATGCAATTTTCAGTTTAGAGGTCATATGTGAACACGACCTGTTCTAAAATACCAGTAAATTTAGCTCTGGCTATTTCGCTGAATGAGAAGTTTAATATTACATAAAAAGTTTTGATGCTATGTGTGAACAGAGTCATAAAAGTACGAGGTAAGGAAGCACTGACTTAAGACGGAGATGATTCAGTTACTATGGAGTACATAAAATTTGATCAAATTGGACAGATAGTGAAATTATTCCATTTAATCATAGGATATAACAAATATTTGATATTTTAGAGCTGACTATAAAGGAAATCTCAGTGTATGATGCTCCATGACTCAAATCTGAAATCACATGGTGAGTAGCCAATGGCAATCAAACACGCACGGCCACGACACTGGATCACGAAGAAATTAAGATGTCAAACAAGTGCTCAAAGTGGAGCTAAATCTCAAATTTTTAGTCTTTTCACACTTTGTATTTAAGACTTTGAACAGAGAAGCAGCAACATCAAAGGCAGCGCTCCAGTACGTAAATCCATTTTTGTTTACATCTGCCATGTGTCTCCTAAAACACGGGCGTGTTTCCACGTGAGTTTGTGATCGGATCGACTTGACAGCTGGAGTGATCCCCAGTCGTTTAATGTTTGATGCCCAGTTTTTGTCTGTAGCCATTTACATAATCGTTAAGATTTTAGAAGTAGTGTAGTGAAATCCAGCCTAAAAGCGCTTCTTTTTATACGAGTGGATGAAGAAATTCTTCGACTGATAAAATAACTAACTACATCTCAGAGTTTAATGGCAGTTTGGTGCTGATGTGTGAATGGTATCAAAAAAAACACAGAAAGACTGTGCATGTGTGAAAAGCACATGTGGTAAATTTACCAGTCAAGGCAATCCAACAATTTTACTGCAATTTACCAGGTTTCATGTGTGAAAGTGGCTTAAGAGTTCCCCAAATTATTGTAAACCTATAAAACGAATTCATTGGTTTTGAGCGGGCTCCTGCTGTGACACGCTCTTCCACACATACAAGACGGTAACAAGATAAGAGCAAGATATTAAATGCACAGCCAGCAGCTAATAACTGAGGAATTGGTCTTTTACAGTAACCAGTGTGGCGGAAAGTGCATACACTCAGACAGAGAGAAAACATTCCTTCTGTAAGGTACTGTATGTTCTGAAACAGACATTATTTCCTGATGGCTGCTGAGGTCCAGACAAACCTTTGATTTCCGGTAGAGTGGATAATGTTTTAACACAATTTATTTGCCTCCATCAAAAGCTACACACCCTGTAAACGGCAGGGTGTGTTCTTTGAATCGTTCTCTGTATTTTGAATGTTAATATGTGTGAGGGTTAGTGATTGTGTCTAGACTGTATGCTATTGAGCAGGATGATTTGGTTTGGTTTTATTTCACGCTCCGGATAATTTGTCTATTGAGGCAAATGAGCCTCTTATTGTAGGTCTTTGAAGATGAGCCCTATCCATGAAGGTTTAAAAAATAATTGTGAAGACCATAAAGCTTTCAGAATATCAAGTAGCACATGTTACCATGTTTAAATCCATTCTGTAGATTTCTCCTCGAAATCAGTGCTGAAAATGTTTAAAAAAAAAGTCTGCAGGTTCTGTCTGGGTCTGCCATCGACTCACCTGCGATGACCCCGAGGGTCAATAAAAAGCCATCTAATGAACAGTGATGTACACTTCACAAAGCTCACAACACATAGCAGCAGACATCACTTTATATCTGCTCTTTTCATGGCACCACAGTCATCATTTACTCTTAGTATGAGAGCCTTATTTTGTCTGCCTTCTAAAAGCGAATCTGTGTACTTACTGTCTGCATTATTGATGCTCAGATTATACAGGGAGGGCATTGTGTGCGCATATGTGCTGTACCTTGGTCTACCTCAGCAACAACGTATCTAAAAAACCAGAGAGGAGAAGAGAGAGGTTCCTCTGTCATCCCACCACATTTACATAAATCTTTATGAACACTGGTTTAGTGGCAAGTTGCATTGTGACAACTTGCCCCATCTATTGGGGCATATTGTCACAGAAGGGTAGTGAGTGTTCAATGAATTGTCTCTTTTTTTTTCCTGGGTGTAATTGCCAATAACTTTTTTTGTAGTCAAGACTTAAAGGAATGTGGCTCTGCAGTAATTGACTTACCTACACTGAGAAATATTAACACATCTAAGATGGCATGGTCCCCAGTCTCCCCTATGCTTTGGAAATGAAATATATATATATATTTTTATTTTAATCAGAAGAACCATAATTTCACCCAAACATCCATTGTTTCTAAGTAGATTCAAAACTTTTAATGTAATAACTAACAAAACAGTAAAATCTAGTTAAAAGAACTAAAACAATTGTGAATGCAGGAGAAATGGGCAGGAGTAAAGATCTATGCAACTTTGACAAGGGCCAAATTGTTATGCTGTGTATGGGAGTACTCATGATGACCCCTGTCCACTGTCAAAAGCACCTACAATGAGCACGTGAGGAACTGGACCTTGGAGCAGTGGAATAAGGTCACCTGGTCCGATGACTCCCGTTTTCTGGGAAACACTGGGTCCGGCCATTCATGTTGATGTCAATTTGACATGTGCCACCTACCTAAACATTGTTGCAGACCAGGTACACCCCTTCATGGCAATGGTATTCCCTGATGACAGTGGCCTCTTTCAGCAGGATAGTGCGCCCTTCCACACTGCACACTGCATTCTACGGGAATGGTTTGAGGAACATGATGAAGAGTTCAAGGTGTTGCCCTGGCCTCCAAATTCCCCAGATCTCAATCTGATTGAGCATCTGTGGGATGTGCTGGACCAACAAGTCCGATCCATGATGGCTCCACCTCACAACTTACAGGGCTTGAAGGATCTGCTGCTAATGTCTTGGTGCCAGATACCACAGGACACCTTCAGGGGTCTTGTAGAGTCCACGCCTCTGTGGGTTGGCACTGTTTTGGTGGCATGCAGAGGACCAACATCATATTAGGCAGGTGTTCATAATAGTTTTGGCTAATAAGTGTATATTGAATATATACCGATCAGCCACAATATTAAAACCACCTGCCTAATATTGTGTAGGTCCCCCTCGTGCTGCCAAAACAGCACCAATCCGCATCTCAGAATAGCATTCTGAGATTCTATTCTTCTCTCCACAATTGTACAGAGTGGTTATCTGAGTTACCGTAGACTTCATCAATTCGAACAAGTCTGGCCATTCTCTGTTGAACTCTCTCATCAACAAGGTGTTTCCATCCACAGAACTGCCGCTCACTGGATGTTTTTTGTTTTTGGCACCATTCTGAGTAAATTCTAGAGATGTGTGAAAATCCAAGGAGATCAGCAGTTATAGAAATATTCAAACCAGCCTTAATCTGAACTGCTCTGAAGCCTCTGGTTAAAGGCAGTGAGGTTCAGCAGTCAGGCCAGACCAGAGTGAGAGTCCACAGGGAACTAGAGCTCCGCCCCTCTGCTCTTGAGTGGAGACACCATGGGGCTAATGGACCAGCACACCCACTCCCTCAAGAAGAGCTAGAGAGAGCGTGATGAGCCTAAGGGAGTAAATATGAAGGTCTTTCCTCCCACATGATACTAGCAGCAGAAGCCATTGATAATGTTTTGACATCTACGTATGAGAGAACAAAAAGAAGCGGGGGTTGAGAGCAGACCCTGAGTAGAATGAGGTGGGCTGGGCTCTTTGAATGAATTTGACCAACACTGTATCCTAACCAGATATGATGTGATAAAACAGGGCTCGGTAGTAAATGTCAGGGTATGCTTTGTTTTTTTGCATTCCGGATCGGATCTCACCTGGTCGACCATGTTGACTTTCAAAGCATACTTTGTGGACCTCAAGCAAATATGCGTTCGATGCATGCACATTACAACAGTTTTGTGATATTCTTTTAGTACAGTCAGCAGCAGACGCATGCTCCGACGATGCGCAAAGACGAGGACTGTAAGCTTGTCGAGAAAATCTGGGCCGCACGGACAGTCCGCGCAGACTGTTCTGATGACAAAATTTGCGTCATACATACTGTGCAGAAAGTGATCAGAAAAGCGGACAACCGAAGTTTACTTTGGCCTAAGGATGGCCCAATTCACTGATTGCAAGTCAAATGAATGCAGGCTTGCCACTGAAAGTGACAAAAATGCTTCTAAAATATAAAATCTATGGGTTCGAACAATGGCATAAGCTGAAGGCGGGGCTACTTGAATTTTTAAAAGTATTTTACATTAAAGGATAACAAGCAGTGTTTTTTTTTTATAACAAAGGTAATAATTGTTTTTTGGTAACGTTTTACAACAATGTTGTATTGGTTAACATTAGTTAACAACATTAGTTAACATGAACAAACAATGAACAATACTTTTACAATATTCATTAATCTTGGTTAAAGTCATACAGACTACATATTTATTTAATTAAATAGCAGCCTTTTGCAGTGTAATAATCACACTGGGTCATGTATCGACATGATTTTCCGGAAGTAAGAAACTACTGTCGAAAAAAACCCACACAGAAACAGAAAGGGCTTCAAAATAAAAGCTTCCGCCAAAATTAATCTCAATTTAAATGGAAAAAGGTACGACAGAAATATATCACTTCTGCATAGTTATGCAATATTCACTGTAATACTACTACTGCTGCTACTGCTACTACTACTACTACTACTACTACTACTACTACTACTATACTAATAATAAATCAGTCGTAATTGTATTGTATTTAAGCAATATCTCACATATGTGATGATCTCTTATGCAGCATTTTATTTAACAAAAAATAACTCCAATGTTGTATTTTGGATTGTGATGTGAGGTTCTGTATAAAAGCGCTTCATTTGATAAAAATAATACAATATTATGTTGAAAATTAATTGTTCTATTTTCATTTGGTAGAAGTTTTAATTATTTATTTAGACACTATTTTGATGATAAAATTGAAATAAACTGTTGCTATGGAATTCAGAAAAAAAACTCGTACTCATAAAAAAACAAAGAAAGAAAAAAAAATGGTATCGGGGTATCCCTAATTTTTATAAATGAACACTAACCAAGTTTTATAACTGTTGTAAAAAAAAATGCATAGTTATTGATATCTAATACATTAAATAATGATAACAAAGTAAACCTCATTGTAAAGTGTTACCATTTTTTAAAATTGTTTTTATCTATTAATTTTACTCATTAAAGTAAAAAAAAAAAAAAAAAAGTCTCCTGCTGCAGATATTGCCCTTTAATAAAATAAAATAAAAGTAATACATTTTCTGACGCTGCAATGGGGCTTGTCAAGTAAAAAATAGTTGCTATGTACAGCTATTATTTGCAAATTATAAACCCTTTTAAAATATATATATATATATATATATTTTTTTTTATAGTAGTTTTTTTTATATTTGTTTTGTAAAGAAATCTTAATGTTTTAATAATAAAATAAAATAAAAAATGTCCTCTGACAATCAATCTACATTTGAAAATAGCCAAATTGGTCATAGAAAAAATCTGTCAGAATTGTTCAGTTATGCGACTGTGAACGCATCCACACTAAACCATTTTCATCTGAAAACTCCATTTTCATTTTCGTAAAGTCATCGTTTTCCAAAGAATGCGGTAATGAAGGGCATTTTCGAAACACCCTTCCGTAAAAGAAAACAGTGTTCTATTGTGGATGAGAGGCGTAAACTTAGTAAAATGAATGCGTTTTTAAACGAAAACGGATAAGTGTGGACGTGACCTTTGTTTGTGTTTAAAGTGTATTATGTTGGAACTATTGAGAGTAGATGTGGTGTTTGTGGGATAGTCGAGCTGTCTTCTTTGAAACCTGTGTGTTTGCATTTGTCTTTAAAGATTTTTTTGGCTTGAGCAGTGATACAAGAGAAGAGTCCAGAGCAATTCAAAGTAGCAGTTAGCCACAGTGAGCAAATAAACTGTACTACAAGCTTTGCGTGAATAGCTGCAATTGTCTTGTGTGGAAAGCAAATTCAAATTTGGACGTATCGGTGTTGTGGGTTAAGAATTCTCCTGTGTGTTTTCAGAGACCAGCAATCAAAAGTTTTGACGCATTTGTCTGAATTTGTTTCTCATGATCGTAAAAACATTTTATTTTTTAAAGACTTGTGCGTAAATTTCAGAATAAAACTATGTTTAATTGAAAGTAGAAAAATGGATCATTGAAATAAATTATTTGAAGAGGATAGTAAAGGAAAGTTGGTTGAAAGAATGCCTAGAGTTTTATACATACTTATACAGTACTTCCATTTTTTGAGTAATTCCGTAGTTTTGGACTTGACAATTATTATAAAATGTAAACAATTTAGTAATAAAGAATAAAGTAGGTAAATCCAGACTTTTGACTTGTGTAGTGTACGTGATTTCCCTTTCCGACTTATGATTTGTAAGATGTTCGCTGGCTTAATATTGCTCATATTTTATTCTCATCTATCAACCGTTTATTCTAGTTCTGTTTTGAATGGGCTTAAGTAATTGTCTCTGGCTTCAACTTATTACACCAATGCTTCTTGTCAAGTTTGCAGGAGTATCAAACAGATGGGGATTGTGGCTTCCTGGCATCACATTTTTTATTAAAATGAAATACTGGTCTATCTATCTCTAAATCTCAGAGGCCTGTGAGTTTGTAGCTGGACAGTTACACACACACACACACACACACACACACACACAGGATTATAAATAGTGTAAATTGTATTTCACATATTTGGAGTTGGGCTTTAGTGCCCTAAGGTGGAAGAATGAAAATCTAATTTTTTTTAGCAGTCTACTACTCTCTCTCTCTCTCTCTCTCTCTCTCTCTCTCTCTCTCTCTCTCTCTCTCTCTCTCTCTCTCTCTCTCTCTCTCTCTCTCTCTCTCTCTCTCTCTTTCTCTCTCTTTGTATTTCAGGCTGCACCCCCCCACCCCCAGAGGCAAGGCTCCTTGTTTATACTGTAGCATCCATCTTTTATTTATTTCTCTCATCTGTTTGGCTGGCTGCAGATTTCTGCATTCAGAACTGATCATTAGGGGAGCTACATTATTTACCATCCTGGCCCACATCACTGTAAAAAAATAAAATAAAAAATAAGAAGAGCAAAATAGGGAGAAAGGGTTTAGCTTGTTTTGGCATATTTAAGTTATGCAGAGTAAGTGACAGTATCTTCAGTAGAAATCAACCAGTTTTATTGATGACCTATACTGATTATATCAGAATATACAGACGATATACAGAACCAAGTTTTCATTTTTGTTGAAATTCTGCTTTTTGACATAATAACTAGTATTCAACTACAACAATAGAAGTGTAATATACGTCATGATTATTTTAATATTAATGATAATAATTGTAGCAATATTTGTGGGGAACACTTAAGCTCGTGCGACCCTGCGCACACATGCAGGGACATTGTATTTTGGCATCGCTATATGCAACGCATAATTTACGTTTATTTAAACTGACTGATCTCAGTTCAGGATATTCTGTGCTGTCAGTAAAGGGTTAAATTTTTGACGCACGGAGTCATGTGACAAAACAACATGGCGCAGACCACAGCGGAGTTTGTCTTTGGGAGAAATGCCAACAAAACTACATCTGAAGTTTTTACATTGAAGCCTGTTTAAGTCAAAAGATTAGAGCCTCTAGTTTCATCCTATATGCCATTTTTTTTTAATTTGAGCAATTTATCGCTCACTTTTAAACAAAATGTACATTAATGTGTGCTTTAGCTCATTTTTTTTCTTAGAAATATTTACTGTGCATTATCACATTGAGTATCAATGGATTCATCCAAAAGCTGAAAAATGTTGCTTTTTAGAGGCTTAATATGGAGTTAGGGTGAAAATAAGATGCATTTCGATTACAAAATTACAAAAAAATAAATAAAAATATAAATAAATAAATAAATAAAACACTCCCCCCTGTTTTCCATTGGCTAGGCAAACAGATAGTCCCGCCCCAAACTCACGCAGTTGGTTGAGCCAAAGTTGCTTTGTCATGCTGGTCGGGATGCCTAAACAAACAGAGAAATGTTTTGATTAGTATCTCAGAGCCACAGTGTTATACTTTTTGGGGTAATCAACCTATGAATGGCTTATTTATACTGTTTCTGCATATTAGACTGGGATAGGAGAAATTATTTTAACATTGGAAAAAAATTAAACGCGTCATCTTTAAGGAATCGCAAACCAATTAAATATACAAGTCAGATTATCTGTAGAAAATCTGTCTAATCTCTAATTTCCAGCACTGTTTTTACTCTAGTGGAAACACCATTGCCATTTCCTGCCACCTCAGTACCTACATCCTGACTAACATGCTGTAAAATGTCATTTTTTTTCCAATGAATTTTAATATTATTTTCTATTTCTAGCCTTTTTATCAGAGCAGATCTGTTGTTAACTAAAATTATCCAGGCAGGATGGAGGAGTTTGTAGGCCATCCAGGCAATCATGGGCTGTTAAGCTGTCATGGAAAAGTCTTTTCCACTCAGAATCCATGAACGGTCAGTCCTGCTTTGCATGAACTGTTTGACTCACTTTTTGGCAGATATCCAGATGAATTAAACCCAGGTGTTTTTCAATGGACACTATTGTTGTTGATCAAAGCAATCTATCTGACATCATAAACGCTGCTAGAACCCTTGCCTCTGACTCTTTCCCCACCTGACGTTTAGAGACAAGCTATTTTTGTCCGGGGCTATGTTAATATGCTTATCAGTGGAATCAGTGTGCAGTGGAGATGTGTTGGCGTCATGGCTTGTGCCATGCTCTGATCTTTTTAGCTGAATTGCAAATAAAAATAGCTGTATTGTGATATACAGCGTTATAGTTATAAAATTACTCTCACTATGATATGATTTTGGTCATGCCCCACTCTTATGCTTTTGTAGTAAATTGTCCCTTTACAGCACTAATTCCTCTTTTAAACTTTCTTTAGTGCTCAGACTAACCAAGAGATTATTGATTACATTTCATTTTGTATATAAAGTAGAAGTGTATTTTTGTTTAGATATGAGTTGTGATTGTGTTTTCTCCTTATTGCGGCCTGAGTTGAGTTTTAATGTTTAAGGCTCTTTGTAAAGGATCCAACAGCGCACTCCATTTGGGTGTTGGCCATGTGGTATTGTTTGCTTGGCGTCCCTGTATGAAAGGGATCTGTAGGATAAATATTTCAGGAATGCAAAATGGGCCCGGGTAGCTCAGCGAGTATTAACGCCGATTACCACCCCTAGAGTTCGCGAGTTCGAATGCAAGGGCGTGCAACCAAACTGGCCCGGTTGCTAGGGAGGGTAGAGTCACATGGGGTAACCTCCTCGTGGTCGCTATAATGTGGATCACTCTCGGTGGGGCGCGTGGTGAGTTGTGCGTGGATGCCGCGGTGGATGGTGTGAAGCCTCCACACGCGCTATGTCTCCGCGGCAATGCGCTCATCAAGCCATGTGATAAGATGCGTGGGTTGATGGTCTCAGAAACGGAGGCAACTGAGATTCGTCCTCCGCCACCCGGATTGAGGCGAGTCACTACGCCACCACGAGGACTTAGAGTGCATTGGGAATTGGGCATTCCAAATTGGGGAGAAATCAGTGTTCGTTGTTCTTACCTTACCCCAAATCATTACTATAAGGCTACAATAGTGATTTTACGTTTAGAGCTGTTGGGTTTGATTTGGCGGGAAATGTCAGGCTTCCATCATTTGTCCTTGCGTGTTCGTTTTGTCCGTAAACAAAGAAAAAGAAGGTATGGCTACTCTAGTGTGCAGGTATGCTACCTCCTCAAATTACATATTTTTAAGATCTACTGTACATCTTGTATGACTTTCTTCTCTCAGTGACTCCGCAAGTAACTTGCACATTTATGTTTCAACCACAGTGTACCTTTACGCAACATTATGAATCAAACAGTGAAATTTAAATCAACAATTTACTGCGCAAAACCAGCATAAATCATGTTTTTCCTCGTTGCAAGTAAACCAGTAGCAAATGTCGTCTGGGTTCTGTTTTCTCTCACTTTGCATAGATTTGTTCTTGGTTTTCGAGGATGAGGGCATGTCACACAACCTGTCCTTGTTGACATCTTTATAATTTGGCTAGCTTCTTCCATGTTACCGTAATGAATTGATAACTCAAAAGAGAAGTACTGCATAAAGGCGGTAAATACCGCACAGCTAGGGGTGTACCCATTCATTCGCTTTCTTGATGCATCGGTTATTAATAATGCTGATTCATATGCATCGATCTTAAAATATGATTGGTCAATGATTGGAATATGTATTGGTCAATAATTGATTTAAACAGCTAAACATCCAGTGAATCGTGATTTAGTGAAAAAGTATACAGCATTTTAGAAAATATAAATATTAAATTCATTACATGTGCGATTTAAAAGAGACATGCGCACCGTCATTCTCTAGCATGCCATGGAGCGTGCGCCCTTGCAGCTCTTCCCTCACAGACGCGTGCTGCACTCTTCCATTGCCCTTCACGGGATCACGCCGCTCTCCGTTCCATCTGTAATTCTCATTTAATTTTCTGTGCAGCTTTCCGAGGCTTTCGAGCACCTTCTGTCTGATCTCTCCTCTGAAAGGCCACTGACTATCACATGAGTAAATGACAGCTCGCAACAGAGCTCTTGTCTTGAGTCAAACGTTGTGCTCAAATCATTTGATACAGCTGCCAACTTGTTGCGTGACCACTGCTGAAATAAAATGCTTTAATTATGGGGAAACTTAGCAGTTATTTTCTATAAGATAAAATAGTGCCATTTTACTTATAACATTGTTTTGTTGGGGACTTGGCATGCAGAAAACATTTAAGCTGGAATCATCTAGTTGATTGCTTCTTTTTTCTTTGAAACTGAATATAGTCAGATGATATTACTTTAATGTTGAAAATTTGGATTGGTTCACTGATTCATGGCTCCCATGGTCATGGAAAACCTGGAAATATCAGTGAATTTTAAAATGATGATTTCCAGGCCCGGAAAGGTCATGCAAATTTATAAAATCTTAAAAATCACAGACTTTTTATAGTGAGATATGGAATATGAAATACTTTTCCAGTTACGCTCAGCTGTAAAATATGTTATTGGCACATTGCTTTCTTTGTTATATTCCAAGTAGCCTGTATAAACAAGTATTTAATATTTTTGGTGCTATAAACAATCTTTAGTAGTTTGTCTTTCTTTTTCTTGCTTATGACACATTAGGGGAGGTATTTAAGAATGCTATAAATGCACTGAAAAAATGCAGAATAAATTGTTCTGAATTTGCCAAAAAAAAAAAAAAAACGCATTGAATCGAATCAAAAACATATGAATCGTATCGATTCACTCTCAACCCAAAGATTCATAATCCTACACAATGGAATTTCACTGTGTATTGAATCGAATTGAATAGTTCTGGATTTGCAAAAAAATTGCTTTTTAATCAAATCAAAAACCTATGAATCGTATCGATTTGCTTTCAACCCAAATATTGAAAATCCTACGCACAGCCTTTTACGTCAACAACAAAATTGCCTTTTTATCTTGCTGTCATAACTGTGCAAGATTATATGGTTGGTTGCATTTTATTATTTGTATTAAGCATTGTTTTTCCCCCTGCTGTTTGCAACCTATTTTGAGTCGTGCCCCACCAGATGAGAATTCTAATATATATATATATATATATATATATATATATATATATATATATATACACACTACTGGTCAAAAGTTTAGGGTCACTTACTTATTCTTTATTTATTTTTTAATTTTTTTTCACATTTTAGAATAATAGTAAAGTCATCTAAACTATGTAATAACAGAAATGGGACTGGGAATTATGTTGTGACTATAAAAATAAATCAAAACTATGTTATATTTTAGCATCTTCCCTTTGCCTAGAATTTGCAGAAATGTACTCTTGGCATTTTCTCAACCAACTTCTTGAAGTATCACCCTGGGATGCTTTTTAAACAGTATTGAAGGAGTTCCCGTCTATATGCTGGGCACTTAGTGGCTGCTTTTCATTATTATTCAGTCAAAGTCATCCATTTCAAAAAAAAACTTTTTTTACAATTTTAGTTTTATAATGAAATCAATTAATTTTTTTTCAACAAAACTCATTTGAAAACTCATTTAAGAATACGCCTTCAGATCACAAGGTTTTTAAGATCATGAGAAACATTTCAGTCAAGTGACCCCGAATTTTTGAACAGCAGTTTATATATATATATATATACAGCTGAAATCAGATGTTTACATACACTTAGGTTAAAGTCATTCAAACTAATTTTTTAACAACTCCTCAGGTTTAATATTAGCAAACTATAGTTTTGGCAAGTCATTTTGGACATCTACTTTGTGCATGACACGAGTAATTTTCCCAACAATTGTTTACAGACAGATTGTTTCACTTTTAATTGAATATATCACAAGTTAACTGTGCCTTTAATCAGCTTGGAAAATTCCAGAAAGTGATGTCAAGCCTTTAGACAATTAGCCAATTAGCTTCTGATAGGAGGTGTATTGAATTGGAGGTGTACCAGTGGATGTATTTTAAGGTCTAACTTCAAACTCAGTGCCTCTTTGCTTGACATCATGGGAAAATCAAAAGAAATCAATGAAGACCTCAGAAAAAAAAAATTGTGGACCTCCACAAGTCTGGTTCATCCTTGGGAGCAATTTCCAAATGCCTGAAGGTACCACATTCATCTGTACAAACAATAGTATGCAAGAATAAATATCATGGGACCACGCAGCCATCATACCACTCAGGAAGGAGACACATTCTGTCTCCTGGAGATGAATATAGTTTGGTGCAAAAAGTGCAAATCAACTTAAAAACAACTTATTGTGAGAAGCTTATTGTGAGAATGCCCAAAACGTTTGACCCAAGTTAAACAATTTAAAGGCAATGCTACCAATACTAACAAAGTGTATGCAAACTTCTGACCCACTGGGAATGTGATGAAAGAAATAAAAGCTGAAATAAATCATTCTCTCTACTATTATTCTGACATTTCACATGCTTAAAATAAAGCAGTGATCCCAACTGACGTAAGACAGGGAATGTTTTCTACAATTAAATGTCAGGACTTGTGAAAAACTGAGTTTTAATGTATTTGGCTAAGGTGTATGTAAACTTCTGACTTCAACTATATATATATATATATATATATATATATATATATATATATATATATATATATATATAAAACTAGGAGACAAATGAACTAGGCTGGGGCTTGGGATACTAATGCCAGATTTGTTATTATGTTATTAAATTAGCTCTCTAAACCCCTCTGCTGTGTGTGTGTGCACAAGTGTCCACGTTCTCGTCTTGGTGATAGCGATTGCGAAAGAAGTAAGTTAATGCTTTAAGAATTATGGGTTTAGTAATTTAGCAAAACAATGTGCTGGAGAAGATTGATGGCTGTTCAGGGTTTGAGCTCATGATCATGAAGATAGTCCTGTCTGATGAGTCAATGAATCAATAAAATGAAAAACTCAAGTGGAGCCGTAAATGAGCTTTATAGATGAGTTCCCCATAAGACCAGTCGCAAATGGGAATGTTATTTATATAGTCATATGAGACGTGAGTTTTTACACTTTTTTTCATCCTTCTGCTAGTTTAAGTTTAAGGAATATTTCACCCAAACATGAAAGTTTTCATCATTTACTTACCCTCATCTTGTTCCAAATTCGTAGGATTTTCTGTGGAACACATAAGGAGATGTTTTAAAGAATGTTTACGCTTCTCTTTTTCATACAACGAAAGTACATACAATTGTGAGTCTGTCAAAAAAAAGCACCATAAAAAATATTATGAAACTAGTCCATACGTCTTGGGCGTTATATTCGACGTCTTCTGAAGTAAACAAAATAGCATTGTGAGAGTAAAGTCTTCCCCCTGCTGGGTTGATTCCAAGTTTGATGTCAAAAAGTGACCCCAAACACCATTAGTAATCATGTGTTTCGTAACTGATCGTGATGCACCTAATCTGAATTTGCAGAAACGCAAATGAGATTTAAGGGCAATATTTGTTTAATTAATAATTACTTCAGTTTCATTCTGTTTCTCACATTTGCTTCATTTTCAGCTTTGTTTTGCCAACAGTCTTTGACGGTCTTTCGGAGTTGGTAGTTATTTACATCAAATAGGGATGCCGCGATTATAAGGTTTTACTATTAACCACGATTAAAAATGTCACGGTTAATTTAACCGTAAAAATTTTGTTAAGGTTGAAAACAGTGAAATGCTTTATTTACCTGTGACAAAAATATTATATATAATGTTTAAATATATAATATACAAGTTTTTCAGTGTAAGCCTATCTCTTTTGCAGTTGTTGCTATGGTTTCAGACGGTGGCCGCATGGTGCCAGGTGTCGTGGACTGAACGTGAACTTTCAGTTCATGTGAAACTGAAGCTTAAGCACACGAATTCGAAAGTATAACAGAGGAATTTGATGTAGAGGACTCATATCCATCAAAAAAGCAACTTAAATAAACTGTTTGGCAGCATTTAAACGACTAACTTAAGACGATGGATGTAAAACAAGCAAACTAGAAAGACACATATTCTACAACTGGGACAGGATGCTCCACTAGTCGTCCAACAACAAACTAGTATGTTTAATATTTGTAGCTGTGGTGATTTTAAAGTGATGAATTAAAGATGACACTTTTTGTAATGTTTAAGCGTGCTGACAGCGTGCGGTGCATTTGCATGTAGCTACTATCAGCGCGTAAACTTAAAGTTGCATCTAAATCGTCCTCAATCATGATCGGACTTTAAATCGCCTGCTGTAAGCAATGTTCCTGTTATTATGCATAGTTCAAATGTTTATTTGTGAGATGCTGTGCACAGTATTTTCATGGAGTCTGTTGCCGATTCTTTATGTTGAGGTGTCTGACAGACAATGGATTGCTTTAATAAACTGATGCAGAAGAAAGAAATTTTGAATGCCATGAACTACATGTTGCGCACCCACAATAATCTTACATTTAGCCTACACACTTTTGAAGCACTCTGGTTACACTGAAGCACATCACTGAGCTCGGGATGCGCATAAGCGGTGAGGTGCCCTAGATTGGAGCGTCTCTTATTACCCCTTATTGTAGGGCTGACCTTTGCATCCACATATCCCCCAGAAATGCGTCCACTTAGACGTTCAATTGTTATATATGCTAGGGTGACCATATTCTGGTTTTCTAAAAAGAGGACACCTTTTTTTTTTTTTTTGCACCAGGGGAGAATAATAGGGTTCAAAACAGTGTTACTATGAATGCAGACTTTAATACAGTGAAAAAGACACTCAATTAGCATAACATAAATATATATAAATAATAACAATTTCCAACATTCTTTTGAATGTCCATGTACTAAAATAAAATATTTGATGCCATGAGTGTACCTTCATTTACTATTAGTATTATTTTGAATGGCCATGGAAAATGAAGCAAAGTGATAACAATTTTACCTGGTCGCAAAAAGTAGTCCGTTAATTTACCTGATGAACTTTCACCTTTTGCTGACCCTTTATGCTTCGCAGAGCTAATGTGTGCTTCTAAATCACTTGTACCTTTATTAGCAACTGACACATAAGTGCCAGCTTTACATGTCATACATTCTGCTTCCCACGGATCTCGACCTGAACGAAAGCATGGGAATTTTTTGTGCAAATCTTCTGTAAATTTGCACTTTCGTTTGGGCATTGTTTCCACTCAGCTGTCATTTGCTGCTACTGTCAAGCAACTGTTTGATGCCGAACACAACAGCGCTTCACGGGTTCGCGGAGAGATTGACAGGCAGGAATTTGGCCAATAATTGCTGCAAGCCTCTAATAATCGACCAACTGGTGTGCGAGAAGGCGGGACTTACAAAGAGAGGTTAAAGCAATGCAAATCTGCGCACACACACACAATGAAGTATTAGATCAGATGCATTTTAGTTGCATTTTCATAATGCAACTAAAGCCGAATCCTGGACATTTTCGCAAATTTTTAAATTCCGGCCGGACGCTTTTTTAAGGTCTGAAAAAGAGGACATGTCCGGGAAAAATAAGACGTATGGTCACCCTGTGATATGCCGTTTTTGCATCAGTGCTGTTGCATAATAAGAAAATGTTTAAATAATCGTGAAACCGGTTTACCGCGATTTTTTTTCTAAGACGGTAAACTAACCGTCAAAAACTCACACTGCGGCATACCTATGCTCAAATGCTTTTTAAGCTTAAAGTGAGTCACATTCAACTTCTGTTGTATTGACAGACGCAAGTCAGTCATATGGGTTTGGAATGACATGAATAAATAATAACAGGATGTTTTATTTTTGGGTGAACTTTTGTTTTAAGTGCACAGTCTTTTTTTTATTTTATTTTTTAGTTTCAACAAATGTTTTGCTTTGAATCAAATGTTGCAAAACATCTCTCGATTTTCAAATATATTTTGCTTTGGTCAGACGGTATGATTAATCTCAGAGCTGGTTGGTTTGGTTGTAGCCTTAAAACACTTTATTGAATTTTTTAAACGCCTATGTTGAAAATGAATGGAGGAAAGCTACTTCCGGAACCAAGATTAAAAAGTGGGCGTTACTTTTGCACTCCGTGTAAACATCAGAGTAGTGCACTACTAATGAGAAAGACAGAATCCAAGACCTTCTGTGAATCTCCCCTGTGTTCCAGGAAACTACAGCAGTGCACATAAACACTCAGCATGCCTGCAACGACTCTGTGACGTCACCAGCGGAGAGGGCGGGAGGGAGAAAGGGGAGGGGCAAGAGTGCCGGAGTGAGATACAGACACAGCCGGAGGGAAGACAGTCAGAGAGAGAGACGGGGAATGTGAAAGACAGAGAAAGAGACAGTAAGCGCTGTTACATGCGTTAAGCGCTGCTCGAGTACGCGTGTTCCCCGAGAGTGTGTATAACTCCTGCGGCTCGGTGTCTGCTGTCTCCTGGTGTGGATTTGAGGGACTGATGGGTAAGCTGGGTTTCCATACAGTGTGTCCTGAGTGTGGTGTTGATGTGTGTGGGAGATTTAGTGGGTGAACGGGTGTGCTTTATTGCATGGTACTGAGATATGCTAACACTCTTGTGTGGGTTTGTGTTGGTGTGTGTACATGCATGCTGCGTGTCTTTATTGAGTGGTGAGACAGTGTTGAGAGCTTTTCAATACACTTTATTAGCAGTCTTTCACTGTATTGTGCAAAGTGTGTGTGTGTGTGTGTGTGTGTGTGTGTGTGTGTGTGTGTGAGAGAGAGAGAGAGAGAGAGAGATAGAGAGAGAGAGGTGTTCCGCTTGGCTGTGTTTGTGGCGCAGGGTTTCTATCCAGGACGGGCTGTCTGGTGAGGTTGGAAACGAGGGTTGGGCAGTATGCCGGTAGAAATGTGTCAAACGTGAGAGTTTGGTATACCGTTTATGCTGCAGAAGATAAATAAGTAGGCAGGACCGCTTTATGGTATTTACACGTGAGAGCGACAAAGAAGCAGGGAGTAATGCGAAAATACAGAGCGGATGTGTCTCGAACAAGTCAAGACGAAGAAGTACTTGTTATTATAAGGTCTAATGCGAAGCGGAGTTTCGTTGTTTACGGTTGCCGAGCAACATTGCAGCTTGCCGCGTTAATATAGAATTAAACTGATGTGCGGTGACGTCTTCGAATGTGGCTCGTCCAATCAGAATTCCAGAAATCAGAATCATAACCATGTTTAAATGTTTTGATGTGATTGCATTTGTTATGAATAATCTTAACTTTTGTTTTTCATCCCTTAAATTCCAAATAAAAAGACAAAATTATCAAATGAGATAAGATACCTTTAATTTGTATTTAAGTATTTCATCAGATTACCCAAAAATAGACATTACCACATGGGTATGTAATATATAATCCATTTGACTATTATTGTGCTATAAGATTGCTCATACTGTGATATATGGTTTTGTTCATACTGCCCGGCCCTAATGGAAAGATCCAGCACACAGGAAATGTAGAAGGTGGAATGAGGAAATGGACGAGGATCAGATGAAAGCGAGAGATTTGAGTTTGTTTCGTTGGAGAGGATGTAACTTGTGAGTGTGTTTACCTTCTGGTTTGGTGTTTCCTGTTTATATTAAAGAAATAGTTCACACAAAAATGAAAATTATGTCATTCTTACTCATCCTCATGTTGTTCCAAACCTGCATGCTTGTCTTTTTTTCCATGGTGTTTTTTAAATTTTTTTATAACTATATCCTGGCCAATTCTTTCTATTTAATGAAAATGAATGGGGACCGGGGCTTTCAAGCTCTTTAATGCACTATAAAAGTATCGCAACATTTTTCTCAACAAAGAAAGTAAGTCATACTGGTTTGGAACAGCATGAGGATGAGTAAATGATGACAGAATATTCCTTTAATCCGAATTTTGGTGTCTTTTTACAGTGTTATAATACAGTTATCATGTATCTTTGGCTGTTGTCGTAAATGTGTTTGGTATGTGTTTAGGGTCAGCCTGATTTTATTAAAATTACGTGGTGACTGTGGCGACATTTTTGCAAAATTATACTACTAGGCGGTTTTACGCAAATTGCGGCAGTTATGAGTTGAAATGTCCACTGAGTGGCGCTAAAAGCAAGTAAAATGTTCTCCCAAACAGGTGAGGTTTTTAAGGTTAATGCTCTATCAAGTTCTAAAACAACAAAACCTACCTCCCTACCCTAAACCTTAAACCTAAACCTGACCAATAACGTCATAAAAGCAAATATGAGATGAAAAGCGCAATTGCTAAAGCAACAGCGTCATTTTGTGGTGCTTCTATAACACTTGCGGCTCACCTGCAGTGTCCTACCTCAGTGCCATTCACATCTGAATGGGCATTTGCTCACTTGTTCTCTCTTCTCTGCCTATTAAAAGCAGATGTGACTGTCAGCCAGTGCCTTCACAGAACCGCCCCGCATATGCAGCACTGTTTTCCTTCATGTCCTGTACATCTCTCCCTTCTTCTCTTGAGTTTCCTCAAGTTTGACTATCAGCATAGTGTCTGGTCCAGTTTGCAGCTTATTCTAAGTAAGAACCGCCCATTTGGACAAGAAGTCTAGTTGATTGAAACTAATAAATAATAGATTATTTACGGCCAATCAAACTTTTCTTTTTTTTTTTAATGAGCCATTTTGGACCCGTTTAACAAAGTCCGTGATCCGAACTGCACCCGCATTAAAATAAATCTACTACATCAGGTAGACAAAAAATGTTATTTGCTCATGTCACACAAGCAATCAGACAAACATTAGGCACTCTGAGTTGGAGCATTTAGGGAAAATAGACACGTAGCCTAACGTTGTGGTGACAATTAACATAAATAAATAAATAAATAAAAATGAGAGAATTATGAACATTATTTGACATTTAAAAAAATATCCTTTGCTATTTAACCTGCAGAACGCCTGTGCCTATTGATTCCCGATCCGCACCGCAAATGACAGTGTAAATATTTTTCCACCCTTTACATCCAATATTAGCTGTTCACCCGCCCAAGTGCAGGACTCTGCCACTAACCAGACAAGCTTTGCATTGTGCCAGCCTGTCAGATTAGAGTTTGCCAGATTGAGAAGGTGCTTTCCACTTTTGTGTGCAATATGCGTCAGTGCATGTGTTTGTGTCTTTAAATGATGGCTTGGCCACATCTCAAATATATCTCTGGTAAACGTTCAGCATTACAAATCTAGAATATTTGTCTATTCAGGCAAATAAAGGAGCAAAGGAGTGAGCATTTTGCAACAACTTCCTCTTCAGTATTCTCACCCTTCTCCTCGCTGGTCATTCTGGGATCCTTAAACTCTCAGGATTTAAGGACAGTCCATGGAAGCCTCTGATTGGCCAGTCTGGATGACATTATTGATTTGATTGTTGAAATCCTGCAATCCCCCTCCTGACATTTTCCCAGGCTGTCTCTAGGGTTCCAAGCTATACTACACCTGACCCGAGCGGGACATCTGTAATATCAATGTCATGGATTGGAAGCACAAGTTAATCCTAATTCTTATCTGGGAAGGAGGTTATGGAGGAGAGGCCAGCCGAGTCAAGCCGTTACTTTGCTGGGCGACCTGAGGATAAAAATAGCTCCAGCTGCTGGTAGCTCCCACCATTGGAGGGTAATGCCTGGGGCATCTGGTTAGAGATGGAGTCTGGTTAAGGGCGAGAGACCTCATCTTGCAGTGGGAGAGAGAGAAAGATCTGACATAAGCCCCTCTTACAGTTTCTTTTTGGACCAGCTAAATTCGAACTTCAGTTATCAGTTCTTTCCGTATGAATTGGATAATATTATTCCGCCTTTTGATGATATTCTGCATTAATCTTTGTTTATATATTTGTTTTGAAATTGCTTATAATTTTTTTTTTCTCTCAAGCAGAGGAACCATACTTTTGACCAAACAGCTGTTGTCATCCAATAGATTCAAATGGTTGATATAAGAACTAAAATATAGTTTAAAAAAAAAAAGTCTAGTAAAAAAATGACCTAGGCATGTTGTCCAAGCTGTTTTTCAATTATTTTCAATAATTCAATTGAAAATAATTGTTAATTTTATTAATTTCAATAAATAAGCCCAAACATTTTAATTCAGCAAAAATGCCACATTGAGACTTCCATGAACATTTTTGAGTGATGAACCAAATAAAAAGTTGAATCAGAGTTTTGACTCAATTAATTGAAAGTGGGCCATTTGAACTACAAGTACAATACAATGCAAGTGAATGGTGGCCAGAACTTTGAAGGTCCAAAAAGCATACAAAGGCAGCATAAAAGTAATCCATAAGACTCCAGTGGTTAAATCCATATCTTCAGAAGCGATATGATAGGTGTGGGTGAGAAACAGAAAAATACTCAAGTCCTTTTCATTATAAATTTCTTCTGTGCCCAGTAGGTGGCGATATGCACAAAGGCCTGACACATTTTGGAACGCAACTATGTACGAAATTGAACTTGTGTAGCTAGAAGCGTCTGCGTTCACATACTTGCGTAGAGTATGTCTGCATTTAACGCTCTCGTAGTCGAGTCACTTGACAAGGAATAAACGGTCTTGATTCGAACTTTAAGAAACCGAGTAGCCCAAACTAACATTCACAATGTTGCTTAATATTGTATCGACAGCAAATCATTGTGATTTATATTGTAAATATTCAGTTTATTTCCCACATCATTTATCAGTCATGTAATTCATCAATTTAATAAAGGAAATTGTTGTTTTGATTCAAAATGAAATTGGAAGTACATTATTCATACTATAATCCCATTGTTTGCCTGTTATCCTTCTGAGGACTTGCTGTTGACCAGTTGACCTTACCCTAATGAGAGTGACAGTTAGGTCAGGACTTGCTGGTGGATTGCTGTCACCCGTTTCAATGAGCATGAGGACTATATTGTGCAAAGGCACTTAAGCGTGCTAGCCGAACCGGAGTGGGTTTATATAATCCCATCTTTACTGTGGTCCGCTAACTTGGGTAATTGCTGATGGCAGCGTTTGTGAGATAGGCTATACATTAGCCTATGTTTACTGTAAACACGTCATGTTTGATTGCCATTTGAGCTTTTTAGGGGCCCCCACTTTCAGAAATGGGTACGGTATGAAGGACAGCGTTCAAGTTGACGCATTTGTTGGGATTGCGTGTCTACACATTCATAGCATGCACTCTTTGTTTGTTTTGGCTCGCTGTTGGCTGCCTCTAAGTGGATCGGTGAAGTTGACGATGCCGTGAGATTCAGTGGACACGCCTCTGATAGCGGTCAGGCCTCTTGGCTTCTCTTTTGACAGTGCATCTCTATGCACATCTCTTTAAGCTGTGATTACTGTGCACTCCCAACATGAGAGGCTGTAATTGTGTATTCATCCCAAGCCTCCGATTAAAGCGTGGGTGCCAGTGTCCAGTGGTTTTCTCTGCACTTGAAGTAATGGAATACATTTCAAGGCCTGTGAGTGGAGCCCCATTCGTCGAGGTGGACAAGTTAGCAGAGCTTTTAGATAGTACTTGGAGCTTCAGGTCAAAAATGTATTTATTTATTTATTTTTGTCATTTTCCATGAATAGGAAACACCCATTACTTTTATTATAATTATATATATATATATATATATATATATATATATATATATATATATATATACACAGTACTGTGCAAAAGTCTTAGGCACATAAGATGTTTCACAAAAGCATTTGTCTTAAGATGGTTATTTATATCTTCAGCTTTAGTGTGTCAAAAGGAAATATAAAATGTTTTTGCAAATAGAAAAGATTAGAATAGAAGAACAGGGATCCCTGCAACAGATGTCATGGCCCCCATAAAGCCCCCCACTGAACATCGTGTCAGTCTGTGATTACATAAAGAAACAGAAGAAATTGAGACAGCCTAAATAGATAGAAGAACTGTGGTGAATTCTCCAAGAAGCTTGGAACATCCTATCTGCCAACAACCAAGAAAATCTGTGTCCAGGTGTATCTAGGAGAATTGGTGCTGTTTTAAAGGCAAAGGTGGTCACACCGAATATTGATTTAGCCTTTTTATATTTACTGGACTTTGTATGACATTAAGTGATAAATGAAAACTATTTATTTCATTATTTTTGAAGACATCCTCACTATGCAACATTTTTCACAAGTGCCTAAAACTTTTGCACAGTACTGATATATATAATTTATTAACACTTTAATTTTTTACTAATAACTATTAGATATTTTAGGTAATTTGATAGAAAATTGAATTAATCTAACATGAAAAGTAACTAGTTTTAAATGTATCAAATGTCCGTAGTCCCTCTTAAAATGGTGATTAGACGTCTTGACATTTTTGATTGTATCCAACAATCATACAACAATACAACAATATCATATGTTTGACATCTTTTGAATTTATATAATATTTTTTAAAATATATATGTAAAAATATTTATTAAAAACTAATTTTAATAAACCAAAACATAATGTTTTGCTGTGTCCCAAAGTTTGCACAGAACCCTGTTGCCGCCTGTTTCAGGCAAGGGCTGCGCATTTATGACAAATCTTAATTGATGATTATTTCCATTGATATTGTAATCATGATTAATTTTGATTAGTACAATTTACATGAAAATTCTTTTTTTGGGTGGATCATCTGCATGGCATATTTTTATATAAGCTACACTTCCAAAACAAGCTGAGAACAAAAACAGAAGTTTCTGAATCACTTTATAGCTGGTTTATCAGTAAACAAAACAGTACCCACATGGTCAACTTCACAGTTGCTCTCGCTACATCCAGATAAATCCGGATGCATTTGAAAATGCCATTTTTGATTTCGAAACGCTCTGTTCACACTGCCGTTTTGATGCGTTTTCCAAAATTTGCTCATCCACAGTAAAATGTATGAAAACACTTAAATCCCCTTAATGCTCTTGCAAAAAATCACCGTTCCATGTATGGGCTGAAAAGCCATTGTCCTCGTGTTTTGTCGCCGGACAGCAATTCCGAGTAAACTTTGCATCGTCTGTGAAGGAATGCGATGTGAAGGTTGTACAAAGTAACATTTATCTTTAACAATGCTCACAAAATGGGGGCCTGGGTAGCTCAGCGAGTATTGATGCTGACTACCACCCCTGGAGTTCGCAAGTTCGAATCTCAGCGTGTGCTGAGTGACTCCAGCCAGGTCTCCTAAGCAACCAAATTGGCCCGGTTGCTAGGGAGGGTAGAGTCACATGGGGTAACCTCCTTGTGGTCACAGTAATGTGGTTCGCTCTTGGTTGGGCGCGTGGTGAGTTGTGCGTGGATGTCGCGGTGGGTGGCGTAAAGCCTCCACATGCGCTATGTCTCCGTGGTAACACGCTCAACAAGCCACGTATTAAGATGCGCGGGTTGACGGTCTCAGACGTGGAGACAACTGAGATTTGTCCTCCGCCACCCGGATTGAGGCGAGTCACTACGCCACCACGAGGACTTAGAGCGCACTGGGAATTGGGCATTCCAAATTGGGGTAAAAAAAACAATGCTCACAAAGTGAATAACAGGCACATTAATGCCGCTACGTTGCGTCATCGTTTTCAGATATCTCCGTCTTCCCCATCCACACTACAACGCGAAGATGGCGTTTTCAAATTTATCCACATGGGAGAGCGTTTTCGAAAAGGTCTGTTTTGCTGTCAGAAATGCCATCTCAGTGTGGACGGAAGGCCAAAACGTAGAGAAAAAGATGCGTTTGAATGTGTGAACATGGCCTTGGAAGCATGAAATTTTTTTTTTCAAATGTTGATTCAATTATAAACAGAAGTGAGCACAAGACTTGTCTGTGATTGGTTGCAATGCTCAACCACTGCAGAAACACATGGTAAATAGAACATTGTGGCAGCTGTAATTGTCCAATGAATTGTGCAGCTCTATTTCAGGCCCTATTTTGTAACCTATTGTTAAGAAAAATGCTTTTTGACATTGTCTTCCAGTGAAAAGAAAATTGTCTTACAGTTCATAGCATGAGCCAGGGGATGGTAAGAGCATCTATTGATTTCAGTAGCGATGTATCTGTTAAGACTAATAGTGTACAAACATGTTTCAGTATCTGAACCTTAATGGGAGCTGCATCCTGTTGGTTGAATTATGATTTTCTCATTACTGTACAAGGCCAGATGTGTGGTCAGTGCCAAGTGAGGACAGCTATGTGGAAGGGCTGAGTGTATATGGCTTTAACTTAAGTGGCTGTTTATTCTTAAAGTGACTTTAAAAAAAAAAAAAATGCTCCTCTTGCTGACGGGGTTTGGCTTGTAGCCTGTGTGGATTTAATGTTCAGGAGCTGCTGCATTCAGGGGTCATTAGAACCACCCGACTGGTAAACATACACACCGATACCACGGCAACCCCACTAATGTCATAATGACCTCATAAGCGACTTGGTGTCTCATTTTATTTAAAGGCTGAAAAGGTGGAAAACTGAATATGGCTGAGACCACATCTCTCTCTCTCTCTCTCTCTCTCTCTCTCTCTCTCTCTGTCTCTTGACATTATTTTTAGATTGACATTTATGCACATTTTCACATGTAATTCCCACCATTCTCAAAAGTGATCCTCATTCGTGTCTCATTAATTTATAAGAGTAATTAGTAATCTGTCATCATCTTTTTTCTTTTGTATCATTTATACTATGATGTATAAATGCTTTACATTTCATTTTATGTTTTAATGCAGTCTATTCATTCTGCTCAGTATGAATGGACATTCATTCACATGCTTGCATTGATCAGTTATTGTGCAACAGTAACCTGCCAACAAATGGACATATTTATGAGCATTCTTGCATAGTGCCTCAGGGGAAATAGGAAAACAAGTGAGTCATGCCATTTGTAGTCAATGTTTATGGATAAGATGGCTTACCCAGGGGTATTTATAGTTCTTGCTATTTGGAATGGTAAAATCTCAGTCATAACACTTTCTTTCTCCTTTACTCCATTTTCTCTTCTCTTTCCATGACCATGTTTTCATGCACATAAAAATTCAGATTAATCAAAATTATCGAAATCATATTGGGTCATTAAGGCCCTATGAAATCAGTTTTAATTTTTTTTACAAATTCCATGTTTTCCGGGTTTTTTTTTTTTTTTCTGTATTCCCTGTTTTTAAGTTTCATTAAACGTTGCAGTGCAGTGTCAAAAAAATAAAAATAAGTCTAACTAAATTGAATAAATTGAATTTTAATCAAATTAAAAACAAAACAATTATTTTTCAAAATACCATTATATTATTTTTTTTTTCAAATTAAGCGCTTCAATACGGATCCTCATCGCAATCCAAAACACATTATTGGAGTTACTTTTTTTTTTTTTTTTTTTTAATAAAAGCATTCTTGCTTGTGAGATATTGCTTAAATATAATGTAATTATTATTAGTGTTTATTACTACATTGATTATTTCATTTTACAATGCAGTAGTAGTATATTTCTCTTGCCGAATGAAGTAGTAGTATATTTCTCTTGCCGGTGGAAAGCCGAATGAAGCTAGGGATGCACCGATCCGAAACCAGGATAGGTATCAGCTCCGATACTGAAGCTTTTAGATGTCCGATACTGTGTGTTAGTCATGTTCGTTACTGTCAAGCTCCAAAAATGACATAAAAGAACCATAAAAACTCCATTAAAGCAGTTCATATGACTCGTACATTTTATTCAAAGCCACTTGAAGATGTGCGATAGCTCTGTGAATCACAAAAGGCTGTGTTTAATAAGTAAATATATAGTATGCGCAGCGCCAGCGCGTTAGTGAATGGTGCTGCTCTGTTGACACAAACTCACGCACAGGCTGGTGTTGCACTCACAGCTGTTTTTAGCCTTCACAGCGGTGCGCAATATTTGAGCGCTACTCAAGAACAGCATCTCAGAAGTAGATGCTCAATAGTTCTGTTCACTTATAATATGCATTTAGAAACGGCACTGGAGGAGCATTTTACCAGAATTTGAATAAGAAGCGAATTAAACTACTGTGAACTTGCCTACAAACAGACACATACAGGACTTCCTGGAGAGTTTAGAATGTCAAAATAAAAGCGTGAGGGTTTAAAAAGTGCACGATTTAAATATATTACTGTTGTATTTAAAATTAAAATTAAAAGTCAATAATAATAATATTAAAAACAATTTATTGTTATTATTATTATTGTCATCATTAGTATTTGTTTACAATTTATAACAATGATTAAGTTGAATGGGTTCCAAACACATAAAAAAAAACAAAAAAAAAAACTTGAAGACTTGAAGACTGAAATTACTGTTAATTTTGCTGCTACATAATCGAGTATACTAGTTAATAATAAAGTGTTTCTTAATAAGCTATTAGAGGTGTGAATCTTCACTGGCCTTACGATTCGATTACGATTCAAAGGGTAACGATTTGATTATAAAACAATTCTCGATGCAACACAATGCATCTTGTCCTTCAATTTCTTTCTTTTTTCAGTTTCTTCAAAATGTATTTTTTACTCTTATTTTTTTTCAGCTTTTTATTTAACAGCTGTTTTAAAAAAATCAGAATGAGTCACATTACATAAACTGGCCTTTTACATTCAGTATGAGCTGTGAACAAAACATGGAACATCCACATGATTAAATAAATGGTTCTATAGTTTAAAAGAGTATCTCAGTTTTTCAGTTTATAAACTTTATAAAAAAATCTCTTAAAAGCACAAGAAAAAAAAATATTGATTCTCCGTCAAAACACACTGAATACTATTACTTCAACGGATTATATTATTTTACTTATTTTTGTTTAAGCATTGTAAATCATTTAATAGTATTTAATTATTATTTAAAATTAATCTATGCCATGCTATTCATTTTAATTTTTAACCACAACTGGAAGTTGCTGGTCCAGGATGATAGATAAATGTGCTTCTATGAGAGTGCAGCTGTCAGCTTCTCCTCTCCTCACCTGCACAGGTGATAGTAAAGCGGTTTAAATAGCGCAGTTTGTTGCATCAGAAATGTATCAAGCGTCTCGTATGCACTGTTCCATCTGTTTGCTCTGCGAGTAGAAGATCGCACGACCCTGTCACAAAAGCTACTATGGATTTCAAACCTTTATCATCCGGTGTGCGCACTGTCCTGACAAGCGAGTGACCGGCAATAAAGCAAAAGCCATTCAAATGGAGAGCGTGCCAGAGTAGAGAAAGGCATAAAAAAAATAATAATAATTGAAAACATCACCAACATCTCCCGAACCGCTGCCTCGTCATTATTTTCTTCTATGTTTTTCCCCGTTGTGTGCAAATCAGTGCAATAATGGGTGCGAGCTCGTCTTTCATGTTGTTTGTTGGCATGTTATCACAAATAAACTCTCCCGTTGCTATGTGCGTGGGTTTGTGAAAGAATTTCATGATCGTCGTTTCATTCGGGCACAAATGGTCATGTGTTTGATACAGCTGGTCTGCAAACAGTCGTTTTTGTGCACTTGACTTTAGCGTATGCACTTAACTCGCGTCCTTTTTTCTAGATCTGTCTTTGGCGCACACCACTGCTCTGCCGTGGTTTAAACTGAACTCAGAATTGATTCTAATTCTTTTGAGAATTGATTCAGAATCGTTTGAGTGTGAATCTCTACGCATCGCTGAAAATTTTTTTCCCCCACCCCTATAAGCTATACATTTATATTGAAAATGTGTAGTGAGAGGTTTGTGTTTCTTTACATATTAAAGAGTACTCCCAATTAGTTCCACACAATAATGTAAAGATATTCTAAACTGATTATGCAAAAAAACAACACTGGTATCGGCTAGGGATCATTATCGGCCGATACTGAGATTTCCGATATCGGAATCAGATTGTAAGAGAAAAAGTTATCGGTGCATCCCTAGCATTTGAGTTGGTATGTTTTTGATGACAGCTTCACACTTCTGTATAAGGCATTCACAATATGGCTTAAATGTGCTTATTAAATTAAAAAAGGCTGTGATTTAATTATGTAAGTATATAGTCTGCATGTGCTGCACACTTCAAGCTTAATGCGCACTCTGCTGTCTGTAACCTATTACATCACAGAAGGCACGTGATGCTTATGCTTATGATGAGGTGTTATCAGTGTATGAGCGCATTGTAAGTACACAGTACATTCAGACTGCATATTTATTTAATTCAATCTCAGCCTTTGTGGTTTGATCATCATACTAGGACATATTGTGATTTTAATTTGATTAATTGAGCATTAATACATTATTTTATCCCAAATATGTCAAATTCCGTAACATTCCACATGTAATAGTTAATTCTGTTTTTATAACTGGATTCCACGATTCCATCCGTGTTTTCCGCATCGTGGAATAAAAAAATAAACAAATTCTTAAAGCGAAAACGTGACACATTTTTTTTTTTTTTTTTTACAGCTTATAAACTCTGTCCTTTTTTCTCAGGACTTTTACTCAATACATATTTGGCATATGAGCGACACAATGTTTGTTGTATTCTACTCGAGAACTTTCCAATCTATACGATATTTTGACCGTTTGTTTGACAGTTGTGGTGTATAGTAGTAAATCATCATATTTCATGCCAAAAATTTCCTGCTGCTGCAAGCCCTGAGTTCTGTAGGAAACACTGACTCACACTTTTGGTATATGATGCAAAAAGGGGTGCTGAAGTCAACTGATTCTAGTAAAAGACCTACCTATCTCTGTGTAAAAACAAAATAATGATGCTGCCACCTTTCTATGGTTATTTTGTAACTGTAGTTTTGCTGTAAAATCATAGGCAAAATGTTTAATTTTGACCCTATTCCTCATTTACTGAATAAATATTGAGCCATGGCATTTAAAGTTTTGGCTTTGATCAACATTTATGTTTATTTGTCTTCAGAAAAATTATTAACAAAATAAAACATTTTAGCCAAGGGAAGTTTCTGAAAATTGTCTGAAATGTGGTCGATTTAATATGAAATATTATGATTATGGAAATGATTTTCATATCCCAATTAAGGCAATGTAAATTTTTCTTGAAATCCAAACACGACAGCTGGCATGCGCCTGTATTAATCAAAAGTCTGTGTCATGTGAATACCTGATTCAGAATATCTAAGCAAAATCGTTTTGATTTTTAGATAGTGCCTCTCATATCTTGGTTCCATGGCTTGACTAATCAAGGCATTACTATAATGGCCTCCTCTCATCTTACTCTGAAGTTGGTAATTCCGGATTGTCCACCCTGCTCTGGACGCTGGTCTGTGATCGTCAGTATGGCCAGTATCTATGAGACAGAACAAACGCTCCTTTATTCCTATGAGCATGGCCTGCGAAAAACCGGGGCTCTGCTGACGCATTGAGCACGCAGCTCTGATGCTTCCTCATACCTCGGAATACCAACATGGGTCAAGGGGTCAGCCGTGGACGCTGGCCTGTAGAGGGAGGTGATTGGCCAAGGGCCCGGAGCCACACTGTGGCCTCTTGTGTGCGGTTTAGGGGAAAGTAATGGAAAAGATCAGATTTTTATTCATTTATTCATTTTTATTCGTTTTTGTATTTTAAAGTTTAATTTGTTGTCACTGTCTTGTGTTTTAAGGCCTATTCGCACCAAGTTCAATGCTACTAGATGACATGAAAGTGTAAAATGTTCCAGGGCTCCCACAGTCATGAAAAACCTGGAAATATCTGGAAATGTTTAAATGGTGTTGACTTTCCCAGGCCTGGAAAAGTCATGGAAATTATTACAATTCTAAAATGTAATGGAAAAGTAATTGAAATTTCTATAGTGAATATACATTTTTCTAGTTATGTTCAGTTTAAAGTCTTTAAGCGGCTAGAAGTTGCTGTTTGTGATATTTTTAAATATAGAAATATTTTTAATTAAATTATATAATTTAAATCCTTATCCAGTAATCACAAAGAACTGGAAATTCATTAGTCGAAATATGTGGGAACCCTGATTAAAAAAATAAAAAATAAAAAATGAATCAGATGATTAATTTCATCGTTCACTAAAAGCGTTCGGAAAAAGTTCTGCCTATAAATGCTAGGGTATACTTAGCATTTTCTGCACTGATTTTAGAAGAAAATCTGCAGATCTTTGTGGAATGGATTTAAAATGGTATGTTGAAAGCAGATCTGAAAGAACTACACTTTTACTGGTAGCTTAAAGCAGCATTAAATTAGCCAAAATATTTAAGATTTATACAAACACACGAGAATCGGAGGATGTACAGGACTTTGTGAATGACACCTTTCAATTCTGTGGAATTATGCAATAAAATGCAGAGCTTGCTGCGGAATTCTGCAGATTTCATTTGCACCTGCCTGTAAGTTCTGTCAGGTTTTAGTGAGCATTGTCGATCTGTATGCTATTGTTTTAGGCAGGATCGTATTGCTGCATTAGATGCGTCTGCGCATGCCCTCTCCAGGACTGCACCTGCACTCGTTTCCTGCGACTGACTTAAATGTGATGCATTGCTGATGGATATTAGTGCAGAGGGCTCGCTGTCCCAGGATGCATCACTCTTCACAAGGTACATGGTGTAAGGATTGACCGCTGTATTCATGGACTTGGCGAGTCAATCTCCATCAGTCCATGCTGTAGATTGCTTGGGTGCATGGCACGTTAGTGTGCATGTTGACTCTGCTTGCCAGCAAATCCCTTTTTGCAGAACTAGTGTTGCAGGGTTACCCTTATATTGCATCATTCTAATGGGGAAGATATACAACATGCAAATAAATGTCCCCAACATGCTCCCTAACTATAACACGCCAGGCCATGGCCGTTATTAATGTCTTAACAGTCTTCCTAAGTGTTTGCCAAGCGACTATCCTTGGAGAGCACAGCAAAGACTGGGATTAGCCCCAGCCATTGGTTTGCAAACTCCAAACGCAAATGTTACCTAATCCTCCCTGCCTGAAATAATTACCCTAGTAAACAAACTGCATCTGAAGTTTACTGAAAGGGAAGGCTGATTCTATATCCACACACCCTCCGTGCTGAATTGCCGACGGGATAGATTTTAGAGTGCTTAGCTTGAGCCAGGGTGACTTTTTGGATTTGGGGACAGGGCTGGTTGGTTCACAGCTCTCACAGATGGGGAAAAGAAAGAGAAATGCCGCCCGCAACCCTTGCGGTCAAGTCAAGTTCAAAATAGCTTTAGGGCTGTGCAATTAATTAAATAAATAACTGCGATTTCAGAATCAGAATGAGCTTTAATGCCATGTGTGCTCACGTACACAAGGAATTTTGTTTGGTAATAGGAGAAACAAGCAAGTGCACACAGAACATTACAGTGAGACACAGAATATAAAACAAGGTAAGAGTATAAATAGACATTTCTCCTGAAGTCCTCTTTCATCTCCACTGTTTTGAGCACATTCAGCTCAAGGTTGTTGTGACCGCACCAGACAGCCAGCTGTTCAACCTCCCATCTGTATGCAGACTCGTCACCATCGCAGATGAAGCCAGTGACCGTGGTGTCGTCTGCATACTTCAGGATCATGATAGAGGGGTCCTTTGCAGTGCAGTCATTTGTGTACAGGGAGAAGAGCAGTGGAGAGAGAACACATCCCTGAGGAGCACCAATAGTGAGGGTCCCGGATGTAATTTTTTTCCCCCAGTCTCATTAGTTACTGCCTATCTGTCAGAAAGCTTTTGATCCACCGACAGATTGTGGTTGGCACGGAGAGCTGGGTCAGTTTGGTTGAGAGAAGATCAGGCATGATGGTATTGAAGGCTGAACTGAAGTCCACAAATAGGATCCTTGCATAAGTCCCAGGTCTGTTCGAGGTGTTGCAGGATATAATGCAGTCCCATGTTGACAGCAGCATCATCCACAGACCTGTTTGCACGGTAATCAAACTGAAGGGGGTCTAGCAGGGGTCCAGTGATGTCCTTCAGGTAGGCCAAAACCAGTCTCTCAAATGACTTCATGACCACAGACGTGAGGGCAACAGGTCTGTAGTCATTAAGTCCTGTGATTTTGGGTTTTTGGGGACCGGAATGATGGTGGAGCATTTTAAGCAGCAGGGAACTTCACACTGCTCCAGTGATCTATTGAAGATCTGTGTGAAGGTAGGGGCCAGTTGGTCAGCGCAGACATTCAGACAGGCAGGTGAGAATAAATGTTACAAATATGGTTGCCGCGATTAAAGGAATGTTCTGAGTTCCATACAAGCTAAACTCAATCGGCAGCATTTGTGGCATAATGTTGATTACCGCAATTTTTATTATTTTTTTTACTTGTCCCTTGTTTATTTAAAAATAAATAAATAAATAAAAAAGCAAATATTGATTGCAGTCCGGCACTTAAAATGGAAGTGAATGGGGCCAGTTCACAAACAAAAAATACACACTGTTTCAAAAGTATAGCCATTAAACATAAACATTATATGTGTTAACATGATTTTAGTGTGCTAAAATCATTTACTAACCTTATCTTTGTAAAGTTATATACAGTATTACAACTTTGTTGTCATGACGACGTTGCGCCGGCTAACCCTGTAATCTGGTAAACACTGTAACACTTTATCACGCTAAAATAATGTTAACGTGGATAATGTTCACATTTTGAGTGTATTTTAACATTTATGGACTGTCCCCATTTACTCCAATATAAGTGCCTTACTATAACCGCAAGGGACAATTTGAAATGATTTTATGGTAATCAACATTATGCCACTAATGCTGTTGATTGTGCTAAACTTGTGTTGAACCCATAATATTCCTTTAAATAATCATAAAAAGCATAGATTACAGCATATCATCTGGTCTACTCCCATTCTGTCAAAATTGTCTATTTACAGTGTGTTTTTATGCAGTGGTTGAGCATTGTAACTAATGACAGACAACTCTGTTGTGTGTATGAATGCAATGCCAAATCACTCACTCGCACTGTAGATGGTTTAACACTCGATTTACACTGCAAACGGACATCGAAACGAACTAAAACTCTCCCATTATAATCAACAAGGCATAGCGTGGTGTAAATAATATTTTTATTGTGCAGAGTAGACAGCATTATTGATTATTAAGAGAGTGTAACACTCTGAGCAAAATTTGTCTTTCTTGGTATTTTTTGAGAGACATTCAAAGTGGTATTTATTTATTCAATTAGAGTTACGTTTTGTTTGCTAGTGCTGTGTGGCGTTCACTGGCATGTTAATTACTGTTAATAGTTGTTTGTGTTTGGCCAAGTGGGCTTTGTTTGGACGCCGAATGTAAATATGTTTTGCCTGTCTCTTGTCAGCAAAGGCACCGAAAAACATCACTCTTATCGCTTATTTATGCAAAGCAAATGTAGAGGAAGTAGTTCACTCATTGACTGTTTCCTGTCCAACTGAGTGCATGCTGCCAAAGAGCATAGTGGTCAGTTCTAGGGGCTGGGCGTCAACAGCTTCTTTGTGAACCAGGATTTGCGTCACAAATATCATTTTATGAAGTGATTTGGTCTGGATGAAAGGGACATTTTTATTTCTTGATATCAAATAGCCTTTAGACTCTGGCCTTTGTGTGGCTGCAGGGCTTTTGCTAGCGCTTTTGTTTGGTCTGTTGTGAGGTAAAAGGGGCATCCTTGAACTCGTGGCATTTTGGGTATCATGACGTACCGTGAGCGGAGCTAAAACTTCAAGTATGAATGTGGTCAGTGTTCTCCCGCCATCCTGTCCTATTTATTAAGGCCTTGCACTCGTGGAGAAGTCCCACGCTAGCATTTCCAGACGTAGTATGGTGTCAGAGGCTATTTATTGCAGACCGCATCTCTGCTATGTTCACCTTGGCCTAGTTTGAGCCTGACAAAAGAGCCAGCAAGATACAGAAAGTCAAACTCACCAGCTCTCATTCTCCACAGATTATGGTAGGGGTTGGTAGTATTACCAAAATCTTAGTATCATGCTATGAGTGATTGATTTTATATTACAGTAATGGTATATCACAATATAGTTGTTTTTGTTTTCTTCTGGCAATTCAACAAAAATGCTGTATATATTAAATAACAATGTGGTTATGCCTACTTTTGGATAATCTAGTGAACTAAAAAGTTTACAAAGGAAAAGTACTTAATCATGATTATTTACATTTTTATTTTAAACTTAGGGAACACAAAACAATTTAAAAACATTTAATTTTTCCCTATCCTCTAAGCCTAAGGGACTCAGTAGAAACTTGGATGCAAAACAAAAGATTACATTTTCATAACAGATGAATGATATGTTGCATTATGTAACACTTGAATTAAACAAAAACCGTAAAACGAATATACTAAAACATAAAAATATTCTGAATAAATGAGTATTTGAAGACATTTTAGCATAACCGATTTGCACACACCATGTGTCCCAGTTTGAATTCTATTTTTTAAAATATATTCAAAATTTGCTGCAACTTGTTGCATTATTATTAGCTGCAAATATCAATGCAGCATTACTCTACAACAGTAATATACATTATCTTGCACATTATTTTTGCATTTGTCTAAGTTTCTTTATTGCTGTCATGTGCAGTTATATGCATTGTTAGCCACACATATACAGAATTGTGCAAAAGTTTTAGGCACTTAAGGTATTTCACAAAAACATTTGTCTAAAGATGATTATTTATATTTTCAGCTTTAGTGTGTCAATTGGAAATATACTGTAAATTTTAGACTCCCGTACATTCCTTTTGGGAATATAATAGGATAGAAGAACAGGGAGCCCTGCAACAGATGGCATGGCCCCCACAGAGCACTCCACTGAACATTGAGTCAGTCTGGGATTACATGAAGAGACAGAAGCAATAGAGACAGCCTAAATAGATGGAAGAACTGTGGCAAATTCTACAAGAAACTTGGAACATCTTATCGGCCAACCAAGAACCAAGAGAATTGGTGCTATTTTGAAGGCAAAGGCGGTCACACCAAATATTGATTTAGCTTTTTTATGTTTACTGGATTTTGTTTGACATTAGTTGGTAAATGAAAGCTATTTATGGCATTATTTTTGAAGACATCCTCAGTATGCAACATTTTTCACAAGTGCCTAAAACTTTTGCACAGTACTGTATATTTATTACGCGGTAAGCGGTATAGAAAAATCTCTACCAGCTGATGGACTTTATTTACTGTCATAATGCCCAGCACTAGTTTCTGTTGATGTGTTGACAATATTCTGGTTTCCAGACTTCCAGGAAAACTTGAATAAGCAAATTATACATCTCTTTTCTGCCTATTCTAATTACATGCTGTAAAAACTGATATAAAATACCAATTATTGTGATGTGATGATGTCCTACTTGTTTTACTTGTGCTGAATTTCATTGCTCATTTAACCCAAAGCCGTTTTGGTTCATGAGCACACTCAAGGTCATAAAGCCACTGAAACTCTCAACAGAAGCATTCTTACTGAGGAATATAATTGCTCAGTTTCTTTGTTTTCTTCACATTTATCTCTTATGAGAGAGAGAGAGAGAGAGAGAGAGAGAGACAGACAGACAAACAGACAACAATACATGGTTGAAGTGGATGCAACAAGCCAGGTCGCATCCTGCACTCAGTGGCCATGTTCGCTGGTCGTGAATCTTGCCAAGATCTGTTCCAGGAACATGGCGATTCTTTTTCACTATTGATTTGATGACTGATATGATGCAGTGGCAGTACTGTACTCTGTGTATGCACATTATTTTAGGGATGTGTAAAAGAAAGTTATTTTTGTTTTGAAAATTGCTACTTACTGTCATTGATTTCCGTGATTTCAACAGTAATTATTGGTGCCAGACGGGCTGGTTGGAGTATTTCTGTAACTGCTGATCATGCACATCAGTCTCTAGAGTTTCCTCAGAGTGATGTCAAAAACCAAAAACATCCAGTGAGCGGCAGTTCTGCGGATGTAAACGTCTTGTTGATGAGAGAGGTCCACGGAGAATGACCAGAATGGTTTGAGCTGACAGAAAGGCTACAGTAACTCAGATAACCACTCTGTACAATTGTAGTGAGCAGAATAGCATCTCAGAATGCACAACATGTCAAACCTTGAGGTGGATGGGCTATAACAGCAGAAGACCACATTTGGCAATTTATTAGGACAATAGTGTTCCTAATAAAGTGCTCAGTGAGTGTATAATTGTATAAAACAAATCTAATCCTCAACATAAAAATTACAATTCCATATTGAATTATTATTCTAAACTTGACTGGGTCCTACATTAGTAATTTATTATGCAGGTTCCAAAAAATAAGTGAGTAAAGTAGTTATTGCCATTTGCAATTTTTATTTATTTATTTATTTTATATATATATAAATTACAATCTTCTTAAAGGGGCCTTTTAATATATTCAATTCCCGTTATCTTTGTTGTTTTTTTTCTCCCAATTTGGAATGCCCAATTCCCAATGTGCTTTTTAAGTCCTCGTGGTCGCGTAGTGATTCGCCTCAGTCTGGGTGGCGGAGGACGAATCCCAGTTGCCTCCGCATCTGAGACCGTCAACCCACACATCTTATCACGTGGCTTGTTGAGCGCGTTGCCACGGAGACGTAGCGGCAACCACGCTCAACTCCCCACGCACCCCACTGAGAACGAACCACATTTAATTATTTTTTTTTTATTATTATTTTTAAAGGGACCTTGAGATATCCAAATTTCTCGTTATCTGAGCATATTTATTTTATTTTTGTGCCTGAAGAGCACATGTAATGTTATAGGCTTGTTAAGATTTCTTGCACCAAATAATGGATGGATGGATGGATAGATAGATAACGGTTGTGATGGAGAATAGTTGATTGAACTTCTTAAAAAAAAGCAAGAAAAATCCTATTTTCCACGATATCACCCTTTTAATCTCTCTCTAAAACCACAGATTTTCTCAGTTATTCACTAATTCTCTTCCTCTCTTTTTCCACAGTTGATGTGAGTGCGGCTCTGCCACTGCAAGTTCCCCCCTCTGCCATCCCCATGGACCTGCGCGTGGATCACCAGTTTGCTCTGGCCCCGGCGGACCCGGCTCAACGCGAGCAGCAGCTGCAACAGGAACTGCTTGCGCTCAAGCAGAAACAGCAGATCCAGAGGCAGCTCCTCATCGCAGAGTTTCAGCGGCAGCACGATCAGCTCTCGCGCCAGCATGAAGTGCAGCTGCAGGAGCATGTCAAGGTGATGCGAACGTCGCTGACTCATCGCTCCCCGAGCCTTGAGCATTCATCTTTGCTTGTCTTCCTGTCAGGAGCTTTACAGCATCTGTCTGTTTCTGTCTGCTCTTAAAGGGATAGTTCACTCAAAAATGAGAATTCTGCCATTTATTTACTCACCCTCACTAGGACAAAGGCCAAAATGCACCATAAAAGGCCAGAAAGCACCATAAAAGTAGTCAACATGATTCATGTGCTATTTTCCAAGTCTTCTGAAGCTATACAATATCTTTGTGTGAGGAACAGACTGTTATTTAAGGGATTTTGTACAATTATTGCAAAATAAACTCCGGCAGGGTCACAGATCGCAGACCCCGGTGTGGAGCTGTTATATAACCCTGAATGGGTTTATTTTGCAATAAAGATCATATGACTGTACATAATCCTGTTTTATTGCACAGCTACCTACCAAAAAACATGGACATAAAATATTGATTTGCATTGAAATTGTTATGTGAGAAGAAAGAGATTGCGTAATCTCTAGAAACAGCTTAGTATCACCAACAGTTTGCGTTGGAGTCCTGCTGTTTTTGTTTTTATGTGTGTGTGTGTGTGTGTGTGTGTGTGTGTGTGTGTGTGTGTGAAAATAACTAATAAATAATCTGACTGCTCATTATCACACTTATTACACAGCTACCTACCAAATAAATTGTTATATAGACATAAAATATCAATTTGCATTGAAATTACGTTATTAAGTGATAAAAAAGAGATTGAATTCCACCTCCGGAGTACTGTAAGATTGTAAATTTATTGCGAAAATGACCATCTGACTGCTCAGTATCCTGCTTATTACACGACTTCTGACCCAATAAATAAATGAACATGAAATATTGATTTGCGTTGAAATGATTTTATTAACTTGTGAGATCGCAGATTTATACGAGTAGTAAGAAAGATGACTCGCAATACCCGGATGATTGGTGACTTTATCCCTGGATGCGCAGTCATTATTCAGAAATATCAGACAGCTGCATGGTGTGATTGGCCAAACAGAATTGAGTATTCCGGAGGGCCATGTAATAATCACTGATAATCTTTCCCACCGTGAACGTTTTGAAATGGACAACAAAAGTTGTAAGGACTTCAGAAACATGCCAAATTTGGCGTAAATAACAAACGCCATTTGTTCTCTTCTTTTGTGTTCCACAGTAAAAAATAACAGCATACAGGGTTGAAACAACATGAGGGTGAATATATAATGACATCAATTTTCATTTTGAGTGAACTAATCCTCTAAACTATATCTTAAGCTATTCTCTTCTCCGTTCCTCCCTTCCTTTAGGGTTTCCCATGCCTCTGTCTTCAATTTTCTATTTATTCGTACAGATTGTGAGGAATTAAGTTTGTTTGGACATTTAATGTTTGTTGGAGAGAGTGATGCAGAGCAGTTTGTAAATGGGCCTCAGTTGCGTCTGTGTGGTTTTGGTTTCCTGAGGCAAGCACTGCTGTCATTGGCTTTCATACTGAGGTCTCATTGTAAAGCTGGTGACTGCAGCAGGGAATGAGGATGGACTCTTGCGGTTGGGTGAAGGGTGTCTGCAATCACTATGGAACTCTGTCCTTGGGAAACACCAGGAGCCTGTGAGCTCAGCAGACCTCAGGTTTTCTAGCCAATGGGAGCACAGCAGCCCTCAGCGTGCTATAAATAGCCTCATGGACTGCAGGCAGAGCTAATCTCAGCATTAAATGGCCAACGTGTAATTTTCGGGGTTTGATGGATGCTGTGCTTTCACTGTGACACCTTGCTGATGAGAGACAGAAGAGAATAGATTGGATGTTTTTGCAGTTTTGCATTTAACACAGCAAACTGCATAGATCACAAAAGAGCAGTTTCCTTTTCAGTCTTTTCCAATTAAACATATTCTCGGTTTAATTTTCTAGTCATTAGTGTGGCATACAGGTTCTGGACTTGCTTGGAGCTGTTTGTTAACTTTTTAGGAAAGATATATGGGTGGTTCTCATGAAACCAGTCCAGTAAATTTCCTGGTCATATTGACCCCCAAATCAATAAACGAAAAACTAAAATTCCATTATATTTTGCGTTAAGACAATGAACACATCACAAACACACACAGCAGTGATTCAGTGTCAGAGATAAAGTGATGGGGAAAGGAGCTCTTAACGCTATTTGTTGTACAAAAAATCTAGATGGAATTTGTGACAGAAATCAAGTATTTTTCAAATCAAATCAAAATCAAATCAAATCACTTTTATTTTCAGCCTATATAAGGCGTATGATATTTACCACAGAAGCACACCAAGTCTTAACTGTCACCAAAACGCTGAATGGGACATTTTTGTCTCCAAGCGCTTTTCATGTTGCGTTCAAAACAGCGCTTGATGCTGGTGCTGCCGCCCTGACGCGAATCATGAATACGGCTTCACGATTGCTGTAACAAAGCAGATAGCTACAGTTTGCTGGCTGATTAATATTGTGAAGGATGAGAGTTTAAGATATTTAATGCCCATTGCAATGAATATGCAACCTATGAGGGGACTAGTACTTTCAATTAGTCAACCTTTGGGAAAATGTTGAATTTTACTTGAATCTGTGCTATATTAGTGCATTTTTATCTTTGTACTGTGGAAGGCTTTGTTTGTAAAATGTTAATAAAGCATTATATTGTTACATATTGTTTTGTTTTCTTTCCTAAGAAGGAAATAAATGCATTTTGACAGGAAAAGAAGTACTTTTAGAGTTAAATTTCAGCACTTTCTAAATCTGCGATTAATCACGATTAACTATGAAAAACTGTGATTAATCGCGATTAAAGTGGTCTAAAATTGACTGAGAGCACTAATAAATAATTAATCATTCAAATAGTGTATTGCATTTTTTCACGTTGCAGTAATGAGAATAGCATAATGATCTTTTTTTCTGTTGTTGGGGGAACATGGAATGACTCTGGTTGTCCTCATTTTACAATATAGTCTGTTTAGAATGCAGCACTGCAAGGATCAGTGGGGCTAAAACACATTCTGTTAGCAATTGGAGTGATAAAGCCCCAGCTTCAGAATAATTATTTTAATTTGTTGATTTAATTATTTGATCATTTAGAATAATTTGCTGCTATGGTTGGTTTGTTTTTAATCTTCTTTGCATGTGCAATTTTGTTACTTTATTTATTTACAAATTTTTCTCCTTTTCTATGTTGTATTTCTGAGTGCAACCTGGTATCTGTTAAATTGCCTATAATTGTCTTGAATAGAAACTATAATCATAAAAAATGTGCTTAACTGTCACGAAAATAATAAATGCACTACCCATGTGTAATTAATAATTTAATAATAATTTTCTTTATTTATCACATTATACATTTGCACATATACAGTGAAATTCTTCTTTTTTCACATATCCCAGCTAGGCTGGGGTCAGAGTGCAGGGTCAGCCATGATACGGCGCCCCTGGAGCAGATAGGGTCAAGGGCCTTGCTCAAGGGCCCAACAGTGGCATCTTGGCGGTGCTGGGGCTTGAACCCCCGACCTTCTGATCAGTAACCCAGAGCCTTAACCGCTGAGCCACCACTGCCCTATATGTGTATGTGTGTATGTATGTATGTGTGTGTCTGTGTGTGTATGTACGTATGTGTATAACTATTTTCTATTTTTTATTATTATCTATGTCTTGCTGCTGTTTTTGTATTGTTGTACACTGGAAGCTCCTGTCACCAAGAAAAAATACTTGTATGTGTAAGCATACTTGGCAATAAAGCTCATTCTGATTCTGAAATAAATTAATGTAAAAAACCATAATGGATCTAAAAATAGGCTTCAGTTTCTATATATAAGTTCTTACCTGTTTCTTTTGATTTTGTAGTAAAATGGGACCAGGAAATTTTGTAAGAATCATCAATATTTGTGTACGTCCTTTTGAAATATTTCCTGAATGATATGGCTGCAACTACACTACAAAAAATAATTTTCTTATTCAGTATTTTTTTCCCCCAATATAAATATCTATACATCCTTAAAAGAATATAACTTTACTTGGGAAGCAAAATTGTGTAATGTAACACGTACTTAATCTTGAAATAGGTTTATTTTTCTTTTCTGATTAGCAAATATTTCTCTTTTGTTTTAAACATAAGCTTTACTAGATGTTTTTTTTTTTTTTTTGACTTTTGAAACTTTGTATTTTAACATTTATGAATTGGCATTACTTTAACTGCATTTATTTTTCTACTTTTTTTAAAAAAATAACCGAGGGACAAGTAGAATTATGTTTAGCGATAATCCGCATTATACCACAAATGCTTTCGATTGAGCTCAACTTGTACTGAACCCTAAACATTTCTTTAATCTTGACAAACTATATATCATTAGAAAGATCCAAGACTTCAGCTTCCATATTTGATCACTGTTTTATGGCAGAAATGTTACATCAAGATTATTATTTTTTTATTTGTATCATGAGTAACCATCAAACATTCAAAATCAAAGTGATAGATCTTGCCATTTATTCAACTGTATAAGCTCTGGTTAATTGGTCTTGACAAGACTTCAGTAAACAACATCCATTAAAACTCGTAGTACACAAAATGTTGATATATTCTCATATGTTTACCTGGCATTGCAAATACGGTCATTTTTGAAGATGACATTTCAGATATACTGTAAGACAATTGAAGAAAAGGTCCAGTGAATTAACTTGCCAGTTTAAATAATGTTGCATTTGTTTTTTCTCCTCAGCATCAACAGGATCTTCTGGCCCTGAAACATCAGCAGGAGCTTCTGGAGCACCAGCGGAAGTTGGAGAGACATCGCCAGGAACAAGAGCTGGAGAAACAACAGCGGGAACAGAAGCTTCAACTACTCAAGAACAAAGAGCGTGGCCAAGAGAGTGAGTGTCCTCGTTTACATTTGAGACTTACATTTATTAATGGAAGAGTTCACCTGAAAAATGGAAATTCTGTCCATATGATGACATTTGCTGACAACATATATGCATCCCTTTTGGTGTGAAATGGTCTTTAGTTGTCGGTTCTAAGCTTCTATCTATTCTCTAAAAGGGTGCAGAGAGTATATTCTTCTCTAGAATGTTCCTGTCAGTCTATTTTTATCCCTCACCATTGTCGTTGACACACTGGTCACCTGTTGCGTGCGAGGAGTCGTGTGTTGTCTGGCGGCACAGATGTGTATGTAATCCAGCGACGGCCTCTTGGGACTTGTTTACAGGTGATGGGAAAGGTGGTAATTGAAGATAAAGCTGTGAGAATTTATCTGCCTGATGCGTTTCTTTTAGAGAGAGAACAATAGATAGATAAAAGACATCTTTGTTTAACCAGTCTCTGTGGAATTGTCTTGAAAGACTTTCCTCTCTATTTAGGACAGAATAAAGAAACGATTTCTCTTGGATGTAAAGAGATATCCATGCCGTGTTGGGCTCAGGTGGAATAGTTGTTTATTGACACCGGGAAACAAGTGTCAGCTTTTGTAGTCGTGAGCAATTGGAGAGATTTCGATCTTCTGTGTCTCGCGCTGAAGAGACTATTAAGACATTTAAGGCCATTTAGAAAGAGAAATTACTGCACGACAAATTACAGTGTCTAGAAATCGACTGTCACAAATGCATTAAAGCTGAAGCTTTATAAAAAATCTAGCTCATTTTCACATAGCTAGTGACAGTAAAGGAATAGTTCAGTCTTAAATGAAAATTCTGTCATTAATTACTCGTTCCAAACCTATCTGACTTTCTTTTGGAATATAAAAGGTGAATTTTTGACTAATATACTTTGCTCTCTCTTTTCCATATAACGAAAGTGAATGAGGACTGGAAAAAAAAAACAACAACAACAAAAAAAACAGCATAGAAGTATCATAAAAGTTGTCTATATAGGGCTAATATATACATTTGATTTAAAAGTGGCTGGTAAAATTGTGTCTGGTGGGCAGAAAATTCAATTTCCCACCCTGGTTGTGATTGACAGGCGCTGTGGCGAGTACTGAGGTGAAGATGAGGTTGCAGGAGTTTGTCCTGAATAAGAAGAAAGCACTGGCCCAGAGGAGCCTCAACCACTGCTTGCCTAACGACCCACGCTACTGGTACGGGTGAGTATCACAGCTAGTCATTGACCATTATATTTTTGGATATATTGGATATAACTTTACACGGTCAGTTAGCAATTCTATTACATTAGTCTTGTGCTAACATGCATAACGTTTAAGTCTTCTGGCTGTACTTCTGAAACCGTGTATTTTAATGTTTTCTTCCTGGACCCATGTACTTCCATTGTAAATGAGTTACTGTAACAGCGATCTTTACTTTTTATACCAAAAATGAGTTGCGGTATTAAACAGTATGCCACAAATTATGTCAATAGAGCTAACCTTGTAATAATCCCATAATATTCCTTAAAATACTTAAGGCACGGTCACATTTACAGTCATCTCAACGGGAATCTGTGCGATCGTTAATTTTGCACAATGTACTTCCGGCGGTGAAGAATTTCCCCTATCTGATTTCATGTGGAGTTCAAATTTGGTGAATTTTAACAGGCGAATTCGCCGTGTTGACTAGTAGGAAGTTGCTTGGTTTGGCAGTGACCTCTGTGTGGGCGGTGCTTCGTACACCGCTACACTGAATATTCACAGTGGACAAGGATATAATTTTAGCTGCAAGTTTCTTTTTAACTTCTCTCTCCAAGAGTATAAACTGCAGCATTAAAAAGAGGCTGCTTGGCAATTCGTTTTATGGAGGTGTCACATCGCTCGTGGAATTTCGCTGTGCAAAGGTAATTGTGTCTGTGCCTTTATGGTACGTGTCCACTGGGGTGGAAGAAATCCAAGTAGGTATAGCTGCTGGCTGGAGATCTCCAAATGTGGGTGGAATCACCAAAAGAGGGCGGGGTTACTCCAGATTGGGGCATGGTTACTCCTAAAGGGGGTTGCGCCAACTCCAAAAGGGGACGTCACGTTCACTCATGGTTAGGGTTAATGAAAGCGTTATGTTAGGGGCTCCCTATATCTTTGCTGTTGGTTTGGAGCTCCCCCCCTTTTTGGAGCTCTGCCTGCAGCTATATCCTTCTCAAAATATACAAATAGTGTTGATTTAATACACTTGCTTACCCAGCCACAGTCATCGTTTGAAGTTGAATAAACATAATAATGTGATTAAAGGACTGAATCCAGCAGAAATTTCAGCATTATTGTCAGATTTTAAAACGCTTATGACAGACGTCACTGCTTTCAGCTCATAGTTATTGGCTGCCGCCTAACGCATTTCTTAGTTATTTTACACTTGACCGCTATCAATGCTTTCTCCGCATCACTGTCAGTCCCACAATCCACCTCGATAGCGTGGCGCTCAACTCCCTTATTCTTCTTCCAAACTATGTTCCTGCCATGGTACAGGGTCCGTTATTTTGCGTGCAGCTTGCCACTTTTTCCGATCTAGTGCAACTTCCAAGTTTATTTTGATGGCACGCATATCTTTGATGGTATCCATCCACCTTTTCTTTAGTCGACCTTTTGGTCGCTAGCCAGCCAGGTCTAGTCTCATCGCTGTCTTAACCACAGAGGCCTTGTGGCTTCTGACTACATGTCCATACCACTGCAGTCAGGCCTCTCGCGTCTTGTCCTCGATTGAGGCCACGCCGAGTGTCTTCCGTACATCGTTGTTGGCAACTCGGTCCATCCTTGTTAGTCCTAATCATCCACCTGAGCATGCGCATTTCCATGGTGTTGAGCGCTGCTTCGTGCTTCTTTGTGGCTGCCCAGCATTCAGCTCCATAAAGTGCGACTGGCAAGATGACTGATTTGTAGATTTTTGACTAAAGGCGCAGGGGGAACTTGTGGTGAAACAGGGCTGCAGTGACCTGGCGGCACTTCATCCAGGCCACATTGACGTGATGGCGGGCGTCATGGAGTGATTCTCCATCCGCTGAGACATGCGAACCGAGATTCTTGAAGGTGATGACTTTATTGAGGTTTTGACTGCGAACTGTGATCAATCTGTCCACTTGGTCTCCGCACTCAAGGTATTCTGTCTTCGTGATGTTTAGCCAAAGTCTGAAACTGGCCAGGCGTTCGTCCCAGATCCGCGTCTTCTGTTTGAGTTCCAGCCGAGTTTCATCTGCCAGCGCAACATCATCGGCGTAGAGTCCATGAATGCGGCGTTTGGATGTCACTCGTCACCGTATCCATGCATAGGATGAAAAGTAGTGGTGATAGGGCCGATCCGTGATGGACGCCCACCTTGATGTCAAATGGAGGCGATGTCCCAACGGCGGCTCGAACCACACTTGTTTCTCCTTGGTAGAGGAGCTGGACCCATCTCAACTCACTTAACTACCATTGGAATGAATTGAAAACGCCCGCTCATCTCTGCTCAAAACGCGCCTAACGCGGGGGGTGGCAGCTGTGGGTGTCACACTATGCATATACCCTCAGATTGAATCAACAAAGCAGCAGATACAGATCTTTCTTGACTAGATTGTAGAAGAACACATTCATAAAAGCAGTGCTTTTATTTTCATGTTCACTCAAGTTTGCTCCTTTGTTTTTCTCAAAAATAAATAAATACGATTTACCCACCGCAGCTACACAATGATTAAAGTTGACAGGTGAACAAAATGAGAATTCACCACACTACCAGCAACAGTTTATTTAAATAATTATAACATTTGCACTGGGGTTGGTCATTTCTGTAGTTGGCACATGGTATATACTGTAAATAGGTCAGTGTAGCTCTTGGCGCTGCTGCCTGTTTGAGATGGGCTGAAGATAGGCAGATTAAATTCTTGGGTCTGTGATGATGCCGGCAGAACTCCAATGCCCCAGTGCAGCACAAATCACTGTTGTTTTCTCACTTTAAGAGGATATAATCCCTTTGATTTTGCCGAGGCAACTTGTCGTTATTTGTCATGTTTGGAAGCACGTATGTAGTACTCAAGCTTGTTTGTTGGTAAACAGAAGGATGCAAGAAGGAAGAGCAGCCAACAAGTGTCCAGCATACATGGGAACTCCTTCAAAAATAATTTTTAGGTTGCACCTCATGAAGTGGCTTGAGAGAATGTCCAGAGGGTGCAGAGCTGGAATCTAGACAAAGATACTCATACTTAATTTGTGTTATTTTATAGTTTTGATGACTTTACTATTTTTCTTAAATGTGGAAAATACTACAAATTAATAATCAGTAGGAGGTGAGTCCAAACTTTTGACTGGTATCGTGTGCTTGTGCTTGTTCTTATTTACATGTTGTGATTTATTCCACAGGAAAACCCAGCATAGTTCACTGGACCAGAGCTCGCCACCTCAAACAGGGATTTCCACTTACAACCACCCGGTGCTGGGAATGTACGACCCCAAAGATGACTTCCCGCTCCGCAAGACTGGTAAAGCATTCTCCACTCAGTGTTCTAACTGAGGTTGCAGATATTTACATACCAAAAAATCTGGAACCCAACAAACTCTATGAACTTTGCTTCCATTGGCAGTTGGAAAGTCTCAGTTTTTGCTGTGTAAAATGCAGATTTTTTTTCCTCACATTTGCACGTTTAATATATTTATTTTCAATTCTAGCTAAATGTGGAGCAGTCACCATGACAGGGCTGGTAGCAATTGATCACAGAAAATGTGCCAGCTATTGAGATGAATGGAAACACTTAAGGATAACTCTCTTCAGGGTTCCCACTGTCATGGGATTTTTGTTTTGTTTTAAAGGGCATTTTAAAATGTTAATTTCCATTTTTGACTGGAAAAGTCATGGAAATTAATACATTTCTAAAAAATAATGGACTTTTATGTATTGATTTTTTTTTTTTTTCCCTTGTTGCGTACAGTTGTAAACTATTTCATAGTCGAGAAATTGCAATTAAAGGAATATTCCGGCTTAAATACAAGCTCATTCGACAGCATTTCTGACATAATATTGATTACCACTATTTTAAAACTATTTTCGACTACTTAAAATAAAAATAAAAATAAATAAATAAAACTAAAATCTAATGGGGCCAATTTTTGGAGGTCTTAAAGTCAGAAATGTGAAGCTTGTAATTTTATAAAAAGCACTTACATGTATTCTTTCATTACAACTGTAATATTAAAGCTGTATAAATGGTCATTTTTACGTTCGTTTTAGGGTTTACAGCGTTATGTTGTAATGGCAACTAAGTTGTAAAATTGGATATAGCTTTACACAGGAAAGGTTAGCAAGCGATTTTATCATACTAAAATCATGTTAACACACATATTGTTTACATCTGGTGGCTATAATATTGAAACAGTGAGTATTTTAATGTTAACGAGTACAAGTACCGATACTTCATTTTCGATTCTCGCCGATACAATACCTGTTTTTTGTTTTATTTTTTCTGAATTCCACATCAACAGTTTATTTTAATTTTCAAATTTAATTCATCAAAATAGTGTCTAAATATGTAAATTCATTAAAACTTTAATTAGATGAAAATAGAACAATTAATTTTCAACATACTATATTATTTTTATAAAATGAAGAACTTTTATACAGGACCTCACTGCACAATCCAAAATAGAACATTGGAGTTATTTTTGTCAAATAAAATGCTGCATAACAGAGCATCACAGATGTTGATTTCTCTTAAATATAATACAACCCCAGTTCCAAAAAAGTTGGGACAGTATGATAAATGCTAATAAAAACAAAAAGAAGTGATTTCTTCTCTACCCTCTTCAGTGCACAATATAGTTCAAAGATTCAAGGAATCTGGTCAACTCTCAGTGCGTAAAGGGCAAGACGAAAACCACTTCTGAATGTGCATGATCTCTGATCCCTCAGACGTCACTGTCTTAAAAAACATAATTCATCTGTAAAGGATATTATGAACATGGGCTTGAGATTACTTTAGTAAACATTTGTTAGTCAACACCACTCGCTGCTGCATCCACAGATGCAAGTTAAGACTTTGCTATGCAAAGCAGAAGCACTACATCAACACTGTCCAGAAGTGCTGCCGACTTCTCTGGGCTCGGGCTCATCTTAGATGGAAAGTAGAACAATGGAAATGTGTTTTTTGGTCCACAGCCATCGTGTTCTCCGGGCCAGAGAAGAAAAGGACCATCCAAGCTTTTATCAGCATCAGGTCCAAAAGCCAGTGTCTGTATTGGCCAGGGGTGTGTTGGTCCCCATGGCATGGGTAACTCACTTTGAGGGCACCATTAACCCTCTGGGGTCTGAGGGTGTTTTGGGCCCTGGAGTTTTGACATGTCTTGACATTTGTGCTTTTTTCAGTTGCTTAAAAACATATTAATGGCTAAAGTCTGATAACACTGTATTCAGCACAAACTGGGCTACAATAATATGTTAGTAACATGTATGTATGAGAAAATAACGTTTATGCGTGGTTTTTGAAAAAAAAATTTTAAGTCACTGAAATAAGGCCATATATCACATACTAAACATTTGTTCACAAGATTTTTGAGAACTGGATCTTGTAGCCTAGAGTTTTTGCTACAAAAATGATGTGAAAACCATCCTGATCACTCATTCATACAAAACAATATAGTCATTTAACTTTTGTAAGACACTTTTAGTGTTAGAAAGGCCATATGCGAGGAGGCGTGGATGATCATGAATATTGATGTGATTCACACCTGAGGAGACAAAGACCCCTCCCCTGAGAGAGAATGAATGTTTGTAGCTTATTCACAAAATCAAGTTTAAGTTAAAAGAAGTAATTTGAGTATACATTTTCTTTACATAAAGAATTTACTTAAAAACTTTAGACCTACACTACCGTTTAATAGTTTTAGATCAGTAAGACTTTTTAATGTTTTTAAAAGAAGTCTCTTCTGCTCACCAAGGCTGCATTTATTTGATCCAAAATACAGCAAAAACATTGATATTGTGCAATATTTTTACAATTTAAAATAACTGTTTTCTATTTGAATATATTGTAAAATGCAATTTATTCCTGTTATCAAAGCTGAATTTTCAGCATCATTACTGCAGTCTTCAGTGTCACATCATCCTTCAGAAATCATTCTAATATGCTGATTTTCTAATATGGGCATATTTACAGCACATTTTACACATTTACACCCGAACAGATATTTGCAAGCACAAGCTTCGTTGATGATAATGAGGCAGCAAAAACACTAGTTAAAATATAATCTAAACATTCATATTATTTTTATATCATATTACATATCATATTTATATCATACAGCATACAATTTAAATACCTGCTTTAGCCGAAACAACATTTAAATGTAACTAAAACTTGCCTATTAGGACATATTTCAAATGTTAATACTTTGAATACTGGCTGGCAAGTCTGGAAATAGTCCAGCTAGTAAAATATGTACATGTTTATATAAAATAGCATGTCAACTAATGTAAGTAAAGACTTACTCATCCGAAATTGTATCCTCGGCTGGATCAAGACGCTCTTCAAAATGTAAACGTTCATCGTCGGAGTCCCGCTCTTCTTCTGAGGAAAATGTGACCTCTTCGTAACTATCCAGTACCATCCGTAGAGCTTCCTCACCTGTGTAGCGTGCCATCTTCCAAACGCACAGGAAAGTGAATGAATCTGATGATGAACTTGATGCTTTTTAAGGCACTGTTGGGGGCGTTTACCATTTGCATTGATCACCTCAGCACATTACCGTATGAATAGCGCACTCTGCTGGTGGGTGTGATCACGTTTGGGATAATTAGCTGAGCCAGGAGAAACTGTACATCGCTTGGTTTCATACAGATTACATTGCAGGATAATATTTGTTTTAAATTTGAATTGTTTTATTAAAAAGTAGACATTTTAAGCTTTCTTTAGACATATGTTCAGTGTTTGTGTGATAAGTATTCGCGGAGTTTCACTTCATTTTTGTGACGTGTTTCAGAAAGATGCTTGGGGAGACAGAGATGGCTGAAAGTCATATTTATTTTATAAAAGCACAAGGTTTTGTTGTTATTGTGAGTGTACACAAATAAAAGTAGACCCTTTATAGTTTCTAATGATGTCTTACACTTATCTGCATGCCCAAAAATATATTTTAAGTTGTTTCCGCTGTTATGCGGAAAAAATCCAGCAGGACGTGCCGGCGCGTCCGTCGACCCCAGAGGGTTAATGCAGACAGATATGTACAAATTTTGGAGCAGCATTTACTGCCATATGCACCGTCTTTTCCAGGGATGTCCCGGAATTTTCAGATGGAGAACTTCAAACCACATACTGGCCGAATAAGCAGAGAGTGTGGATTTTTGATTGGCCTGCCTGCAGTCCTGACCATCTCCAATTGAGAATCTGTGGTGCATTATGAAGCGCACAATATGGCAACGAAGACCCCGTACAATTGTGCAGCTTAAGACCTGCATAATGGATGAATGGGGGAAAATTATAAATGTTATTATTAAACGGCAAAAGGCTGCTATTTCGTTAAATTAATATGTAGTCTGTATGTGCCTTGCACTACAAAGTGAATTAGCGCTCTGCTCGCTGTCATCTGCGACAAACAGAGTGTGCGATGCTCATGATGGTGTTTTCCGTGTATGAACCAAAGAGCTGTAAAAGGTATGAGCAGCCGGCGTCGGCACAACACCTCCTCCACACGTTCACAAGCACTCACATTTGAAGTGCGCAGCACATGCAAACTATATATTTATCTCATTAAATCACACCAGGACATGACGTGATTTTAATTTGTGTGCTGAATGTTTGCGGAATGATATTCATAGTCAGATGGTATTGGTTTTTGGTGTCTGAGCATTTTTACAAGCATGAGTACAAGTAGCTATGTACATGAGTGTGGTATCAGACCAGACATCCTCATGAACAATATATTTCAAGTATATTGCAAAATATTCAGATATATACAAATATCTAAGTAGTTTGAGAGTTTAGGAAGACTGACTCGATTGCGTCATTAACATTGTGTCATGGGAGTAGGCGGTCACTGTTGAACTCTTTTGCCGCAGTTTGTCTGCTGCGATTGATGGATCTTATCTCTTCAGGATTCACAGGTAGCATAGTTCAAAGACCATACTGGAGGAATTGGTCTCTGGGTTGGCATGGACCCAGTGCCCACTGGTTCAGCATCAATGTCTTCACTGTCAGGCCTCCAGGGAGTGTGTGTTAAAGAGCCGATACCCCCTTCCCTACCTGCTGCAGGAGAGCGCTCAAGGGCAATTCCTATGCATGCTCACTTCAGGGTGGTTTAGGTAGCATAAGGCGTCTGTGCTCATTAATCACCCTGAAAATGGGCCTGTCAGGGACCCGCAGTACAGCCGGCCCTGAGCCAATAGCACATACTCTGGTGAGACCAGAGTAATTACAGTGCAGGAGATGCATTACTAGAGTACATTACTACTGTATCTCTACTGCAAAGAGAAGGTCAATGTTCCTCTTCTACTCATATCAAAGAGTCCTACTGTACAGCAACCTTTCTGACCTTAAAGGCAAAGTTCACCCAAAAATTGTAATTCTGTCTTCTTGTACTCGCCTTCTAATGCTAACATTCATCTGAACATCTCCCCTTTTTTTTCCATGGAAGAAAGTTGCAGAGCTGTTTAACCCTTTCATACGTAACATCACATATACGTGACTGTTAATAACTGGGCCCCACAGAGTAGCATCACACATATTTTTAAGCAACAGCCAGTTATGTTACAAGCTGCCAGATTCAAATCGGCTTTCACGCCGGCACAAGCTGTGCTGGTCAAGCGTCTGTCATTCATATTCGCTCAAACAGTTACTCATACAGTCTTTTAAACCACAGAATACATTTTATATACATACATCCAACTCATCACCAAAGTACCACAATAAAAAGTTTACAGCTCTTATACGCACAGTCAATACATCAAACGCGATCTTCCTCCGATGCGTTCTGCCATTTGATTACATTAATAGCGTTTGCCATTCGCCAAGCAAACAGCTACTAAAAGAGTCTTTTTCAAGCACAAAATATGTTTATTTTATGTAACAAACAGCCAAATTGTCACCAAAGTACCACGATAACAGTTCACAGCTTGTATATGCACAGCCATCATATCTAAATGCGATCCTCCCATGCATGCAGCCACGTCTGCTGATTAGATGCAGATGCGGTTTTCATTCACACAAACAGAAAATCAAACAGTCTTTTCAGGCATATAATTCGTTTGTTTTCTGAAAAGACAGCCAAACTTTCACAAAAGCACCACGATAACAGTTTAAAACTCATATACTCAAAGTGAAAACATGCTGATTGAGTGCTATATCCTTGCACGCAGCCATGTCTGTTTACATAAGCGCTTGTCTCACGCACACACACAATGTCTGAGATGTCAAACAGTGCATAGGCAAACCGGACTGCTGATATTATTTGTAAATTTTTTTTTTTTTTTACAGCTATAAAAACTAAATAAATAAAACAAAAACAGTACATCAGACATAACCTATTTGTTCACATGTTTAAATAATATTTAAATAAATAAATAAATACTCGTCTACATTCTGCCCCCCTCTACCGGCTGTGCAGTGTCACATGCAAAAATAACTCACTCCAAGGGGCACTGCAGAGGAATTTAGACCCTACTCATGAAAAGGTTAAACGGCAGTCTTTTATTGCGGTATTAGCCATTTCAGATAAAAGCGACCCTAAATGGCACGTATAAACAAAACAAACTTTGATTGGTCACATCATGTCGGTCAGACACACCTTTCCGTTTTAAGTGGGTAGAATAAGCTGCCAACTGGACCAGACTTGATGCGGATAATCAAACGTCTGGCTAACTGACACTAGATTACTAACTAGTTATAGTTACTGTAATCTGATTACTTCTTTACTCAAAAGCAGTGAAACACATTACATTTTAAATTCTTGTAATCAGTTTACAGTTACTGACTTATAATTACGTTACTACTTTTTAGTGCATTACTTGGGTCACACACATTTCAGAAATATTTATGTAGATTACATTTAAATTATGAATTAGGTGCTGAGTATGTGCGACAATGAACAAGGAGAAAACATTATTTTTAACTTTTATGTGAATTGTTGTAGAAATTAACTAAAAGTGAAGTAATTAGTATTGTGAATAAGTAATCAGAAAAGTAATCTCATTATAACTTGAGAGAAGTAATTAGTAATTTGTTGTGGATTATTTTTTTGAGGAACTTACCCAACAGTGGTTGCAAACCCAGTGTTCCCACAGTTCTATGTTTTTGTAAGCCATGAGTGGTGCAAATTCTTTCATACTTATATTTCCCATGCAAGGTGTAAACCTGGGAAACCAGCAGGATCTTCGGGAAAAAGTCAGAGTTGGGAAAGAGGACCTGTGGGTCTGAACTTCATGCTGTGAAATGTTCTTTGTTTAGTACTGATGATTGAGTTCGCGGTAAGGCTCGTTTGCGAGCTGATTCCCATCCTTCTGCTGTAGATAAACCTCAGTTTACTCTGGCTGGCATTGGTGCATTCCTGCAGTTGGGAAATGGAGAGGGAGGGTGGCCCTGGCCTTCACCAGAACTGTCTAACACACTTTTTCCCTCCCTACCGCCCCTCTCAGGACATGCTATAGTCTGTTATAACATGTCTCACCTAAATGTCGGACATCTCTGGAACCTTAGCTCTTGGCAACTGCAAAAAGTGTGACATTGTTTTAGGAAAACCGGCAAGATCTTCAGTGTCATGAATCGTGCAGAGATAGTTGCTCTTTTGTTTGTGTGTCAAAGGGTTGGGCAAAATTCATAATTTAAAGGGATAGTTCATCCCAAAAATGAAAATTCTGTCATCATTTACTCCAAACTTCAAAATTTGTTCCAAACCCATGAGGAGAAACAGGAGATGTTAGGCACAATGTTCATATGGACCCATAGAGCTAAGATGTTTTTCTAAAAAACTTAATTTGTGTTCTGCTGAAGAAAGAAAGTCATACACATCTGGGATGGCATGAGGGTTAGTAAATGATGAGAGAATTTTCATTTTTTGGGTGAACTATCCCTTTAACATCTCCCTTTTGTGTTCCATGGAAAAATAAATTAATATGGGTTTGGAACATCATGAGAAAATTATGACCTATTTTTTTGTTTTTTTGGGTGAACTCTCCCTTACAATTAGAGTTGGAATTTGAATTTGCCTTTGCACTACAGGATGTTGAATTGGAATTTGAAATGTCAGTACAAGGAATTGTTGGAATTTGTATAGGAATTTGCCAAGCCTGGAAACAGTCATGGAAATTAACAAAACTCGACAGTCAAGAATTTTTATAGTGAATATAAATTTATGTAGTGAATATATTTTCTAATTACTCTCTGATCTAAAATATTTCTGCACCTAAATATTGCTCCTGGTTAGAGCTTGTGCAGAGTAAGCTTGCTCGCAAATAATAGTGATGTCAGATTTCTGAGTGAATCCTTTGTTGAGGATGTCCTTTTCAGTTAATTGGTCGAAATGCTTCATTAAAGCATTAGCTTCAGTTGAATAAAAAGGATTTCTATAAATTGGTTTCCAGAAATCACTTGAAAAAGTCATGGAAATTAATTGATTAAAAAGAGTGGGAACCCTGATTTTGAATGGTACACAACCCTGGTGTGTCATTATTTTCTAATAGTTTTGACCACCAAACCCCCCCCCCCCCCGTTTCAGTGTGATTGCATTCTATGAGTTTAAGTGTTTATGTGTTTCTCTGGCACTGCTGCGACATGTTCGAGCATACGGAAATGTCACAGAACTGATATTTTGCTCAAAGCAAGCTTTCTTGCAACCATGACTCTTCAGCTGTGACTCATTCTGTTACACATTGCATTCAAAGTGTTTTTTCTTAGAAATTCTGGCTCAAAAATAATCAAAACAGTTATTTGCTCTTTACAGCCTTAGGGTGTTGAATAATTAAGACTGCCTGTTATTCCTGTTTGGTGTAAACCATGAATGGTACATATTTTGGTCTACTCTGCTGAAAAGGAAAAATACTGTTAAAACCAGCTTAAGGAGGTTTACAAGTCTTAGCTGGTTTAAGCTGGTCTTAACTGGTTTTAGGTGGCAGGCCGACTTGTGTCCCAGCCTGACTAGCCAAAATGTGCCCAATTAACCAATCAACTTACGAGCCTGGCCAGTCTTAGGCTGGTTTTGGCTGTTTGTTTTTGCAGGGTAAAATTTGATCAGAAATAGGACAGAGGCACTTCTATAGAAAATGTGTTCTGATCGCTGTACAGAGTGCTGTCAAGCAAGTCGTTTGTGGCTGGCTCCCACCCTCCTCTCATTTGTCTGCCATAAGAATCGCCTACAGGTTACAATGAAGCACTCTTCACATTCATGTTGACACTTCAATTTTCACTGGGAATTTACAGGGTTAGGTAGCTGAGGCTAGAGAAATCTGGAAGGTATTCAGGTTGAGCTTTAAACACAATTACACTAATCAGCCTGGAGGTGCAATTTGTGACCTTAATACCTGCTAATAACAGCTGGAGTTTGGGCTGGGCCAACAGTAGTGCCTCCTGTGAAGGAATAGAAGAACACACTGTTGTCTACTTTGGCCACATCCAAAGTAATCCATTTTCTTTTAAAACCCCCATTTTTCAGTTTCCTAATGTCATTGTTTTTCAAAGTTTTCGATACTAGAGAGCACTTTCGAAAGTCTCAGTTTTCAGTGGAGGAAAATGGCATTGAATTGTGGATGAGAGGTGACATCAGCATCAGCAACATCAGTGAGTTTTTAAATAAAGTGACTTGTGTTGCTTTGTTCTAAACTGATGCATGCTACAGTTCTGCTGCGTGTACCGCCATTGTAAAACTGTAAATTCAATTCGCATGTGAGACTCGTTTGCAAAATCACTGCCAGATGGTGCAAAGGGACACTTTTTTGCAGCTTTAAGTGTAAAGAAAGTGAGAGTTGTCACTATTATCAACATTGTTAATATTATTAGTATAATTATTTAATTGCTTTGACTTTTGAAATAGTATGGTTATAGCGCCACTAAGTGTTTAGAATAGCAAGTGCACATTTACCATGGCAATCGTGGCAGTTAAAAGGCCATAACTATAAGTATAGAAAGACATTTAAAAAAGTAGAATGTGCTAAGGGCACTTCTGTTCCTATTGCAAGGAATGGAAAACTCCATAATATGTCAGTTAGTAGAGAAAAAAAAAAAAACGTTGGGAGAAACCAGGCTCAGCTGGACAAATGCTTAGAGAACTGATGTGGTTTATTGCAATGGCCTTGGCTGCTTCTAAGCTAATGTGGAGCTGTGCATGCTGTCCTCTCAACACTGATTCTGTTTCCTAAGAGCTCATTTCCCTTATCTGGATCTAAGTGCTTTTTTAATAGCTGCAGGGCAAGGACTTCTGTATGTAATTTACCGTCTGCTCGGCTTCTCTCTGCTGACAACTCTTCATCTCAAAGACAGTGCCTGCTCATTCTCAACAACCTTATAACTCCTCCAGATCTCCTTCTCAGTAATCACCATCATAATCTATCAGGAAAATGTCTCTTCAGAGAAAATAATATATAATAGAAAGAGATGTAAAAACTCATTTAAATAATTGCACCGTAGTGTTGCTTTACAATCCATTGTACAGAAATCTAAAGAAGTGAAAATGAAATTAGTGGAAGTGTTAGTGTTTCTAAATTCTGATTATTTCACGGACATAATCACGAACTTTAAGCAAAGATTCTGGATATCTAGTTTACTTGCTGCTAAGTGCCTCAAACAAAACACTGAAAATCTTTTGAAGATTTGATGCCATTAACCTGGCAAACTTTGTCAAATCCAGTGACTAGTTTTGTAAAACTAATCGCTGGATACAGTACAACTACAGTAACGCCTTCCAAAATGCTCAGAAATCTAGGGGTGACCATCGATAACCAACTCAATTTCACAGACCACATCTCAAAGACAGCATGATCATGTAGATTTACACTCTACAATATCAGGAAAATAAGACCCTTCCTCTCTGAACATGCCACACAACTGCTTGTCCAGTCACTTGTCATAACTAGACTGGACAACTGTAATACTCTCATTGCAGGCCTCCCTGCATCTGTAACTAGGCCCCTGCAAATGGTCCAGAATGCAGCAGCACGTCTGGTCTTTAATGAACCAAACAGTGTGCATGTTACACCACTCCTTGCCTCTCTTCACTGGCTGCCGGTTGATGCACGTATCAAATTCAAGGCTCTGATGCTGGTATACAGAACAGTCACTGGGTCTGCTACATTCCCACCAGTCGGTTAATGAGCGGTGCCTTGTTGTACCAACATAAAGAGGCACCAAAACATTTTACCGGACTTCCGGTTTCACTGTGAATGTGAAGCTGACTCACTCTCTGTCTCCAAAAAACGGTTAAAAACACATCTTTTCCATGAGCACTTAACCATGCACTCATAAAAAAAAAAAAATATATATATATATATATATATATATATATATATATATATATATTATATTATATTCTTGTTGCACTCTAATCTGTCTTGGATACCACTATTCTGATGCTAGTGAAACTTTGCAATGCAGCACTTTTCATACCACTGTCTCCTTAAGATGAATCGCTTATGATGTATTATTCCTCTTTTGTAAGTCGTTTTGGATAAAAGCATCTGCCAAATGAATAAATGTACATTTAAATGTAAATGTAAAGGCCAATTTTGGTAGAGTGCTTGCCAATTTTGTGCACAATAAGAAAGTCAGTGACCAACTTAGACTAAAGGCCAAATTATAGTGCCGCTACTGTCAACAGCACGGTACCCTTGGACTGTCCACATGCAGCCCAGTTTTTCTAGACATGCGGACAGTCCACTACGGTGTGTATTGTCTGCATGTGCGCATCGTCTACTCATTTGCCTGGTGTTGACTGTATTGAAGCATACCACAAAGCAGTCGTAGAGCGCATGGGGCGAATGCATCCATATGGACTCATGGCCAAATAAGTATACTTTGAAAGGCTAGTTGTAACGGAACAACAGAAAACAAAATTTTCCTATAATAAGTGTTTAGCTTTAACCACTTATTACAGGGATATTTATAATAATTAAGTTGTAAGAAACAACTGATTTTCACTCAAGATTACAAGTTAATTCATATTGTAGTTTGCATGTTGAGTTAGAATTTCTTGTTGATTGTTCACTTTGTGAAAATATTGTTCTGTCATCAAACTGCCCGGTAGGGTCAATGTCACTCTTCAGGTTCTCTGAGCTACAGGATTTGAGTTTGGGCAGGTGGAGGGGTGTGTGAGTAATGTGTGCAAGTGTGTAACATCAGCAGATATCATGGGCCACTACAGTGGACATGTCAGAATTCTGGAGCAGCTCTGGTTCAGGCCTGTCTGCAGTCACACTATAAACCAGCGTTATGGGCTCCCAGTCAAAAGAGTATACTTTGAAAGGCTAGAGCTCACAGAAATCTAAGTATAACCTAGCCTTGGGTTAGGGGTTTCAACAAATCCCTCTCCCTACGTTGTAATGTTTATGGTATGGTTGTGAATGAGACCTCAAGTCATGCATCTTGTTGAGAAGAGGTGTACTGTTACTTTTCAAATTGACTGACCTGACAATGTTTGACAACAGATGATAAAAATGAGGGAATATCCCATAGACTTGCATTGAAAGAAGGACTTGAGCCATATCTAGGGATCAGAATTTCATAGACATTTTGGGGCTGGCTCTTTTGACTTGGTCCAGTAAGTAATCACCTCGCAACCACATAGCTACAGGTACAAGTTAACAACCACTCAGAACACCTAAGCAACCGCATAGTAATTCCCTGGAAACCACCCAAAACACCCTAGCATCATGGAAGTGAATTTTCCATGGGCGAGCACCATTGACAATTTCGTCAATTTAAAATCTCCTTTCTACTTATAATTTTGTTGCATAATCCATAAGATAGATATGCAGTGTTAAAATTCATGCCTGGCTTTAGGACAGTAGTTCCTGATCATCCACTCTTGCTAATGCATGGCATTACTGGCAGGATGCAGAGCTTTCTTTAACACAGATGTCTGGGAAATTTACTACCACTTACGAGAAGTGCCACCCTTATATCTACCTAGTTTGATAAGTATAACCACAAGAACAGAGTGCTCTTTAAGAAGTGAATTGAGTTATGGAACTTGGCTTTTTTCAACACCATCTAGTTTTTTTAGCGCAAGTATGTGTTCTGGGGGACACAGTACACTTCTAAACAGTTTGAGCGGGGACAAGGTAATCTTCAGTTAATGGAATGGGCTCTTTGAGGTTCTGTTTTAAATGTATATTGAGCACACTTAACAGTGCTCAGGCCGGGCCTGGGTAGCTCAGCGTGTATTGACACTGACTACCACCCCTGGAGTCGTGAGTTTGAGTGACTCCAGCCAGGTCTCCTAAGCAACCAAATTGGCCCGGTTGCTTTGGAGGGTAGAGTCACATGGGATAACCTCCTCATGGTTGCGATTAGGGGTTCTTGCTCTCAATGGGGCGCGTGGTAAATTGTGCGTGGATCGCGGAGAGTAGCATGAGCCTCCACATGTTGTGAGTCTCCGCGGTGTCATGCACAGCGAGCCACATGATAAGATGTGCGGATTGACTGTCTCGGAAGTGGAGGAAACTGAGACTTGTCCTCCGCCACCCGGATTGAGGTGAGTAACCGCGCCACCATGAGGACCTACTGAGTAGTGGGATTTAGGCATTCCAAACTGGGAGAAAAGGGGATAAAATAATAATAAAAAACAGTGCCCAGGCCTGCATGGGTGCAAATTAAATTTGCGTGCTCTTCTTGCTGGGCACTTCACATTTTGACATGGGGTTACAAACTGAGCAAGGATCAACCACTAGAGCAAACCTGACTAATTAATGCAGTAGATAGATTGAGAGGTCTTTGTTGAAGTGGAGTGGGTAAAAATGTCAATGGTCCGGGCCTGGATTATTGCTTCAAACAGGCATGACTCTCACTGTCTGTGACCTTTTCCATTTTGGTAATTACCAGGCCTGGACTGTACTCCACCTTGGTGGCATGCCTGTCCTGACACTCTACATTGCACTCAGAGAGCCTGAATGTTTGCAAACTTTTTAACTGACAGCATTGCAGCATTTACACTTAGACAGACTTGATTAAACTTTGGGCAAGAGGCTGTGCCAAGCTGGATGTTGTTCAGATACTGGTTTGCGCCATTGTTTATTTGAGTTAACAACCAAATAAGTGACCTGAGATAAACTCATTTGTGAGGAGTAATCAGGTCAGGCAACTGCCAAACTAATGGGTTGTATTCTGTGGATATTTGGCAGACTTTCATTCATTCTGTCTGTCGGTCTGTCGGTCTGTCGGTCTGTCGGTCGGTCGGTCGGTCGGTCGGTCGGTCGGTCGGTCTGTCTGTCTGTCGTTCTATCTATCATTCTATCTATATCGTTCTATTGTTCAATCGTTCTATCTATCTATATCGCTCTGTCATTCTATCTAGCTATCTTAATAGCTATGTTTTTCATATGTTTACATAAGATAGATAGATGGCTATCTAGCTATCTATCTTGCTAGTTATGTTTTTCATTTGTTTTCTTATGTGAACATGCTAGATAAATGGCTGTCTAGCTATCAATCTTGCTAGCTATGTTTTTCATTTGTTTTTTGCGTAACTATGTGCTAAATGGACATCTATCTGTCTATATGTCTGTCTGTCTGTGCTATTTTGCTAGCTATCTATCTTGCTAGCTATGTTTTTAATTTAAACGTGCTATATGGATGTTTTTGCTATCTGTCTATCTACACTGCCTGGCCAAAAAAAAGTTGCATACTCTAATAATACGTTGGACCACCTTTAGCTTTGATTACAGCACGCATTCGTCGTGGAAGTGTTTCAACAACCTTATGCAATGTCGTAACATTTATTTCCGTCCAAATTGCATACATTTTTTGCTGAGATCTTGTGTTGATGACAGGAGAGTTGAACCACTCCGTAAAGTCTTCTCCAGCACATCCCAAAGACTTTCAGTTGGGTTAAGGTCAGGACTCTGTGGTGGCCAGTTCATGTGTGAAAATGATTCCTCATGCTCCCTGAACCACTCTTTCACAATTTGACCCCGATGAATCTTGGCATTGTCATCCTGGAATATGCCCATGCCGTCAGGGAAGAAAAAATCCATTGATGGGAGAACCTGATCATTCAGTACATTCAGGTAGTCAGCTGACTTCATTTTACTGCCACATAACATTGCTGAGCCTAGACCTGACCAATTGAAGCAACCCCAGATCATAGCACTGCCTCCAGAGGCTTGTACAGTGGGCACTATGCATGACGGTTGCATCGCTTCATGCACTTCCTTTCTTAACCTGACTCGCCCATCGCATTGAAATAGGGTAAATCTGGACTCATCAGACCACATGACCTTTTTCCATTGCACCACATTCCAATCTTTATGCTCCCTAGCAAATTGAAGTCGTTATTTCCGATTAGCCTCACTAACAAGTGGCTTTCTTTTGGCCTCACAGCTGTTTAGTCCCAATCCTGTAAATTCTCGTCCCATTGTGCATGTGGAAATGCTCTAACTGAAACACAGTAACTTCTTTTCCACGACCACGGGATACATCTTCCGACATAGTTGTTTAAGAAATGAGAAGCTACACACTGCATCAGTGAGGGTTAAAAGAATTGTTACCAGCTGAAACATATCACTGCAGTAATGATCCAATCATTGGCTCTTAAGTATCTGCTTATTTAAATCCAAATGGCCATTGTCTGTGCTATCGTGCTAGCTATGTTTTTTATTTGTTTTGTTATTTAAACGTGCTAGATGTCTTTATCGTCCTGTCTATCTGTCCCCTTACTTTTTTAATTGTCTGTCTGGCTATGTTGTCTTGCTAGCTATGTTTTTCAATTGTTTTCTTATGTAAACATACACTAGATGGACGTCTTTGGGGTTTTGAGCAAAGCTAGTGTCAACGCTGTCTTAGGTTGTCTTCATACTGGTGTCATGAAGTCACACAGCTATATCCTACACATCTCATGCTCCTTCAAAGCACTGTTTCAGAATGAAATATCTGCCCAGGTTTTGCTTTGATCAGCTGACTGACTGTCCACATTCATTCTTCCTCAGCTTCTGAGCCCAACCTGAAGCTGCGCTCCAGACTGAAGCAGAAAGTGACAGAGCGCAGGAGTAGCCCGCTGCTGCGGAGGAAGGACGGGCCCATCACTACTGCTAAGAAACGTTCTCTTGACATGGCAGGTAAGAGAATGCATCTTTAAAGGAATAGTTCATCCAAACACAAAATTCTGTAATAATTTACTCTCCATCATGTTGTTTGACTTTTGATGACTTTCTTTTTCTGTGGAACACAAAAAGAGATGTTAGGTTAAATGGCAGCCTCAGTCACCGTACATTTTCATTGTAAGGAAAAAAGGTGCAATGAAAGTGAATGGTGACTTAGATTAACATACTGCCTAACATCTCCTTTTGTGTAGAAAGAAAGAAAAAGTCATACGTGTTTGGAACAACATGAGGGTGAGTAAACGTTAATAAAATTTCCATTTTTGGGTAAACTGTAGTCTTAGAGTCTAAGTCATAGAGTCATTTTAAAATTGCGTTTTCCATGCCTGGAAAAGTCATGGAAATTTCTGTAGTAAATTTATATATTTCTAACTTTGCTCTGCTCGATCAGCTTTATATTGCTCTTCTATAGAGTAAAGGTTACTTGCAAGCCATAGTGATTTTCCATTTGTTAATCTTTAAAAAAATAATTAAAAAAATGTCAAAAAGGTCTCAATTATTCATTAGCAAAACAGTTTTTAAAAATCCCATATGCAGTAATAACAAACAACTGGAAAAATAATGGAAGTTCATTGGTCAAAAAGGGTAAGGACCCTGGGCTCAGACATCAGTGCAGTCTTGACCTTTTTGTTTTTGTTTTGTTGTCCCAGAATCTGCATGCAGCAGTGCTCCTGGTTCAGGCCCAAGTTCACCCAACAACAGTTCGAACAACATTACCAATGAGAATGGCATCGCTGGATCCATCTCCAACAGTCCAATGGAGGTACAGCATTAGTGCACACTTCATCAGCAGTAGTATGACTGTGACAGTCATCACCATAGACTACAGTTTCATGATAGCAAGACAGATTTGAGTTTTTAGAATCTTTTTTTTTTTTTTTTTTTTTGCCTAGCTATTAATGGAATAGATGACCCGAAAATGAAAATTCTGTCATTATTTAGTCTCTCTTCTGGGCTGGCATTCCTCTGTGAAACACCAAAGGAGAAAATGTATCTTAAGAGAATCTTGCATGCGTCTCTTTTTCATGGAACGACTTTTCATAGTGACCACGCTGTCAAGATAAGAAAAAGAAGAATGGTCTTAAACCATACCAAAAACCACAAATCAACCTAAGGTGGCTTGTTGTTCTTAGCCGCTCTTCCACCCTGGTTAGACAGGACTTTTGGAAGGTTTGAGAGGGGTTTGGGCCATTTTCGATGAGAGACCTGCTGAGCACCATGCTGGGAGCCCATCTTAAACCAGCTAAGATCAGTTAGCCAATTTAGGGTGTTTTTTTTAAGCTTTTATGGAGGTATAGTTTTTAATTATATATAGTATATAGTTTTTGTTAAAAAATTATGCTGTTACGTTCCACAGACCGACATGAGAGTAAATTGTAAATGCAATATTAGGCAGCTTTTATTGGTGGGCACTCTTGTCATTTTGGGAAGTGTTTTGCAATTTTCCTGGCTTTTTCCTTGCATGTTTATTCAGACATCAACTGGCTCTTTCTGTAGACAGGTCCCACAGGGGTCCAGACAGAACTGTTTATTTGAATCGGTGGGGTTTATTTATCTGTGCATATGTTTGCATGTGTGTCGTTCCAGCCATCATTGGCACACAGACTGGCCGGTAGAGAGGGACCTGTTAGCCAGCTGTCACTGTACACGTCACCCTCCCTCCCCAACATCACCCTGGGTCTGCCAGCAAATGGCCCCTCCAACGTGAGTCCTGCTTTCTTTGTCTCTCTTGGAAGTGGAAGTGAATGGGGCCAATTTTTGGAGGGTTTAAAGGCCGAAATGTGAAGCTTATAATGTTATAAAAGCACTTACATTAATTCTTCTGTTAAAACTCATGTATTATTTGAGCTGTAAAGTTGTTTAAATCACAATTTTTACAGTCATTTTAGTGTTTTAGGGTTTGTTGACTACATCGTCATGGCAGCAAAGTTGTGAAATTGGCTATAACTTTACACAGAAAACATTAGTAAGCGATTTTATCACACTAAAATCATGTTAACCCTCATATTGTTAACATCTTGTGCTAAATGTCTTGCAGGCTAAAAATTATCTTTTGTCCACACATGCAAAGTTGGTTGATTAATAATTAACATAATTTTACATAAAAACATAAAAAGCAGAATTTTCTACTTCAGAGTTCTAGGGGAAATCTATCTTTATGAACACCTCATTTCTATAAGGCTAGATAAAATATTCTGAGTACACCATTTAGTTGTGACTGTGTAAAGATTTTTTTTTTTTTTTTTTTACACAAAGTCTTCTCAAGTGTGGTGATGTGCAGTTTGAAGTCATGTTTTGTGCAGTGCACAATGTTTTTACATGTTTTCTTCATCCATGCTCTTTAGAATGCTGCTTCACATGTTCGACTTCCTCCATAGCGCTGTAAAGTAGAAAATTAAATTGCGAGAACAAAAAAGCAGCATCAGCTGTTGAACTGAACAGGACAATTTGAGTTACTCCTGTTATTAAATGCGGCTGTCAATCCCAAGCTTTGACTGTCTCTCAGACACTCCATCGCAAAGAGGGCTTTTCTACGCTCAGCCGTGGGGGTAACACACATAGAGGGGCCCCTGTCTGGATTGTCATGTGGCTTTTCAGCACCAGTGGCATTTCAAATAGAGCCCTTTGAGATACAATGCTTGACCACAGCTCACTGACGCGAACACTATCCTCACAAAATAAAGATCTGAAGCGTCCTATTGATTTACGGGTGAATGTTCTTGCTTTCTGGATTCTTTTCAGATTACGATATTGATCTTTTTCTGTTCAAATAGGTTGCATCTGGCCAGCAAGATGGTGACAGAATGGCAGTGCCAGGAATACCCATAACCACTCCGTTCATGCACGGGGCCCATCTGCCATCTTACCTGACCGCCTCCAGTTTAGAGCGAGAGAGCGGCTCTGCACATAACTCTCTACTGCAGCATATGGTGCTTCTGGAGCAGTCAGCGGCGCAGAACTCACTGATCGCAGGTCAGTCTCAGCCATAATAATCTTAATGATAATGCAGAGATGCATGTGTTAATGTCCAGGTGTATTTAAGGGGTCATGAGGAATTAAACTTTCCTTAATCTTTTGAGATAAGAGTTTCTAGTACTATGAAAACATATTGTAACTTTCAGAGCTCAAAACGTACGTCCAAAAATGAATTTATTGAAGCTGGAGGTGCACCGATGTATCAGCCAAACATCAGTATTGGCCGATAAAAGCAATTATCTGCTATATCAGACATCAGTCAATTGTTTAAAAGCAGTTGATGATCTAGGGCGATTATTTCCTTTAAACTAAGCAGCTTAAACAGCTCATTCCTACTTCCGCAACTTTCCGATGTTGGACAGATTAATATATTAACATAAGATGGTGCTCAAACATTTGGCCTGCACAGTCACAGTGAGGTTATAAAGAGTAAGTAGGATCGATACTATCATTCCAAAACACTAAATAAACTAACAATAAGAGTAAAATGCGTCAGGAAAATCTGCCAAATCTTACGCTTTTCCTGACTGTGTGTAGCACCTCACACTCTGCATATCATTCGGAAGGATAAAAAAAGTTAATTTTTATAAGTTATATTTATAAGAAGCTATATTTATAACAAGATTCCTGATCACTTCAGTCTGATCTTAAAAGTTTAAGTGGCGTATTTCAGCTCGGATTGTTTTATGAATATGTCACAATGCAGATTTTGCAAAGTGGCAGTTATTGATGGATGGGGCAGTTAAAAATCATATTAGATTCCATATCAGTTTACAGCAAAGCATTTCTCATTTAACATACAAAGAGGGCATTTATATAGAAAGAGGTCTTAAAGGCAGAGCAGGAAAAATCCTAAAACATACTGTACTCTAGGGTTTCTGTTAGCCGGTTATTACCAGTTTTTGACCGTTAAAATGTCCGAATGTCCGACATATTCAAACATTGTCGGACACAATGTCCGTTGAAAATATTAACCCTCCTATGGTGTTCGGTCATTTTTGATTGAAATAATTTTTCCTCTTTTAATAAAAATGGTTTCCTTTATCTGAGCAGTACAAGACTTGGTGACTTTTTCTCCATTTGCCATCTGAACATAAAAAATAAAATAAAAATTGGCTTGATGTGATAAGTCTAAGTGGTAAAAATAAAACAAAAAATAAAATAAAAAAGTGACACCTTTAGTATTTGCGGTCAAAACTGACCAACCATTGAAAATGAATGGGACCAAAAACAGAGCAATTTTTTTTTATTTATCTGTCAAATTCAATAAATAAATCAGCCACAATGCAGAAAAAAAACCAGACTGAAATTACAGGGTGAGACTCTAAAACATCCTCAGTGCAAAACATACACATCCACTCACACACAAACACACACAAAAAATGAAATCATGAGACTATAACACAGAGCTTGCAAAATAAATTTTTACTATAGAAAGTTTGAAATTGCAAAATGTTTCCTCTGTTTCATCTTGGGGTTGTTTTTATTTTTGTTGTTTTTTGGGGTTTTCTCCCCTTTTTTCCCCAATTTGGCATGCCCAAGTCCCAGTGTGCACTAAGTCCTCGTGGTGGCGTAGTGACTCGCCTCAATCTGCGTGACAGAGGACGAATCTCAGTTGCCTCCACGTCTGAGAGAGTCAATCCACGCATCTTATCATGTGGCTTGTTGAGCGCATTACTACGGAGACCTAGCGCGTGTGGAGGCTCACACTATTCTCCACGGCATCCACACACAGCTCACCACGTGCCCCACCGAGAGCGAGAACCACATTATAGCAACCACAAGGAGGTTAACCCAACGTGACTCTACCCACCCTAGCAACCAGGCCAATTGGTTGCTTAGGAAGCCTGACTGGAGTCACTCAGCATGCCCTGGATTCAAAATTCTGACTCCAGGTGTGGTAGTCAGCATCTTTACTTGCTGAGCTACCCAGGCCCCACTCTGATTCTTCTGTTTTATACTCTAATTGAATTTTCAGAATTTTGCAGTTCATTTTTGTTTCTTGATATTCATTTTCTTGACATTATTATGCATTGACTGTGAGTTAAATTTTTATGTTTGAAATAAATTATTGGGATACAAATGCTTATTCTGTGTCTTCTCTTTGTAACACCATGGTCAGGTTTGATTGCAAGCATAATGACATTAACTGCAAAAACTGACACTTCCAATCAATTTTAAAATGCTAAACTTTGACAAATAATAGTTTGATGATGTCTAAATATATATATACAAATTCATATCTTGTGATAAAATATAAAATTAGGTTACAACAAGCCATCAGACGACACAGTATGTGGCTACAGCCATCTACTGGCTGTTACTGGCATGACATGGATTTTAAGTCATTTTTTTTTTATATTTTGTTCACCAGATGGTAGCAATCTGCCTCCAATTTATGTCACATTGTCATATTTTCTTCATGTTTCAACTTATAGAAATGTAAGTTCTGATTTTTTTTTTTTTTTTTTTTTTTATGTGCTTATTTGTATATGCAAATTAATGGTAACATTTAGAAATGTACATGTAAATGAGATCAAAATAGCATAAAATCCCAAAATAAATTCACAATTCTTTTGCTCTTACTTCAGGGAAGAAGAAATGGTATCATTGTCATCATCAAAAGAAAGGGTTACACATCTGACCCTTCCGGTCAAAAATGACCACGAATACCAAAGGGAGGTGCCCTTTTTCAATACCATAGAAGGGTTAACACGATGCGTCAGCAACCGCTTTAGTTGATGCTACAAGGGTACAGTGTGACTGTATGCCAATGATAACAGCGCATCACTGCCACAGAGGTTTGAACTTTCCCGAAGACATAATCCGCGACTATAGCACATTGTATTCTGCACACTGGCAAAAGTAGCCTGCGTACTTCCTGTTTTGCATGCCTGCAGTGAGAAGTTTCCCACTACAAAATCACATTAAAACAGCCTTGTGTTGCTGTCTTCTGGAGGTGAAGGACACCAGGCTTATGTGAATCTCAAGTTGAAGAGAAACACTGGACACATTTCACTTTTACACTTTTGTGCTATAAAACAATTAGAGAAAAATAAAGAGCCAAGGAAATAAGTCGAGGTGAGAAATAATATTACATAAACGAACTATTTGTTATTTTAATATTTATTTATAAATGAAAAGCTATGTGGCAAATTGCAGTTAAGTTGTTTTGTTTTTTGTATCTATTTAATTTAGTTTTTTATTAGACGCTAATTCCATGACAGCCCTTTTTTAATTAAATTGTTTTAAATATTTTAATAATGGAAAAGCAACTAAAATTGAACAAATGTTTATTTGACTTGATTGTGTCATTATTAGCCTATATCGCATTGTTATGCATAGTCCATCGCGTTTACAGCACAAAATAAACACAGAAATGAGGTGACCGTTTTTTTTTTTGTCCAATTTGTCCAGCAAACTTTATCATTCCCGGATACGTTGGCCGGCACCAAAATTTCTTAGCGGAAACTTTGCTGTACTTAAACTTTAAAGTTACCATCAATTGTCTGTGCCATAAAACGAATGAAAAAATAAATAACAAATAAAATAACTAATAATAAAAACTTGCTTTCCATTATGATTTACATTATGACATATTTTGTAGCATAACGCAGACAATTAAGCTTGCGTAGCTAGAAGCGCCTAAGGGCCAGTTTTAGGCGAAAAACATTTTACTAATATTATAAGTGGAAAAAAAAAATCACTTTATATAGCTAACAGTGAAACAAATTATACAAATATAAATTATATAAATGATCAAATTCTTAGTTTCCCCTGCATGTGTAATACATTCATTGGTTGTAATTAGTCTAGCACATTATGCAGTGCCTTTTGTAAATTGGATTCAATTTCCTCTGATATGCACTGAAGACGGCTCATTTTAATCAAATTACTCATAGCCAGTGTTAATTAGCGCCCTGATGTGCCAGGAGCAGTTACATGTGAGATGGGAGATGGTGTGCCACCAATTCAATAAGTCAATACTTTTATCCTGAAGATGAGAGAGAGACAGACTCCTCGCTAGAGCAGTCCATCATGATGGTCCTAATGATTTGTGCAATTGCAAAGCATCTGTTTAAAAGGGGAGCCTCTTCTCATCCCACTGCTGTAAGGAAGACGAGTGAATCCAGCGCATAGGAAATGTGTGAACTGAATCAACAGCTCTTGTTTTGTCGGCGTTTGACTGCTTTATTGTATTTGTTTAGCTCCTTGTATCACCTTGCAGTATATTTCTTCTCAAATGCAGTATTAAAATGATTTCAACCTAAATCAGTATGTTATGGCCATTGAATTATTTATTTTAATGATATAGAAATCTTAAAGGCACAGCAGCCAAAAAGTGACATGTTTAGGTCTAAGGGTCAGAGAAAGAGTGGAAAATTGTCATGAAAAACTAAATTATGACTGTTTTTGGCACACACACAAATTTTAATTAAAATAAAAAATAAAATAAAAAAACTTAATGAACATTATACAGTAAGTGGACCTCAGAGGAAAAAATAAAGTGTTGAAGTGTATAATGCCCATGCAACTAAGGACACCAAATGGAATTGCAAAAATACTGATACTGCTCGCTGGAATTTAGTTTCAGTTCTCTCTTATCACAATGCAGGCTGTTTCTTCTTACAAACTGACATAATTTCAACTCAAATCATTATTTTACGACCATTTCATTATTTATTTTGATGTTTATATAGATAACTAAGTAAGGCCAGCAGGGGGTGCTCACCCTGCAGTCTGTGTGGGTCCTAAAGCACCAGTATAGTGACGAGGACACTATACTGTAAAAAGGCACCGTCTTTCGGATGAGCCGTTAAACCGAGGTCCTGACTCCCTATGGTCATTAAAAATCCCAGGGCATTTCTTGAAAAGACTAGTCAGATTTGCTCATTGGCCCTCTGTCCATCATGACTTCCTAATAATCCCCTATATATGAACTGGCTACAGCACTGTACTCTCCTCTCTATCAATAGCTGGTGGACGTTCTGGCACACTATGGTTGTGTACACATCATTCAGGTGGATGCTGCACACTGGTGGTAGTTGTATAGATTCCACCGCTACTATGTAAAGCTCTTTGATTGCCTAAAAAAAACGCTATTTAAATGTAAGGAATTAATTAATTAATTCTCAGGATCAGAGAGAGGGTGGAAAATAATCATGAAAAACTAAATTATGGCTAAAAATAACTAACATTATAAGTGGACTTCAGGGAAAGAATAACATCACCAAATGGAATTGCAAAAATAATGACCATTTTCAAACACCCCCATCTGCCATTGGTCAAACAGAAAGTCCCATTCCAAATTCATCAGATCGACATGTAAAGTGACCAACCACAGTGTTTTTTTTGTTTTTTTTAACGCTGTGCTTATGGCAAAGTTCTCCTTGCAGCAGCCTGGCAACTTTACTTGCATGTGTGTTTCCCAGCAGACCAATAAGAAGTACACATCCTGACATTTTTGTGGGAATTGTTTTTAACTTATAAACTTTTTAAAGATTGAGCTACCGTGAGCTCTAATGTTAATCACTGGTATATGCCTATGCTGCAGCCATCAGTTTGCATTATTTGCATTAGTTAAATAACTGGAATTTTGGTGAATAACTACACTTTCTATGATTCTGCAATGAAAGATCCACCAATCAGAGAATCACAGCAAACAAAGTGTGCCAAAAAGCTCTGCAGCGAGTCGGTCTATCTACATTCTTAAAATACTGATGTATTTGTACATATCTAAATATTTTGCAGTAAACTTAAAAATATATATATTTGTATACTTATAATCAACAACTTTAAATGAATAGTTTTACATTGTTTTAAATTCAAATTACATAATTTGCAATGCTTCATAGGATTGTTGTTAAGTCCCTCATAAAAGACATTAAGTACACAGTCATGTACCTATGTCTTTTTGTTGTTTTTTTTTTTTTTTTGCTTTAAATCAAAGTTTGTAATGTTGTGATTCTTCTCTGAGCTGGTTGGTTTGGGTTATTGCTTAGAACTCTCTTATAAAGGAGCTGTTTAAAAAAAAAAAGATTGCAAATAGTCTGCTGTACAACCTAAAGCCCATATGTTGTGCCCCCAGGTCTTGGGGGTGTACCCCTGCAGTCTCATCCCATCCACAAGCTCCGGCAGCATCGGCCTCTGGGACGCACACAGTCGGCCCCACTGCCTCAGAACGCTCAGGCGCTACAACAGCTGGTGGTTCAACAGCAGCACCAGCAGTTCCTCGAGAAACACAAGCAACAGTTCCAACAGCAGCAACTGCACATCAGCAAGGTACAGCACTCTGTCTCTCTTAAGCTCTCTTAATCACCATGGCAACCAGCAGGATGTGTGTTCCTTATATGGTCAAACCAGAAGCGCTCTGCTTGTGTGTTTGTCTATATGTGGGACCGCAGTCATGACTCACAGACTCCACCCCCCTGCATTTTCAGCATTAATTTTGGGGAAATGCTGCAGAAAGAATTTAAAAGTGGTGAGATGTTGTGTTAAAGGAATAGTTCACCCAAAAATGAAAATTATGTCATCGTTCACTCACCCTCATGTGGTTCCAAACCTGTATGCCTGCCTTTCTTCTGTAGAACACAAATGAATTTATGAAGAATATCCTGGCTGCTCTTTTCCAAGTAATGACCAAGGGACTGGGGTTTTCAAGTTTCAAAATAATAACAAAAAAACAAGGCATGAATAAAGGATTAGAAATGCATGCTTTGGAAAACATACAACAGCTTTGTGTAAAAAGTAGGCAGACATTTTAATTCATTATTCACTGATAATCTTCCTCTCTACCAAAGCTAAAAAAAAAAAAAAAAAAGGCACTAAAAAAGTCATATAATGGGCATATATAGTGCATTGATGCTATTGACAGCAAATGTACTGGTTCTTGCATATTTTGAGACTAGACGTCACTGACATTAAACCTTGACACACTTCTAATGGCTATACATATTTGATTTGAGAGCTACAGCAGAGAGGAATATTTTCAGTGCATATTGGCTTAAATACCGGTCTGTTTTAGGGATGTGCACGAGTAATCGACCAATTGAGTAAAACATTTTTCTGCTGAGGGCAATGCTGAATTATTCTGTACTTTCTGGATCGCACAGCAAATCTCGCAGTTACAGTGAAAAAAAATCCAATGGGGGGCACTGTGGATATGTGTCCTCAAGATGTTGGATGAGAGAAGACGTTATGGCGTCTTTGCGTGCTTTCAAGCAAAGTGTGGCAGTACATGTAATATTTTGATTCCTATTAAATTCTGCTCTATTGGTATTTGGTTCTTGTTGGAGTCATGCATACCAACGGACAAGGATCTGTTTATATGGTGGAGAGGAGATACGAAGCGGTACGAGAAACTCTGAAGCTTATCAGGCCGTTTAATATCTGAACACGGGCAGAGCGCATTTTATAAAAAACCAACTTTCACCACTTGTTTTTCTGAATAATAACATGTGAAATTATAAAAATGTGATAGCCTTTTTATGTAGACTGAGAGTTTATATATGTGCATTGCCGTAATGCCATCAGTATTGGTTTCTATGTAAGCTCCAGGTGAGTGCAAATTTTTTTTACTGTTATTTTAAAATCTTTTTTATTATTATTATTTTATGAATGCATAATGATCATTTCATTTTATTTATTTTTTTATTTTTCAAAAGAAAAGCAGTTTGTTGAAGTTAGCTTATTTTAATACCGTTCTTGGTAACGTTTGTGAGTAAAACTAAATATAAATTTCACGTATGTATATTACTATATATTTTTAACTGACATTTTAATTTACGAGTAAACGATTACTAAGAGTACTTAACTACAAAATTACTTGAAAATGCCAATCCCTAGTCAGTTTCTCAAACAAAGCTACCGCATGGCTTCAGACAAATTAAAATATATTGCATTAATCATATGGGCTACTTTCATGATACATGAATACATGATACATGATCACGGTGATTTATTTTTGTCATTTTAGAGCTTGATATTCTTCACCTTTTGTGTTCCAAGAAAGAAAGAAAATCGTACAGGTTTGGTAACAACATGAGAGTGAGTATATGTTGACAGAATTGTAATTAATGGGTGAACTATCTACCCCTTTAAAAGTACAGAGCTGAGAGTACTACACTCTTAGTAGTAACTGAAAGAATCATTAAATTAGCCAACATAGTTAAAATAACAAAACATTATGGGTCGGATGGATGTGTAGAACTTTTGAACAAGCGTTCAAAATCTGCGGAAATCTGCAGAGCTTTCTGTAGGCATACGTATATTCCATGTGGACTCTTGATCATGAAGCAGATGCATGTGGAGGGAATTATCACAATTCTTTTTCCTCCTGTGTTTTCATAGAGTGTGTGATGAGGTCTCTAGAGATTACTGGTGTCGTCTCATTATCCTACAGGGGTTTTGGTTTGTTTTCTAATGCCTGTGCTCTCCCCCCACCGCAAATGCGCAATATAGATTAGTTATGGGGTTAATCCGTGCCTGCACACACACACGTTCTGGGTAGAATGAGATCATTGGGTGTGGATCGCTTCACCACTGAATGCTGCACTTCCAAGAATTCGGCCTCTTTGCTCAGCAGATGTCAAAGGAATTTAATGCTTCAATGGCATTTACGTTGTTTAGATAGGACTCCATTCATGTGCCTTAAAAGTTCACGGAAGAGATGTGAGAGGGCACCAGTTGTGGATCTTCGCATGTGGTTTTCTGCATGTCAACATGGGTCATTAGATCAATAAAACAGCAAAGATGTCATATTTGGTGTGATGTGATGCTCTAGTTTGATGTGAATTTGTTTGTGGCTCTACATTTACTAATAATTTGTCAAGCTCCAGAAAGGACAAAAAAAAAAAAAACCCCACACCATATGCTCTAAAGGGGCCGTTCACACCAAACATGTTTTTGCGATCATCTGCACAGTTTTTCAGTTGTTTTTCTATATAAATCACATGCACGATGGGCGGCTTTGACCGTTGTGCTGCATCTCGCTGTTTATGACACCCTGGTCATTTTCCAAAATGAGTGTTATTCTCCTGTGGTGAACACCCCCTAAAATCAGACATATTCACTGTGCTAAAGGGAGTTGCATTGAGTTGCAGTGAGGGTAAAATGAAAAACAAAGAGTGCAAAATGAAAAAAAAAAAGAAAAGCTTGTTTGGAATGAAGCTCAGGGATGAGGCAACTGCCAAGCGCTCTGACGTCAATTATGTTCCCTCGGCTCAGTGCCAGGGGGCTGTGTTTTTACCACTCTCAAGTGTGTGTGTGTGTGTGTGTGTGTTTACTGAGGGCAGGGCGGGGCTAGAGCTGTCATTGCCGTGGTGATATGGTTGGCCACAGCTGTCACAGTGTGAACTCAGGCCGAGAGAAGAGAGGCCACCATAGGCCAGCGTTTCTTCTCTATCTGTTCTCCTCACATTGATTCGCTTCTTCTGTTACTGTTGTCTCACGAATATTATTTAATGTTACTGTAGCTTTAACTCTGTTTGTTTTTGACAGAGGATCTGCATGTTTGTGTCAGGCTGTGTTGCAGATATGTGTTCTTAAGTTATTTTCTCATGAAGTACACTTCGGTTTAAGATTCGGCCTACTTTCATCTTTGGAACAAAAGGCTTTCTAAACTATGCAGTTTTAAACTACCAAGTGGGCTCACATTGGCTGTAATGTAGATATACACCATCACTATATACTATACATACTATGTTACTTTATATAAGATTTAGTACTATATATTTGCCTTAAATTTGTTGCTCTGTTACAATTTCATAAAGAATTTTCATCATTCATTTTGTTAACGGGGGAAAAAATTGTCCTTAAAGGGATAGTTCACCCAAAAATTAAAATTCTCTTATCATTTACTCACCCTCATGCCAGTCCAGATGTGTATAACTGACTTTCTTTTGCTGAACACAAACAAAGATTTTTAGAGGAATTTCTCAGCTCTATAAGTCCATACAATGCAAGTGAATGGTGACCAGAACTCCAAAAGCTCCAAAAAGCAGATAAAGTCATTATTAAAGTAATCCATAAGACTCCAGTGGTTAAATCCATGTCTTCAGAAGTGATATGATAAGTGTGGGTGAGATACAGATCAATATTTAAGTCCTTTTACTATAAATCTTCACTTTTTTGATCATCATTCACTTTGTTAACAGGAAAAAAATAAATACAAAAATGGTCCTTAAAGGGATAGTTCACCCAAAAATTAAAATTATCTTTTCATTTACTCACCCTTATGCCATTCCAGATGTGTGTGACTGGCTTTCTTTTGCTGAACACAAACAAAGAATTTTAGTGGAATTTCTCAGCTCTGTAGGTCCATACAATGCAAGTGAATGGTGGCCAGAACTTTGAAGCTCCAAAAGCACATAAAGGCAGCATAAAAGTAATCCATAAGACTCTAGTGGTTTAATCCATGTCTTCTGAAGGGATATGATAGGTGTGGGTTAGAAACAGATCAATATTTAAGTCCTTTTTTACTATCAATCTCCACTTTCAAATTTTTCTTTGTTTTTGGCGATTCACATTCTTCGTGCATATTGCCACCTATTGGGCAGGGAGGAGAATTTATAGCAAAAAAGGACTTAAATATTAATCTGCTTCTCAACCATACCAATCATATCACTTCTAAAGATATAGAGCTGAAATATTCTTCTAAAAATCTTCATTTGTGTTCAGCAGATGAAAGAAAGTCATACACATCTGGGATGACATGAGGGTGAATAAATGATGAGAGAATTTACATTTTTGAGTGAACTATCCATTTAAGGGGGCCTTTAACCACATTGCACCCTGTTATTAATGTTGCTTTAAGGTGTGTATATGTTTTAAATATGAATTAAAATTTAATCTGTGCAGTATTTATTTTAAAAAGCTTTAAATGGAAATCATAAATCGTATATGTGTCCAGGTTAATTGTGAATAAATTATGATTTCTTAAGCTGTGTGTGTATTAAGCGTACACATTAATTAATCTGAAAAAAAAGTCAATTAAGTCGTTAAATTCAATTATTTGTATGACAATGAATCATCAGCCCAAAAATGTATAATTGTTAGAGTTCTAATCATCAAATGAATTGCAATTCTGATTTTGATATGGGTCTCCCAATCTCTCTCAGATGATGGCGAAGCCAAGCGAGCCAAGTCGACAGCACGAGAGCCACCCGGAGGAGACGGAAGAGGAACTGAGGGAGCACCAGGGGCTAGCCGATTCCGCAGAGGGTCTTCCTCATGGGGTCACCATCAAACAGGAACCTCCAGATGAACAGGATGAAGAGCTCCAACTGAGAGAGAGACAGGCAGAGGAAGAGCTGCTCTTCAGACAGGTGAGGATGGGAGAGACACTCCTGAAAATAAATTGTTTAGGTAGATTGTAAAGCACAATGAAGTGTGTAGAGTGCAACAGTCAGGCTTCCGAAGCAAAAGTCCCATTTCTTTTATTCATAGGGAAATGTATTTTTAATGGTTGGTTACAAACCTTTAAAGACAGACTTACCATGAGCTCCGAGATTGCTAATCGATGGTATATGCTTCTAATAAAGCCAATATTTATTTATTTATTTTAACCATGTTTAATAGCAGAATTTGTGGTGAAGAACTACACAAACCATGATCCTGAAGAGAAACAATACACCAGTTCATTTTTAAGTTACAGTATGTCAACCACAATGCTTGTTGAGATTGTATTTCATTCCCTCACGAAAGACGTGAAGTACATAGTCTTGTTTGTCTTTTCAAATACTTTTTAGCTTAAAACAAAAGTTTATAATGTGATACACCTCAGAGCTGGGTGAGCTCTTTTATGAAGGATTTTATGAAATTCCTGTGGAAGAAATGAATGAGCAAAATATTTTCAGAACGAAGGCGACTGAAAAAGTGAACGGGCACTGTTGCACTGTATAATGTGTTGATTAAAATAGGTGATTTGTACAACCCCTTTAAAATGTTTTTTTTTTTACCATTCAAAACTGGTTAAGGGAATAGTTCACCCCAAAACGAAAATTCTCTCATCATTTACTCCACCCTCATGGCATCCCAAATGTGTGACTTTCTTTCTTCTGCTGAACAAAAACTAAGATTTTTAGATAAATATCTCTGCTCTGTAGCTCCATACAATGCAAGTGAATGGTGGCCAAAAGTTTGAAAATCATAAAAGCACATAAAGGCAGCATAAAGGTAATCCATACGACTCCAGTGGTTAAACCCATATCTTCAGATGCGATATGATAGGTGTTGTTATTAATAAGTTATTTTTTACTTAAAATCTTCACTTTCACTTTCACTTTTCCTCTTTTGTTTTTGGCAATTCTTTGTGTATATCGCCACCTACTGGGCAGGGAGAAGAATTTATAGTGAAAAATAACTTAAATATTGATCTGTTTCTCACCTACACCTATCATATCGCTTCTGAAGATATGGATTTAACCACTGGAGTCACATGGATTACTTTTATGCTGCCTTTATATGCTTCTTGGACTTTCAAAGTTCTGGCCAACATTCATTTGCATTATATGGACAAACAGAGTTTAGATATTCTTCTAAAAATCTTCATATGTGTTCGGCAGAAGAAAGTCATACACATCAGGGATTGCATGAGGGTGAGTAAATTATGAGATAATTTACATTTTTGAGTGAACTATCCCTTTAATGCGTCCAAAGTTGCAATAAACCATGTTGCTTAATCATTGTTTTTTTATTTTTCTTCTTTGCTTTAAAAATTAACAGAAGGTGAGAATTTGTGTTCAGTGAGATCAGTTAGATCAAGCTCTTTTCCTCTTTACAGGGCAGCAGAGGTTTGATCTTCTGTAGACACCCTCTGCATGTGCCTGCAATCATGTGCATTTTATTCCTCCTGTTTTTAAAATATTACATATTTTCTGCATTTTAAAGTGTTGCTGGTGGTACTTTACTCGTATGTATGGAGTGCCATCTGCTGGTTAATTTTGTAACTTCAGGACATTTAAAAAAAACCTGATGCTCTGCTGTATGAAATGAAAAAACAGCATTGCCTTTAATTTGCCTTAAACACACACAATATGGGAATCTGATCCCTTTTAATGAATTTCAGGGCTCAGTAATAAGGATGGCCCAACTCTGAGGCCAGTTCTGTCTCGCCACTGCATCATACATTTCTTTTAAATGTTTCAATTTCTGTGATGTATTGAACATTGTTGTTGCAAATTATACTGATTCATCTATTTGGCTGATATACTGTATAGTAGATGAAGTTTTGTCGTTATGCGAGAAAGACTTTTGATAGTCTTGTAAATAATAGTTTTAATGGGTTGAAATTATAAACAAAATATAGCTGCCAGCAGCAATTATCAGGGCCAAGCCCAAAGGGTAGCATGTGTCCTACACTAAGCATAACTCAAAGAAAGCACAGAGTGGATATGATGTACATTGCAAATCTCAAAGGTTTACAAGTTGCCCCAAGCTGGGCTTGAACTAGTACCTTCTAGAACTCCAGTAGAGCTCACCTACCACTGCGCTACACTTCTACAAGCTTGATAGGTGCTAAAGAGACATACCGAGCTGAGAGTCAGCACACAAAATTGGACATTTTGAAATTTCTCAATTGATTTAAGTGTTTTTTTATTATTTTTTTTATACACGCCAGCTTCAAAATTCACATTTAGGGTATGACTGTGTGTAATGTATGTAGAACAAAGCGTCCAAGTATCTTCAAGTAATGTTTACCACAGTCCTTATTTTACTCATGAATCCAAAACCACCATTATAAAAACCCATAGGAAAGTCCTATGGCTCAAAAATGCTAATTCTCTTCCTGGTTTTAGGATTACAATCTAAACAGCTCTATCAGGCTGCATTAACACATTCCATAGATCCAACGTTTTGAGATGTACAATTTTTTTTCCTCTCTGCTTAAACTCATGTGTTAACATCAACTCACTGGGTTTACATTGATATCACATCAAGACTGCACAGATTTTTGTCCCATCTGTTTACACTCTTAAAATACATTAATGACCATGTTTGCATTAATTTTGCGTCAAGAGTGGCATTTCGACTAAGAAGTGCATTTTACTGTTCATGCGTGCAGCTGCATTCACAGTGAGACAGAAGCGCTCTATAGAGCACGCACAGAAATACGCATGCAAGCATTTGAAAGCAGCTATCTGTTGTCAAACAGCGCATGGGTAATGAGTTGATTCAGTTGAATTGAATCAACTCATTACCCATGCGCTATTTGACAACAGCTAGCTGCTTTCAAACACTTGCATGCGTATTTCTGTGCGTGCTCTATAGAGCGCTTCTGTCTCACTGTGAATGCAGCTGCACGCATGACTTGGTACTACCAATACTTGTAGCATTGGTGGCTATTAAAATATTGAACTGAGCAGAGAATCCGTTGCACCCCTTACCAGTCGTGGCGGCACCAGTACTGGCTAGGCCTTACTGTTTGGGCTCCACGATCAGTTTTTAGTAGAGAATAATAATAAAAACAAAAGTGAAACCCTTCAAAAATAATAGGGTTTCAAAGCTTTGCACTTGAACCCCTAATAAGAAAATCAGTATAAATACAATGAGGTTTCAGCACCTTCGGTGATTGGACCCTTAAAAAGAAAACTAACAGATACAGTAGTTGCCCACACACTTTGGGGTTTGGCCCCTAATCAACAGCATTTTACATCATATGCCATTGTTTACCAGCAGTATGATTATGAATTTAACATATATACGTATTTTTTATTTATTTAAATTTTTTGATACATTTTTCTGACCTTGAGCAGCAAGCTCTCCTGTTGGAGCAACAGAGGATACATCAGCTGAGGAACTATCAGGCGTCAATGGAAGCAGCCGGGCTGTCAGTGACTTTCCCAGGCCATCGACCCCTGTCCAGAGCACAATCCTCTCCAGCATCAGCCACATTTCCCATCGTAGTGCAGGAACCTCCGGCCAAACCACGCTTTACCACCGGTTAGTTTGCTGCGATCTTATTTCTAGATACATATTTCAACCCCAAAATTAAACGGGGTCAGATTGGAAATGTTATTTTGCATAAAGAAAATGAAGCCTGTCTTTAGGACTATTAAAGGGATAGTTCACAAATTCTCTCATCATTTACTCACCCTCATGCCATCCCAGATATGAATGACTTTCTTTCTTCTGCTGAACACAAATGAATAAAAAAAGATTTTTAGAAGAATATTTCAGTTCTGTAGGTCCATACCATGTAAGTGATTGTTGACCAGAAGTTCAAAAGCTCCAAAAAGGAGATACAGTCAGTAATCCGTATGACTCCAGTGGTTTAATCAATGTCTTCTGAAGTGATCCAGTTGGTTTTGGATGAGAACAGACAAAAATATAAATATGCGTCAAGCAGGAAGTGTAATCGAGCTTCATGCATTTTTATTGGTACAAATATTCCATGTAGTTTGTCACTTAATGAGGTCATAAAATCTGCATGCATAATAATTTTGAAATAAAAAGCAAAATACAGTTTAAGTACGTCACACCACAGGTCATGTCAACTATTTAAAGACTTTACAATTTAAATAATTATAATAGTATTATGAATGATAGGAGTATGCTTGTCATGAAAACAATGTCAAAATGCAATAAATAAATCAAAATATTTTTTTTTGTAACTGTCCCAAAAAATAAGCATAATTTTCTTAATGCAAAATAAATAAATAAAAAATTCTCTCTCTTTTGATTTTGGCTTGCAATATGAGCTGGACATGTTCTTGACAGGTTTTGTGAGATTCACCCAGCTGAGTGTGTTTGTTAAAGGAACAGTACACCCAAAAACGCCTAAATGTTGTTCCAAACCTGTATTACTTTCTTTCTTCTGTAGAAAACAAAAAGCCGCTAGACTAACATACAGCTTAAAATCTCCTTTTGTGTTCCACAGAAGAAAGAAAGTCATACGAGTTTGGAACGACATGAAGGAGAGTGAATGATGAAAGATTTTGTTATTTTGGGGTGAACCGTTCCTAGAGGACTAAACAAGCTTGTCCATGTGTTTGTGTCTCTACAGGTCTGGTGTATGACACATTGATGCAGAAGCACCAGTGTATGTGTGGAAACAGTAACATACACCCCGAGCACGCCGGCCGCATCCAGAGCATCTGGTCACGACTGCAGGAAACAGGACTGCGCGGCCAGTGTGAGGTACAGCAACCCACCCCGGTCACTCACATCTGAACACAGGCTGCCGGATGAGGGTGCTGTTGAGCCATCACAAATCCAGTCACATACTCCAGTTGATGAAACTTTATGAATAAACTGAGGCACTCAAAGTGTTTTACTCAATGGAGAAGGGGGAATGATGTTTAAAAGTGTGTTTGAGAAAAAAATTAGCCAAGAGAGAAAGTCTGGATAAGCATACTTTCCTACTATTATATATAGTGTGCTAAAAGCAGTATGTAAGTGGAGTAGGGCGTCCGAACCCTCAGTATTCATAAAACTGTAAATAAGAAAAATCTGGATTACTTACTACATCTGGTGAGATTCTGAAGTGCGCATCTACTGGACAATTTACTATTCCATAATGCCACAGTAACTGAGGAAACATCAGATTAAAAACGCTGAATTAAAGTATTTAGAGAACCGCTAGTCAGGTGGCTCATTTCAACAGCACATTTACATTTATTCATTTAGCAGAAGCTTTTAACCAAAGCGACTTACAAAATGAGGAAGGATACAACATTAACGATTCATCTTAAGGAGACAGTAACTCGAAAAGTGCTGCATTACTAAGTTTCAGTTGCATCAGAAAAGTACTAGCCATTAGAGTGCAAAAATATTTGTTACATTTTTATTTATTATTATTAATTTTTCATTTGAGTGTAAAGTCAAGTGCTCATGAAAATAAGCCAGTAAGTGCTATAAATGCTGTATATAACAGTAAGTGCTATATATTCCAAGAAAGTTGTTCCTTGTGGTTAAATTGTACTCTTTTAACAAAATCATAGTAAATAGTTTCTGTTGTTTTTGATACTACATTTTACTTTCGGGTCACAGAATAGTGCACACACTGTTCATTAATGTATTCATACTACTCACCTGCATAAATAAAGAACATATTTTATTAATGGTCAAGAAGTATGTTCTTTATCAAATGCAGTACATACTTTGACAGTATGCAGATTTGGACATAGTTAATGCTTGTAACAGTGGGGTCCAAAAGTAAAAAAAAATCTTTGTGTTTTTAATTTTTCGAATGTATTTAAATTTTTTTGTTACTGCGTATTAGCATATGTTATTGGCATAACAATTCGAGTTTAAAGTTCAATTTAAACATTTTAAATGAATTTCAGAAATTCTTTGGTTTGTCCCCTTTTTGCCTTTAAAGGAATATTTTTTGTTAGGCAGAAAGACACCTCAGTCAACTTTCACTTGCATTGCATCTTTTTTTCTGTATAATGAAAGTGAATGGTGACTGAGGCTGTTATTCTGCACAACATTCCTTATGTGTTCCACACACATACAAAAAACAACCTTGGAACGACTTGAGGGTGAGTAAATGATGACAGAATTTCCATTTTGGGTGACCTATCGCTTTAAAACTGAAGTGTGTAATTTTTGCGCCACTGAAAGGAATTGCAAAAATAAACATTGTTTGCACGCAGCTTTCCAAATACGCCCAGACAGTCCCGCCCCCAACTCATGCCATTGTTTGAGCCAACGTTGCTGTGTTGGGCTGGACAGGCCGCTCAAACTAACGCCACAGAGACACAGTCCTTAAAGTTTTCAAGAAAATTAACCTACAAGTGGGTTACTTATAGTTGCCTCTGCATATTAAGCAGGGATAGGACAAAGTATTTTAACTCTTCAGCTTTAGGTATGCTTTCAGCTACCAGTCAAAGTCTACTTTTCTCATCGGTGCTGATAAAGTGAAAAATGCCTGCATATTTCATCCGGGCATCCTTATCTTTGCCTCCACCTGCTGAGGGCAATTCCTGAGCCCTCTGATCATCTCATACACTCCGATCTACAGTGCCTAATAGCTCTCGCTGGATCTAATCTCTCCTGCCACGCTGGCTCCATTGCGTCAGGCCTTTTAGATGCAGTCGCATAGCTGCAGTCTCTGTTTTCCTCCAAACAAACAAGTAAACAAGCACGACAATGGCACTGCAGAGCGCCTTCTTTCTCTTTTTACTCCTTGGTGGGAATGTTTATTGTTCTGGGAGATGGAAACAGTGAATTGGGCCTCAATTAAAGGCAGTCATGACTCTAATACCCCCTAATCTACAGCAGGGGGGCCCTTAAAGAGCGCAGGGTTGTTTTAAGCTGCTGCCAGGCAGCACCGGGGCCCCGGGTGACCCTTTTTAACTGCCCCTGCTGTTAAATCTGAGAGCTAGTACGTACTGACGCAGGTGTCACCTACGCTTCTACCCCGCGGCTGGCGTCTGCTCCACTAGAGAGGTCCCACAAGTGCCTGGTTTGGATGCTTTTGGCCTCAAAGGCCAGAGCTATTAAAAAAGGAAAATGGCATTATTGCAAATCCAGCAGTGCCGGCACCTCTTAGGGCCGAAGTCTTTGTTCTGTGGGCATGTGAGGCCCGGCTCTTAACAGTGTTGTTGGTAGTGTTGTCGACAATGGGACTGTTTAAACTCTGCTCAGAAAACTACAGACCTTACAGTATAGACAGCATATTTAATTTTACATGGAAAAAAAGGCTCTGAGAAGCAGACACACAGCCTTTTCAGTATGTTGTACCATCATTGTGTACCTGAATGTTGATCATTTAGTCACTGAAAAGAGAAAATGCATCTTCAAGTTGACAAACTGCTGTAAACATGGGCTGTAAAAATTAATGTGGCATATAGTGTTGTCATGAGAGAAACAATTCAGTAGTCAGTAGTACCAATACCAGTCAAATTTCACAATGCTCAATACCAATTTCGATACCACAACAAAATGCATAACATGCTATTGAACACACTTTTTTTTAGCCTTTAAAGGGATAATTCACCCAAAAATGCATTTACTCACCCTTCTGCCATCCTAGATGTGTGTGACTTTCTTTCTTCTGCAGACCACAAACAAAGTCTCAACTCTGTTGGTCCTTACAATGCAAGTGAATGGTGATCAGACCTTTTGAAGCTCCAAAGATCACATAAAGGCCACATAAAAGTAATCCATAAAACTCCAGTGGTTTAATCCATGTCTTCTAAAGCGATATGATAGGTCTGGTGAGAAACAGATCAATATATAAGTCATAATATGAAAGAATGTGAAAGTGAAAGTGGAGATTTATATGGTAAATAAAATACATAAATATTGATCTGTTGCACACCCACACCTATCAAATTGCTTATGGATTAAACCACTGAAGTCTTATGGATTACTTTTATGTGGCCTTTATGTGATTTTTGGAGCTTCAAAAGGTCTGATCACTATTCACTTGAATTGAAAAACATTTAAAAAGTGAAATATCAATGTAAATTATAAATTAAAACAACTGCATGTTTCCTTCACATGTTTTTCAATTAAGTAAACATTGTTTGAAGTGTTTTTATTTTTATGAAACATACATTCATACATTTATGAAACTAGAAAAATTGCTTTTCAACATACCATTTTTTTTATTTATTTTTTATAATAAAGTTCTTCTGTAATGATCCTTACTGCATAATTGAAAAGCAACATTGGTCTTATTTTGTCAAATAAAGTGCTGCACAACAGAGCATCACAGTATAAATGAAAGCATTGATAAAACTTGTCAATCAGTACAACAGCTTTCTTGCTTGTGAGTTATTGCTTTTATGATATTATTATAACTATTATTATTATGAATATACATTTTAGTGAATATTACATTTTACTCTAAGGTATTAACATATTTCTGTCGCAAGTTGAATCGTGCATTTATTTAGACGTGAAGGCTTTTCAGTTTGTGTGTATTTTTGAAGGTAGCTTCACACCTCCGGATAAGCAGATGTTTAAATGCCCCAGTGTGATTATTAAAGTGCAAAATTCTGCAATTTAATTATATAAACATAGTATGCGCTATGTGCTTCACAGTGAATAAGTGCTCGGTTCTGTTATCTATTACAAAACGAACAGTGCGTGATGCTGTCAATGCAGTAATTTTAGCACGTAACTTGACACATTCACTATAAAGTGCACAGCACATGCAGACAGTTTATCGATTTAATTAAATCGCATCCTTTTGCAGTTTAATAGTCATATGAGGACATATCACGATTTTTATTAGATTAATTGTGCATAATTTATTTGGGCCAAATATGTGAAATGCGTGTATTTGAAATAGTCTTGTGTCAATTAGACAGTGTGCGGCTATCGATTTTAGTCTGTGCTCGGTACTACCGGTACTGCATACTGGTATCGTGAAATTGTTTATTTTATTTTAATATCAACTGAATTACCGGTACTTTTGACATCCCTAGTGGCGTAGGACCTTAAAGGAAAAGGTCACCCAAAAATAAACACGTTGTCATGAATTTGCTCATTTACATGTAGTTCTGACCCTGTATTATTATATATATTTTTTTCTTCTGTGGAATACAAAAGGAATATTTTTTTAGCTTCTCTTTTCCAAACAAGAAAAATTGATGGTTTTATACTGCAAAGCTCCAAAAACCAACAATAAAAGTATCATAAAAGTAGTTCATACGACTCGTGTGCTATATTCCAAGTCTTCTGGAGCCATATTATCCACCAAAGCTCTCAGATCTCATTCATGCTTTTGTTCAATTAGAAAATGTTGGCATTTGACGTGTCATTGAAACGCCTCTGGTTCTCACTTCACATGACCCATCATGATGTGGCAATTTTGTATATACGTAGCCACAAATGATATTTGAGAGCTAGTCAGAGGAGAAGTTTATCAGCCATTTAACAACACCTTACTCATGCAAAGTCTTGGAATACATTACACAAATCATATGTGCAACTTTTAGGATAATATTATGGTGCTTTTTTTTTTTCTACCTGAGCTTGATAGTAAAAATCCTCATTTGCTTTTCTTTGTACTGAAAAGAGCACCTCGGACATTCTGACTAACATCTCCTTTTGTGTTTCATATTAAGAGGTCGGAAAGACATGAGGGGTGAGCAAATGGTGTCAAAATGGAATGGACTGTACTTCTGTCCTTCACAGCCTTTATTTTGTGTGTGTCAAATTAAATATAGCATTTTATCTGAATACAATAATAATTCAGTTTGAGTCTCTCTCTCTCTCTCTCTCTCTCTCTCTCCTCCCCAGGGTATTCGGAGCAGGAAAGCCACTCTGGAGGAGTTACAGACCGTTCACTCTGAAGCTCATGTGCTGCTTTATGGCACCAACCCACTCCGACAGAAACTTGACTGTAAGTGTGCGCACACACACACACTCCACACACAAATACACCACATACACACCGGACTAGGCCACAGGCTGGATTTAAATGCATTTTGTGAATGTGTGCATTGTTGTATCTCTCTCTCTGTGACAGTTAGAGCCTGCGTTTGCATTCTCAGTTATTAGCCCGTGTAACACTGTGCCTGGACTTCTGCAATTATCCACATTATTTACGCTTCTGTTGCCAGATCCGCCTTACCGCATGTTTCCAAACTGCTGCAATTCACTTCTATCTTTTTTTGGCCTGTTGTTTCCCTCACATCCCAAACTCAGTCATGGCCTTGATCTGAATCTGCTCGTCAAGGCCGCCACCTCTCTGCCAGTAACAGCCACACATGCAGTTTTCCATGACTTCAGCTCCAGCCCCCTTTATTCAGCGATTAATCGCATGCTTCAAAGATATACACACGCATACACACTGAGATTTCACACTTGTAGGGTACAGAGAAAAAATAGCAGAATTTAGACTACTTGTTTTGCAATTTCCACCTTTCACGTTAGATCTGATTGAGGCCGTTTATTCAACAGATTGCGTTGCCTCAAAAGCACAGGAATTTAAAAAATAGGGCAATTTTAATAAATCAAGGCTTTGCGTCATTGAGAAATGGTGAATTACTGCAATTTTGTTAAAAGGATAGTTCACCCTCACCCTGTTATCATTACAAACCAGTAAGACTTTCTTTCTCATGTGGAACACCAATGGAGATGTTTTAATGAATATACCTGTTTGTCTTTTCGAAATAATGGCAGTTGATAGCGACTCACTTTAAAGCTTAAAAAAGGACCCAAAAGCACTATAAAAGTTGTCCATGCAACTCGCACATCATATTTCAAGTCTTCTGAAGGTACACAATAGGTTTTGATGTGAAACAACATAAAATTTAAATGGAAAGTTCACCCAAAAATTTTAATTCTCTCATCATTTACTCACCCTTATGCCATCCCAGCTGTGTGTGAACACAATTGAAGATTTTTAGAAGAATAACTCTGTAGGTCCATACAGTGGCATTGACCTTTGAAGGTCAATAAAGCACATAAAGGCAGCCTAAAAGTAATCCATAAGACTCCAGTGGTTAAATCCATGTCTTCAAAAGTGATATGATATGTGTGGGGAAGAAAAAGTTCAATATGTAAGTCTGTTTTTACTTTAAATTCTCCTTTCTGTCCAATATGTGGCAATATGCACGAAGAATGTGAATCGCAAAGTGACAAAGTGAAAGTGATGATTTATAGTTAAAAAGGACATAAATATTGATCTGTTTCTTACACACACCTATCATATCACTTCAGAATACATGAATTTAACCAATGGAGTCATATTGATTATTTTTATGCTGCCTTTATTTGCTTTTTGAAGCTTCAAATTCAAATAGCTTTTCTTGTTTTAAGCTTAAACCTCACTAAATTTGGTTTGTAGGGATGGGCCACAATGGTTGATTAGTTGTCTAACAACTGACCAAGGATAGAAATTTTTTCCTTTTAATTAATTCCCACTGGCATTAAATTGATTGATTTGCACGGATATCTTTCCCCGTTGTGTAGTGTCAGGTTCCCATAAGGGGCCTTTCACACAGATGCAATATTAAGCTAAAAAAGCTAGTCGCAGCACAACAAATGGAACAGAGAACAGGTATTTCTTTATATATGTGTGTGTGTGTGTGTATATATATATATATATATATATATATATATATATATATATATATATATATATATATATATACTTGAAGCAGTATTTAAGAAACACAACGCTCTAGCAGAAGTCCATCTAGTGCATGTGTACATCCTAATCCTTATATTTATATTGAACAAGCCTTCCGTGTAGCTCAACTGGAAGAGCATTGCAATAACAATGCTTAAGGTCATGGGTTTGAATCCCAGGGAACGCACAAACTGATAAAATGTATAGATTGAAAGCATTGTAAGTTGCCTGGATAAAAGCGTTTCCAAAATGCATACATTTAAATGTTTGATTTCTCTCTTTTTATCCCTCTGTAGGCTCGGGGACTCCCATGTTCGTGAGACTCCCGTGCGGAGGAATCGGGGTTAGTTTCTTTTTCTCTTTTCTGTGTCTAAAAAACAGCCCTGTTTGTTCTCCCTCCCCCGAAGTCCAGTCGCCTCTGCCGAGCTGGTAATTGTGTCCAGATGTTCTCCATAAACAAGTTGTATGCGCTGTGTGTGTGTATTCTCTGATGGTGATGAATGAATGGATGGACTTGTTCTACAGTGCTGAGTGGACAGTGTCAGTCACCCTCGTTCACAGCTCTGGAACAGGAAGCTCTCATCCCCACTTCCCTTTTATTCTGCTATTCCCCTCTCATGACCCTCAACCCTCTCCTGGAGTAGGGGAATGATTCAAACGCGCTCTGTGAGTGGTTTGCTCTTATGAATGGAGAGAGAGTCATTCATGTGATGAGTAGGCAACTATGCAAATTTTTGTGGCGACATTATAAAGTTGTACATTAAAGGAACTTTTTAGGGCTGTCAATTTAATGTGATTTAGTACAATTAATTATAAATTAATGCGAAAAGTATGCAACATATATCACTTCATTTTTGTGGAGGCATTGATATAGTCGCACATCAAAGAAACTTTTAGGGCTGTCAGTTTAATTTATTTGTTGATTTAGTACAAATAATTATAAAATAATGCAGTTAAATTAAAGCTATTTTCTGTGTGGAAATACTTTCTCTTATTCCAGCTTAATATGCAAAGACAACTGTAAGCAAGCTATTTGTTGGTTAATTTTCTCAAAAACTTCTAAAAATGTGTCCTCTGTTTGTTTTGAGCGGCCCATCCATACTAACAGTGTGAGTTGGGGCGGGACTATCTGTTTGTTCGATCAACAGAAGAAAACTTGACTTTTTGCGAATCCTTTTAGTTGCGCTAGTGTCGCAGATATTACACACTTCAGCTTAGTAGTGCGCAAAGTATTCTCACTTATTAGTGTGGTGCATTGATATAGTTGAACATTAAAGGGCTGTCATTTTAACATGATTATTTAGGACAATTAGTAATACAATTATGCCATAAAAAAATTACACGGGGGGTCTAGAGACACATTTTTGAAAGTCAAACTTTTTTAAATTTGTGCTAATGCAACAAGACACCAAAATCGCAGTTATTTTAATGTTCTTTTTATTTGCCCAGCGTGTTGTTAAGCTAGTTGCATGATTTTCCTTGTCTCACGACTCATTAAGACGTATGAGGGTTTAACACAGATGTTTTAATAGTGTCTCTGAAAGACTAAGTTCAGTAGCAAAATGGCATAAAAGTTGGTAAGTTTGATTCATTTGTCCCTTTCAGTGAATCAGTACAAAACGCTGATTCAACAATTTGCATCATCCACCATTCACATGTCCTTTCTAGTTAAAACTTATTCTGCAAGCTGAGTGGTGGGAAACAGAAGGGCTCTGGACTCTTTTATGGAAATGAAACAAAATTGTTGTCTTCCTGCATCTCTCCAGCAAGCCTCCGCTCTGAAAATTTGCCTGTCAGACTTAAGATAAACTGTGCTCGTTCATTCCAAAATGCTCCCCAACCCTGCCTAAGATCTGCGCTCCCAGACCTCAGTGTGTGCAATGTCATTCTCTTAATTTGCACCATGTTCACGCATGGGCGAAACTGGTGGTGGGCTTTCAGGGTCTACGCTCCAAATGCTGTTATTAAAGCTCTGAATGTTTTCTATCACCTTGTCTTTCAAGTGTTCATGCCTGGTAATTTTTGTTGCCAATAAAACTATGCAGTTCTGATATATACTTCAGATGTAAGCTTGCAAGCTAGGCTTTGACTATAAAGCCTGGCGCATAGCTTATTCTGCAGTAAGGTTGAAGCTCACTTTAATGATGTTTCAGAGCTCTGTTCTGCCGACAACAAAGGAATTAGCTGAAACTGTGTGTTGACTATGGTCAGTTTCCCTTCTGAAATAAGAGGTATTAAATATTACAGAAACATAACTCAAATTTGTTGGCTTCTTTAAGACACGATCCTGGTTTTTTTTTTTTTTTTTTTTTTTTTTTTTTTTTTTTGTGCAAAACTCTTTTATTAAAGGTAAAATGTTTAATTTCAGCAGCATTAGCATGTTGCTAAGCTAACGACGCAAAGCTCTTATAATCATAAAACAGCACACAAATAGTCAAGTAATTTTTATTTGTATACCTCTTTTCACAACACACAACACAATTGTTTCAAAGCAGCTTCACAGAAAATGATGCTGTAACAGAAAAATTATGCAGAAATGTCTGCAGTGCCTTAAAGTCCTCATCAAGCAGTTTAAATGAAAAACGTGATTACATTTATTTATAAAAAAAATAAAAGATTTGGCTTTTTTGGTAATATGGGGTTAAATATTAATTAAAATAGATTTTTGTTTTAAATAGAACTATTTTTTTTATTAAGGCTGTTGATCATTTAAATTTTTTAAATGAATTAAGTACATGATATGCCAGTTAATCTAATTAATTGCATATATAAATATTTGCTGAGAGCCCTTCATATAACATATAATATCAATATTAAATAATTATATATATATATATATATATATATATATATATATATATATATATATATATATATATAAAATAAAGCAAAACTAATTCAGATAATTAAAATGCATCACATTATTGTGGCAGACAAGTAAAGCATTGATAAGACAATACAAAAGGTGGCTTTAAAAGGCAATATCATTTTTATTTCAATATTAATGAACAAAAGCCTATCATTGGCCTACAGTTCACAGCAATCCATTTTGCAAATGAATTTGTCAATCTGTCCGAGATAGATTTATTATAAGGGCTTTTCTAAGCATGCCTTGGTGTACACGTGTGAGACAAATGCTTTTGGAGCTTCTCACTTTGGTTGCATCGTGTCATAAACAGGGTGTTTTTAGGTCACTGTGTCAAGTTAAAACATAGTTTGAAACTTCTCGAGGTCCTTGCATTCAGCATTGGGCTACATCCAGCTGTGTTTGAACGCAAGAACTGCTGTTGCTATTGTCAAGCAAGCCCGAGTGTGGTTTGCAGTGATGGGTCGAACAAATCTTTTGTATAACTCGAACAAGTGGTCTCAGAGAGTGATTTGTTCATTTTGTCATAGCCACGCATGTGCAAAATCCATGTTGGTGTTTCATTCATTTAACACAGGACAGCCGCATATAAGCTCTGTACAGACCCATTCGTGAGCTGAACTAATCAATTCTGTTTCCTGTACTGATCCTATGGTTATCTATGTGCCTGTCACGTTTAAAGAGAAACGAAAGACTTCTACCCAAAGACCAACTCGGGAGGTGAAATAATCAGTTCGGTTTCCTGTAGAGCCTGTTCAGCTGTCACGCAACAAATGAACAAAATGAATTGAATAAAGATTCGTCTTTATTTCGTATGATCATATCTTCCCATTATTAGCGGTTTGTTCTCTGGAGAGCTGCACGCTACTTATACAGATCAAAGTTTAGCTTACTGCCCCCTGCTGAAAACAGGTGGTACTTCATTTCTCTGATGGTAGGAATATACTGTATATTTCTTATTATGGTCCAGGTACATGATTAATTGCATTCTTTTTTTATATAATGAATCTCACTGAATTAACACGTTAAAATGACAGTCCTAATTTTTATCTTTTTTAATCGATTTGGTATTGAATGAAATATAAGTACGTCTGTAATAAACATTTGTCTTGCTTCATCCACCATCTTTTTTTTTTTAATTTAATTTTACTGAGCTCAGTGCAGTGCATATACTTGCAATTACTTGTGATGCTGTCTGAATTTGGATATCCTTTATTAAAATATAATTTTGAAAATTACTTATAAATGAAAATTAATTTAAAACAAATTTTTGAACTAAAATAGAAAAAATAGAATAAACCTTATAGAAAAGCTTTCTCCTCAGGACGTCACGTGTGGCCTAAAGAGGCACTTTTCTAAGTTTTGGAATAGAGCATTTTTCTCTTATTTCTACACTTAATTATAAATTCCTTCATCCTGCAGTCTTGCTCTGTTTCATTCTCTCTTTCTCTTTCTGTCACTCTCATTTCCCTAGCAATTCATTATGTTTTCTGTTTAAAATGCACCACAGGTTCATAATTCGTGACAAAGTCATTCTTGGCGGAGCTTGAAAAAACTGGAGGTTTTTATGCTGCCCTTGAGCGCTCATTCCATTGAGAGCCGAATTCATAAATGGATGTAGAATATGTATGCTGTTAGGGAGACCCAGCGTTGGCTAAACCCCCCAGCTTGAGCTGTTGTAGAAACTGTTCTGATAATCTTTCCTCTAAAATGTTAGAAGCTCTTTAACGGGAATGACTCAATGTTCTTGTGTGTGTTTTTTTTTTTTTTTTTAAATACTGTGCGTGATGATGATGATGTGGAAAGAAGAAGGGATTCTGTAGGATGGAGATGTTCAAGACAAGTCTTATTTGTAATTGGCACCAAGAAACAGGTTACACTGTACAATAAATTCTCGATCCAAAATATAGAGGGAAACTGGATTCTTTTATAGTGCTGTGTGCCTGGGCAAAACTTGCCACCAAGATGCAAAGGTGTTGTGGGTGGTTATTGGGTGTATGTCAAAAGAGCCCACCCAGTCTCTATAATATTCTAGTTTCCAAAAATGACTTGGGTCCCTCCTCTAATGCAAGTCTATTGGATTTGTTTTGGCTGTTTAATCTTCTGACAGCCAAAAAGTCTGATCACTTTGAGCACCTGTTGATCGAAAGACCGAATAGTTTGCATCTCATGAATTATTCCCTATTTTACCCTTGAACCTATTTAAGTTCACTGTACTCTAGTATTAGCGTGGATGTGTGGTGTATGTGTGTTCACTTGCACAGTAATTGCAGGCTGTAGGGCAGTCGTGTGTGTGCATAATCAGTGATGCCTGATGAATGGCTGTTTTCTGTCTCTTAAGCATACTGGGAATCCCCCCCCTTTCCTATCCAGGTTTATCCCTCTGTTTGCCTTTCGTGTTACAGAATAAACACCCGTCTCACCCTGTCTGCCCGTTCTGTTGAATAAACATTTGAACATACAGTACTTGTGTCCTCTGGAATGACACTTTCTTTTTGGTCCATTAAAGCTGCATTCCATAAAATATATAGTATTTTGTATTTAATAGTATAATTTGTCATACACAAAGTGCCTAAATTTAAGGATCAATTACTGTTGTGACGTTTTGCCTCACTGTAACTACCATTTTCGCTTCTTTTTAAAAGGAAGGACAAGTGGAAATAAATGTTTGTGGTAACTAACACTATGCCACATATGCTGTCGAATGAGCTTAACTTGTACTGAACTCAGAATATTGTTTTAATTATTATTTGACCATCGACATTGTAACAGTCACATTATGTGTGCATCATACCCACAAAATCTCACTTAAAGGAATAGTTCACCCAGTAATGAAAATGATGTCATAATTTACTCACCCTCATGTTGTTTCAAACTTGTATGGCTTTTTTTTGCAGAACACAAAAAGAGATGGTTTGATTAATATCGCAGACCGTCATTTTAATACAATGGCAATTTATAGTGACTTTTTTTTTTTTTATTTGGAATGCCCAATTCCCTATGCGCTTTTAAGTCCTCGTGGTGGCGTAGTGATTCGCCTCAATCCGGGTGGCGGAGGACGAATCCCAGCTGCCTCCGTGTCCGAGACTGCCAACCCGCGCATCTTATCACGTGGCTTGTTGAGCGCATTACCACGGAGACATAGTGCGTGTGGAGGCTTCACGCCATCCACCGCGGCATCCACGCTCAACTCACCACGCGCCCCACCGAGAACTAACCACATTATAGCGACCACGAGGAGGTTACCCCATGTGATTCTACCCTCCCTAGCAACCGGGCCAATTTGGTTGCTTAGGAGACCTGGCTGGAGTCACTCAGCACGCCCTGGGATTCGAACTAGCGAACTCCAGGTGTGGTAACCAGCGTCTTTTACCACTGAGCTACCCAGGCCCCTATAGTGACTCACTTTTAAACTTAAAAGTAGTCCATGTGACTCATGCATCATATTCCAAGTCTTCTGAAGCCATATGACAGGTTTGGGTGAGAAGCAACCAGAAATTTACCTTGAGTCTGTTGCATGTTCCTGAGTGCTTGCATTGTTTTCAGCACTAAACAAGTAATTTATGACAGATTTTTTATTTTTTATTTTGGGGTAAACTATCCCTTTAAGATGACCAAAACCTTGTGAAGGCAACATCGCAGGGAACATATCTTTAGTGTCAAAAGAGCATCTGACTTCTTTGTGTGCGTGTTGTGGGTCTGTGTGTCAATCTTGGAAGTCAATGGTATACTGTTTTCTCTTCTTGTTCAGCAATCAAGCTCCAGTACAAAAGAGGATTTTTGGACACCATTTAGCATAAGGCCTCACATACTGTGCTGTGTACGAACCTTCTCTGGGTCTGTTTGCTGTCCTACTGTGCTGTCTGCTTGAGCAAACGTCTTCTGTCCTATGTAGTCTGTTACATGTCTGTTAGCGGTGAGAAAACGGCAGTACACGTGACCTTCCCCTTTCCCTTTTTGACCCCTTTAGAACCGACCCATTTTTGGGTATATTTTGCAGTATTTCAATAAGTGTGAGTACATGAGCTCAGTATCAAACCCAAAACTGGACCGGTACAGTACCAGTGAATTCCTATCCTAAAAGCAACATGAATGTGTTTGTGTGTATCAACAGGTTGACAGTGACACAATCTGGAATGAAGTTCACTCTTCCAGTGCTGCTCGTCTGGCTGTGGGATCTGTGGTGGATCTGGTCTTTAAGGTTGCATCGGGAGAGCTGAGGGTAAGACACTCTTTCAGACACATTTGGATAGTTCACCTAAAAATAAATGCTGTCATTATTTATTCACCCTCTTATTGTTAAAACACTGTACAACTTACGTTCTACCATGGAACATAAAAAGAGATGTAAGGCAGAAATGTTATAAACATGACTTTTCTCTCAAATTGGTTTGAATAGTTACAAGATAGTTTTGTAAGTGTGTGTGTGTGTGTGTGTATGTGTGTGTGTCTGAGGTCAGGTTGACCTGGCACAGTCCCGTGGCATCCTCGGAGCTCAAAGGAAGTGACCTAAAAGACACAGTCTTCTCAACTAAACGCAAACATTCCTGAGTGTAACCTAACCCTGGGTGAACTGCCACCCACCCTAAATCTCAGCAGTACATACTGAAATATTTCCATTATCACATTCAAAAATGGAACAGCTCGAAACGCTACCTCAGCCGCAAGCTTGGCCAGAAAAGCGAAAGTCACCAATCCACTGTCACCATCTGCCATTTAGATTATTTTCCTTCTGTTTCACTGTTTCTGGGTCATTCCTGTTACGCAGTACCTTTTTGTTAATATATATATATATAATATATATATATATATATATATATATATATATATATATATATATAGGGGCCTGAGTAGCTCAGCAAGTAAAGACGCTGACTACCACACCTGGAGTCGCAAAATCGAATCCAGGGTATGCTGAGTGACTCCAGTCAGGCTTCCTAAGCAACCAATTGGCCCGGTTGCTAGGGTGGGTAGAGTCACGTTGGGTTAACCTCCTCGTGGTCGCTATTATGTGGTTCTCGCTCTCGTTGGGGCACGTGATGAATTGTGCGTGGACCCTAACCCACACGTGCTAGGTCTCCGCGGTAACATGCTCAACAAGCCACGTGATAAGATGCGCGGATTGACTGTCTCAGACGAGGAAGCAACTGAGATTCATCTTCCACCACCCTGATTGAGGCAAGTCACTACGCCACCACGAGGACCTACAGCCCAAATTGGGGAGAAAAAAAAATATATATATATATATATATATATATATATATATATATATGCTTGTGTGGTAATTTAAGGAAGTATTTCTATAAAAGGGTATACCACACTTTCAGAAATATGCTTTTGTCAAACTCAGACACTTAATAATTAAGCGCTATCAATTATTATTATTATTATTATTATTATTAATAACTGCCTAACATGGTGGTCTTATGAAATTTTGAATGGATGGAATGTTTTAAATAGAGGTTGACCGACAGTGGATTTTACCGATAGCTAAGGTGGTGAGAAAGACAGATAACCGATTAGTCGGCTGATTAGTGCTGCACAATTAATCGTATTTTAACCGCGATTACGGTTTCTGCCTGTCACGGTGAATTATGCATAACCGTCTGCGATATTAATGAGCTAGCAAGCAGAAATTATCAGTCATGTGAAGTTAAAAAATTTTGTTCATGTTTATTATAAGCTGTGTCGACAGATGATAGACTAAATCACAAGCTCTTTTAAAATAATTGTGATTAATTTTCGCCATTATCGTGCAGCCCTAGGGACGATAGTTTTTTTAAAATCGATTTATCGATTGATTAAAAAAAAAAATATTTCCTTACTGTGACGGGCACAGACGTGTCCAAAATACATACAAAATTCCAAAATGAATAAAATCCCAAAAGCAGTTTATTGTGCAGCCAATATCCCAATAATAACCAGAAAAATTCAGATTTTGTGAAAAACGTGTGACTTTTAAATATACAGTGCATCCGGAAAGTATTCACAGCGCTTCATTTTTTCCACATTTTGTTATGTTACAGCCTTATTCCAAAATGGATTAAATTCATTATTTTCCTCAAAATTCTACAAACAATACCCCATAATGACAATGTGAAAGAAGTTTGTTTGAAATCTTTGCAAATGTATTAAAAATAAAAAACTGAAAAAAAAAATCACATGTACATAAGTATTCACAGCCTTTGCTCAGTACTTTGTTGAAGCACCTTTGGCACCAATTACAGCCTCAAGTCTTTGAGTATGATGATACAAGCTTGGCACACCTATTTTTGTGCAGTTTCTCCCATTCTTCTTTGCAGGACCTCTCAAGCTCCATCAAGTTGGATGGGGAGCGTCGGCGCACAGCCATTTTCAGATCTCTCCAGTGATGTTCAATCGGGTTCAAGTCTGGGCTCTGGCTGGGCCACTCAAGGACATTCACAGAGTTGTCCCAGAGCCACTCCTTTGTTATCTTGGCTGTGTGTTTAGGGTCGTTGTCCTGTTGGAAGATGAACCTTCACCCCAGTCTGAGGTCCAGAGCGCTCTGGAGCAGGTTTTCATCAAGGATGTCTCTGTACATTGCTGCATTCATCTTTCCCTCAATCCTGTCTAATCTCCCAGTTCCTGCCGCTGAAAAACATCCCCACAGCATGATGCTGCCACCACCATGCTTCAGTGTAGGGATGGTATTGGCCAGGTGATGAGCGGTGCCTGGTTTCCTCCAGACATGACGCTTGCCATTCAGGCCAAAGAGTTCAATCTTTGTTTCTCATGGTCTGAGAGTCCTTCAGGTGCCTTTTGGCAATCCAGGCGGGCTGTCATGTGCCTTTTACTGAGGAGTGGCTTCCGTCTGGCCACTCTACCATACGGGCCTGATTGGTGGAGTGCTGCAGAGATGGTTGTTCTTCTGGAAGATTCTCCTCTAGAAACGCTGGAGCTCTGTCAGAGTGACCATCGGGTTCTTGGTCACCTCCCTGACTAAGGCCCTTCTCCCCCGATCGCTCAGTTTGGCCGGGCGGCCAGCTCTAGGAAGAGTCCTGGTGGTTCCAAACTTCTTCCATTTACGGATGATGGAGGCCACTGTGCTCATTGGGACCTTCAATGATGCAGACATTTTTCTGTACCCTTCCCCAGATCTGTGCCTCGATACAATCCTGTCTCGGAGGTCTACAGACAATTCCTTGGACTTCATGGGTTGGTTTGTGCTCTGACATTGCACTGTTAACTGTGGGACCTTATATAGACAGGTGTGTGCCTTTCCAAATCATGTCCAATCAACTGAATTTACCACAGGTGGACTCCAATCAAGTTGTAGAAACATCTCAAGGATGATCAGTGGAAACAGGATGCACCTGATTTATTTATTTATTTTTTTCTGTTTTTTATTTTTAATAAATTTGCAAAGATTTCAAACAAACTTCTTTCATGTTGTCATTATGGGGTATTGTTTGTAGAATTTTGAGGAAAATAATGAATTTAATCCATTTTGGAATAAGGCTGTAACATAACAAAATGTGGAAAAAGTGAAGCGCTGTGAATACTTTCCGGATGCACTGTAAACAAGCCCAAAATACACCAGGGACTCTTATTTTTAAATGTCAGAGACTTGGCTCTATTACAATGCTCTATACTTAAGTATTTACCAAATTAAGCTTAGTATAGCCTATATATTCACCAGATGAAGAGTATAGTGTGTGTATATATATATATACTCACTGAGCACATTATTAGGAACACTATAATTGTCAAAAAGTGCCCGACGTGGTCTTCTGCTGTTGTAGCCCATCCGCCTCAAGGTTTGACATGTTATGCATTCTGAGATGCTATTCTGCTCACTACAATTGTACAGAGTGATTATCTGAGTTACCATAGCCTTTCTGTCATCTCGAACCAGTCTGGCCGTTCTCCATGGACCTCTCTCATCAACAAGGTGTTTCCGTCTGCAGAACTGCAGCTCACTGGATGTTTTTGTGTGTGTGTGTGTGTGTGTGTGTGTGTTTGGCACCATTCTGAGTAAATTCTAGAGACTGTAGTGTGTGAAAATCCTAGGAGATCAGCAGTTACAGAAATACTCAAACCAGCCCATATGGCACCAACAGTCATTTCCAAATTCTGATGGTTGATGTGAACATTAACTGAAGCTCCTGACCCGTATCTGCTGGTTTTATGCATTGCACTGCTGCCACACGATTGGCCGATTAGATAATTGCATGAATATGTATGTTTACAGGTGTTCCTAATAAAGTGCTCAGTGAGTGTAGAATGACGGTTCAAGGTGACCACGGCTGTCAAGCTCCCAAAAGGATAAAAAATAAAATAAAAACAAAAAAGAACCATAAAAGTGTACTTTTTTTATATATAGTTATTAAACTATGAAATCTCATTCTCCATACTGGCTATATGTAATTGATCTGGCATATTGCATTTGGTTGCTACAACACATGCAAGAGAACCGGTGGCGTTTTGGCATCAATGTCATCAAACATGGTGCGACACATTGGTGTGCCCTTTTTTTAAATCTCATGAATTAGATTTTTTAGATCTTTGGCAGAGGGGAAGGTTATCACTGAATAACGACATGCATTTCGTCTCTTCCTCACAAAGCAATTGTATGGTTTCCAAAGACTTGAAATATAGCGCATATACAGTACAGTAATAAATACAGTATATATATTTATTTCACCAGATGAGGTTTATTCATGAGGAATAAGAATTAGGTATTAAAAAGCAATTATCGGTATAGATTTTTGCAGATAACTAATAGCTCCAAAAAGCAACTATCGGCACCGATTCAATCTAACTCTAGTTTTAATGTAAGAGAAATAAACTAATACCACAAAACATCACATAATTCATAAAAACCCCACCATTTTGAGGGCATGTTGTTACAAAAGGACAACATGTGTTTAATGAACTGTATCTTTTTCCTGGGCATTAACAGTAGAAATGTTCAATAGATATTTTGTAGCTAAGACTTCAGTGTATTCTTCAAAGTTTCTATGTATAAACTGACTTCTACCCTAGGAAATACTCACTGGAATAACAAGTGACAACTATCCCCGGACTCCCATATATGATGGGGACATGAAAATGTACTGTATTACAGGAATGACCTCTGTCTCTCACTCTGCCTCCCTCTCATGGCTAAAATAATATCCTCTGGAGTGGGGAAGAATAATAATATCAGACAGCTGCATTCACATCATTAGAGCGGGCGGCCCAGAGTGGACTTGAGTAAGTGTGAGAGGGAATGCGGCGTATCCCTGAGGTCAGGACATTAGCAGAGACTTCGAGTCCTCTTTGCACTCATTAGCCATGGGGCCGCACGCTAAGAGCATCCCCAACGTCCAACGGCTGAATGGAAAACACATTAACTGTGTAGAGTCAAGGTGGATCGGGTGTTTTGTGTGTTTATGGGTGTACTTTGAAGGGATAGTTCACCCAGAATTGAAAAATTGTTTAATTTACTCACCTTCATGATGTTCCTCAGACCACAAAAGGAGATGTTAGGCAGAATATTAAATGTTCATGCTCTTTTGCTTAAACTTAAGTTAATGGTTATCAGAGGCAAACAAAAAAGATGAAAAAAGCACCCCAAAATTAATCCTTAAGACTTGCATGCTATATACCAAGTCTTGGGAAGTCATCTGATAACTCTGTGTGTGAGGAGCAGACTAAAATGTTGTTATTATTGACTGAAAATATTCCCCTCTTCCATAGCTCTCAAATGTGGTCACCATTTACTTTCATTGTATGAGCATGAGCATTCTATCACTGTTAAAGGGATAGTTCACCCTAAAATGAAAATTCTGTCACCATTACTCACTCTAATGTTGTTCTAAACCCGTATGACTTCTCTTCTATAGAACAAAAAAGGCACCTGATATTTAGGGACTGACACCTTCAGTCACCATTCACTTTTATTGCATATTTTTTCCCCATACAAAAAAAGTGAATGGTGACTGAGGTTGTAATTTTGGGGTGAACTATCCCGTTAAGATGCTTCTCTGTGTCTCACTTATAAGGTCTGGGAGAATGTTATTAAAACAACTGTTTCTATTTGCAGAACGGCTTTGCTGTAGTACGACCTCCAGGACACCACGCTGAGGAGAGCACGCCAATGTACGTTCCTCCTTAAACATTTCATTGTATCTCTCTGATCTCAAAAGAATCTCGACAACTGATATCAGCATCTGCTTCAAGCACACATAGTCATAAATCAGCGATATACACACTATCTTCTCACTTAAATGAATTCCGCCTGGACTCTAAACAGCCTGGCCAAGAGAAGTTGCAGCACTCATGCTGACTTCAATACAGTACTGTGAATCATTGAAGAGGTGATGTTTACAGCACATTAGGCCGATGTTATCTCCACGCTGACTTATGCCAGTTTTAATTGAATTACTCTACTACTAGCTCAGAGGTTTTTAACTGGTTTTGCTTAAGGACAGCAATGTGATTAAAGAAATGTTCAATAAAAAGTTACATGTATTATTAAGAATTATTGACATAAATAATTCTTCCACCTAGTAATTTAGTTCATTATCCTAACTGTAGGCTATTTGCTGTTGCCATTGCAACTTAGTGCATTAATATGTAATGTGCGGCCACAGGTTTGCATTTATAGTCACTTTACAACGATGTCGGATCTTTAACGTGCATTTTTTCACAGATGCGCTATTCAGTGGCATTGCTGCATCTCGACTAAATCTTCAGTGCAAAACACACAGCACGACCAGTGTTGTCTGATTCCCGAAATAAAGATTCTTATGAGCTGGTTCTTTTGAATATACAGCGTGAAACACAGCGTGACCAGTGTAATGTGATTCCCGAATGAATGACTCTATTGAGTTTGTTCTTTTGAATCTATAGCGTGAAACACAAAACGCAGCCAGTGTAGTGCAGTTCCCAAGCAGAATACTCTGTTGAGATGGTTCTTTTAAATCTACTGTGCGCAACATACAGTGTGACAAGTGTAGTCCGTTTCCTGAACGAATGACTCTTATGAATCAGTTCTTTCTAAACTACGGTGCGTAACATACAGCACGACCAGTGTAGTCTGATTCCCGAACGAATGACTTATGAGAAGACCAGTGCGACCAGTGTAGTTCGAGTCCCGAATAAATGTCGCTATTGAGCCGGTTCTTTTGAATCTACAGTGGGCAACATACAGTGTGACAAGTGTAGTCCACTTCCCAAACAAATGACTCTTATGAGTCGGTTCTGTTGAATCTACTGCGTGAAACACACAGCGCAACCAGTGTAGTTAAATTCCCAAATGAATGAGTCTAAGTCGGTTCTTTTGAATCAACAGTGAGCAACATACAGCGTGACAAGTGTAGTCCGTTTCCTGAACGAATGACTCTCATGAGCCAGTTCTTTTGGATCTACAGCGCCCAACATAAAACATGACCTGTGTAGTCTGATTCCTGAACTAATGACTCTTATGAGACGGTTCTTTTGTATGTACAGCGTGAAACTCACAGCGTGATCGGTGTAGTGCAGTTCCCACAATGACTATTGAGTCTGTTCATATGAATCTACAGTGAGCAACATACAACGCAAACCAGTGTTGTTAGATTCCCGAACAATTGACTCTTATGAGCCAATTCTTTTGAATATGAATTTGAAACGCACATAGTGTACTCTGATTCCCAAACGAATAACTCTTATGAGCCGGTTCTGTTTTGTGAATCTTACTTTCGTCATGTCCAGCTCGAAATGAACTACTTCTAACACGTTATGTGATTTTGTACTGCCTGGTTGTTCAAATTTCAATTTTTTCCCCTTTTCACCCAATTTGGAATGCCCAAATCCCAATGCGCTTTTAAGTCCTCGGTAGTGATTCGCCTCAATCCGGGTGGCGGAGGACAAATCTCAGTTGCCTCCACGTCTGAGACCATCAACCCGCGCATCTTATCTCGTGGCTTGTTGAGCGCGTTGCCACAGAGACATAGCACGTGTGGAGGCTTCACGCCATCCACCGTGGCTTCCACGCTCAACTCACCATGCGCCCCACCGAGAGCGCATCACATTATAGCGACCATGAGGAGGTTACCCCATGTGACTCTACCCTCCCTAGCAACCGGGCCAATATGGTTGCTTAGGAGACCTGGCTGGAGTCACTCAGCACGCCCTGGGATTCGAACTAGAGAACTAGCGAACTCCAGGGGTGGTAGCTAGCGTCTTTTACCACTGAGATACCCAGGCCCATTCAAATTTTAATGTTTAGCCAAGTTAAAGATTACATGTTAGAGTTTTCTTGTGATCAGTTGAATTTTATATATTAAAAAAAAAAAAAATTATTGTTAGCACTTTTTTGTTTAGAATTCTTTTTTAATATATAGTTTGACTGGATTGAATTTGTGCCTCTTAAAAAGTCATTGAAAATTCATTAAATGTTTTTGTCTGTGTTAACACATTTTTTGCAAGAATTGTATTAATTTATGTCTGATTTGTTATATCTGCTATTCTACCTTGCATAGTTTTTCATGGTTTTTGAGGATGAGAGTATGTCATGCAATCCTACTAAGTTACTGGTAAATTTACGCCAAAATTGCCAAATTGAATGCACAGCCTTTGACATCAACAACAAAAGACATGGCAAGCGTTTTCTCCTCCCTTTGAAAAGTAAATAAGCCTATTGATTTATGATATCTAAACAATGCTGGATTTTATGTTTAATTGCATTTTATCAATTGCATTTAGCATTAATTTTTCCTTGCTGTCTGTGTCTCTGTCAGAACAGACTGGCGTCCCATCAGTTTGAAAACCATTACACTAGAATATGTTATTTAAATGCAAGATTTATTTCGAAGCTGGTGCCATTTTCCTGACTCTAAGCTGGGTACAGGACATTCTTAATAATCAGCTCGGGCAACTTGGATGCAATTTTATTTATCTTAAAACTCGCTAGTTTATCCAAATTAATGTCAGGTATCATTAACGTGGGACTAAATTCCCTCTAATTGCTGAGCTTTTCTGCTTTAAATGGCTTGAGCGTCACACGTGCTCCTCCCATATTTATTCCCAGTGCCTCTGCCTCATTACGGAAAGGTTAAAGTAAACGAGTGTTCCGCAGTCTCTATGGTGAAAGGTTAAATACAAGGATTGTTCCATGGATGCCGTGTTTGGGGAACAGACTGAGGTTTGGTGCCTCTGCTGTGGGCCTCGGGCCAGGCCCTGCTCTCTAGCGCTCTGATGTCAAGCCAGGACGCAGTGGGTGAATAGTGTCATTAGCGAAATAAGACAATCCATCAGGCCAGGAGGTCCACTTCGCAAACCCACACGATCAGGCGCTTCATGATAGATCGCACACCAGCTGATTGCCCTGGTTCTGTGCTCTCTCTCTCTCACACATGCTGTTCTCTGCTTTTGTTTTTGACACAAATAACAGGGGATTTTGCTATTTCAACGCTGTCGCCATTGCAGCCAAACTCCTGCAACAGAGACTCAACGTCAGTAAGATTCTGATTGTAGACTGGGTAAGTGCACAAACACTTCTGTACTCAAAATGAACCCTAGTTACGTTCTTCATAAATGTCTCTGGTGTTAACACACAAATCATAGGTTCATTTTATTCCAAAGAAAAGTTTGTTTTCAAAATCAAAATGTAATAACTTCCTTCGCATTTGAAATGACTTTTCTGCTGACTTTAACAAAGCCATGTTTGTCTGGAAAAATGATATTAACCATTAGTGTCAATTCAGTCAACCAAATGATCCAATCAAATCCCAAACGCTAATGCATATGGGCTCTAGTAGACTTAAAGGGATAGTTAACCCAAAAAATTCTCTCATCATTTACTCACTTTCATGCATCCCAGATGTGTATGACTTTCTTTCTTCTGCAGAACACAAGTGAAGATGTTTAGAATAATATTTCAGCTCTGTAGGTGCATACAATGCAAGTAAATGGTGGCCAGAGCTTTGAAGCTCCAAAAAGCACATAAATGCAGCTTAAAAGTAATCCATACATCTCCAGTGGTTAAATCCATATCTTCAGAAGCGATATGATAGGTGTAAGTGAGAAACAGATCAATATTTAAGTCCTTTTTTACCGTAAATTCTCCTCCCTGCCCAGTAGATGCTGATATGCACATGCATATGCGAATTGCCAAAAACAAAAGAAGAAGAAAAAGTGAAAGTGGAGATTTATAGTAAAGGACATCAATATTGATCTTTTTCTCACCCACACCTATCATATCGCTTCTGAAGACATATATTTAACCACTGGAGTTTTATGGATTACATTTATGCTGCCTTTATGTGCTTTTTGGACCTTCAAAGTTCTGATCACCATTCACTTGAATTGTATGGAGCTACAGAGCTGATATTTTTCAAAAAATCTTTGTTTGTGTTTAGCAGAAGAAAGAAAGTCACACATCTGGGGTGGCATGAGGGTGAGTAAATGATGAGAGAATTTTCTTTTTGGGGTGAACTATCCCTTTAAGAACTAAATTTTATCTTCCTGAACACCTCGCTCCTGCCCCAAATGCAAATTGAAAATAGTAAATAGTAAATAATGTTGCGTTATAGGATGTTCACCATGGCAACGGAACTCAACAGGCCTTCTACAGCAACCCCAATGTCTTGTATGTGTCTCTCCATCGCTATGATGATGGTAACTTCTTCCCTGGCAGCGGTGCCCCTGATGAGGTGGGTTTTATGTTGTAAAAATTATATTTTGATGTTTTTCTGCCTTTTGCCGATATTCAGGGTATATCTCGATTTTTACGTATTTTCCCTGGAACTTAAAGCTTAAAAGGGTAATGTTTTATTTTTTTATTTGTTTATTCAATTAAAGGAACTATAATTCTGACAAACAGCCATTTTTGCTCTTTGGATTAAAAAAGTTTAATGCAAGAAAAAAAATGCAGTTCAAATCAAGTTAAAAATAGTTCTCGTGAACATTTTTGAGTGATGACTCAAACGAGTTTTGCAGTTTTCATAACTGTGGGACAAGTCGAAATTATTTTCTGTGGTACTTAACAGCTTAACTTGGATTGAACCCAGAATATTCCTTTTAATAAAGCAAAATTATCATAAATGCATTATAAGTTAGCTCCTGCCTTCAAACTAATGAGGGGTTTGAAAAGTAACTGACTCAATTGTACAACTGAATTCTTGTATTAGTCAAAGTGGCTTTGACTTTAAAATAAAACCTCATTACAGTTTTACTCTGGTAGTAATTGTTGGGATTTGCCCTTCATGACATCAGCCTTAAATGGATAGTTCATGCAAACTGTTTGTAAATATAAATTCTGCCAACATTTATTCACCCTCGTTTTCTTCCAAACCCGTATGACTAACAATGCATGTGTTGTTGGATGTCCCTAATGGGAGCAACTTTTCATTTGCTCAATAGAAATAAATCCCCCTCATCTGACAGAGCTCTGAGTTTATAATAATTCCACACATTTATTTGAATTGTTTTTGCGATGTCTGTCTGTCTGTCTGTCTGTCTGTCTTTCTGTAGGCGGGCATTGGTCCAGGTGTGGGATTTAATGTGAACATGGCTTTCACCGGAGGTCTGGAGCCACCCATGGGGGACGCAGAGTACCTGGCAGCATTTAGGTAACATAGTCACCCTCCAATGTACCCCCAAAGTTCCACCAAGATGGCTGTTTTGTGCACACTCCATTTTACCAGCTCAGAACAACCTTTTATTTTGTAGAAATGTGTAAAATGGAACCAAATTGGTCACGGGTTCCAACACTGTGTTGGTTGAAAATGGTTAATAGACACTTATAACTAATGCACAGTGATATCTGTATTTCCTTACTGTGTTATTTATTTCCTGAGTCTAAATATATTACCACCAGCTGCACAGTAAGAGATTTAATATAGGCACATGTGGCAGAGAGTGACCTGTTTAGGGCTCAATTTATTGCAATGCCCTTTTATTGGATGGGCTACCCCAGTGACCTCACAGCCAATAGCAGGACTGTATTTCACCACAGTGATTAACTCAGGAAAAGTATGTGATGAATGACACAGCTGGAGGAGGTTACCAGCCTCTTTTCTTTCAATGTGAAAGCTGCAGAGACGGTACACTTTGGTTTGATGGCCAGGAGTCCACTTACCTGAAATTGATAGGAAGAATATAACAAGCCTTTAAAAGCCAGAACTTCAACCACAGCACACACCTAACCCTATATTAAGAGAAACAAAGGCTCTGTTCCAAAACCTACTCCCTTCATAGGAAGTTGCCTTCTTAGAGGCCATTCATATCGAACGCAAAGTTTTTCAGTTGTTTTTCTATGTAAATCTGCATTGTTTTGGGTCTTTCTGTTTTTTTGTTGCATGTCGTGCAGGAAAACCTTCTTTTTTTAGACACCGTGTCAAGTTAAATAGAACTTTTGAAAAGAACGCACCTTAAGACATCTGTGTTTGTGCCGCTGAATCTAGATGTTGTGTGTGAATAAGTCCAATGTGAACAGCCCCCAAGAAAACATCCTAACTGAAATGGAACTGATTTGGAACTGTCATGGATCAGCAGAGAAGAACAGGACCCAAACGCAGAGTAGAAATATAAGGAGATTTATTTAAACAAAGATAAAAGCAAAATCCAACATAAACTCCCAAAAGGGGGAAAAACAAACATAAACTACCCCGTAGGGGAAACAGACAATCCAGGCTGGGGCAGAGGAAAACGGGGCACAGGACCGACCGGACCGAGCTGGGACGAAACAGGACCGACATAGGGAACAAAAAAGACGAGCTGGCACTGGACAGCTCACACGAGGAGGTTAAAATAGGGACAGAAATAAAACGGGTTAACAGGGGACAGGTGAGGCAAATTAACTAATAATAAGCAAACAAGCAGGCGGGGTATGACGTAAGACAGAGAGACACATGGTGATACAGAAACAAAACAAAGCCACAAACACCCAAATGGCATGAGTGCACATCACCAAGACAATAAGGCAATATACGCCCATGCCAACTGACAAACAAGAAAAGCGAATGCATAGCAATGGCAAACAAAGCGATGCCACGCATTCTCACACTAAACAAAGCCTGAGTGTACATCGCGAGGCAAATGCCACACGATGCACACAACAGGCGACAAAAACAAGACAGGACACCTGTGCGAGATTTCGGCCACACACAAACACGAAATCTCAGATCGAAGTGACCGAACCTCAGCACAACGTGAAGACAGCTCACGACCCGGGCATGCAGCACAACATGAGCACAACGCGCACCAGTGTTAACGAGATACAGACATAAACTATTGACGTGAGTGCATGCTGCCAAGATGACATAAGCGCGATGCACCCACGTCAATATCAGACAGAACATGGAGCATGAGGTAAAGTGGTCCATTTTTAATTAGATTGATTGATAACTTTTGCTATTGAATGATTTATAAGAATATTTATAATCAACTTTTTTTCGCTTCATCCGCCATCTTGGATTTTTTCACTGAGCTTTTTGCAGTGCATGGGCAAGCGTAAGGGTCTGAGCAACTTTGACAAGGGCCAAATTGTGATGGCTAGACGACTGGGTCAGAGCACCTCCAAAACGGCAGGTATTGTGCAGTGTTCCCAGTATGCAGTGGTTAGTACCTACCAAAAGTGGTCCAAAGAAGGACAACTGGTGAATCAGCGACAGGGTCATGGGCTCCCAAAGATCATTGATGCGCGTGGGGAGCGAAGGCTAGCCCGTCTGGTCCGATCACACAGAAGAGCTACTGTAGCACAAATTACTGAAAAACAATGCTGGCCATGATAGAAAGGTGTCAGAACACATAGTGCATCGCAGCTTGCTGCGTATGGGGCTGCGTAGCCGCAGAACGGTCAGAGTGCCCATACTGACCCCTGTGCACAGTCCCTGCCACACTGAAAAAACTGTTAAGGAATGGTTTGAGGAACATGACAAAGTGTTCAAGGTGTTGCCCTGTCCTTCAGATTCGCCAGATGTCAATCTGATTGAGCATCTGTGGGATGTGCTGGACCAACAAGTCCGATCCATGGAGGCCCCATATCACAACTTACAGGACTTAAAGGATCTGCTGCTAACATCTTGGTGCCAGATACCACAGAACACCTTCAGAGGTCTTGTGGAGTCCATGCCTTGATGGGTCAGAGCTGTTTTGGCGGCACAAGGGGGTCCTACACGAAATTAGGCAGGTGGTTTTAATGTTGTGGCTGATCGATGTACTTTGTTTCCATAAAGGCGTTACACCGTAAACCATTAAACCCTAAAATGACTGTAAAAACAACAATTTAAACAACTTCAGTGCTCAAATTATAATGCAGTTGTTTTGGTAAAATTATTAGTTTCACATATCTGCCTTTAAACCCTCCAAAAATTGGCCCCATTCACTTTCATTGTAAGTGCCTCACTGTAACCTCAATTGTTGCTTTTTTTAAAGAACAGATGGGGCAAGTCGAAATACATTTTTGTGGTAATCAACATATGCCACAAATGCTGTGGATTGAGCTTAACTTGTATTGAACCCAGAATATTCCTTTAAATGTTACCTTATATTGGCAGCTCACTAGATTTTGGAACAGAGCTAAAGTGAGTGGGCCAGCAGACATTGACCAACTCGACGGTTTATTAGTGCTTTGCAAACACCCATATGACAGCCAAACAGTGTGAAAATCCCCAAGCAAAACCCCATTTGCACAGAGATTTTCATGAACTCTAGACAGTTGCTGGAGAAATGGAGGCGAAGTTTCACAACAGTGTCTTGTAACAATTTGTATAAGCGCTGCTCATCCATAGAACAGTCCATTTATCTGTAGCAGGGGCTGATGGGACTCTTTGATGTTGTGCCAGTAAAGCTGAGCCCCATTTGCATCTTTGTTGGGGGCTATTAATAACCCCCTTTTCACATGGCGTGGGCGCACGGCTGATTCGAGACGCTCTTTGAAGAAGGGGCTCCGTGCCCAATGCGTTCAGTCTGCTTCAGCAGGTAGACGGGTGAAATATGGCCCACGGCGGGTCGATGATAAAAGAGGATAGGCCTCGCTCATCCCTTTTTCTTTTCTTTTTCTTTGTTTTATTTTTTTATTTTTTGCACCACCTCCCTCTCTTCAACCCAGTCAGACACTTGTATCTGACCGTTGTCGTAAGTTTCTCCCCAACACGTCTTGGATAAATTCACTTCAGCAGCCTTTCCTCACGCAGGGTCTAAGTGATACCAGCTGAGTCCAACCCGTCTGCATCCCTGACCCCAAATCAGCCTCCGATCTCATGCATCAGTACCTGTATTAAGATGCTCAGAAGTTGTCCAAATTCCTGTCATTATGAATCATTCAAATGGAAAGGTTTATGCAACTGTCAACGCTGATCAACACTGCTGTGTGATTGAGTTTTTTCCACGCCGGTCTATTATTGTTTTATCAAGTATTTAAGATAAACCCGTCCCTAAACAGCACGTAAAAACAAAAACTGATTGGATGCTTTTCTTGTTGGTCAGATGATCTCTTCCTGTCTATGTGGGTGGTTCTTGGCCAAAATAAGCTGCAAACTGGACCAGACTTTATGCCGATAGTCAAATGTCTGTATACGCTGAGACTAGTGATCGTCACACATAAGCTTCAGTTTGTCTGCAAGGATGTGTTTACAAATGCAAGCGCTCTGATTCACTTAATCTACTTTGCCATATGACTCACGAACATACTTATTGCCAACTCATGTACTCATACACTGGCGCCAATCTTTACTCTGTCAGTCCATTCATACTGATTCATCTGCGGCTAGTACCTCCGCGACGCTCCTGCCTGCTTCTGTCTCAGCAGGCGTCTGTACTTATGGACCCACCCGGAATGCATTCATTCCCCAGTGGAGATGTCTGCTGTATTTGTGTAAACCATATTGTCTCATAGGTGCACCTCCTAGAAGCATAACGGGTCAACAACAGCTCGATATGCATGTAGACATCTAAGGCATACATTTTATTAGTACCCGTGTTCACGGGTAATGGAACCCACAACCTTGCTGTTGTTAGCGCAGTGCTCTGCCAGTTGAGCTGCAGAAACATCTGAGCCATTTCTTTTATTGAATTAAAGAAAGTCTAGATTTGTTCTTTGTTTTTGTTCTATTTCTCAAGTTTTCTTCTGGTCTTTCTTTTGTTTATTTAGTTTGCTCTTCCGTATGTTTGTTCTTTTGTTTGTTCATTGTGTTTTTTATTTTACTTTTCTTACATTTGTGTATTCTTTCTTTTGCTTATCATTCATTTTTTGTTTCACTCTGTGATTTATTTTCCACTTTTCACTTTGCCTCTATGCATGCCTCTTTCTTTTTCACCCTCTTTTTTCTTCCTCGCTCTTTTTTCCCTTCCTCTTCCTCTGCTTGGTGTGTTTCCTCCTCAGCTATGTTTTGTGGGCCTCCCGAGACAATGCATGCCTTACGGGCAGCACCTTATGTAGACCCAGCCAGTGCCACATTGCATTTGCAGGGGATCAGCCCTGGGATGAAGAAAGGAGGGAGAAAAAAAGATAAGAAAATTGGCTCTAATGAAAACCAGAAGCCCAGGCACATTCACCATGAACTTGGAAACAGAAAGGAGAATTGAAGTTAATGCAAACCAGCTCTTTGCAATGCCAGATGACAAGGCTTTGAAGTGCCCCGCCTCCCCACGCCTTTTCTCTTTGCATTTTCTCTTTTTTTTTTTTTTTTTTTTTGGATGGAGCGATTGGAAAAGCCTTTGAATCTGATAGCCATTGCTAGCATTTTGTGTAAAAAAAAAAAATTCTTAAAGTCACAGGTTTCAGTCACATTGGTGGTAACAGATTAACATAGACATGACAATAAAGGCAACAGCACTTTATACATCACTCAAGCAGCAGTGATGCACAAAGGGAAGATCTGCATTTCCTCAAGAGTGAAGTCGGCTTCAAGTTCCCCTACAACTTCACTGTCGAGCCGAGGCAATCCAGAATCATTGAGAAAAGCATTGATATCGAACTGGCCAGTTATTATAATAGTTAGCATTAACCCTTCAAGTGCAGGATACCTCTCCTCCAAACCGCTCTTGGCATGTTTCAGCTCTGGGATTAGGTTGGACCCGCGAGGTTGGATCAGTTTTCGAGAGCCGCGTGGGTTCCTCGTCCATGTAATTTGTCTCAGTCCATTGCAAGGAAATTTGTGCAGACTAATGCTAATTACCAGCCATAAATCCTGGCCTCCTCTCGCACGTCATGGTTGAGTCTTCCTCATCTGTGTGTCCACTATTTGGGTCCCCCTGGCAAACATGACAGAAACTTTCCCTGAAGAAGGCTTTTTGGCATGGGCAGTGGAAGAGGATTAAGAGCCAGTGAGTTCTGGGTGGAGCAGATGACCATCCAGAGAGTTGGAGGACGCCATTTTTCTTGTTGTTCGTGCAATGTGAGGAAGATGTTTCCAGGGTGTTTGTGTGTGAGAAAGAGAGTTTACATCAGTGTGTATCCTAGATACATGGGTTGTGTTTGAATTCACATCATTTCTTACTATGTGCTGAATACTTTTAAGACTGCTGAGGGGACACGATCAGTCCATCAAGCTTGATCGGCCTGACTAATATATCGATCTTTCACTTGTCATGTCTTAAACCTTAAAGGGAAAGTTCACCCTAAAAATATGATTAATAAAATTCTGTGATCGTTTACCTGCATGTTGTTCTAAACTGGTATAACTTACTTTTTTCTGCAGAACACAAAGGGGGAATTTTAAAAGAAGTCCCATTTGGAGATTTCAGTATGATGGCAATAGATATCAACTCACTTTAAAGCTTAAAAAAGGACCAAAAATGTTATAAAAGTAGTCCTTGTGCATCATATTCCAAGACTTCTGAAGGCATACAATAGGTTTTGGTGAGAAACAAGATAACATTTAAGTTATTTTACGGTGGAAAATCTGCGAACGTGACGTCTTTCACAGTAAAATAGCTTAAATGTTGCTATATTTTCACCATATGCCTTCAGAAGACTTGGAATATAATGCAAAAAAATTGGCTGTACAACTTTTGGCTTTTTTAAGCTTTAAAGTAAATCATCATCAACTGCCATTGTATTAAAATCAGCAAACAGGACATCCTTTAAAATTCCTCCTTTTTTGTATTGCGCATAAGAATAAGTCATATTGGATTGGAACATGAGGGTGAGTAAATAATGACATTATTTACATTTTGGGGTGAACTGTCCCTTTAAATGCTTCAAAATGCCACCTTTTTTGCCCTTGAATTGAAGAGTTAGTGAGATAGTCCAGATATAAGCTTTTTTCAATTATGTCACTTGTAAATCTAGAGTCTAAACCCCAGTGTGTATATATTCTCTCTGCAAGTTATCATTTACCGTTCTGACTGTCAGGTGGAACGGAAGGGGCCCCTGCCTGTGAGTTCTGGAGGAATGTGATACTTTGTTCTGGTGCATCATGTGAGGCCCCGGGGCCCTCTCTGTGGAGAGTGAGCTCAGGACTGATGAGAGGTGCAGCATGTGATGCATACTCACTGTCTGTGAAAGACCGCACTCACTGTCTCTATGGGCAGGGCTTTCACAGTCATGGAAAAAACCTGAAAATTTTGTTCTTTGCAAGTGCTTGATTTAAAAAAAAAAAAAAAAATTTATCCAGTAATGAACGACTGGAAAGGTCAATGAAATTCATTGGTCAGAAAGTTTAGGAATATTCTGAATTGAAAGCACAGAATTGAATGAAGGGCTTTGAAAAAGCCAAATGGACCTAGATACTTTGAATTTTCATGTAAGAGTGTGTGAGAGTTTGGCGTAGCAGTCAAATTCTGGAGCAGCACATCAAAGGTCAAAGGGATTCGGCAGAGACCCTGTCTTATTATGAGAAATGAGCTCTGGACTTCTCATCTCCGTAACCACATCTACAGCTTGACGGCGGGTTTCAGTAATGCTCACACGGGAGCTTGTCCCACCTCCCTCATGGAAAAGATCACACACACTGTAGCCCAGTTTAAGACCTTCAGAAATGAGCATAGTTTAAGAGAGGTGCCTAGTATCTGGAGCCAGTGCTATTATTGTTAAAGGAAGAGTTCCCAAAAAGAATGAATTTACCAGCAGCTCATGTTGTTCCAAACCTGAAAACATTTTAGGCAGTATATTATTCTCAGTCACCATTCATGTTCTTTGCATCTCTTTTTTCCCCCATAAATTGAAAGTGAATGGTGACTGAGGCTAACATTCTGCCAAACTTCTACTTTTTTGTTTCACCGAAGAAAATACTGTAAGTGATACGGGTTTAAAACAACATGAGAGTGAGTAAATGATGATAGAATCTATATTTTTAGGTGAAATTATTCCTTCAACGAAAGCTTAAATGAAAACGTTGTCGGTAAAGGTTGTTTTTATGTTGTTGTTGTTTCATTAAAAAACTGGGACTAGATAAAAATACATCTTCATGTCTCAAAAACTAGCTGTATTAAATAAAAATGATCAAAAATTAAGTTTGGTTTTTTGATGCGTAGTATATTAAAATGAGAAACATTTACAACCCGCCTTCATTAAACATGAAAATGGCACTAGATAACAATAAATCTAAATCTGTTTATTTGACATTAGAGTGTTTTTTATTATTATTATTATTGGGGGGGGGTGCTGGGTAGCTCAGTGAGTATTGACACTGACTACCACCCCTGGAGTCGCGAGTTCGAATCAGGGCGTGCTGAGTGACTCCAGCCATGTCTCCTAAGCAACCAAATTGGCCCTGTTGGTAGGGAGGGTAGAGTCACATGGGGTAACCTCCTTGTGGTCACGATTAGTGGTTCTTGCTCTCAATGGGGCGCGTGGTAAGTTGTACGTGGATTGCGGAAAGTAGCATCTGCCTCCACATGCAGAGTCTCCACGGTGTCATGCACAGCGAGCCACATGATAAGATGCGCGGATTGACTGTCTCAGAAGTGGAGGCTACTGAGACTTGTCCTCTGCCACCCGTATTGAGGTGAGTAACCGCGCCACCACAAGGACCTACTAAGTAGTGGGAATTGGGCTTTCCAAATTGGGAGAAATGGGATTAAAAAAAAATAAATATATATATATATTATTATTATTATTATTTTTTTTTTTTTTCTTTTATTGTATGCTGTTATGGCTTGGATTGTCTTAATTTTTGCAAAAAATCTATGAAGATATTGTTTAAAAATATACTGGAAAACTGAAACAAAACTAAAACGGAGTAAAAAATGAATAAGATTAAACTAAATTGAAAGAACAAATTAAAAAATCTTTCGACCAGAGACACTCGTTTGGTTGGCGGTGCTGTTGGTCTTGAAAGCATCATATTGTAGTCTGATTTGATTTGTGTGCACGTGCAGTGTGTATATGTGTGGTCCCCACCAATGATTCATCCCTGTTATTTATTTTGGGGAGGGGGGGTCATAAATCTCAGCATCACTGGCCTAATTAGTAAAGCTCTGTTATAACTTTGCATTGATGCTGTCTGATTCATGTTTTTTTTTTTTTTTTTTTTTTTTTTGTGGTGCGGGGTGTTGCGGAGGGAATGTGATAATACAAGCTTGCACATCTCAGCTAGAGCATCAAAGGGAAGGATGGAAGATTCTGGCTACATGCCGGCTCTGCTGCTGTCATACCAAGGACCCCTGTCGGTGTCTGTGGCTTCCCTCAGAGTGCCTGTGGCTTGTGTGTAAAAATCCTAGAGCTTTAATTTGCCCAGGGACAGACTGAAGGGAGGGCTGAGGGAAGGCCTCTCAATAGATCTCTGAGCATGAGATATTGGCCTTAAACCTTTTTGAAAGATGGCATTAGTCCCTTTTGAAGACACAGCTGGTGATGATGTGGATTTTTTTGCATCTCCTTCTTTCTTTAAGGGAATCGTTTACCCAAAAATGTAACTTCTGTCATTATTTACTCAGCCTTGTGTCGCTCCAAACCTATTTGTTGATTTTTTTTACACAGGTCTTTTCCATACAACAGATTATTCTTATGCTCAAAAAATGCACCGTAAAGGTAGTCCATATGATTCATGGACTATTCCATATGATTCACGAGTCTTCTGAAGCCATACGATAGCTTTGTGTAAGGAACAATCCAAAATGTAAGTTGTTATTCACTGATAATCTTACCCTCCAGTGAGTTGTTAACTCAAAAACTGCTGTGATTGGATCAATGACAATGGATCAGTCTGATTCATGTCTGATTCATGTACGAATATATATATTTTTCTGACAGCTGTGGTCTTTTTTTTTTTCTTAAAGACCTGCATTTATTTTCTTCAAAATTCTCTATTCATGTTTCACAGAATAAATAACACCAAATGAGTTTGAAAAAATATTAGGGTGAGTAAATACTGACAGAATTTTAATTCTGGTATAAATTATTCCTTTAATCCTTTAAGTTTCCTATTTTCAGACACTGTTTAAAAGACATCATGTACTTTTCGAGTCACTGTTGATTCTCAAAATAATATCAAGCGATTTTTAGCTTGTTTTGGATGCCCCTTCGCATACAGTCGTTGCTGCCAACTGCCCACACAGACACCACTGCTTTTTCGCCACAACTCTGAAAACACTGCACACCCACTGCATCCATGTGATGTCACTTCAGCTTGTTTTCTGTGACGCAAACACTGTTCAATTTTTAAAGGCTGCTGAAGCCTTAGACCCCCTATATGCCGGGCAGTGCAGTCAGCTGGGCTTGGCGTGGGGTGTAGTTGAAGTGAGGTTAGGTAGTTTAGGATGGAAAATATGACGCACAGCTGTGGTCCTTGGCCACCTTAAGAGCTTGGCCTGTTGCCCTCTTGTGGCCAGAGAACAAGTGCCATATTCCAGAAGCCAGTAAAGTTCCAACTACATCCAACCATAGCTGAAGTATATTGTGCAACTGCAACATACAAAAGAAACAATCCCGTGTATAGTTTCCCATCGATCAAAATCCAATAAGAACTATAAGCAAATGTGCCAAAAAGAGGCCTCATTTCTAGTGTGATTAGTGGATGAACACACAAGAGGGGTATTTTTTATTAAAAAAAATTTTTTTAATTAAAGTTGAATGTAACGGATTCACACGATGGGCAAGGAGGAGGCGGGAACCGGCTGAGCAGTCAACATAAACTTTTAATAAACAAATTAACAAAACGCAACATAAAACTGCTTTCCAGCATAACACAAAACACACACACACAAGACTGCTGCGTGCATCTCTCTCTCGAACTGGTGTCCCTGGCTCCTCTGTATCCCTCTCCCGGCTGATTGGGCTGATTCAGCGCCAGGCGTCCATCGTTACAGCCCGGCCACACCCTCCTCCTCGTCACATACCCCCAATGCCCGATTCAGGCCGGGGAAACCTCCTGGAGAGGAGGTGTTATCCTTTCGGCCGTCCATCCACCGGCCGGTCTTCTCCGCCTCCTGGGAATCTGAGTAGGATGAGGGGAGGGAGAGGGGAGAAGGAAAGAGTGAGTGGGAGAGAGAGAGGGAGAGAGAAAAACTGGCTCGCCGGTCCCCGAACACGCTATCGACTGTTCCTCAGCCAGCTGTGCAGCGGTCCTCCGCGACGCTGTGCGATGGCACTGGACCTCGCCTCCTGGCGGACGGCAGTGGCTCCTCCGCCCTCTGGCAGCGGGCATCAGCTCCTCGGCTTCCTGGTGGACAGCAGCAGCTCCTTCGTCTCCTTCCGGATGGCAGCAGGCTCCTCCGTCTCCTAGCGAACCACACCAGTACAACCGGACCATACCTCCTCGGCGTCACAACCCTTCATCAGCGGCGAGGGCTCTATGACAGCGCATCCCTCCTCCTTCCCGGGTTTCAGCACCAATGTAACGGGTTCACAGGATGGGTAAGGGGGAGGCAGGAATCGGCTGAGCAGTCAACGTAAAGTTTTAATAAATAAATGAACAAAACACAACATAAAACTGATTTCCAGCATAACACAAAACGCACACACACACAAGACTGCTGCGTGTCTCTCTCTCTCTCTCTCGAACTGGCACCCCCGGCTCTTCTTTATCCCTCTCCTGGCTGATTGGGCTGATTCAGCGCTGGGTGTCCATCGTTACGGCCTGGCCACGCCCTCCTCCTCATCACATTGAACTATTTGGTTCTGTTGGCACAGCAAATGTGTACATAAAAATGCGACTAGAATGTGGTTGTCTGTCTCCTGAATAACCAAACTGAAGTGGGTTGCACACTGGACATGTCTGGAGGACAACATTCGAAACAATTGTTTTCTATCAATGTACGCACACCTGTGCCCAGCTACGACTATGGAGGCTGCTCAAATTTCTGCTGCGCCACGGAGCGCAACTCACACAGTTTTCCATTAAATTAGACCCAAATCATTATTAAAGGACATAGATTATTTACTCAAGCCATCACTCTATAATATATTGTGCATACCTGTATGTTTCTTTCATATAGCCTGCACAATTTGTTTTCAGTCACAAGGTCTTTTGTGGTTTGACAGCTTGAACGAAGCTCATTCAGTGCTACAGATAATTGCATAATTAACGTAGCCATTTCAAATCTTTCAGTTCATGCAGTTACACCAGTTTCATACACTAACCTGCAAACTCATCAACATCACTTTGTTCAGTCTTGAAGAAGGGAAAAAACGTATGTGTGTAGCCTACTGTCTGCCACCTGAACCACATCGACGTGCCCTGTGTTTGATACCTGTGCCATCATTCAGAGCAGCTCATGAATTCTGCATAAAGATTTAGGCCTACCGCTTCTCAAGCACTTATTCTCGTGCTGTCTTCAGAGGCTCGCGCCACATTTCACATAAATATATACGAGGTATAAACAAGGGATCTTAAACTGATTGTGAACGTAAAGCGCTCCGGTTTCACTCTAATTTAAGGATCTTGTAATGGCAATTGTTCCTGAATCTTGGTCATTGCAGACTGTTCATTCATACACACAGTTTTAACACAGATATAACATTCTATTTCTGTGGAGATGATAAAAGGAAACGCAGAATCTCAGAGGTCTTCTTCATGAGAAATAAGGGCTTGTGGGCTTAGTCGGAGGGACTTTAAATAAAGTGAAAGAATTTAGGACAGAAATATTTAACTATTGCATTAAGTTTTATAAATATAATATAATATTGCTATTCAGGTTGGTGGGGTTCCAAAAAAACAACAGTGTGAATGTAAAATGGACCAAGACTAAAGTTGACTAAAGACGGAGAATATTTTGATATTTAAAACATTTTCTTTCATGTCATTTATAAATTTTAAAGCCTTAACGGGGAATCATATATCCCCATTTTATTAGTTGATTTATATACAGTACTGTGCAAAAGTCTTAGGCACATAAGATGTTTCCCAAAAACATTTGTCTTAAGATGTTTATTTATATCTGCTACTTTAGTGTGTCAATAGGAAATATACATTTTATACTCCCAAACATTCCCTTTACAAATAGAATAGAATAGAAGAACAGGGAGCCCTGCAACAGATGGCATGGTCCTCAAAGATCCCCCCATTGAACATTGTGTCAGTCTGAGATTACACAAAGAGACAGAAGTAATTGAGACAGCCTAAATAGATAGAAGAACTGTGGCAAATTCTTCAAGAAGCTTGGAACATCCTATCTGCCAACAACCAAGAAAAACTGTATCCAGGTGTAAGTAGGAGAATTGGTGCTGTTTTGAAGGCATAAGTGTTCACACCAAATATTGATTCAGCTTTTTTATGTTTACTGGACTTTGTATGACATTAATTGATTAATGAAAACTTTGTCATTATTTTTTAAGAAATCCTCACTTTGAAAGTTTTTCACAAGTGCCTAAAACTTTTGCACAGTTCTGTATTTAAAGTTAAATATAAAAAAAAAAAAAAAAAAAAATACTTTTTAAGGTGTAACAAATATGACAATTAATCGTGAAAGCCCTAGAAGAGACAATTAATCTTCATAGCCCTAAAACAGACAGTTAATCATCATAATCGCAATTATTAGTTTGACAATTAATCGTCAGCCAAATTTCATAATCGCTACAGCCCTACCGGAAAAGGTGTTTACACGCTGAGCGATTTATTTATTTATTTATTTATTTATTTTATTTTATTTTCTTAAAACATGTATGACCTTACTCCCATAAAGGAAAGCTGTTTAAGCTGTTTATATGACCTTGCACATTGTTGGCTTAAGAATTATTGTGTAATAATTATGCATTTAAATGAAAAAAACAGGTAGCATAAACCGATCTGCACTAGGGCTGTGTCGATACAATCAAATATCGATATATCACAATATATATATTTCTCATGATATTGTGTCAACACTTGAGATCCATGTATTAATATTTATATTAAACTATGTGCGTATTCATATAATTTAAAAAACAACAAATTTGGCACACTTTTACTTCCAAATCAATTTTATAAGCTCATTAAGAGACAAAAACGTTATGCTTCGAGCTACATGCTCTTCATCAGTCATCAGAATATAACTGAAATGTATCCAAATGAATTGGAATTGATTGGTAATCAAATCCAATTAAGATATCGTAATGTATTGCAATAAATAGAATTGTGACGTGTATTGCAATACCTATCGTATCGTGAGGTGCCAGCCGATACACAGTCCTAATCTGCACACATAGAATTGGGCCCATTAGCCCAATTTCGGCACCTTTACTGGCTTTTCTTACCGGCTTATCTAATGTTCACAAATGTTGTGCGCATTACTGTTTACATTTTGTTGTCAAACGCAGAGAATAATCCAGTCTGATTTCAGATCTCATGTAAACACGGTTTTCTGATTTTTGGTAGTGATCAGCATATTGCTGTGCATGTAAATGCACTCAGTGTTTACTGTTAACAGAGTAACCTTGGTAATAATGCATTTTAATGCAAATAAAAATATGTTTAGGCCTTGAAGATTACTCCTAAATCCTCTCTGGTAGGGAATCTTCATTAACACATTTCAGCCATAGAAACGCAACTGAATTCCACAAATTCAGTCTGTCATGTCAACTACACCTACACTGGAGCAAAGAGCGGCCAAGCCTCCCGCACCACCAAGCCCAGCTACATATCCAGTTTCTGTCCAGCTGCAGTTCAGAGAGAGAAATCTGTCGTCTTAATATAGCCTCACAGCTGTGATCCCAGAAAGAATGCAGGGCACAGTCATAAACTCAAGTCAGAATATCCTCCAGCCTAATCAATGTGCGTGTCATCGTCTTCCGAAGTGAGCTTTGATGTCCCCTACAAAGCCCGATCGCCATTGCCAAGATAAACAGAATTCTTTGGGTGTTGTGTGCGTCTTAGAACGGCTGGGATTGTTTTCACGCCACGCACACACCCCAATCATGTTATAATACAAAGTTTGCCGAGCTCCAGACCAACTAGACCAATGGCTGTCTGTGCAACATACAATCTTGGGTAGGAATCACGACCTGACCACAGAATGGGCCGTTAAACCCACACTCACGCTGAATCTGGTCTTGTTGCTTGGAATCGAAATGTTTCGTCCCTTCCCATGTTTGTGTCTGGTGTTTTGGGGAGTTTAGATTATATTTGGCGGCACAATAGCACTGCTTGACATTAATCTCTGGGTTCACCCAAAAATAGATATTCACCCAAAAATTTGCACTCTGTCATTATTTACTCAACATTGTGTCATTCCAAACCTGTATGACTTTGTCTTCTGTGGAACACAAAATGAGATGTTTTGAAGAATGTACTTGCTTCTGTTTTTCATACAGTACAAGTAAAGTGAATTGGCGACTTGCTCTGTTGAGCTTCAAAAATTTTGCAAAAGGGCTAGAAATGTGCACCAATTGACTCTGAAGCTTTATGATAGCTTTGTGTGAGAAACAGACCAAAATTTTAGTCGTTATTTGCTGATAACCTCTAGTGAGCTGTTAACTGTTAATCATTGTGTCACCCGATTCGTGAATGGATTATTCAGTTTTGTGAACCAAATAAACTGATTCATGGAAAAGATCTGACTCAAAAGAACGATTCGTTCAGACATCACTACTTCTGAAATAAGTTTTCGTGAATGCACCAACTATGGCGGATGTCAGGATTTTCAGTGAATAATGACTTAAATTTCAGTCTGTTCCTCACAAAGCTATTGTATCACTTCAGAAGACTTGGAATATAGCGCATAATGGTACTTAAGCATTCTTTTTGGAGCTTGAGGGCTCCAGTCCTTGTTCATTATAATTATAGGGAAAAGAGCAACCAGAATATTCTTCAGAATTTCTCATTCATAGAAGAAAGAAATCAAATGGGTTTGGAACGACATGAGAGTGAGTAAATGATGACAGAACTTTCATGTTTGGGTGAACTATCCCTTTAATGAGGATTCCTTGTTTGACACTGTTTGTACTTTTTGTGCTTTTTTTCATAGAACGGTGGTGATGCCTATTGCCAATGAGTTTGCTCCAGACGTTGTGCTGGTTTCTTCTGGTTTTGACGCTGTGGAGGGGCATCCACCACCTCTGGGAGGATACACGCTAACGGCCAAATGTAAGTATTCTCTCTTTTTCCCTGAACATAGGAGGAATCTCATGGGATAAGTCTGTCTTCCCACTCTTTAGGCTTCAGTGCAAAAAGATGAGTCATTGACACGCCTCTGTCCCACTCCTCCTCTCTCTCTCTTGTTTTCTCTCATTATTCATGTCTAAAAGCTTAATTTCAGTCAAATGTATCGTGCTAATGCCACAAAATCAAGAGACCACACTCATCTGTGTAAAGTCAAATCCCAAAGGGGAGGGATTGTTCCAGACACTCTCCAAGAATAAGGTACAAAGTAGAGCCTGAAAGTGTTTGTTTTTTGTTTTGTTTTTTTGCAACCATGGTACCAAATGTCTGAATACAGTTTAAACTAGGAGTGGGTAAAAATATTGATTTTCCAATACATCGCAATATTTATTTGAATGATCTCGACTTTGATTCTTAAATCTTAAGATCAATCTTTTATCTATGCGCAGCCCTCCACTACAATGAGAGGAAATCACTCGCATTTGCAACCAAATTTTGCTCTATGTGACTAAAATGTATTTATTCGGCAACTGCCTGGTAAATGTTTACATTTCACTCACCAGTAATTGTGTGGTATATTAGTGAAGTATTCAGCAGCGAGATCTTTTCACTGAGCAAGCTTCACTCATAAACACTCAACGGACGTCAAGGTTGTTACTGAAAAATCACTTCTATTAGGTTGTTTCTTACCAAGTGTTCCTATGCCTTTAAAAGACTTTGAATATGACACACGATTCGTATGGACTACTTTTATGAGACTTTTGAGTCCTCAGTCACTATCCACTGCCGCTGTATTGAAAAGAGGGACCGGGATAATCCTTCAAAGATCTCCTTTTGTGTTCGGCATAAGAAAGAAAGTCATATTGGTTTGGAGCGACATGAGGGTGAGTTAATTATTACAGATTTTAATTTTTTTTTTTTTTTACATTTTAAGTAATGGCACACTAGAGTGATACTGTATTTGTGGAATATGCCACCAGTAATCCTTTCTTAACTTTTTTTCCCATCTGCGCATAACATCAAGATGGCATTCCTGGCTTGTTTCTAAATCAAACATTTAACAATTATAGTACACTTGTTATTGGGGTCCAAAAGGCTGCTTTTATCCCATTAGTGGGCTTTGCTTATATCTTAAAGCCGACTCTTACAGATTACATCTCCTGGTAAAGGCTGAGAGTGCTTGAATACATGCACACTAATGTACAAACACTGTTCTGCTTTCACAGGGAGGGGGAGTCTGCTACACTTAAAACATTTGCCTAGAGTCTAAGAAAGGCAGGTTGTCCGGTCTGAATTGGTGCCATTCCTGCTGATAAAAGTAACTTTAAATCAGATTTCTTCCACCGGCTGATCTTAGAACAGCCCAATGACCTGTGACAGCATTGATTTTTCTTTTCCTGCATGCTTATCTTAAGAAAGATTACGTCAGCGTCAGGAAATAACCAGGGCGCTGGGCCAAAATAGCCTATAGTTTATACATAAAATGTGGGAGCAAAGTTATCTAACATTTGATATATTTCATAATATTCTAGTATGCCAATCTAGTTATTTGTTATGGGCCTTGATAGACATTGTAGTGACCTGTAGCTGTAAGATATCTGTATTTTTTAATTGTGTCGCTAATATGGAGTGGTTTTTGATGGAGAAAAAACCAACTAAAATCAGCTATTAAAAAAGCATTACTAACATCAATGATCTAACAATTGTAATAGTTGTCTATGAGGCCCCAAATTCTTGCAGGTGGTATAGCTGCCCATTCATCTTGGCAAAATGCCTCCAGGTCATCCCAAGTCTTTGGTTGTCTTGCATGAACCGCATATTTGAGATCTCCCCAGAGTGGCTCGATGATATTAAGGTCAGGAGACTGTGATGGCCACTCCAGAACCTTCACCTTTTTCTGCTGTAACCACTAGAGGGTCAACTTGGCCTTGTGCTTAGGGTCATTGTTGTGCTGGAAAGTCCAAGAGCGTCCCATGCGCAGCTTTCGTGCAGAAGAATGCAAATTGTCTGCCAGTATTTTCTGATAACATGCTGCATTCATCTTGCCATCAATTTTCACAAGATTCCCCGTGCCTTTAAAGCTCACACACCCCCAAAACATCAGTGAGCCACCACCATGCTTCACAGTGGGGATGGTATTCTATTCACTATAGGCCTTGTTGACCCCTCTCCAAACATAGCGCTTATGGTTGTGACCATAAAGCTCTATTTTGGTCTCGTCACTCCAAATTACAGTGTGCCAGAAGCTGTGAGGCGTGTCAAGGTGTTGTCGGGCATATTGTAACCGGGCTTTTTTGTGGCATTGTCACAGTAAAGGCTTCTTTCTGGCAGCTCGACCATGCAGCTCATTTTTGTTCAAGTTTCGTCGTATTGTGCTCCTTGAAGCAACCACACCGTCTTTTTCCAGAGCAACTTGTATTTCTCCTGAGGTTACCTGTGGGTTTTTCTTTGTATCCCGAACAATTCTTCTGGCAGTTGTGGCTGAAATCTTTCTTGGTCTACCTGATCTTGGCTTGGTATCAAGAGATCCCTGAATTTTCCACTTCTTAATAAGTGACTGAACAGTACTGACTGGCGTTTTCAAGGCTTTGGATATCTTTTTATATCCTTTTCCATCTTTATAAAGTTCCATTACCTTGTTATGCAGGTCTTTTGACAGTTCTTTTCTGCTCCCCATGGCTCAGTATCTAGCCTGCTCAGTGCATCCACGTGAGAGCTAACAAACTCATTGACTATTTATACACAGACACTAATTGCAATTTAAAAAGCCACAGGTGTGGGAAATTAACCTTTATTTGCCATTTAAACCTTTGTGTGTCACCTTGTGTGTCTGTAACAAGGCCAAACATTCAAGGGTATGTAAACTTTTGATCAGGGCCATTTGGGTGATTTTTTGTTATCATTATGATTTAAAAAGGAGCCAAACAACTATGTGATAATAAATGGCTTCATATAATCACTATCCGTAAATAAAAGTTTTTTTTGCATGATCAGTCATATTTTCAAAATCAATGCCAAAATTTCACAATTTCTGCCAGGGTATGCAAACTTTTGAGCACAAATGTATAACAGCCTATTTTGTATTTTTTTATTTTTTTATTTTTTTTTTTTTTTTTTTTTCCATTTCAGAATTTATTTCAGTTAATTGATTCAATTGAAGCATTTTGACAAATGGATGTCATGCTGTTTTTCTTTTTTTTTTCTTTTTTTTTTGGGTTTTATAGATATAAAAAGAAAATCCACCTTAAAGTAAATTCCAAGGGACAAATATCGCCCCTTAAAAAAAATGACCTACGATATAAGGTGTATAACTATTATGTACTTAAGCATTTGATACAATGTGCTTATTATGTATAGAGCTATAAATGCAGAATTAATGCAGAATTTTGCAGAACAACATGTACAGTATTTACACAACAGCTAGATTGTATTGTATGTATTTTACATTGTGTTAAATACGTTAATATATAGTGTGTATTGGGTTCTAAATAGCAGGACATCCTGTGTTGAGTTGAACTGGACAGTGTCTTCTCTAATAGGCTGTTTATCTGTATACAGAAAATCTTATCGGACAGAGTGTGTAGATGGGCTCTATCATGCCAGAGAAAAAATTAACAAAAGATATATTCATCTAAGAGGGCCCTATACTAAGAGTCGGCTGCATATATTCAAACAAAGATCAAAAGATGCCTGGAGCCAAAATACTAAGCAACATTTATTAAAGTCAAACCTGCCTCATATTATATGTTTGAGCCCTGTAAATTCAGAGTGCTGTCTCTTTTAAAAAGAAAATGTGATGTAATATTCCCTCTCTCTGTCTTTTCTTCATTCACTTGCTCCTTTGTTTGAGGGCCAGTAATCACAGTTTCTGGGTGAGCTCTAACCCCCACTTGCATTTCGTGTCTCCCCATTGGCAGGTTTTGGCTACCTGACCAAGCAGCTGATGGGACTGGCCGGCGGCCGGCTGGTGCTAGCCCTGGAGGGTGGTCACGACCTCACCGCCATTTGCGATGCCTCTGAAGCATGTGTTTCTGCTTTGCTTGGAAATGAGGTAAGAGCAGACTGCAGATCTGATGGGAGGGATGGACATGGCTTTATGAATGGAGGAAGAAATGGAGGGAAAATCCCAGGAGATCAGCAGTTACAGAAATACTCAAACCAGCCTGTCTGGCACCAACACTCATCCATGTGATTATCTAATCAGCCAATCGTGTGGCAGCATTGCAGTGCATAAAATCATGCAGATATGGGTCAGGAGCTTCAGTTAATGTTCACATCAATCATCAGAATGGGGAGAAAATGTGTTCTCAATGATTTGGACTGTGGCATGATTGTTGGTACCAGGCAGGCTGGTTTGAGTATTTCTGTAACTGCTGATCTCCTGGGATTTTCACACACAACAGTCTCTAGAATTTACTCAGAATGGTGCCAAAAACAAAAAACATCCCGTGAGCGGCAGTTCTGCGGATGGAAATGCCTTGTTGATGAGAGAGTTCAACAGAGAATGGCCTGAATGTTTCGAACTGACAAAGACTACGGTAACTCAGATAACCACTCTGTACAATTGTAGTGAGCAGAATAGCATCTCAGAAAGCTATTCTGAGATGCAGGTTGGCACTGTTTTGATGGTACGAGGGGGACCTACACAATATTAGGCAGGTGGTTTTAATGTTGTGGCTGATTGGTGTGTGTGTGTGTGTGTGTGTGTGTGTGTGTATATATATATATATATATATATATATATAGTGTAACGCTTTACTATTAGGTTTTATTTGTTAACATTAGTTAACTACATTAGCTAAAATGAAGTAACATTAAACAATAATTTCTCAATCTTGGTTAATGTTAATTGCAACAAATACTACTACTTATCATTAGTTAATGCATTATGAACTAACCATGAGCGATAACATATTTATACATTAACATGAACCAAGATTGATAAATGCTGTAAAAAATATTGTTCATTGTTAGTTCATGATACCTTATCCATTTACTAATGTTAACAAATAAAACCTTATTGTAAAGTGTTACCTTTTTTCATAAAACATTAAGATTCAATACTGTGCAATGTTTGCAACAAATAGTGTTTATTTTTTTTTAAAGTTGCATAACTAATTTGCAATAATTGCTTTCAATTATACAGCTATAAAGTAATTCCATACAGGACACTTGACAGGCATAGACACAACTTGGCAGGACACTGTCAGAACACTGTCAGCTTTGAACGTTGCGTGTTTTATCAAGTTAAAAATAGTTCAGGTTTCAAAAAAACGTCAAGTCCCCTGCATTCTGTTCCATTCTGTTACGTTTCATCTAATGCAAGAATGCATCCTCTGTGTAAAATCCTTTTTTCACTGACTTGCTCAGCAGCTCTACGTGCGTGTATACTGAATTAACGGCATAAATGCAGCACTGGCTCGACTGAGCAAGTGACAGTTCCTTTAACTGGCCCAAACCTCTTCACACTGCCCCCGGGTCATCGGCCATCCTCATTATTGAGCCCTGCCCTCTATCCTCCTACTCAGCTTTTAATATAAGGTGTCACAGACTAGATGTTTGTCAGGGTGTGTAGTTAGAAGAACTCCCTTTATGTTGGCAAACCACCAAGATTCCACAGTCACAGTCCAGTCTGAGAATGGGAGGGTAAGTATAGCTAACGGTTCACTGTCTGACACAGAAAAGCAAGTCAAATAAAGCTGTTAGGGATAAATCATCCACTTGACTCTTTGAATTTCAAGTCAAGTCATTTTTATTTGTATAGTGCTTTTCACAACACACATAGTTTCAAAGCAGCTTTACAGAAAATCGTGCATTAACAGAAAATGAAAGTGTAATATCTATAATGTCTTAGAGTCATCATTGTGTAGTTTGATTAAATATGATTGTAAAATGTGTATAGCAATTAAATAATTAAATAGTTAACTAATAATTGTATTTAGAACCCCTGTGAGCAAGCCGAAGGTGACTGTGGCAAAAACACAAAACTCCATCAGATGTTGGTTAATGGAGAAAAATAACCTTGGGAGAAACCAGGCTCACTGTGGGGGCCAGTTCCCCTCTGGCTAAAAAGCATGAATGTAATGCCAGTATTAATTATTGTGTGCAGTGCAAGTCATGGTTTAAAATTAGTAAACTAAGTAAGTGTTAAGGGTCAGTGTTTAAACAAAGATTTTGTAAGAACTGTAAGAGTAATGACTAATGTCTTTGAAGTTCATCCTGGATTAACTGCAGAAGTTCACATAGATGCATTGTCCTCTGTTAGTTGGCTAATGAAGGCTTTTATTAGCAATTCATTGATAGTCTATGTATTCCATTTCAAGAGTGTAGTCAGTCCATCAATAGACAAAGGTGATGCAGGCAGAGATCAGTGAATCATTAAATAATTTCTTTGCTGTTCTCATCTCTCATCTTCTCGCTCTCTGTCCCTGTCACTACTACTCTTTCTCTCTTTCATTCAAAGCCTTTCTAACTCTGAATCAAATGTACTCTCCATTCTTTTAGTTGTGCTGTCTGTTTCACCTCTCAAAAGTGGAAAGTGTGTCCAAGAGTTTAGTTTTACACTTGTATTTAATATGATTTCTTCACAGGAATTAATAGAGCCTTCATGCTGACTTTATAAAAATAGAGTGGTCAGTCATACTGTGTGTGATGATGTATTTGACAGAGTTGCATGTTAAAAACAGTTATAAGTGAGTTGACAGGCTTCAAGACTCAGAAAATGTGCATATTTTGAAAGACTGACATGCTGTGACCCAGGGGTATGCCCAAAATGAAAATTCTGTCATCATTTACTCACCTTCATGTCATTTCAAACCCATATGACTTTTTGTCTTCTATGGAACACAGAAGGTGATGTTTTAATGAATATTGTTGGTCGTATATTCAAAATGATAGCAGTGGATAGTGCCTTGTTTTAAGTTTTAAAAAAGGACCCAAAAGATTCATGAAAGTAGTCCATGCAGCTCATGCACCCTATTCCAAGTCTTCTGAAGGCATATGATTTTGGTTTTGGTGAGAAACAATCTGAAATTTAAGCAGGTTAACAGAGAACCTGCTAAAACCATTCACGCTGGCCCAATGTGCCTCTAAAACACTTTCAATAGCATCCTGTCTCCAGAATGGCCTGTGTGGATACCGACATCTACAATTGCGCTGATTTTATACGGCTTCCCAGAGGCTGGCTGTAGCTGGCCACTGGGAATAGAGAACAGAGCAGCGAGTGGAATGGTTTCGCCACTTTTTTTACCACCAGATGAGAGAGGACAGGCCTCGTTTCTGTTGTTATTGTAGCTCTTGAGACAAAACTGTAAATACATTCCTGGACCAGTAAAACATTTGCTGGCTTGACTCCATGTGGATTTCTGGAGATGATGATAAAATAAAACAATTAGGCATGGTGTTTTCTGTGTGACTTGTGTACCATGAATTAGATTTATGCCGTAGTAATTGTATGAGTGGAGTTTATGTATTTAGGGGGGCTTTTTGACACATTTTATTGATATGCATAGTAGTAGAGTGAGAAAGGAAATAGGAAAAGGTGTAGAGAGGGAAACATGGCCTGGCTGGACACCACTGGTCAATGTTTGCCAGATTCATGCATGCAATTATTTGCAATTGCATACTGGCGGTCTTAATGCAATAGCCATAATCGGTTTCCCTGCGCCAACATATGCCTTTGACTCAGGTCAGTGGAATGGTGAAGGCAGACTGGGAGTCAAGAGGCCTGCCTGGCACTCCCTTCAGTCTCCTATTTGCTCCATGGGAAGGTTTGTTGTCATAGCATGAAAAGCAAAGAGAGGAGACAGAGTTATCGATTATGACTAGGGAAAAGGATTGACTTTCCTACGTATCGTGATCTTCATTTGAACGACCTCAGTATCGATCCTTAAACTTTGTAACTACTAGGACGTGGCCGGGCCGTGATGTTGCACGGCCAGCACTGAATCAGCTGATCAGCAGGAGAGCGAGATAAAGGGGATCCGTAGGTGCCAGTTCGAGACGCGCGCGACCGCGTTGCATGTGTTTCTGTGGATCAGAACAACCTCAGGATTTGGTATAATTGACAAAAATTCACATATCACCATCATTATCATGCCTGCTTTATTAAGACCCATTCGCCCCACAGCTGCTGTTGGTAGATTCGAAGTGATGTCGCGGTAATTTAATCTACAGAGTGCAGTCTCTCGAGAGATGCACAAAGTTAAAGTGGCATCTCGCGCTCGCCCTCTCTTCCCTTTTAGCTTTCAAGACATTGCCATTGCTGCCCATCTGAAAGCAGTTAGCTTCACACATCTCTCAGACAGGGTCAATGATGGCACGAGAGACACAGGCAGACTTAAAGTAATCAAAGGAAATTGGGAACCACATAATACAGAGGAAGTGTATGTCATAAAGTGATTTTACAGTGGATACTATGAAGAACCAGCTATCCCATGGCTTTGGACACTCAGAACAACTTTTTAACTGAAGACGACTCTGGAGCAAACACTGTTTCATGCATGCGCATTGTTTTAAAATGCAAAGATTTCACTGGCTCGACTTAATACAGCACAAAAGTGCCCGCCCACTTTTTCAGGCATCTTGGTTCCGGAAGTAATTTTCCCATTCATTTTTTTCCACAGGGATTTCATAAAATCCTTCAGAAGAGTTCTAAGCCATGTACCAAACTAACTAGTTCTAAGTTGAATTACAACATTACAGACTGTGATTTGAAACAAAAAATTATTTGAAAGTCTGACAAAATGACAAAGTTACAGGACTGTGTACTGAACATACGTATGTCATGAGGGAATGAACTACAATCCCATGAAACATTGTGGACAGCGTAATCAAGTTTAAAATGACAGAAAATATCAAACTATTGATTAAAGTTGTTGGTTATAAATGCAGAAACAACTTATTGTAAGTTTAGTGCAAACTATTAAGATATTTACAAAAATATAAGTAGTTTGAGATTGTAGTGAAACCGACTCGCTTGTGTCACTCACAGATCATGGAAGTGGGAGGTCACTGCAAAGATCTTTTGGTGCGCTTTGTTCGCAGTGATTCTCTGATTGGTGGATCTTTCCCTTTAGGATCATGGGTAGTGTAGTTTCTAACTAGGATTTCTACTACTAAAGTGTTTTTTTTTTTTTTTTTTTTTTTAATGAAGTTGAAATAATGTGAACTGATGGCGTCAACAGAAGCATATACCATCGGAATATGGTATCGATAAAAATCAGTTTCACCTTTTGAGAAAATAAATTGCATTTTTACTTCCGGAACCCAACTTTTGATATGAATAGCCCATTGTGAATTTTTTGCTGCAGTGCTCCAAATATGAAAATTGGTGGCCTAGTTTAGATACACGTTACTTGTTTTTCATGGCACCCATTCAGAGGGTCTTGACAGTTCAGCGAAATGGTCATTTGATGACCCATGCAAGATGCCACAAAGGACCCAAAAAGAGAAGCCAAAGGCCAGATAGTAGATATTAAGAAACAAGAGCACAGACTGTAATCAGTATTGCAGGAAGCAGGTGTTTTATCATTGCATTGAAGCCCACATTGTAACAGAGGTTAAGTTCAGGGCAGTGAGTAGATGATGTAGATAGAGCTCGAGAGGTTTGAAGAGCAGGTTGCTTGCATGTTTGAACTGGTGTCTCATGGGATAACAGGTGCTTTAGCTTACCCAAACCTCTCAACTCGCCTGGAACAATATGAGAGTAAGCAAATACTGACAAAAAAATTTTGTTTTTGGGTGAATTATCCCTTTAAATGACTGGGCTAGTATGAGAAATGCACTTCCTCTTTTAAAAAGAACAAGTCACTGTTATAATAAGGATCGTGTTTCCTTTGAAAATTAGTCATATTCTCTCAGTTTTAAGCATTAGGTTTTGGTGAGTAATCAAAGGTCTGACTGGTTAAATAGCTCATGAATGTTGCTTTGGCTCTGACGTCATTCAGCCTTGAACCCATGAATTGTTGATGGATGTGTGCAAGCACATGTTGCTCTCCAAATTGTGGTCATTAGCAATTATATGATAAACAGTGTCCTAATAGGCTAATTGTTGCCAGTCACCAATGAAGTTCCCCCTGTGTTTACCCATCAGCTACAGTAAACATGCAAGCTTTTAGCTATGATGCCTGAGGTTAAAATTCCATAATCCGCTTTTGGTAAAACATGAGGACTGTTTGCCAGGTCACTGCAAAAATACAAGTTTGCAGTGTGAAAGTACCCTGAAACTTTATCAGATCTGTCAGGCCTGGTCATGTGTATTCTAGCAAAATAACAACAGTCAGAGCCCCTGTTAATGGGCCTGCCAAGAGACAAATACTCATCTAAATATTAATAAGTACAGTCTTGACAGCATGAAATAGGTATTATTTTAAAGCTTAGAAGCTGTACTTTACAATGCATGAAGGCATTATGACCAAAACTGAACAAGTGCTTTGAAATTTGCAGACAAATCAGAAATGTTCCATTCTGATAATTTATTTACAAATTTGCACTGTATATATTATTGTAATCGGTAGAAACATCAAACTGATCAAATAGTCATATGTCATTGGAAAGCTCTCTAAGTACATGTCTTTTACTTACATGTTACATGTGAACAGATGTTGCTTATATGCCACGTTTTCGCTTATAACTTCACGAAAAATAAACAGAATATACAATTTAAACAATGTGCCATCTGGCTAAAAACACGTTAGCTTTCCTGGATCAGATGACTTCATCAGAAATTATCTAGTAAGTTGTCCAGCAACATGGAACACTACACCAATCGTATTAGGTTTCAGATCGCTGCAACCAGAGTGAAAGTCATCCAAATATGGGCAGAGAGGATTGTTTAATCTAAGATCATATGGCCACCAGGAAATGGTGCCAAGTACATGACACAGACTCGATGGCTTAAATGACAGAATGGAACTGAATGAGATCTCAATACTCATGCCTCCATGCTTTGGATAGGGAGCATACCTTTAGTCATTGTTTTATTTGCATGTGTAGATAGTTCTTATGTACTATTATTATGTTTTATTTGTTTGGAGAGGCTTTTGGACACTTGAAGACATTTTTGGACACTAGGATGAAGTACACGTGTGTGTGTGTGTGTGTGTGTGTGTGTGTGTGTGTGTGTGTGTGTGTGTGATTTCTCATAATTTATCATAATCTATATCATTACAAAATTTGAATAGTTTTCTTTAAAATGATACCAAACAACTGACCCTCTTTGGGGTTTTTTGTTTTTTTAAAGCCTTTAATTTTGGGCATTGCACTGAAACAGAAAATCTTTAAAAACTCTTTCAGAGCTTAAGGGTTAAAGGAATAGGTCAGCTAAAAATGACAATTGTCATTATTTACTCACCGTAACCTGTTCCAAAATGCATTGTGTTTGTTTCTTGTATGGAACATACAGTAATTATTATTATTATTATTTTTTTTTTATGGATATCGTGTCCATCTTGTCAGTACAATGGCAATTGATAGCAACTCACTTTAAAGCTTAAAAAGGACCCAAAAGTACCGTAAAAAAAAAGTTCATGCGACTCGTGCATCATAGCTTGTTCACAGTAGCATGAGTGTTCACGAGGTGGAGTGTTCATGCCAGAACTGTTTAGCGCTTAACGCCACTACTTCTTGTGTGAACACACGGATCACTGTGAATGAGCTTCTCTCATCGTGCTCATGCTCATGCACTTGGAATATCGTATGGATTTTTTGATACTTTTGGGTCCTTTTTAAGCTTTAAATGGAGGCACTATAAGCTGCTGTTCTATTGAAAAGACATTTAGGTGAACTATTCCTTTAATGTTTGACGTAAAAGTAACATTTTCTCAAATCATTTTGCTTTCTTGCTCTTCAGGGTACTCGGTTAAACAGTCTTTTGGTAACCCTGTTTTGCATCCCGCCCGAAGTTCAGTTGGCTTCCATTAATGCACATTTAAAGGACATGCCCCATTCTCAACAGACAGAATTTACAGTATATTTCTTCAGGCAGGTTGACATGAACCGTCCTAACAAAAGCTTTTCTTTATCCTGGAGAACGCGAGGGCCCTCACGCTCAGGCTACGAGTGAGGGGGAAAATCAAATAAATCCCACTGTCATTGTGTTTGCCGGCAACTGGCATGTGTTTCATACCTGCCAGGCAGCTTAGCGTGCGCTGACAAGACCTATTAAAGTTTATAGAAGTGCGGCAGGGCCGTCCGTCACAATGACGGAAAGATCTACCCCTTCCCCCTCAGCCAGTGCCAGGGCAGGAGAGGGTCGCAGTCGCAGCGGGGTTGGGGAGCTGAAAAGGGGCGGCTGAACCGAGAGGATTCCTGAGGGAGCGTTCCAGGGAGACAAGCGCTGACCTACAGTAAAACCACACAGCAGGAAAGTGTGAATGAATGACCAGCTGGCCTCAAATACTCAGACTTTTCACCCCTCTCCATGGGACTGCTGCCTTGAAGTTACATCGGAATGATTGTATTTACAGAGATGAACTCAACCATAGTGTCGTAATTACTAGTGGAAACTTTAAATTTTACTATCTGAATTTGAATCAGTCGTGGGCTGGGCTTCTGGGGCTTCAGCTACAAGTGTTTTCCGTAAAGCCCGAATGGTTTTATAATCTTTTAGTGATTTCAGAAGTACAGTGCTTTGGTATCAGTTGATACTAGAACATATTATACTTCAATATTTTAACTATATATTTTAATATTAAGAAATATACATGTAAATGAATGATACCTGTTTTGCCACAGTAGCGATAAAACCAAATAACACCTTAATCTATATATGACACCAAAGTACACATATGCTGTCTTGTTGTCAGCTGCTTTCCAGCGCTCATGTAAGTGTGTGCATGCAAGACAAGTGCTCGCTATATGCGATTGCGGCTGTGTGTCTGGTCAGCATTCCTGTCTTGGTGAGATATTGAAAACTGTGTTGAGTGGGTCCATTCAGATCCAGTACATACCAAATATTAAGATATACACTGGTGGCCAGAATTTGGAATAATGTTCCAATTTTGCTCTAATGGAAAGAAATTGGTTCTTTTATTCACCAAAGTGGCATTCAACTGATGACAATGTATAGTCAGGACATTAATAACGTGAAAAATTACTATTACAATTTGAATTTTTTTTTTAAAGAACTTCTTAAACTGCTTCAAGGAGTTCTCATAAAAAAGTCCTCCACGTGCAGCAGTGACAGCTTTGCAGATCCTCGGCATTCTAGCTGTCAGTTTGTCCAGATACTCAGGTGACATTTCACCCCACACTTCCAGTAGCACTTGCCATAGATGTGGCTGTCTTTTCAGGCACTTCTCATGCACCTTACAGTCTAGCTGATCCCACGAAAGCTCAATGGGGTTAAGATCCATAACACTCTTTTCCAATTAAATGTTGTCAAATGTCTGTGTTTCTTTGCCCACTCTAACCTTTTCTTTATGTTTTTTCTGTTTCAAAAGTGGCTTTTTCTTTGCAGTTCTTCCCATAAGGCATGCACCCCTGAGTCTTCTCTTTACTGTTGTACATGAAACTGGTGTTGAGCGGGTAGAATTCAATGAAGCTGTCAGCTGAGGACATGTGAGGCGTCTATTTCTCAAACTAGAGACTCTGATGTACTTATCCTCTTGTTTAGTTGTACATCTGGCCTTCCACATCTCTTTCTGTCCATGTTAGAGCCAGTTGTCCTTTGTCTTTGAAGACTGTAGTGTACACCTTTGTATGAAATCTTCCGTTTTTTGGGGCAGTTTCAAGCACTGTATAGCCTTCATTCCTCAAAACAATGATTGACTGATGAGTTTCTAGAGAAAGCACTTTCTATTTTGCCATTTTTGACCTTAAGACATGCCAGTCTATAGCATACTGTGGCAACTCAAAAACAAACACAAAGACAATGTTAAGCTTAATTTAAGGAACCAAATAGCTTTCAACTGTGTTTGATATAATGGCAAGTGATTTTGTAGTACCAAATTAGCAATTTAGCATGATTACTCAAGGATAAGTTGTTGGAGTGATGGCTGCTGGAAATGGGGCCTGTCTAGATTTGATCAAAAATGACTTTTTTCAAATAGTGATGGTGCTGTTTTTTTTTTTATATCAGTAATGTCCTGACCATACTTTGTGATCAGTTGAATGCCACTTTGGTGAATTAAAGTACCAATTTCCTTCCGAAACAGCAAAATCTGTACATTATTCCAAACTTTTGGCCGCCAGTGTATAACCCTGAAAACAAAGAGTAATATATACAGATGTGCTCGAGGAATTTGCAAACTTTAAGTCAAGAGCCACGACGCTGTTTTTTAGAAACACCCTAATGGATTAGCTGTTGAAGACAATAATTTGATGCAATACCTCAGTAACTGTGTTATATATTTTCACGAAACTTTAAACGTATCATTGCCCAGAGATTACCACGTACATTTGTTTACAGCGCTATATGTTTGTCAAAAAGTTTATAACAATTAGTTATTTAAAAAAATTCTCATTGAAGGTGCTATGACATGAGTTAATATTCTGCAACTTGGATGACATGCAGTGAAGATGTTGCTGTTATAGTGCTGTTAGTAACTCCTTACTCAGCGATCCTGAGGAACTTGGGTTCTGTGTATAAAACACATTTCTATTACATGTGTATGTATGTGTACATGTAGGAGAACGATGCTCTCATGATGAAATTAAGAATGTCTGTATATGTCCCCCAACAGGACAGAGGAGGAGCCCATGGAAGAGGAACCTTCCATGGGCAAAATAACTTTGCCATATCTAGCAACAATTATTATCTCGTAAGCGCCTATTTTAGTCTATTTGCAGCCTGCTATCTTCTAAACTAACTTTTCAAAGAGCACCCGAAGAATGAATATAAAACTGTCAATTGTACACAGTGTGCGTCGAATTACGGAAAGCCGATAGGGACGTTATAGTGGGGGGGGTTTTAATCACGTTCTTAAGTACATAGTTTTAAAAGCGTGCCATTTCTGATCATCATATGTATGAGACAAAAGTTAGAGGGACCTTTTAGTTTTAGTTTCAGTTATATGTAAAGATTTACTATATAAATAGAAATAAGATTTCCTATCTCACAGATGTAGGATTTAATGTAAAGTGTATTATATTTATATATATCATCAAAGGATGGCCCCATACAGTATGTATCCAAAGAGATCTGGGCTAAGCCCCAAATGTCCACTGACCCTAGAACCAGCCCCGGTGTCAATTAAAGAATCATGGTGGGCACAAATTGGTATTGGCCATAAACTAATTTGTACAGTCAACATTGTCAATGAAAAGGGATGGTTTACCCCAAAATTTGAATTCCATCTAATTTACAGTACTTGTTTTTCCAAACCTGTATGACTTTCATCTGTAGGTTTTAAAAACCTTCAAAAATCAAGTTTGAATACAATCATTATCTTTCACTTTCGTTTATTGCTGCTAGTGGCGCAGAAATGGCACAGTTTACCTTCCACATTTTTTTGTCAATGTTGACTTTAAATTTTTGTTTATATGGATTTTGTGTACTTGTGTTGAAGAATAGACATCAAGCTTATCAGAAAATACTACTTGTGAGGCGACTGGCTTGTGTGAGCAAACTACATTTTCAGTCATTGTCTTTGGTAGTATGATAATGATAAAATACTAAAAAATGCAAAATTGCTCTATGCGCATGCTTTGCACCTAGTTTGGTTGCATTAGCGCTTGATAAGCTTCCTGTCTTTGTCGGAATGTGAAAAGGAGTGAAAGAATTGTGAGGTTGCCTAGTCCTTTCCTTTTATTCAGACCAAAATCACTTAAATCACATCATAATTCCGATTTCCGAACTCGTAAGTAGGACCTTCACAGGAAGACTTGAAGGCAGCACACATATGATTGTGGGCTTCTACCAAGCTTGGAATAAGCACTCCACCTCTGAGTAGATTGCCAATTGCTCCCACAAAATAAATGTCAGTGAGACATGACCCACCACAAGACTTTACTTTCCTCAGAACAAACACTTTATTCAGAATGTGTTGCAGTACTTGTTGAAGGAAGCATGAGAGGTGTTGGGTGTGCGCTATCTTCTCAGAGCTGTTATGGTACATCCATTAGATTTCAGTGTGTGAGGTGCCAGTGGCTGAACAAGGCTCTCTTTTGTCCAGTGCGAGAGCGTTGTGTCTGGCAACCCTGGATCTTGGCCTTATACTGCACTTGCTCTTGTTTGGCGTTCCGCCTGATGCCCGAGGTTCTGAAAGGCAATGGCAGTCTTCCACTAGCTCAGCAACACACTCATGCATTTCAACGAAAGGGTTTGTCTGCTTGCCTGTCTGAAGTCAGCACGGTGTGGAAATCTTAGTGTACTGTCAGTGCCGTGACCTTGCAGTTAGCACATTGAACTTCGGTGCTCATGTGGGCAGTGAAAGTTTGAATTCGGCTCACATCTTTTCCCGATCCCATTCACCCTTCTTTTCCTCATCATTTCTCCTTTCTGAAATTTGCTGAGAAGTTTATGCATAGTTGACTGCAGTCTTAGCTACAGTGTTCATCTCTCTGTCTGAGTATGCATACCACAATGTGCAATAGTTGAAAATTTAAAGGAGGGACATCAGCTAAGGAAGTGCTTGTAATATACTTTGCACAATGCCTAGGCCAAGAGCAGTCCAATCAACTTGTATATATGCTGGATGAAGTCGAGCTACAATTGCATTATCTAGGTCTGTTAGTCCGACTTTGCAAAAATTGAACTGGTAGAATTAGTTGGACTAAAAAGCTTTAAAATGACTGAAATTGAACATTTAAAGTGCATTTAAACATACTTTGTGTTTATGAGAGGAATAGGACAGTGCGTGTTCTTAGTATGTGGGTGATTGTGTTAGAAATGCCAAGGGGGTTTGATATGTCCATGTGTCGTGCCAGCAGGATTAAAGTTTCCGTCTCCTCAGACGGCCTTCAGTCCCCCTGCCCTCGTCTTATTTGTTTTAATTAAACCAAAGCTTCTTTGCTCTCTCCCTCTCCTCTTGCTATATTCACTCCATCCTGTTTTCATAAATTATTTTTACTCTTCTTTGTCATGCAAATGCTTTATGAAGGGTGAATGACAGCATGCATGCCTTTGTCTTCGTCTTTTATGTTCACACATAAAATGCCTTGGCTGTGGATTTTGTGTTTTTCACACGGGGGTGAAAAAATGCAGCACTCAGCCAGCGGGAAATGGGATCATTCCACATCAGGAATGCAGTGTCATATGCTCGCTGTTTCCTCTGAGCCCTGGCCCCATTGGTCCCTGAACTGTCGTGAGGTTTGCCTGTGCAGTGTGACAAAGCACAAAGCCCTGTATTATTGACTTTGTTTAGAGAATTTTCGAATATACAATTTTCAACACATCTGGGAGCCCCCATCAGAGTACAAACACTGCTTTGCTATTGCGTTTAATGTCAGGTAACCATTGGTGGTCCCCTGCAAACAAAAACCAGCAGGGCCTGCATCTATAAATATGTCAGTGATGTGTATTTTGTAGTTTGTTGTCAGTTGCTGAATGATCTTACCTCATAGAGTGTCCTAGCCAGGTGCAAAGTGACAAGTAATATATCTGCCACTCTGGAAACTAAATGCTGCACAACACTACACAATCACAGCCAATCAAAAACATATTCGATGTTGAATATACAGCTATGTGGAGCAGGATTTTGGACCAGTGAGATTTCACTGTGGGCAGGGCTTAGCCATGCATTGCTGCAGAAATAGAAAACAAACAATTGACAAAATGTCCTTAAAATTAATATCCAGTTCTGTCTTGTCAATACAGTAGAAGTTGGATCAAATTAAAGGGATAGTTCACCCAAAAATGAAAATTCTCTCATCATTTACTCACCCTCATGCCATCTCAGATGTGTATGACTTTTTCTTCTGCAGAACACAAACAAAGATTTTTAGAAGAATATTTCAGTTATGTAGGTCCATGCAATGCAAATGAATGGTGACCAGACTTTTCAAGCTCCAAAAATCACATAAATGCAGCATAAAAGTAATCCATACAATTCCAGTGGTTTAATATATGTCCTCTGAAGTAATGCAATCACTTTGGGTGAGAAACAGATCAATATTTCAATCCTTTTTTATTACAAATCTCCACTTTCACGTTCAAAAAGTGGAGATTTATAGTAAAAAAAAAAAAAGGACTTAAATATTGATCTGTTTCTCACCCACACCTATCGTATCGCTTCTGAAGACATATATTTAACCACTGGAGTTGTATATATTTCTTTTATGCTGACTTTATGAGTTTTGATTGAGCTTGAAAAGTTCTGGTCACCATTCATTTGCATTGCATGGACCTACAGAGTGGAGATATCTTTCTAAAAATCTTTGTTTGTGTTCTGCAGAAGAAAGAAAGTCATACACATCTGAGATGGCATGAGGGTGAGGAAATGATGTGAGAATTTTCATTTTTGGGTGAACTATTCCTTTAAAGCTTAAAAAAAGACCATAAAAAGAATCACAAAAGTAGACCATGCATCTCATGTTTCATATTTCACACCTTCTGAAGTTGTACAGTCATTTACAATATCATTTTTCAGTGAAAGTCTTGATGTCCGTTGCGCATTCATGAATACAAAAGAGAAACTTGTTCACAAAGGTACACGGGTTCATGCTAGAACTTGCATTGTTTTTAGTTCTTAAGAACAATAGTTGTAAGGTTTGGGTAAATTATTTTAAATATCAAATATGTTTTGATTGGCTTTGATTTTGTAACTTTGCAGTATTTTGCTTTCAGTGAGGACAGAAAAATTACTTGATGTTGGAAAACTGTGATGTCGCTCCTGGTTAGGACAGTATTTTACAGTTTATATACTGTATTTTAAGTGGTGTTATACTGGATTTAGATGGTGTTATGGACCAACAATAACACTGTTTGCGCTGATTAACTTAGAATGTCACTGGATTCCTTACAAAACATTTGAAATATTTCCTTCCCTTATTTAATCAAATGTTGATTATGGTGAAGTACTAAAGTGTCTTTGTGCAAAGGTGTAACCTTATATGTGTAATCATCTTTTCAGTTGGAGCCTCTCCCTGAAGAAGTGCTGCAACAGAGGCCGAATCCCAATGCCGTTCACTCCATGGAGAAAGTTCTGGAAGTCCACAGTGAGTGCAAGCATAAAGTCTCAGCCTCAGACCATTGCTGCTCACATTGACCGTCTGATGCAGATTACACAACAAAACTAGCAAGTTCTTTCTTGATATGGCAAGCTCTAATCTGATTAGCAGGCTTTCCGCAACCTCAAAGTAAAGGTACACAGGTTTTATCATTCCACCTGGAAATCAAGTTGATACAGGCTGATACAATGAGCGTTTTGAGGGAAGAACTAATCACTAGATTTGCCAAAGCTTGCAAATTTGGTGGCATCAAATATCTGAAAGACAATCAGTTTTTTGTTTGATGCACTTGGTAGCAAGTAAATTAGATATCCACGAGCAGAACTATATATTCCAGGAATTCTCATCACAGAAAGACTACCGTTTTCTCTGTATTTTCTGTACAACCATTTTTGGAGATATTTTTGTATGGTAGTCTATTATTGTGGTATAATATATTTTAGATAAACCTGCTTCTAAACAGCGCATAAAAACAACACAAACTCTTGGTTGCTTTACATGCCAGTCAGATCTCTTCTGCACCAGACTCTATGCCCGATAGTTAAAAATCTGGCTAGGCGAGACTAGCATGCATATGACATCTTTCCATGACATTTTGCTTCTCTGTGTTCCATGTTTAACATTTTCCTGAAATTATCAAGTACTTCTGCCAGTGTCAAATATTTGTGCCTTTTACCACGTTTGAAGGTTGCCTTTTGACCTTGTTTTGCGGCATAGGTAAATACTGGCGCTCGCTGCAGCGATCAGCCTCGACTCTGGGCTACTCTCTGCTGGAGGCTCAGAGGTGTGAAACTGAAGAGGCGGAGACTGTGACCGCCATGGCCTCCCTGTCTGTGGCCAACAAGAACATGGGGAAGAGGTGCGCTCATCTCACAGTGTCGTGTGTGTCTGTTAGTGGCCCCCAAATATTTTCGGACACTTACAGGGAAAGTTCATTTTCATTGCATGGAATAAAAGATGCAATGAAAGTAGTCCCAGAGGCTATAATTCTGCATTTTCTTTTGTGTTCTTTGGAAGAAGAAAGTCATACAGGTTTGGAATAATAATGAGGGTGAGTAAATGAAGACAGAATTGTCATTTTTGTGATGAACTATCCATTTAAGTGTCCAAATTCTGTTTGGGGACGCTGAATTTGCTCAGACCAGGCTTCGAAAGTGTGTCTCTATATGTGACCCCATGTGTTTTTATAAAAGTGTGAGGGGTCTCTGATTGGACAGCAGTGTTTCTGAGGAGTCTCTGAATGAGCATGGCTGATGCAGGGCAGACGTCCAGCAAAACTGGGCTTCTGAGAGACACCCTCTGCCAGAGTCCTAATTGAAAACACACAGGCAACATTGAGCACAGATGCCTGAAGTTTCTGGACCATCCTTACACACTCACTCTTACACACAAGGATATACTGTACATGCAGCAAGCACAGGTTTACACATCCCATTATGTCCTATTATTCTTATTAGGGGCCAAGTAACAAAGGTACATCCTGTATCAGGTTTTCCAAATTAAATCTTTTCTTTTTCTAGTTTGAGGGTTTATGGCAGCCCCTAGAATTGTAAGGTAAAAAGTTGTGAGATTTGGCACACTGATTGGGGAGGGTTTCACGTCTACGATTTCGTTTTGAAAATGTGTTGTTTATAATACGTTTTCACCTCTAATCCACACTGGAGCAGTGTTTCGAAAACTCTATTACTGCATACTTCTGGAAAAACAACTGAATTTTCAGTCGAAATCCTATTTGTGTGTTCCTGGCCTCAGATTCTCAAAACCTCTAGCGCCACCAATAGTTCAAAGTTTTATGTACGTTTTCACGAATAACTTTTGAACCTTTTGAATAAATTTTTCAAATCTCCAACAAATTTGGGCAAATTGGCTCAGCTTATTCCAGAAATCTGACAACGCAAGAAAACCACGTTCATATGACGTTTGAAATCATCTGATTATTCTCCGCTTTTGATGTCAAAACGTATACAGTCATGTTTCATCTAAATAGTACAGGCTCAACACTTACGCACATTGGATAAGCCGATAAGAAAGCCGGTAAAGGTCTTTACATGCAGCGTGAAATTCGAGTAGTGGGTCGATTGGTTTATGCTTAAACTGTTTTTGACTTTACCACGATAAAGGAAAACCGTTTCAGGCGTTTACACGACCTTACAAGCTATTTACTTATTAAGCATAATCGGAGTTAGATCATGCATGTAAATGCTCTCAATGTCATGAACATACACAAACCGTTTCACTGACAGCACCGCCCGTTGTCCAAAATGCACAGAGCATGAGCAAAAGTTGTTAGAACTTTTGAATTACCCAAGTTATAATTCTAATATTTCAAAAGTAAGCATTAGCCATAATTCCATAATATTCCATATGTTTCTGGGGGCCTAATCTTTGCCAAAATTGGCACAGATCATGTTCATACAAAGCCTCACAAAAACCATCAAATCGATTTTTGGTGTCCGACACTGTTTTTTAGAAACACTCTAATGGATTAGCCGTCGAAGACAATAATTTGATGCATTACCTCAGTAACTGTGTTGTATATTTTCACGAAACTTTAAACGTATCATTGCCCAGAGATTACCATGTATATTTGTTTACAGTGCTATATGTTTGTCAAAAAGTTTATAGCAATTAAGTTATCTAAAAAAATTCTCATGGAAGGTGCTATGACATGAGTTAATATTCTGCAACTTGGATGACAGTGAAGATGTTGCTGTTATAGTGCTGTTAGTAACTCCTTACTCAGCGATCCTGAGGAACTTGGGTTCTGTGTATAAAACACATTTCTATTACATGTGTATGTATGTGTACATGTAGGAGAACGATGCTCTCATGATGAAATTAAGAATGTCTGTATATGTCCCCCAACAGGACAGAGGAGGAGCCCATGGAAGAGGAACCTCCATTGTAGAAGGTCCATTTAACTGCCTTGGTGACCCTCTTGGCTCAGAGCCTCTTGAAGTCTCTGTGCTCACTCTGCTCTCTCCACTCGTTTCATTTTTTGTCCCACCTCTGCCTGGCAGGGCATGATGTGCGCACTTTAAGCACGGGACTCGAAACGGCCTGAAGAAACCTCCATGACACCCAGAGTGCAACAGTCTCAGCCCTGTTAGACAGTCTCTGTCTGTGGCAGAACTACTAGGATTCAGTACCTGGTCTGTCCACATGGACGCATACTTTTGAGCAGGACATTGACTTATGTTCCATTGTTAGATGTGAGAGCTGGTGCTTTCAACAAGAACTTTTGTTATGTTTCTTTCCAGAGCCACTAAAGTCCACATGACTGACTTTGGCTGTGGGCCACAATGCAGCCGCATCCTTCTCGTTTTTATTCGTTGTCATGTTTGTTTGTCTTAAGAAAAGAAGTGACTCATTCCATTTGTCATCCAAGTTACTGCTAAATGCTTCTGACATTGTTTTTGGAAGATGAGATCTGAGATTGGGAGAGAGTGAAGAATTGGGAAACCCAACCGAGAGCCATAAGAGTGGACAATGCGAGTTTGTGCCTTTTTTTGTGATGGATTGAGAAGAACATTGCCTTAAACTAGTTACAGGAGGGGTTGAAAATGTTGAGCTCCATTCCACCTCTGTTCTTGCTTTTCAAGAGGTGGTACATGTGAGGGTCAAAGGCTGGCCTGAAGAATCGGAAAAACCCCTCAGCATGTTTACCAGGAACTCCCTGCAGAAATTGTCACGCTTCACACACATTATTGAACTTTTTACTGTTTTTTTTTTCCTGTTCTGTCATTTTACTGTGCTTGTGTTGGACATCACATAACAAATTAACTTGTAAGGTAGTTGCCAGCTATCCAAGGGCAAACATTGTTTGAGCACTTTTCAATTGAATTCTCCAGTGCTTTAGAAGGCAAGCCAATGTGTAGCGACTTTTCAACTCTAATGACCAAATACACACCTCGTCCTCCTTTTCGAAAGCATTGACCAGCATGCACCATTGCGGAACATCTTTCCATCTGCCAAGTTTGAATTCATCTGCCATAGATTAACAGCAACTATTTCGAAGCATGAATTTGCTGTTAAAACAGTAGTTATCTGCCACTAGCTGCAAGCATTTAGTATAGGGCTGCAATAACGATTTGTCATACAAAAAAAACACAATTTGTGCTTTAAAAGAAACTATATTTTTCCCTCTCTCAACATGTTGTACTTTTATACTCATGAATGTCTAGTTTTCAGATTCCTTTACAGTTAATCAAGGCCACTAGCGTATCACTACTATTATTCTACTCAGCAGATGGTCAGTTTTATTGACACCTTTAAAAAAACAATAGGAAAAGGGCTGGTTAACGATTTTAAATGAACCATTTCGCCTTCAGATGTGCCTCCTGGTGAGATTTAGGGCTGGTGTAAAGCGGCACGTTTCCTGCCGATTGGCCTGTGCAAGGGCATCGCTACACAACGTAATAGTCCTTTCACTATAGGGGCAGGTGCTACAACACAATCCAGGAAGTAGTGAAACCACCAGCTTCCACTCAGAACACAATCATAAAAACACCTCTGAGACAACTGTGATACTCAGACAATCTGCATGTGACTATTTTGACGTAGAGTTTTGTAGCTGCATCCTTGACCTGTAGGGGGCAGTGTACCAATGCTTTTAAACGGCACATACAGTAGAACTGTACATATATATGCAATTATGCATGCTGACAGTAGATAATTTGGCTTGACTTTGATTGTACATGTACCTTTTGGATTCTGGACTGGTTAAGGGGTAATTATTTTGTTTGACAACACTGACTCATGTTTAGCCTCTTGGCAACTACCTTTGGCATTCTTTTTCATGTGTATCATGTACGTTAAATATGAGACACATTAAGGAAGGCGATTTGATTCACTGTTGCCATTGTTCCTTGACTTCATATTTGTATATGCCGGTCACGTATGACTACTCCACTGTGGGCTTTCGCCCTTTTTTTTTTTTTTTTTTTGTCTGTTTGTCTATGTTTTGTTACTTTTTTCTGGCCTTGTGACCTTGTTTGTCCTATTTTTATACTTTTTTTCTTTTTCATTGTTCATTTATATAGTTGACAATGTGTTTTACATGCTTAAGATCTTTAGTTTCTTGTTTCAGAGAGTAACAGCCTTTTTTAATTGTTTTCTTCTTTTTTTCATTTGTTTTATCTTTTAATCGTTTTTTATAGGTGAAGGGAGGGAGATGGTTTTACTTTGTATAATGATTCCAACAATTGTGTATTTACTGTGTTCTGTTCATAGTAGATTTATATTACAAAGATCTATAGATATATTATATATTATAAATATTGCAGACTCAAATGAGAAAATTAGTATTGCAAAGTGATATACAGTATATCAGTATGTGGTCTGGCTTTGCCCATCACTGGTTTCACTGAAGGCACTGTTTAAAGCTGCTGTTGGTTTTATGCATTCACAGTAGCATTACTCTGGCACCGCAACCGCTTAATCAAAAGTCAAAATGCTCTTCATTATTCCGGCTTTATTATGACAGAGCTCTTGCTAAACTAATACAAAAAGCTCTCGGAAAATATTATGGACTGACACTTTAAATTTAATGCTGAATGAATTTGGTGTGAAAAGTAGAGTAGATGCTGACATCACAATTACCTTTGTTTGGTCAATGCAAAATGGATTTCAGTTGTTTTATTCTACCTTTCAAGATTTTGAATATGTTTGAATTACTTAAGTTAGCATTGGGGTAAATCTCTCCAAACCTGTTCAGAACATGCCTGGGTCGTATTTCCTTCCCAAAATCAGAAGATATTATATTTTGTTTAAATATAAATAAATGTATATTTAAGCATATAAATATTGAAAGTATTTACATTGTGACATTATTTTCATGAAAACTAAGCACATTTCCCCCAAATTCCAACCTGCTCTCATAGCAAATAGTAAAAATCATACTATTATTACGATTTGCCATGAGACCGGGTTGGCGAAATCGTATGTGTTGGCTTGTACAAAAACATACAACTTTTACTCCCATAAAGAAAAATAAACAAACCATGCTATTAAAAATGTTCTAAAGATAAACCCCAAACCAAAAACCAACCATAAAATATAACCCCTTACCCAAACCCTGATTTTAATAAGACAATCAATGTTGTGTACAACGGAAGAAAGAGAAACATTAGGGTTTTGAGTGAGTGTTCTTGCCATTTTTCTCTTAGTTTTGCATCAATTTGAAATTGTTGGTTGTTTGGTTACTCTCTATGGGAATAAAAGTTTTCGTTAGAACCAAGTTGTATGATATTTTACCATTTTAACAACTTGTACAAATTATTACAAGCTGAGACTGCCAAATTCTCATCACTGTAATGCAAAAAAAGAACTAACTTATGTAATTACTTGAATGTGAACATTTTTAAAGTATTTTTACATCATGGTAGTATTTGTTGTTGTTCTTTTAATTCATGCTGATTTAAATAACCCACTTAATATTGTGTTTTTCCTACTATGTACTTAAGCATTTGACACAATGTACTTTTTCTGTAAATACCTGTTGTTGCATTGTACTTACATTTAAAGTACCTGCATTTCATTACATCTGTAGTTACACTGTGAACTTTAACCCTAAACCTAACCCTCTTCCAATCCTAACCCTATCCCTAAATCTACTCGTACCTCAAACTCAGTAGCAGTAAATGTGAATCTTGTGATAATTTTGCAGAAAAACATGGTTACACATTGTATTGTATAGAGGTCGACCGATAGTGGACTTTGCCGAAACCGATAACTAAGTTGCTGGAAAAAGCCAATAACCAATTAATCGGCCGATAGTTTTTAAAATCGATTAATAGAATGCTAAGACATTTGCTTTGTCGACACAGGCATAGAGGCCAGAGTACAAAATGAATAAATCCCAGATGTTTATTTTTTTTAACCAACAATAATCCGAAATAAAGAAGATTTGGTGCATAACATGGGACTTTTAATACTAAACAAGCCTGAAACACACTGGGGACTCTTATTTTGAAATGACAGAGATTTGGCTCCATTACAAAGCTCTATTTGTAATATTTACCAAATTAAGATTTTTATAGCCTATATATTATTATTGTTATTCACAATATATGAAGTATGTGCTGTTGAGGGACGTGTCCATATGGTCACATTTTTCTTTGCATGCCCTCACTTCAATTTAAAAAACGTAATTATCAAAGAAACACGGAGGAATAAAAAAAACTATCGGAATAGATTTTTGCTGATAACCGATAGTTCCAAAAAGCACCTATCGACAACGATTAATCGGTAAAACCGATATATCGGTCTACCTCTAGTATTGTATGTATTTTAAAGTTAGTACATAGTAGTTAAAGATACATCTAATATAAATTGGGACCGATTTAAAAAAACAACAACAACAAAAAAACAGTAAAAATCATCACTGTAACAATAAAGAGAATCACCACTAAGAAAAATAGGAATTACAAAAATAATAATAATATTTAAAGTCAAATGTCAGGATGCATTACAGTAATGAGAATTTGGGGTGAAATATGCTTAATTGTCATGACAATAATGTCACAGTGGTCCTAAAAATAAGCTTCTGTGTGTAAAATATAGTTTCTTATTTTTTTGTTTGATTTTGGGGTTTAATATAACCTGGATTTTTTTCATGAAATTAAATTCACTTGTTATTGTTTCGTTTGGGCAAATGATGTCAGCAGTCACTCTCTGGGCACTTCTGATTGTAAAATATTTGTCTTAGTCATTTCGAGAATGATCTATTTTGGGCCTTTTTGCTGTATCATATCCAAACTATGTCCATCAAATCTGAATTATTTTTTTAAGGAAGTGCAGAGGCTGACATTTATTGAAAATGTCCTGGAAAAGTAAAGCAGTGTTCCAAAAGAGTCTCATAATAACACTAATATTCAAACTAATAAAAACAGCTAGTGACTAATCGGCCCATAACTCCAAACCACTTTGCAATAACAGTCTCAACAACGGCAGCCTATCCAATACGGTCTTGCTCAAAGGGACATCATTATCCGGTTCATCCGGATAGTCATTTTACTTTCCTCTTGTTTTGTATAAAAGAGAATAATCATTCCATTTGTTTTCCCTATTTTATTTTACCTATCTGTCATTCCTGCTAATTTGCCATGAGGTCTGGCCTGAGCGTTGTTTATTTGCAGGCCAGGGTGAAGTTGATTTCAGTCTCTCTCCTTCACAGCTGTAGATTTCTGCATGGTTTGTGTGTCAGCATGCCTGTATGTCCTTGTAACATATTTGCACAAAGGAGGAACACAGGAGGGTTTGAGGCTTTTACAACATTGGAGAACGCATAGGATGGAAGCTGTTCTGTTCCTCCTCTGTTTCTGGTCAGTAAAGCAGACAGAATTATGCTCTTTGTGTCCGACGGATGTGCTTTTTACTTGTTTAAAAAAATGAATGAAAGAAAAATTACTTTTGAATATTTTACAGCAACACAGCAAAGTTATCTAGCACTTGTGGCATACAGACTAGAATGTAGAGCATTGTTTTAGGTGAACTACAAACTACACTACACAGACTGGCCTGTGTGACTTTTTTGCTTTCGGTTTGTTTTCTTTTTCTTTTCTAATCTTCCTCTGGAGGTATTTTGGGGGCTGGAGGAAGACTAGGAAAAGCTTAGGGTTGTTCCTTTAGAACATCTGGAATCATCAAAGGGCTTTTCCAGATGCTTGACGGATATATCTTCAGTTTGTCAAAATAAAAAAAAAACAACACTTATCAGCCAGTAATACCTGTGACCACTGTGGCTCGAGAACAGTTCTAGGTTTACAAAAATGTAAGAAATGCATATTATTTTTGTCACTTTGTTTTTCCATTGTTACAATAGAACTTTTCTTGGGACCTTTGCTCTAACGTTTGTCTTTGACATCAATTATAAAGTACCTTGTTTTTGAATACCACAATGTCTTGGTTTTTATTTCCTAGATCATTCTCTTAGTGAAGTAACCATGCTGACTGCCTTTTAATGAAATAATTTTTTTTTATACATTGTATGTAAAATTTTCCACTTTTTAATCACTTATCTGGGGTTATTTTGTTTCGTCTCATGATATCATACTTTATATTGTTTGATCCCAAATATAGACATGATTGTCTATACGAGGCTGGGTGCTATCAATTAAGCATTCAGTTAATGTTCAATTATAAAATTAGTTTTATCCTATGGTTTTGAGGTTTTATTTTTACTTGAACAAATGTGAGACGTATCATTTATTTGCGATGAAAAATCAATATCAAGATCCAAATAAAAAAAGAAAATAATCAATTGAGAATCAAAGTACCTTACATTTGTTAATTCCCTGGGATATACATTGTTATTTAAAGGAATGATTCAGGTTCAATACAAGTTGAATCGACAAGGCTCAGTCGACTTTCGACTCGTACCTTTTTATTAAAAAGAAGAAAAGCAGAAATTGCAGTTATAGTAAGGCACTTACAATGGCAGTGAATGGGGCCAGTCCATAAACTTTCAAATATATAAATCCACATTAAATAAACAGTACACTGATGAGTCAAAACATTATGACCACTCACAGGTGAAGTGAATAACGTTGATCCTCTCCTAACAAGGCCACATGTCAAGGTCTGGGTAGATTAGATGGTAAGCAAACAATCAGTTCTCGTAGTCAACGTGTTGAATGCAAGAGAAATGGGCAGGAGTAAAGACCTGAGCGACTTTGACAAAGGCCAAATTGTTATGGCCGGACGACTGGGTCAGAGCATCTCTGTAACAGCAAGGTTTGTGGGGTGCTCCCGGTCAGCAGTGGTGAGTACATACTGACAGTGGTCCGAGGAGGGATAAACCAGCGACAGGGTGTTTGGCGCCCAAGGTTCATCAATGCGTGAGGACAATGAAATCTATCCTGTCTGGTCCGAACCGACAGAAGGTACTGTGGATCAAGTCACAGAAAATGTTAATGATGGTTATAAGAGGATTGAATCACTGTCACAACACGCAGTGCGTCACAACACACAGTGCATCGCACCCGCACATGATGACCTCTGTCCACCGTCGAAAATGCTTACAATGGGCATGCAAGCCTTGGAGCGGTGGAAGAAGGTTGTCTGGTCCGATAAGTCCCATTTTCTTTTACATCACATGGACGGCCATGTACGTGTGTGCCGTTTACCTGGGGAAGTGATGGCACCAGGATGCACTATGGGAAGACTACAAGCCAGTGGAGGTAGTGTGATGCTCTGGGCAATATTCTGCTGGGAAACCCTGGGTCCAGCCATTCATGTGGATGTCAGTTTGACATGTGCCACCTATCTAAACATCCTTGCAGACCAGGTACACCCCTTCATGGCAATGGTATTCCCTGATGGCAGTGGCCTCTTTCAGCAGGATAATGCGCCCTGCCACACTGCACGCATTGTTCGGAAATGGTTTGAGGAACATGATGAAGAGTTCAAGGCCTTCAAATTCCCCAGATCTCAATCCGATTGAGCATCAATGGGATGTCTGGACCAACAAGTATGATCCATGCCAGCACCACCTCACAGCTTACAGGACTTGAAGGATCTGCTGCCAGTGTACCACAGGACACCTTGTAGAGTCCATGCCACGGCAGGTCGGCACTGTTTTGGCGGCATGCGGAGGACCAACAGCATATTGGCAGGTGGTCATAATGTTGTGACTCATCAGTGTATAGCAGAAAAGATTGAATACGTTCTACATTGAATAAGTTAAAGCATGAACTTGAAAATATTAAATAAATTCTACATTTGTACTCAATTCAAACATGTAAAAATGAATGCTGTAGCTTATAAGTACATTTTATTTATGATTGTTTGTTATCTTTACAAAGAGTCATCTTGTATCAATCCTAATGGAGAAAACCTTGTCATATTTATTTGCAAATTTGAGTAAATTTCACAGATAAATTAAATGAGTGAAATGTACTTGAAAAATAGAATTGCAAAGTAAACTTTACTTGAGAATTTCTATGAAATTCCAAGAATTGTGTGTAGCCTTTAGTTAAAAATATGATCTGTTAATATAACTTGCAATTTCTGCATGGACATTTTTTCCGAGTTTTTTTTTTTTTTTTTTTTTAAGTAACGCCCACACCAAATTGTTTTCAGCGTAGTTATTCTCAACTTTGTAACCAATCATAAATGCTTTATTCAAAAGAACAGAAGTCTGCTGTTGTTCTGATATCAGATGTTGTTAAACCTCAACCATTACAGTAAGAAGTTACAATCCTTGTTAATTTCACCACACTTTAGGACTTTCATTTTCTGTCATGTTTTCTAAAGCAGCTAATAGCCTGTGCGGTGGTAAACGCTGAGTTCTTCTCATCATTTTAGACTGTAATTCTGTGGTGTACTCTTGGGCCATGGGGACTTTTTGTAAAACTATTACATGGCAAATAGCAGTACACCAAGTAATGTTCTATGAAACACTTGTGGAGATGAATTGTTTGTGGGGAGAACAGCGCCGGGATGCTTAGATGTCCCACAGTGTGTTTAAGGGCTGTGGTTTATTGTCACAAGCATTAGTTCCCGTCAGTTTGCCCGGAGCGCAGAACTTAAACGACAAACTGTGAGAATCTGTAGGCCTATATAGAGATTAAATAAGGACACTGCAATGGATTTACCTGACCTCAGGCTACAGGGAAGAGGGAGGGACATTTTTAGATTTCCCAGGGAAATCTTGGATATTATATATATAATATATAATTATATATAAGGGGGTGAAGTTATGAGACTTTAAGATGCTGCAGTATTTCTAGGTCAATAATCAAATGTAAGCAAATTTGGCCCTGTTAACTTATTTGTACGAAAGGTTACTTTAAAGTCTATGTTTAATAATAATAATGTTTTTATTATTTATTCATTCAAATACTTAAATATGTTGGCATATGTAACAAAAATGATGATAATGGTGAATACATTTGTAAAAGCAAAGCCTGTTTTCCTCAACTAATAAAAAAGTACCATGGCAATCCCATGATTCATTTCTATCATACCGGGACCACTTAACATAATGAGTGAAAGTGAATTTATGAACTAATTCTATTACTATTGCATAATAATAATAATAATAATAATATATTATATCACTAGCTGGCTGGGTTCCAATCACAACAATATGAACTTAATTGAACCAATACTAAAGTTGACCAAAAAAATCAATAATTTAAATATTTGTTGCCTAAATATTTATTTTTAAATATTATTCATGTCATCATAGACCTGGACAATATTTTCAAGCCTTAAAAGAAATCAAAGGCCTATTTCATTGTGTTATTATAAACTTAAATTGATATAAGTTGGGCCTATATGAAGCTACACATGAATAAATGGCCTCGTCTTTATTTTATTTGAGTAAAGTAGTGTGTATTAGTGACAATTATATTTTTAATCAAAATTAATCGTCATTTTGTAACCTTGACAACTCTAATCACACCTAATATCACGATTAATCACAGAAAACTGTGCGATTAATTACATTTTAGCCTTTAGATTTGGTTTTTTTAAGATCATGAGAAACATAAATTCAGTGAAGTATGTCCAAACTTTTCTGATAGTGTATGTATCAAAGTATTATGCTATTACCTTCTGATACCATCACCTCACTTTGGTACCACCACATGGTCTAGTGAAGGCTTCATATAGCCAGTGTTTGTGTTTATTCCCAGTCTGACACTCTCAAAGCTCTGATCCCTTTGTCCAGGGGAGAGCAACAGGGATGAGAGGAGTTTACAGTAGTCACGACAAGGATTACCAGCTCATTAAGAGGAGACAAGGGTCAGATGGCTGTCAAAATATACAGGGGCAGGTAAGAGCAAGATAAACCCAGAGGATCAAGCAAAGCAAACAAAAATATCACCCTGCCAGCTAAGCAGCAGTCAAATATACAACTGAAAGAGTGGATAATTTGGTTGTATTGCCTAGAGTCCAGTCCAGTTCAGCCCAGAGTTTCAGTAATATTTTTAAATTCACTCACCAAATACCACATATATTCTGCTATAAGTGTCATCCACACTAATTTAAAAACACATTATGTTGTCTTCCCTTAAAGGGATAGTTCACCCAAAAATAAGAATTCTGTCATTTACTCACTCATTATGTTGTTCCAAAACTGTATGACTTAATTTCTTCTTTGGAACTCAAAAGGAGATAATAGGTAGAATGTTATGGGGACTGACATCCTCAGTCACCGTTTACTTTCATAGTATGGGAAATATTTTCACGCAAATTTCCGTGCTCCATGGAAGAAAAAAAAAAATTCATACTTTTAAGTAAATGTTGAGTTTTCATCATTTTGTGTGAACAACAAAAAATAAGAGAGAGAGAGAAAAAAAACATTATATTATTCATGATTAGTTGTCATTTTAATCCATTATTAGTTTTAAAAGTCTGTTGGATAGGTTTAAGTAATTCACTCAGCAATTTTTTCCTATTAAAAAAGTCAATAGTTTTGCTCCTAAAGAAATTAATTGTCATTTTGAAACATATGTATGAAATCATGACCACTCACATGAGATGTAGACTCCCTGTCATATCAGTAACCTTATAAAAGCAATTTTTTTCTACATGGAGAGGGTCTCCACATGGAGGCCGCCATGTCAAGATCACATGACCAGCCTGATACTGCTTGCTTAATCTCAGTAACCGTCTTGATATTGGACACTTTCACTCATGGATTAAATTAATCATGGCTGACTATGATGAGTGATGTTTTTCAATGGTATCAGAAACAAAAACATTATTGTCTTTGAATGATGCTGCATCCATACCCCTAGGTGTCAGTGTAAATCCAAAATGACCTATTCAAAAAATTACTGAGTGCACCTTTAACAAATCAAAATCACAATTTCCCCAAATACCCAAAGAAACCTGCTGAAAGAAAAAGATCACCCAAACATGTCAACATGACACGTTGTCACGTGACTCGCAAAAACCAGTGAGGTTTGATGTTATCGAAGTTGTCGCCATATTGGATTCAGCACTGTTTAGATAAGGTACGTCCCCAAACGGCACACTTCTGCATTAATCAATGTAATTTTGAAGTTAACTCTGAAAATGCAACAAAAAGAAGTGTACTACAAGTACACGGGTGAAGAACACTTCAACCGTCAAAACAGAGTGTGGATTGTTGGACACTTCATGCACTCAGCGCTCGTGGCTTGTCTTACGGAAGGGGCGGAGTTACCTGGCTGCGTTGCTGGTCTGACAAAACAATTGTAAATAATGGAGAATGTAGCAACTAGTGAAACTTCACTGAAGACAGCACCTTGCTTTACCATCACCCCACGCTGTGTGAATATGTATGTTGTTTGAGATATAAGTGTTGAACTGAGGTTGGCTAACGTTCTAAAGCTAGCAGCAACACATAGTTTGTGCTTGAAACGTTACTTCCATTTGCTGTTAAACGGCGAATACTTTCATGTAGTAAAAAGCTGTTTGGGACCATACTTCACTTTGAAAATTCATACACTACATGGCTGAATGCATAGTGTATTTTGTAAGTGCATAGTATATAGTGCGCCATTTGGGACACAGAGAAAGTGTATTAATGATTTGATTTGGGAGTAAAAGAAAAAACAATAAATTATACAAAGTGACCGTATGCCTTCAGAATACTTGGAATATGATGCATGAACTTCTTTTATGACACTTTTAGGTGCTTTATTAAGCATTAAAGTGAGTCCAGCCAACAAGACTTTTTTCAAAGGTCATACAGGTTTGGAACGACATGAGGATGAGTAAATGATGTCAGAATTTTCATTTTGGATGAACTATTCCTTTAATTACCTCCTGGGATACATGAACCTCTGGCTGGGAATGAATGGTTTAGTCCATGATGTAAGAAATATGTAAAAAATGTAACTTGCAAACAATATAATAAAAACGTTTGAATATTCATAAATCTGCCACCCTAGGCGGCATGGCATGGTTAAGCTATAAACTGCCACGCTCACGGCTTGCAAGTGTGAAAGGAGATGCGAGAGACAATATTTACCGTCTTGCGGGTCGACAAGAGATCATCTCCAAACACCATAACGAGCACCAAGGTGACGTGAACCTCAGGAATGTGTTAACATATTCGGCTCCTCGGGAGTCAAACTAAGGTGAGGGCTAGTGAGAAGTTTAGAGACTGTCAGTACTACCATTGACCTGGTTGCTGAGCCCTGTGAGCTGTAGCCTAGGGTCAGGTAAGTCCAGACTTAAGACTTCGGGCTCTTTCCCAATTGGGGGGCTCAACAAGGCGTCCATTCTCATATTAAACCCATCTTGGAGAACACGGGCTTGACACTATGAGAGAATTATCTATGCACAACAATATACAGAATTGTTGAGGGTTTGTTTTCTAAATGTCTCTTGAATTTTAATGGTTTCGATGGCCAATAATTAACCGCACAAAACATGTTTGTGTTGCAATTTAACCTGGATTTAATTTGTGGGTCATATAGTTGTGTTTATGGATGAGGTTGAGGGCATGTCCATGTTACAGATGAATTTGCACCAAAATACAAAATATTAAGTATGATTAAATGGACAGCCTTAGATGTTAACAACAAAAGATTTGGGAAGCGTTTTCTCCTCCATTTTAAATGTTAATAAGACCATTTAATCTGTGTGTTTTTTTTTTTTTTTTGCCCTTAGCATGGTTTCCCCCAAGCAGTCTGTGATTCAGAACAGATCTGCGTCCCACTAGTAAGCTCTTTTCTGGCCTGCAGTGACTATTTGGTCTGTGGTCACACATTTCAATGTTGTTCTCTCTCTATCTTTCTCTTTTTCCCCGTTCCTCTGCTCATCCTCATTTGAAGCAGCTCAGCCTGTCATTACAGTCTTTTATATTAGAGAAGAACCTCCTACCAGAACGCCGCTCGCCACTTCTGTGTAGTTTTTAATTGTGGCTCTGAGGTGGTGGATCGAGGCAGCTGCATCTCTGAGCCAAATTACAGATCAGCCTTACAGAACCAGAGTGATATGATACAAGCCATAAGACCTGTTTCTCACCCAGTGGGTGTGTACATCATCAAGATGAGCATCTATCTCTTTGTGTCCTCAAGGTCATTTCAAATTTAGACTGTACATCAGTGTTTCCTGTGCCCTTGTTCTCCAGCACCACGGCAAAAGAAATTACACTTAAGCTACCTGAGTTGTGAGCTTGTATCCTCAATTGAATGCAATGAGATAAAAAGAGCTTGTACTGCAAAATTACGCCAAAATAACACGTCTTTCTAATGCATTTGTTCGCTTGCCGCACTCTAAAAACCACCCAATAAAACAACAACAAAAAACATAAAGCAACTAGTGTCGTCTGATTCGTGCCCAAGTTACTCTTATGAGCCGGTTCTTCAAATTAATCGCTGAAAACGACTTACCAGCTTAAAGGAATAGTCACCCAAAAATGAAAATTCTCTCATTATTTACTCAACCGTATGCTGCCCCAAATGTCTATGACTTTCTCTCTTTTGCAGAACACAAAGATTTTTAGAAGAATATCTCAGCTCTGTAAGTCCATACAATGCAAGCGAACACTCTTTAAAAAAAAAAGGTTCTTTGGGGTTCTATATAGAACCCTAGGGTTCTTTACTCAGCTTCAAAAAAAACTTTATGCCAAAAAGGTTCTATTTACAATGATTTACAAAAAATAGGCACAAAAGCCTACAAAAACATGATAATTATGTATTTTATTATTGAAGATGCTGTAATAATTTAACAAGGGTTTTAGCAAAGACCTTCACCTAACTCAGAGCACTTCTGAAGTTCTGGCCTTCAACATCATCAGATCCATGATCAAGTGGAAGTCAAAATAAACATATTTCGCATTGTTGTATTGCATCAAGGTGTTTATGATACTAAATAACGGTTCATTTCTGTTTGCAGTGGCTCTGGAGTGCAGAATTACTAGTTTGACCATCATCATACAGATAAAACCCAATACTTCTATTCATGTAAGTTTTAAGATGTAATTTAGAGAGATAACACACTGTGCAAAATGTCTGTAATTTTAAAGGTAAAAGACAGTAAAAATGCTACAGAAAAAAATGTTAATTGATTAACTAGTATTAACTGTAAAATATACAGTACATTTTTTTAATATGTTTTAAAAGACAATACAGTAATTTTTTACAATAAAATGTGAAAATGAAAATTTTTAGATGTAAAAAGTCTGATTTTCCTGTATAATGGTAAAAATGTACATTGTTTAACAAGAGAGTACATGTGCTTTTTACAGTAAATTATTGTTAAAATTACAGTAAAAAACAATAATCGGGTGTTCCCACAGTTCCCTGCATGACCCATCATATTTCATTATATTTTATGGGAATAGTTATGTTTCTTATTTTTAATATCAGTTAAGCACATTGGGGTGTTTTGTTTTATATTTGATGTAGTTTAGTTAATGTTTACTGTATTATTTTAATTTCACATGTGTTACCCTGATGGTGTTTAGTGTTTGTGTGACTCTGAGCACTGTCTCTACATGTTCATTGGTCATTGCTCCTGGAAGAGCCACTTCCTTGAGGTTGAGGTTGACCAAGGTATTTTTTTTTTCCAGTCTTTAACTGTCCAGTTTTGGTGAGCGTGTGCCCACTGCAGTCTCAGCTTTCTGTTCTTGGCTGACAGAAGTGGAACCCGACGTGGTCTTCTTCTGTTGTAGCCCACTGAACTTCATGTCATCATGTGCTTTTCTGTAGTTTTTACGGTGATTAACAATACATTATAAAGTAAAAAGCAGATTTTTACAGTTTCAGAAGGTTAATATCAAGTTTATGATGTTTTTTTTTTTTTTTTTACAGAATTTTTTTTTTTTTACAGTGCCGGCGTGGTCGTGTAAATTACAACCGTTTTAAACTGTAAAATTTACAGGTTGTTCTGTAAAGTTGTTTACGTTTTTACTGTATTTTTTTACATAATTATTCTGGCAACCACAGCTGCCAGTTTTTTTTTTTTTTTTGTTTGTTTTTTTTTTTGTAAAAACAACAGGATTTTTTTAACAGTGCAATTTCTTTGTTTTTAATTATTCTGCATACTGACAGCAGGTCTATTAAATGTTACACATACTTACAGGGATCAGCACATCCATCCTCAAACTAATCTTTCATATGATGTCAAGACCCCAGAGAGTGCAGAGAGCAGGGGCGGATTGTGACTAGCAAGGGCCCCAGGGCCAATTTTCTTTTAAAGTTAAGATCTACGCAATCTATTTTCATTGATTTAAGTCTACCTGTTCTGTTATTTATAGTCAGATTAATTCAAACACACAGCACAGATGTGGTAAAGAAACCACTCAAACCAAACACATTTGCTGAACGGCCACTGTTCTTAAAGAGACAGTACCATTTTAATATTTTTTAAACATAATGTATACTCAATGTAAATACTACAAATTATGCATACAAAAAACAAGCATGTAACAAAATGTGTAAACTTGCAGATATTTAAAGGGGCTATAATACAGTATGAAATATTTTAACTTCATCAAACACTTTAAATATTGAAGAATTTAACAAGTAGGCTCCTACAGTAACTATGCAAGGATTTGGTGAAACTTGGCAAAGAGTTCAGGCAATTCTGGCTCACGCTGCTATATCTTTTTTAACTCATCTGAATTATGGGGTATGTTCCATTCAGAAGTGATCATCCCCACACCCAATTTCCTTCAATGACTTTACCCTCTCTTGTGAGAGCTTCAATGGGCTGAACGGTGTGGGGCTCAAAAGTAGTGGTCATTTGGTAATTGTATTGGAAATTCTGTTTGGAACAACCCTACAGCTTGGCTTGACCATTATTATTCTCCCATCAAAAAGGCCCTGTGAAGACATCATTTAAGCCAAAATCCTCTAGACTACATTACACTGACAGGATATTTAAATGATCTAAGAGTCTGTTTTGGAATGTTCGTAATTTCAAACTTCAGCTGTCAAAACTTCCACACAAGCCCTTTAATCTGCTTTAAGAGGCTCTCTTCTTTCTTTCTTTCTTTCTGTAAAATTTTTAACTTCAAGCATTTAAAACTATTTTAGACTTTCAGACAAGGTTTTGTCAGACCAACATTATAGTTTGTCTCAACAAACTTTATGTATCTAGTTTAATCAGTACTTTTGTCCCGCACAAAATAAAATAACAGTATCTTCTTTTTACCAACCACCTCAGCCAAGTTTTTTTTTATTTTTTTTTTTATGTAAGGCAAACATGCAGTTATGGCAATGAATGGTATAATAAACGTTTTTGTTCAACAGCCCTTTTATACAAAGAATAAAGCTTAACTCTATAGCCTAACATATGAAATAAGAGTCAGAAAATTCTATTTTTTAAACCTGTTTAAACCGATTTTTCTTTAAAATAGCGACATTTTAAGCACATGTTGCTTGAATTAGTAAATACTAATTTTGAAATATCAGTAACAATATAAATGCTATTGTTAATTTTACTTTATCAAAATCAGCAAAGATTTCACATAAGTGCATATAAATATGAAGGTAGCTATTTTGGAAATTATATTACAATGTCTTCTACTACCAGAAGAGCATGGAACTTTTCACCAGGAGACAGTAGACATCTCATACACATTGTGATGATGATGTAAAGTCTTTAGAAAGTAATGTATCAAATATGATATGTGCGGTGTTATAGGGTTAAAGAGTGGCTCAAAAAATGTAATTAAAAACAGGAAGGCAAAAGGGTCCTATAAGAGGGCTAGGGACCCTCATAGTCACAGGGCCCTGTTGAGGGGGGCCTTAAATAAGCTGTGGGGCCCACATATTTAAGCATATATAAACATTTGTTTTCAAAGTTGATGGGCCACAAGACCTTGCATCCCAGGGCCTCCACAGGCCCCTGGTTGTCAAGGGCCCCTGGGCTCTGGCCCCATTGGCCCAGTCCATAATTCACCTATGGCAGAGTCGGCATCAAACTGATGACATGGAGATGGCTGAAGTGAAGTGAAGTTTTGTTTAATTTGTTGTATCCAAAAGACCTCACTCAGTGTGTTTCATTATAACCATGCTGTAGGAAGACCCCCAGTGGCAACAAAATGATTCTGTATCTGCCCCAGTGCTAAAACTGTTTAACAGCTTTTCATAGGTCATTTGTTTTTATTTATTTTTACTTCGTTTTTTATTTGTTTTTAATCTTACTTATGGTTATAATGTTAACTTATAGTTAATGTTAAATTATTTAATGTGTATGATTGTTATATAAATAATATTATTACTAATTCACTTTTAGCTTATTATAACAAACCTGTGGATTTATTAAGTCAATTCTCATGACTGTTGCATTACGAATTGCATTAATTATTGCTTGTGTTGTTGTAAATAAAAACTACTAAAAATGCTTTACTAAATGATACTTAAATGTTTTGTTTTTTGTTGTTGTTGTTGTTTTTATGGTTATTTCACTTTCTTAGTGATATAGTATTTGAACTATTCAACTTGCAAATCCATTAAACATTCTTCTGGTAATAAAACAAAAAGATAATTTATAAATTAAACAAAAACCAAATGTTACAGTTGCATTTTGGGAACCCTAAAAGGTTCTATATAGAACCTTTCCACCTGGCTCAAAGAACCCTTTGGGGTACTTTTTAGGGGTTCCAAATTTGAAGCGAGCGATAGAACCCTTTAGGGTTCTATATGGAAACTTTTCTTCTAAGAGTGAATGGTGGCCAGAATTTGAAGCTTCAAAAAGTACATAAAGGCAGCATGAAAGTAATACATAAGACTCCAGTGGTTAAATCCATATCTTCTGAAGCGATATGATATGTGTGGGTGAGAAACAGATCAATGTTAAGTCCTTTTTTACTATAAGTCTACACTTTCACTTCCTATGCACGTTCACAGGAGGACTGAGTTTTTTGCTGATTCACATTAATTGTGCATATCGCCACCTACTGGGCAGGGAGGAGAAAAAAGTGAGGGATAAAGCAAAGGAAAACAATAAATAAATCATATTTGCATAACTGCCCAGTAGGTGGTGATAACCATGAAGAATGCAAACTGTCAAAAAACAGAAAAAGAAAACTCTTGTGAATGTGCCTAGGAGGGCTTTGTGAAAGTAGATTTATAGTAAGAAAATAAAAAAAAAATAAAAAAAGGACTTAAGTATTTTTCTGTTTCTCACCCACACCTATCATATCACTTTTGAAGATATAGATTTATCCACTGGAGTCATATGGATTACTTTAATGCTGCCTTTATGTGCTTTTTGGACCTTCAAAGTTCTGGCCACCATTCACTTGCATTGTATGGACCTACAGTTCAAAAATTCTTCATTTGTATTCTGCAGATGAAAGAAAGTCATACATATCTGGGATGGTTAGTAAATGATGAGAGAATTTTACATTTTTTGTGAAATATTCCTTTAGTAGTTAACGGTTTGAATCAGACTGATGAATCCTTTACTGAGAGCACTCACTGAATCAGAAAAGACTAATAACATCTGACTCACTTTCCAAAAGGAAGTTTTGTTCTTAAAGGATAATGAAATGTAAATCAGTCTTTACATTTGTTGTTCATATAACATGTAGTTAAAGAAACACTTTTGCAATACAATTTTTGTAATAAATTCAATGAGAAATTAACAAATTAACTATATATATAAATATATTACACTCACTGAGCACTTTATTAGAAACACCTGTACACCTCCTTATTCGTGCGATTATCTAATCAGCCAATTGTGTGGCAGCAGTGCAGTGCATAAAATCATGCAGATACGGGTCAGGAGCTTCAGTTAATGTTCACATCAACCATCAGAATGGGGAAAAAAATGTGATCTCAATGATTTGGACCGTGGCATGATTATTGGTAACAAACAGGCTGGTTTGAGTATTTCTGTAACTGCTGATCTCCTGGAATTTTAATGCACAACAGTCTCTAGAGTTTACTCAGAATGGAATCAAAATCAAAAACATCCAGGTCATGATGAGAGAAGTCAACGGAGAATGGCCAGACTGGTTCAAGCTGACAGAAAGGCTTCAGTAACTCTGTACAACTGTAGTGAGCAGAATAGCATCTCAGAAAGCACAACACGTCGAACCTTGAGGCGGATGGGCTACAACAGAAGAAGACCACGTCGGGTTCCACTTCTGTCAGCCAAGAACAGAAAGCTGAGGCTGCAGTGGGCACACGCTCACCAAAACTGGACAGTTAAAGACTGGAAAAAAAAAAATACCTTGGTCAACCTCAACCTCAAGTTGTTGGGAAATACCTGTTTTTGTGACCACATATTCTATGTCAACGTGAAATGCAGTTCACAAACCATTTTACTTTTGTAAGCTGGCATTTAGGGAGGGACTTTATCCATCAGGAATAATTAGATCATGAAAAGATGCAGTTACATACCACAATGTAGTAGGGGAGGGATTGAAGGGGATGGGAGGGATTAAAGAGAGAGGGATTCACGACGTGAGCCGAAAAGGAAAGATATGTCAATTTTGCATCATAAATAGCATCAATTTTGATTTCATGTTGACTTTATTGCAACAAGTTGCATTGCTTGGCAACCGTAAACAGCCTACAATTTGGCTAATGAACTATATTAATTAGTGGAAGAATCATTTATTCTGATTATAAATAATTTTAAATGTGACATTTCGACATTGGTGTCTTTTATCATATTCTTATTGCTGCCAATAATACGCTTGTAACATTGGTTATTGCTTTGTTTGATCATCTGTTCTGCCTTGTCATTTTGATAATATTTTGTCTGAACACAAGGAACTTAATGGCACCTTGTAATGTGCCGAGTTTGTTTTATGCTCAAATATTTTCATAAACTGCACACTTTTACTCTAGCTTGAATGTCATCTTAAGTCTGGGGCTCTGTCTCGCATGTGCTCTGTTTGGAGAGCTGTGATCTGTTTGCTTGTCTTTGCTGTGTTTCGTCTAAAGACTGCTGCCCACCCTGAGAGGCTACAGGGAAAACATATCTGTGTACTGACCCATCGCTGCATTCGCTTGGCTAGTGTACTGCACTGCACTGCAGGTGTTGCCCTGGGAGGAAAGAAAAATACAGCCTCAAATGTGGTAGATTCACACATTCTCCATATTTCCTACGTAATAATTTTCAATATTGACACAATGCAACTCACTGTTTGATTCTGCTTTGCATGTGAAGACAGGACTGTCATATATGATTACTATCACAAAACAAGAGCGAGGGGGAAAGGTGGCTCTCAGGGGCCAAACCATATTTTCCTCAATGAGCGCTCACACAACTTTTTAAGAGCACTCAAACTCAACCCACATTAATTTATGCCTGTTGTGTTAGTCCAAATTACACAGGTGACCTATCCCCTTCCAGCTCTATGAGATCAAAAATGGCGAGGGGGAGGACTACCCCTTCGGAGCAAGTTTAATTTCAGCCCTCCTTCAAATCATTCACACCGCAATTCCCCACGGCTGCACTAGCCGTGTAAAGGGACTGTATGTTTTGTCCTGAAGCTTCCACATAAGGAAACCATTAACATATCTGTGCTTCTCGGCTCTGTAATCACCCTGTACCAACGTTTCATCCACCAACAGCAGTACTATAGAGAATTAAGCATTTGTTTATCTCAAATAAATCACTATACTATTACTTAGGATTAGGGTTAAGGATTTAAACAAACTTCAAACCCTAAGTTTACATTTATATTGAGTGATTTAGCAAAATGACAAGTTTTAAACTTAACTTTAAACCATTTGTGATTCAAACATGAATGGTTCCCCAGATTTTGAGGAACAGTTAAAACAAAAAAAACAAAACAAAAAAAAAACAGACCGGCATTGAAGGTGGGACCTGAGGCATATCTAGGGACCAGAATATCATACTTGGGGATGGTATTGTTTGACTTGGGCCGGTGAGCAACCACTCAGTAGTAACCACCTAGCAATTCCCTTAGCAACCGCATAGCAACATGCTAAAAACATTCCAAATACTTTAGCAACCAAATAGCATTGCCCTGGCAATCACCTGTCACACTCCAGTTGTCTTAGATGAGTATTGATGCCTTTGTTTATTTACAGGTAAAATGCTCCAATTGAAAAGTCCCCCAATTCCCTCCGATAAGGGGCATGTTTGCATTGGATGACAAATACACACCAAAAAGGGGCACATGTATTCTTAATAATTAATTCTTACTCGTTATTCAGATTGCAGACAGAAACTTCTCTTAAATATCATTTTGTGTGTTGTATATTTCAGATACTTACCAGCAGAGGGGTTTCATTCATGAGACAAGTGTGCTGCACAACTTTTTTTGAACTGTTTTTATATGATCTATTTGTATATCCTCATTTTAATAAACTCATTTATTAAACCGCATAAAAAAATTTTGGTCTAAAATAATTGGTCTAATTTTTTCATTACACCCCCAAATAAATAAAAAAAGACTCCAATTATTTATAAAAAATATAGTATATATTTACAATCTTATAATGAACAGAAATTTCAACAACAACAATTTTTTTTTACCTAAATTTGTAAGCATTTAATTCTGGATCTGTTCACTCTATCTTCCTTTAAAAAGTCTTAATTTATTCCACTAGATGGCAGCAAGTACTAGAAAAATATTTTTTCCTCTATTGCCTTCCATCACAAAATGCAGATCTGAAATGTAGGTGCGCATTTTAGGCCTCACAGATGTGCTTGTCCATTGACATTCTGCCTAATATTCAGTTCATGCACCTCCCCCAATCTTTCATTGAATATCTTGGCCTCTGAGTGGACTAGAAGCTCAATCTAGGTGTCATTAGAAATCTGAGATTTTCCCCTTTGCTATGATATAAAACATTTTATCACCAATAGTTGATGACATATTTTCAGATGATTTGTGTAGCATGCTTTTCCTGCTGGACTGCATATTTTGTTCTGGACATCTTAGATATAACATTGGATTATTCACCCAAGCAAGCTCACAGACAAGGAAAAATGGCTCATTTTTTTAGAAAACGGTCTAAAAAAAGCAGATATAACATTTTTGGCTACTTGGGGCTTACAGCAGCAGTTATCGGCATATAAAAGAGATGTTTGTATTTGATGTCTTACAGAAATCGTATTTCACAAATCTTTCAAACTGTGGTATTAAGGCAACAAAATAAACTGTACAGTCACATTCCTGAGAATGAGAGCTTTCATTTGATATTTGACTTTTTGATTTAAGTGCTATGTGAAGGTCTTTTATATTCACATTAATATTTGTACCACGTTACCTCTAGGGGGCGCTTATTTGCGATGCAGATGTTTTCAGCCCTTATTTTGTTATTTTATGTAACATAAATTTGTTGGTGGCAAAATGTATGGTATTCTATGAAAAGTTCAGATTCTAAGCTTTCAAATGATACCCCATATGTCTGACTTATGTATCAGGGGACTTATTTCGTGATATAGTGCCTCGGCGGGTCCATAGAGCTGAAGGGGTTAAATTAGTCCCTTTTACTCATTTGGTTGATATTTATTTGATTCTAAACATAGTTTGAGTTTTCTACTGATATGCTGTAAAAAATAAATAAATAAATAAATAAATAAAATCACAGAGCATACATTATTTTCTAAATCTTTCAGTTCCTTTTATTTCTCTCAGTTTCTCACTTCTGAAATGACTGGTCCTTAATATATTTTCTTAGAAAAACTACATCTGCTGAAACAGCTCAGGGAACTTTTTTTTTCTTTTCTTTTTTTTTTTTTTTTTTCTTTTTTTTTAACCTTACATTGTTTTGTATCCCTTGCAGGCCAGTAAATCAAATAATCCAAACATATGACTATAGTTGATATACTGTATGTGTTCTTACTTGCATGATAGGATTGTGAAGGTGATAAAGTGACTTTTGGAGTAGGTACGGAATTAGATGAAGGACTTATTTCTCGGCCGTTGATGAAGTATGTTCTTTAGGTATGCAGTTAAACATATTTCTGGAAATACTACATCTACTTGCCATGTTAGCATTGTCCTTTGACCCGTATATTGTTTAACCTATGATGTACTGACGACAAGTGTGAAACTGCACATTTTCAGGTGTACAATTAAACCACGATTAACAACTTTCTTTGTACTTTCTTTTTTCTTTCATTTTTTTATTATTCAGCTTGTCAAAATGAAACACTCCACATCCGTAGCCTTAAGGGCTTTTTGCACACTGTGTTGGAGGGAAGTACGTGTATGTGGGTGCAGGGCTAGTGGGGCAGGAGGTCATGCATTTGTCAGAGGTGCTTCAAACACTTTGAATGAAGAGGCCAGTAAATATAGAAAAATACAGATTTATGCAAAAACACTGACAGCACTAAATTTACACACTGTGAATTAGTGTGCCACATCAGTCCAGATGTAATTTCCATAGACTAGTCTGCATGTGTACTCCACACCAGATTTTACAGCCACTTTAGTGTTTTAAGCCATTTTCTTGTCCAGTTTTATTCTGCCTCCAAAAGCAGCGGAAATCTCCCAGGTGGTGGAGAGTGGAAGAATTTTAGGGAAGAGGGGGTGAGATTGTAGCTGAGGAGAGTTCTTGGTGCTTCCCAGGATGAGGGAAAAAGGTGGTGTTGCTGGCAGTGGATGAACACTGGAAGTCTGTTCACCATCACGATTAATGTGGTAATAATAATAATAAGTTTAATTTGTATAGCGCCTTTCCAAACTTTAAGGTCACTTCACAGTCATGTTACAAGACAATTACATTCAGAAAAATAAAAATGTAAACTGAAAAAATAAAATAATACAAAATACAAAATAAAAGTTAATTAGAAAATTTCATAAAAACAAACTTTGATTGTTCACTGGACATCTCTTGCCTGGAAGTTTAAAACAGCTTAAAAAGGCTGATATGAAGTGGTTGCTAAGCAGATGCTAAGATATTTAAGTGGTTCCTATAGGACGTTGCTGAACAGTTGCTAAGGTGTTCTGAGTGTTTGATTGACAGTTGCTAGGCAGTTAGTAGGGTGGTTGCTAGGTGACAGATAGATAGAAAGAAAGAAAGAAAGAAAAGAAAGAACCTCCCATTACTTTGTTATTGTCTTCTCACTTTACTATGTGTCTGGAGCATTCCACAAATGTGCTGCTGTTCCACCAGAATCCTTCCCTGACTATTTAGATTGCTTACATTCTGAGTAAACAATCTCCACCTGTGGTTCCCAGATGATGTGCACTGCACATGTCGAGGCACACACCTGCCCTGTAGATGTTCTATCCAAGGCCTCACATCATTACCACTGTCCTCAGCCGTGTCCTGATTTGATCAGCTAGTCTGTGATTCAGCGCAGACTTTTGTTTGCGAACTAAAGCCAAACATATGCTACACTGCCACGTCATCTCAAGTTGAGCACGGATGCTGTCCTGCAGGTTCACCGGTCTCCCTGCATATACACGTGGAGCTGTTTTAGGGCAACAAGGCCAGTTTTGGCCACTTTGAATTGAATTATTAGACAGCGTGAGTCTCAGACATTTGAGGCACTAATTTTCATCTTGAGAGTCTTAAGATCAGGATTGTTGACCCTGTATATTTTAAGTTCAATCAGAAGAATATCATTTAATGTGTACTGGCTGCAAAGCTTTTGTTGACATTGGGGCAGGGAAACAATTCAACACCTGTTCAGACAAGTAAAGGTTTTAAGTAACACATAATGCAAAATGTTGTTTCACTCTCTTGTACAACATGCTAATTTCCATTTATAATCAGAAACCAAATACGGTTATTTATTATTTACAGATTACATTTATTGTATGTTCTGTGGATTACATAGCCTACTTACAATTGATATTTTCTCCCAAAACACTAAATAGGAAAAAAAATAAATAAATAAAATAAAATAAAAAATACCACAGCAGTTTCCTGAACACCTGTTTGTTACTAGCCATATGCACTGCAAAATGTTCCTGATCCATGAGTCATTGCGTACAATATCTAAAAGTTGATTTTGTGGTAATTTGATCTAGTATTTCTTAACTTTTAAAATGCTGCAAATATGTAGCTAATGAAAATCCCTGAAATTATCACATGTATTTTTACTGTCATTTTTTTCAGTTTTGTTCAAGGTGATTAAATCAAAAGTTTTTCAATAACTCTCCAGAATAAAAGACGTTGTTTTTTATTAAGTGGGGGGAAGAGATATGTTATGAAGAATGTTCAAAAGGGGCTCACATGTGTACAACAATGCATTGACTGATCCAATCACAATGGAGATTCAATTGTTTATAGAATACTTGAGATGTTATGAAATGCCAAATGTAATTAAAATGTACAGAACATTTTGCAGTCTTTTCTGAAGAAGTTCTTTTGAATCATTTTTTTAATATGTTACTCAAAAAAGCATCTTGCTGTCTTAAAGTATTTGTATAAGTTGACAAATTTTGCCCTATAACTTTTGCCCCTATATCTACAAGTGTATTCGACTATAACCCCCAGGGACCCCCTCACCAAATGTTTTGGAAAATGACTTTTAATCGAAACAACCTTACAAAAAAAAAAAAAAAAAAACACAATTCTCCCGCCAAGTAATATAGTTCATTAGTCTAACTATGTAACCTGTTTACTGTTGCCGAGCAACACGAGAACTATTATAGAATTTGCGGTCACACAGGTGTGTGTTTTACAATGGCTTCGAGCTCGGCTCATCTAATCAGCATTTATAGCCAGAATTATCCATTTTATAGGCCAACGCCAAGCTAGTGTTCTTTTTGGTAGAAGCCTGTATCTTCTCATTTTTAAGTTGTCTGTTTTCGTCTATAAGCTAACTAATATCGACACATAAGGTAAAATGAGCCACTAGGGTGGTAACCTACATATCTGATTCTAGGTTTACCGCAGAAGGAAATATGTGTCCTGCCAGCCAACCCCCCCACACTGTAGTAATGTAACCTTGGCATTAGCTTAGACATGAAATCCTTTCCGCGGCGCATGCAGCGTAAACCTTTACTTTATCCGTTTAACTGCAAATTAAAATTTTGTTGCTTTTTCCGTCTGATTTTACGGGAAACATCTGGGTCTCGCGCACCGCACCGCCGTAACTGTGGCCTGAGGCGCTTTGGCTCGGAAAAAGGCGGGAATAATGAGGCTGCTATCAAACGCGCTGCCGTTGGAGACTCTGCGCTCTCCCTCATAACAATGAACACACATCCCTTCAAGACGTTTTCATTCAAGAGCCTCTCAGGTCATTTCTTTTTCAGCTTTTTGCTGATCGAGAGGAATGCCGACCCCAAGGTATTTTTCGACATTTTTCGGGCTCATACACAAAGCACTGTTTTGTTGACGTAACGTCGAGATTGACAGACGTAACCTAGGGTATGAACTCCTTTACGTTCTTAAAAACAACTCCAAAGAGTAGATGTGAAATTATAAACATGCTATTCACGTGGACACGTGCCGCGCGCTATTTATTTTTCATTGTTAGTTCATGTAGCCCACTCACATGTGCAGACGGACGTCTTTGACCGTTTTGTCAGTAGTTAAAAAAAAAACAAAAAAAAAAAAAAAACGAGTGTGGAGATCCCCGGGGTTTTCTTCCCTTCCGTTAAGCTTAAATACATCATGCAGGTGCACAGAATAAAAAGAGATGTGTGTATCTATCATTTTGGTTCTCACTCTCCACGGCAGTTTGCATCAGAGTTTTGTGTCTATAAGTTTCACAGTCTACAAGATCATCACCACAAGAAAATACTGAAAGACTTTATTTTTTAAACTGCACCGCTATTCTCATAAGTGTCGCAATATAGACCAAGTTCATCAGTCTTCATTCAGACTTCAGTTATATTACTGCCCTAAAATAGATCATAAACTAACATAATTTGTCAGCTACCAAATTAAAAACAATCAAAAGAACAAACAAGGCTTCGCTGTTAAGTGCTAATAGAAAACTGGAAATAAAGGTTTTCTGACATGGTAGGTAGCTGTTCTGAAATGCAGATTTCAATGAGCTTTTTCCTAGAACAGGCTTTGGTTACAGAAAAAAAAAAAGAAAGAAAAAAAGGTGCTTTTATCAAACCTCAAACCTCAATGCCTCGACAATGGAATCGTTTCTTTTAGTAGATTTTTATCAAGTAAAGGCATGGGGAAATGAGATGTAAACAATCAAATGCTTTGCGAGCGTTGGGGAAGATTTTAAGGACAAAAAATGAAAAGGTATTTTAGGGGTTCGGTATTTAAAATCTGTGGTTATCTGCGGTTGTCAAAGAATTCCCCTCCAGCCGTCGGATTTTCAGTTATTTCTGCTTATTAAATCGGACAGGGGTTTTTTATTTTATTTTATTTTTTTAATAAGCTACTAGCGGTAAAACTGGCTGAACTTTCTCCTCATCTAATGAACCTGCACTGTTTTATAACGGTTTTCTTTTTGTAAGAAAAAAAGGGGGGCATCTGAACTATAGAACAGATGTGTAGGCCTGTGTGTTCTGCTTTCCTCACTCCCTTTTAAATTAAATACAAATCCTTATGTAAACAGATGATGAGTGAGTTAACTTATAAATAGACCCAGTCTTGCTATGGTCCTTTAGCACTTAGATGTGGACAAATAGAAATCAGTTTACCCAAACATTTCAAAAATATGTTTTAATAAATAAGCAAAATGTACAATGGACGGAAATTGAGAATGTTGCATAGGAAAACTGTAATGTATGCATTAATCCATGCAGTGTACTTCAAGATAGTAATACTCTAAATTGCATTGGTCCCTTAAAAAGCTCACAATACTCACAGGTAGCCTATGTACAATAGTTTTTTGTTCATATATATATATATATATATATATATATATATATATATATATATATATATATATATATATATAAAACTCTTCTGTTTTAGAGTCAAACACACAATATAGTTTCCATAAGATAACAGACGCCTTCCTGTACTATCACCATGGATGGAGACATATAAGAATAACTTTTGAAAAAGATTAAATGTAGGCCTATTTGTTGACACAGGAGATGTCATCTACTTTGTTTCTAAATGGTTCCTTTTATTTTGTCCTTCATTATGCTGTTGGGGATGCCCAAGTCTGTAGGTGTATTCACTGAATGTCCTTTGGCCACGCCATTGAGGTTTAGAGGTTAGTTAATAAATCCTTTGGTGTCTTCAAAATTAGTGGAAGTAAACAGTCTGTGGGAGAGAGAGAGAGAGAGAAAGAGGGGAAAAAAACAACAACAATCTTGTAAGAAACCAACAAGAAACACTTAAGTTCAACTGATACCCACCTACCTTAACATATAGGTCTTAATTTATTTTCTATGATGGGTTTGTCGTTGAATACAGCCTTAGTTTAAGAACTGAAGAAATGGGAAGCTATTAATGATCCCATTATTTAATTCTGAGTGGGAGCACATGCTTACACAGGAAAAGGCTTGGTTCAAACATGCTACACAAATCCCAGGGTGGAATTACGTCACTGGAAATAACTGTTTTTAAAGAGGTCATTTGGTTTGGTTTGAAAAGGCTATACACCTGCCTTTCTTCTGTATTTCTTCAGTGGCACAAATTACTTTATCCAAATAAGTTTATAAGAAACAATCACTAATATAATGGCAAGGGTTAATTTGAACATTTTTCCCAGCTGTGTGTTGTCAAAAAATGATTGATGGAGGTCTTCACGGGTCTGTAGCATAAAACGAGACCACCTATTGTATCTGCGTGATCAAGCCAGACTCGCTGGTGGAATGAATAAAGATAGTTCAAATGCTGTGATCCTCGGTTTATCCCAACTTGTTTTCCCAATTTTTAGGAAATAGTTTGCAAATAACCTACTGATTATTTAAATAGGCCAGGTTCAGATCGCACACTCCGTTTCTTTACGACGTTATTTGTAACTTTTCGTCCTGGAAAGTAAATGTGAAAAAAAAAAAAAAAAAAAAAAAAAAAAAGCGGCAATATGGATTTCAGCTCCATCCAGATTGTTAGCCTATTAAATTAAATGTAAATAATTAAATACTAACCCAAATCGGAATGATCTTGAAATAACTAAATTAATCTTCTTAGTAAATGTTTATTTGTACAGAAACAATTGTTTTTCTAAAAGCTTTTAATCGTGCCTGAAAATGGTCGATTTTGCCTTAAACATATCAATCTTTCTCACTATGGTTCCACTGGTTTCTTTGCAGATATTTAGGATGCATAAACATGGTTTAAATGGTAGAACACCTTGGAAAGGTCACAGGGTTTTCTTGAGGGTATTCAGAGAGCCTGCTTAAAAAATGCCTTTCGTCTATCCTAATCATGAATATGGATCTTTTTTTGTATTTTTTATTTCTCCTTGTTTTTGTAGCTAATATTTAGGCCTACGAATGTGCCGACAATTGAACGTTCCAGATATGACCCAAGTTTGTAACTTTATAACCACTTTAAATGCTGGTTTGAGATGTCATTCCTGTGGCTCATGAGAGGGAAAATGTTCTGCTCTGAATATAAATGATCCGTGAGGAATTTCTCACGGTCGTATCGTTATTATTTCATAAGACTTGAGAAATGCGATGTACAAATGTTAATATGTTTATTTGTACTGGATAATAGTCGAATTACTGTCATTCAAAATATGTGCTTGCCTTATTCCTTCCTTCCTTGATTTAGTGATTTAACTGGAAACGATTTGCTGTTTATAGGCTTGCATTTGACATTTGGCCTTAAGCCTGTTCATTTTCTAAAAAAAAAAATTAATAAATAAAAAAAACCGCGAGGATGCAAATCTTTGTTTCATTATATAATCTAAATATTGCTTGGATGATGTTGACAATAATAAACAATCCTCGTCATACGTAGCATTTCTTCCCAGTGATTCTGTTAACATATCACTGGTTTATGTCTTGTTGTATCTTTGAGAGGACATCCTGGGATTTTCTGTGATACCATATATTTGGGGGTGTGGTCAGTTTAATAATAATAATAATAATAATAATAATAATAATAATAATAATAATATATGATCAAATACGAGCAGTGAATATATATAATCAAAAAATCTGAAATAATCAAATAATAAAAAATAACAAAAATTATACAAAATTGTGATAGCCTACATTTCTTTTGAATCAAATACTATGTTGATGTTTAAAAAAAAAAAAAAAAAAAAAAAAATCTAAATGCCCATTTTTTGCTTGGTCTCAAGAGGATATTGCTGCATTCTTCAGCTGAACTGTCAAAAGCTGAAAATAATGCAGTTTGAATTTCTTTCAGTGCAAGTTACTGCTGCAACATATCCGCGCCCCAAAGAACTAGGCTATATATAGATCGACAAAGCAATATTGAAATATATGATGTCTTTGGTTGCATTGCCATCTCTCTACCCACCCGTTCGGCATCGTATGCACGTCTCTCGCTGCTAGTGGGAGGCAGACATCGACCACGCGCCCTCCATCCTCCACACCGAAAACGCGTAACTGAGTCTTTCGTGCGCGACGTAGCTGCAGCTCGACATCTTGTTGTCCATCTCGTCGCTCTGCAGCACCTGACAGAGGAAGTCAATGTACCTGGAGGCGAGCTTGAGCGTCTGTATCTTGCTGAGCTTATCCGAGGGAAGCGTGGGGATGATTTTGCGCAAAGACGCGAAGGCTTCATTCAGCGACTGTGTCCGTTGCCTCTCCCGGACGTTGGCCAGCACCCTCTGGTTCTGCAGCTCCTCGTACGACTGCGTGCTGCTCGGGCTCGGCTTTTTGCTCCGTTTATTCACGGAACTCGGGCTGCTGCTGCTATCCTCGCTCGACTTTTTACTGTTTCTCCTTTTCCTCCCGAACCTTTTGTGTTGTCTGTCCAACTCCTCCTCGCTGGTCACCAGGCTATCCACTGGGGAGACGGGAGAACTTGAACTCTCTTCCATTTCTTTTTTCAAGAAATGCAAGGCCAGAGAAAAAGCGCTCTCCACCTTCGAATCCGTGGTTAGAAAGTTAGATCCGAGCGTTTCGGTGGGCAAGAAAGTTTTTATTTAGTTTATGTGTCCTCCTGAAGTCCTGCGCTGCTGCTGCGCTCTCTCTCTCTCTCTCTCTCTCTCTCTCTCTCTCTCTCTCTCTCTCTCTCTCTCTCTCTCTCTTTCGCTCTCTCTTTCTATTTAGACTACGACTCTACTTCCAAAACTAGAGCTTGGCACAGGAAGTTTTTTCCTAATTTTTGGGAAACTTTATCCAAGTCTCTGATGCTAAATACTAGTCTGAATGAGGGGGAGGAAGCACTGAACTCTGATTGGTTGACTAATAAACAGGGAGGAACCGTTTTAAGTTACATTGACTGAAGCACCTCTCCTCTTGGCTGTCCCTCACATTTTGTCCCACATATTGTTTTATATTACATTGCTGATATTTTCATCTCAACCTCACTCCTTAGGTTTAGGGTTCTGTCTTGTGTAAGCAACAATAATGACAACAGACATTACAATTAATTAAAACAGCTTTTCCTTGTTATGTAAGTAATGTAAATTGTTATTCAGTTAATAATGATTCATCTTTTTGTCTAACACTGAGATGGATACAGACTGCATGGGGTTTAGCCTATGCATTTGGAAAAGAAAAGAAAAGTGAAGCGAGAAAGAAACAGGTCCCAAAATGTGTAGCCTACTGAATTTCATTATTCACCATAACGAGCTCGAAATCTTGCTGCCTTGCTGCCCAGTCAGTCAATTGACTTAACATTTTTTACGAAGGTATACCTACCAGGAAACTAGTTTCAGAAAGACTTCCAAAGCACCATAACATAATATCTAATGATCTAGAAAAATGTCAAGTGACTTTTAGAGATAAGCAATTGTTTAATGACTAGCTACAATGTTTATTTATCAGTATACATGGAATCACAAGTTTAAAAAGAAATTAACTTGACTTGTTTCAACGGCTTCATCCTATGCCATTTTTATTCTGTGGAATATCTATGCCATATTTATGCACCCGTCAGATGACGGCATCTTAAGAGATCATTTTTCAGATTTTAGACACATACGTATGTTGAAAGTCATCCACTAAACTAGCCCTGATTTCACTTCCAAAATTCGTTCATGACATTTTGGCCTACCAGGCATCTGAAATTGTTTTTCATTTTGTTTTTCATTGTTATTAAGATGCCACAAAAGGTCTCGCACCTCTTTCAGTTGTGGTAAATAGTAGAGAAATTTCTTCACAGGCATTTTCTTCACGCCATCCTTACAAGTCAGATGAAAAACCTCTCCCTATTGTTTTCCAGAATAAGTCCAAGGTTTCACAATACCCTAAACACATGTACGAGTCAGCCTGTTGTGAGGAACTTTTGGCAAAACCTCAGAGGCTTTTTCTCTCACAAGGCCATTTGAATGCCGGGTCTGGACTGTCTCTTTGAATAAGACAATAATAATGCATGTCAGATTTCTTTTACCAGTGTCCAAAGGGGCTCTGGGATGTTTTGTATATGGCTGCAGCTTGGTCAGATTTGTAAGGTTTTCAATTGTAAACGATGCCTTATTTCAGAGGAGAGATTTGTTTCCCTTTGATTTATGCATGTAATCCACGTGCGAATGGAGCGCTGACACCTGGTCCAAAGCCAGCGAGAATAGCCTTAAGGAAGATTCTTGGAAGATCTCGATGTCTATTCTGATTACACCAAAGACGTTCTGGAAGGGTTTAGAGATGTTTTTTTATGGATAATGAAAGCTTTTTAATCAAAGATTATAGTTTTACACACCACAATATCTTTAGCAGGCCTGTCATCCTTCTTTTTGGATGCTCTCTAAGCAGCTAATGATGGTGTAAAACCATGTGCCTATCCCAATGTTCAAGCATCTGTGTTCCAATTTTCGATTCTCCATTTCCAAATGGAATTTTATGCCTCATCTCCTCCGTCTAAACCAAATGTCTCCAATGCACTTGTTTGTTTAAGTACCTGCTTTTGATAAACACTTTTTTAAAATTTCCAGCAGAATCGAGGATCAGGTGATTGAAGAGAATGAATTTCTTCTGTCCTGTAATTCAAAGTGAAAAAATAAGAGAGACATTGACATGTGCCCAACTTTGAAGCCTGTTTCCCCCTGGCCTGACCCACTCCATCAAAACCGCTGCTTCAGATAGACTCCATATGGCCCAGCGGCACAGTGCAGCCTCTACAGACCACAAGCTCTTGACTACAGGTATATATATATATATATATATATGTATATATATATATATACTGTTCCATAATACCATATACATATCTGCAAAGGTCTGGTACCATCTGAACCAGCAGGCAAGTTCTGGAGATGACCCGTATCAGATCAAAGATGTGGCGTACTATATTTCTCTCTGCTAAGATGACGTGTTTATATCTCTTTGACACTTCCAAATCATCTCCACATGGCCTGGAACTCTTAAATAAGCAGAGATCTTTTCTGCAGCAGCTTATCACATCAAGCTGCAGATGTTTGCAGAGGCTGAATTTAGACTCAGAAATAAATAGAAAAGGAGACACAAAAACTGGTGGTCTGGCATCCTTTGCCATTTAAGTGAGTGAATAATAGAAACCCCAACTGGTTAGATATGTTTACAGGAATAGTTCACCCAAAATGAAAATTCTGTTGTCATTTACTGACCCTTATGTTTTTCGAAACCAGAATGACTTTCTTACGTGGAACACAAAAGGAGTTATTTATAGCCAGTGTTGGGTAAGTTGCTCAATAAAAGTAACCCATTACATATTACTAATTACTTCTTTAAAAACTGTTATCAGATTACTTAACTGATTACTTTGTTGAAAATGTAATCACATTACTAATTTACTTATAAGTTACTTTCTAAAACACATTTCACAGTTAAGTTTGTTTTTCAGCTCAACAAATTCAAAATAATTTCTGTATTATAATGTTTATAAACGTATTTCATCTGTCACAAAAAACACGAACAGATGTACATATGAATATAATTCATGGTTTAATGTATTCTTCATAAATAATTTTATTTAGAAATATTTTTAACCCAAATAATTTACTTCAAAGTAATTTAACAGAAAGACAGTTACTGTAACCTGATCACAAGAATTTTAAATGCATTACACTACTTTTTGACTTAAAAGTAATTAGATTACAGTAATTAATTACTTTATAACAGATTAAACCCAACGCTGTTTATAACTGAATGTCTAAGCTCTTTTTTATACAATTAAAGTGCATGAAGAGCAATATTTTCAATAAATAACGTCTTAAATTTCCATCTGTTTTTCACACAAAGCTACCCAGTGTATTCTGAAGATTTGAAATATAGTGTACAAATGATATGGACTACTTTTATGATGTTTTTATGGTGCTTTTTTGTCCTTTTTGAAAGTTGACAGCCCATGGTCCCCATGCACATTTATTGTATGGAATAGAGCAGCTCAGACATTCTGCTAAAATTCTTCTTTGGTGTTTCACAGAAGAAAGTAAGTCATACAAGTTTGGAATGGCATGAGGTTTAGAGTGAATTATCCCTTCAATGTTTACTGGTTATGGAGACTCTATTAGGAGTCATGGACACTTCAGCCTGATCTCATGAAAATTACGTGACTGTGGCAACATTTTTGCAAAATGATATTGCGTGGTTCTGAACATTTATCGCGGTGGCTAGTGTCACTAAAAGCAAGTAAAATGTTCTCGCAAACAGATGTGGTTTAGAGTATTTTTAAGGTTAATGCTCTTATGAGTTTAAAATCAACAAAACCTACTACCTCCCTACCCTAAACCTTAAACCTTAAACCTAACCGATAGTTTTATAAAAAGCAAATGTGAGATGAAAAACACAATTAATAAGATAGATAGCATTGTGTGAGGAACAGGGTGAAAAGTAAGTGTTTATAAACTGATAATCTGACCTTTTACTTGTGATTTGTGTGAAAGTAAATAAAAGTCATTGTTGCTGTAGCGCCTCTAGTGTACATTTCACTAGGAAACTGCCGTGATACCTACACCAAACCATGTAATTTTAATTTTTCAAATATGTTGGTATAGTAACGTGATTCAATGAGACCAGGTTGCAAGATTTGCAAGACAAATTTGCAAGACTCTGACAAATGTAATGAATATATTATAGTCCAGATACATACAGTAATGTGTGACCATAAGAGCCAAATGATCTTCAACAAAGATGAACCCAGTATGTGTGTTTCCTCCTTATTCTAGGGCCCATATATACCAATGTGTATATATCCATCTGTGAGCCAATGCATCCAGAATGTTTGCAGTGCCAAGATGAACAAAAGATGCTCTGCTGGGAAACACACGCAGCTGTTTTCCATTGATATCAGAGCTACCTCTCTTAGTAAAAGTGCAGTCAGTCTTAATCTTACTGCAGCTACTGGAAATCACACAACACTCATTGGTTTCCTTGCCATTGTAAAAAAAATCAAAAATAAAAGGTAATCCCCAAACTGAATTCACACATGTGCTTTTCTAAATTCCATGAATGATTACCTTTATCTTTTTAACAAGTAGCTGAGAATCAATAGATGCATTATTCCATACACTGTGGATGTGGTGTGAAGCTGTTATGCCTTGTTGAACCAAGAGTGCAAACATGTTTCTACAAACATCACTATTTGTATAGATAATCTCTTCATTTGCATTTGTAAAGTCATGAACTTGGATCTGGTATGCCTTAGATGGGTTATCACATTTTAATGTTTATATTTTATATATAGGGGAGATTGGGGCTGATTGAAGTTGTCAACATTTACAGTTGAAAATGATCAATAGTCTTTAAGGTATCCAGGAACAAACCTATCCTAAAAAAAAGGCTTATTTTGGACAACCAAAAAAAAAAGTGTGAAAACTAGCCCCAGTCTCCCCTATTTTTAATAATCTGATTGTGTTCTAATTTATCATTTACAAAAAGTTCACCTTGCTTACTATTTCAGAGGTGGCTCTATTTGGTGAGTCAATTAAAATAAATGAATGACAAAAATAGAATTAATATTGTAAGTTATTCGCAACATGATCCTTACCAGAATGTTTAAACGGCACCTGTAAAATGTAAAGCGTTTCCCATAGTAGAATAAGCACTGCACCCCTGCGGCATTTGCTCACACTCAAAGGCACTTTGGCCGCTCATTCATCCATCTGACTACATTTTCTTGCAACCCCGGTGACAAGGTGTTTCTAAAATTGCATTAGAGGTCCTTCATAAATGTTTCATTAGGGAGTGTGTAACAGCTTGAAGCGTTTAGGTTTGTTTAATATGATGCAGATTTTTTAACCCTCTCTGTCTGCTTTCAGGACGGGTTCTCTGTTGCGTGGCCTTAGTCTGGTGTGTCTGGTGCCCAAAAGTGCTGCTGCTTGCTTTGATTTCATCTGAGGAAAAGCAAATGGACCAAAGCACGTCCATCATATGCAATGGCCTGGAGTCTGACAGGAAAGCACTGCTATGTTTTAGTAGCTGTTCTCAAAAATAGCTTCACATTCGCAACAAAAAAGTACGTTTTGAACGCAATGCCATGCGTATACATGTTAGGCTACATGTTTTTCTTAACAAAATGCAGATTTTTAAAGTAAACAGGACTTTGTGTCCTTCTCAAGGACAATTCAGCCACGTCTTTGATCCATCTCAGGACTCAATCTATATTTTAATCAGTAAAACAGATTATAAAATGGATTGTTCTCTTACTCTTAAAGGAATAGTTCACCCAAAAATTAAGATTCTCACATTTACTCACCCTCATGCCATCCCAGATGTGTATGACTTTCTTTTTCTGCAGAACACAAATGAAGATTTTTGAAGAATATCTCAACTCTGTAGGTCAATATTATTCAAGCGAATGGTGACCAAAATTTTGAAGCTACAAAAAGCACATAAAGGCAGCATAAAAGTAATCTATAAAACTCCCATGATTTAATCCATGTCTTCTGAAGTGATCTAATCAATTTTAGGTGAGAACAGACCAAAATATAACTCCTTTTTTACTTTAAATCTTGACATCAGAAGTCTCCTTGGCGATCATAATTTCAAGCTCGATTACACTTCCTAGTGCTTGACGCATACGCAGAGCGCTAGATGGCATAAAGGTGAGTAACTGATGTGAGAATTTTGAACTATTTTCTTTAATTGTGTTTGGATGAACTCTCATTGTAGCTTGTCGATAACCTGGTCTCATGACAAGTTAATTAGTACAAGATTGCTAAATCACACGCAATTATAGAAGTTGACTGGTACAAAAATGTACGAATTGTACTCCTATACAGAAATTAAAAACATAACCAAAAAACAATGTTATCCAACCAAGTCTCTAGAATGAACATTACAATAACTACATTAACACCAAACCTACACCTAACCTCAAAGTATAAACCCTTACTCAAATCCTAAACCTAAACATTATTTTAATACAAAAATAACTTTTGTGGACCACAAATAAAGAAAACATCAGGGTTCGGAACAAGACGAGGGAAGCATATTACAGGTCCTTTCCATACATCATTGATTTGTATTGCATAAATAAATATGGAATGGGTAACCAAATTTGTTCACTGACATTTCCTTTCTTAAGATAAAGTTTTGGTTAGGAGGCAAGCTAAAATGTAATGCCTGTTTTGTATCAGTTGGAAATTCTGTTTGTTTATTGGTTGATCTCTATGGGAATAAAAGTTGTACCTTTTTGTTTTCACCATCTTATACAAATTATTACGAGTTGTCTTGAAACAATGTTCGTAAATGCACACCTGTAACCGCACATTCTATGTGTTTTAGAGGGTTTTAGATGGTGGCTCTCTATGAATACATCTAATTGAGTGTTACAGAGTGTTGTGGTAACTCCTGCCCCCCACACAAACTCTTGTACAAACAGTGCAGAGTAATGAGAGGTGCAGTTGTGATCTTGGTGTTAAGGTTAGCTTCACGTTCACAGGGATGTGTGGGCACAGGTGCCCAGTCGAAGTGCTCTGAACTTGGACAAACATGGCCTGTTTGTCCTGCTGATTGGCCTGATTGAATCATGGTTGATGTAAACATAAGAAGTACATTTACAATAAACTGTCAGTTTAAAAGTAGGATTAGAAATTCATTTAGCACAAAAATCTAAGCCATTTTTTCACTATTTCACTAAGTTTATAGGGACATAATAAATCTAGTTATGTTTATATGCTTATAATATAGCAGCGTTATATCTATAGCCTAATATTTTTAGCCCAAGTAATTTAATAAATGCACAACATTTTTCAAACATTAAACACACTATGAAGAATATATATATATATATATATATATATATATATATATATATATATATATATATATATATATATATATATATATATCATTTTTATAGTGAACTTTTTTATATTAGGAATTTGTTATTGTAAATAATATTATACAAGCCTATATAAAAGCCTAAATTAGGGAAGTAACAGTTTAATTTTCTTGGTTTGGTTTTAGGTTTTCAAAGAGCCACTTTTTTCCACATTCATTGCAATAAAGAAAACAGATATGATCAGTTCTGTTGTCACTGTCAAAGACACTGTCAACTTATAACTCTATGAGTGTTCAACATCACACTCACCTGAGATAATACGTTCCAAAACAAGAGAGATACACCGATCAGCCACAACATTAAAACCACCTGCCTAATATTGTGTAGGTCCCCCTCGTACCATCAAAACAGTGCCAACCTGCATCTCAGAATAGCATTCTGAGATGCTATTCTGCTCACTACAATTGTACAGAGTGGTTATCTGAGTTACCGTAGTCTTTGTCAGTTTGAAACATTCAGGCCATTCTCTGTTGAACTCTCTCATCAACAAGGCGTTTCCATCCACAGAACTGCCGCTCACGGGATGTTTTTTGTTTTTGGCACCATTCTGAGTAAATTCTAGAGACTGTTGTGTGTGAAAATCCCAGGAGATCAGCAGTTACAGAAATACTCAAGCTAGCCCATCTGGCACCAACAATCATGCCATGGTCCAAATCACTGAGATCAAATTTTTTCCCCATTCTGATGGTTGATGTGAACATTAACTGAAGCTCCTGACCCGTATCTGAGTGATTTTATGCACTGCACTGCTGCCACACGATTGGCTGATTAGAAAATCACATGGATGATTGTTGGTGCCAGATGGGCTGATTTGAGTATTTCTGTAACTGCTGATCTCCTGGGATTTTCACGCACAACAGTCTTTAGAATTTACTCTGAATGGTGCCAAAAACAAAAAACATCCCGTGAGCGGCAGTTCTGCAGACAGAAACACCTTGTTGATGAGAGAGGTCAACAGAGAATGGCCAGACTGGTTCGAACTGGCAGAGTCTACGGTAACTCAGATAACCACTCTGTACAATTGTGGTGAGAAGAATAGAATCTCAGAATGTGGGTTGGTGCTGTTTTGGCGGCACGAGGGGGACCTACACAATATTAGGCAGGTGGTTTTAATGGATCGGTGTATGTCCACTATTAATTCCAAAACTGCTCCAGTGAGAAGTCATAAAGATTTGTTCACACTTTTTAGTGTTTTGCGGTGAAGTAACGCATATCACTAATTAGCATTTGCATGAAGGTGTCTCAACGCCGTTATTGCAGGATAAACTATTATTTTTTCCTGTTATGACTGTTTTCATGACAAGCAAATATCTCTGTTAAGCTGTTCAAACGAGTTTGTCAGATTTGAGCTGATGAGTGACTCTCAGGTGAGATTGAGAGCACCCATTCTTGATTGACAGACCGCGCATGTGCGCATATATGATGAAATCATAATGCGGGCCGCAAAAGATGGCTCTAGGGCCACGTGTTGAGTAGCACTGCAGGGCATGCACCACTATGTAAAGAGACCTTGTCCAAAAAGAATGATTCGTAGCATTTATGGATTATTGTGATTGGACAGCTAATAATTAACATCAGAAGAATGCAGCCAAACCTGGATATGTTAACACAATTCGACAATACAGGTCACTGTTTCCCCAAACTTTGCAAATATACTGTTCTATCCTTCTAATTGGTCATTTGTACTCGTTACAGAAAATATCTCGGGACCCAGTGGCTGAGAAACCCTGGTGTAGCCTACTGATGATCTGCATTATAAAGGGATGCCATCTGTTTTTTTGTTTTTATTATTATTATTTTGTATTGTTTGTTTATTTTAATAAATCTAATAATTTAAAGCTACACTATGTAACTTTTTGTTGTTAAAAAAATAACAAAATGTTATTAATGAGAGAGTGCAACAAAAATCCATCTACCAAACCATGTCTTTACTTTACCCAAATACACTTTGATAATCCTATAATAATAATTTATATTTTAGAGCTGTTGGGACGGATTTTGTGGGAAATCGCATACATATGTCAGTCACTCATGCATGTCACGTCATATCCGTACACAGTGAAAATAAGCTCCTGCTAGCGCGTGTATGGTGTGGGAGTAGCGTGAAGCTGAAAGCTGAAAGTTTTTTGTCACAACGAACGAAAAAAATTGACCATGGATCATTCAAATCCGGGGAATCACCGGTTGTAAAAACAAAGAAACCCAGAACAGAGCAGAGTCTACAAGCAAAAAGGGAAAGCGACAGAGTCCGTAATAAAACCTGAATCAACATCGGCTTGGCTTTTCAGAGGTGACGACAACTCCGAGATCTGAAAGGACTTAAAAGCGACCCAGAGATGGCTTTTTTCTTTCTCAACAGGTAAGATATTTTATTGATATGGTTTATGTATAGTTGTGTAACCACACACACGTCGTTTTATAACGGCAATAATTTATATAAATAAATTCTTTAGTCCAAGGCTTGCCAAGGACTTGTGAGTCTTGAAATGGTGTTGACCACTGTTTGGTTACAATGACAATCTATAAATTAGTTACTACAGTGGTCTATTTGGCCAGAATATCCTGCAGTTATAAAAACATTACAGCATTTGACCTTATCAGACTAGCAATCATTGTGTCTAATGTTAATGTTAATGCTAATGTGTCTAATGCAGTGGCATCTTGCAGGGGGGCGGCACGACGCACAGAAACATTCCCTGTGCAATGTGTAAACAGACCCTGACCGTTTCACTCAATGGCTTTTTGAGTCCCTAAAGATTTCTAGAGTGTCTGTGCAAATAATTCAATCAGCTGCGTTTGTTTCGTAAACGACAGTTCAGTTTGTGAAGGCATGGTAATGTTTGAGAGTATTGCTTTGGTTAGAACTGCCTCTAGTGCTGTAGCATGTTTAGACATATACATCCATTTTTAATAGAAAATTATGTATATTTTCTCAATTCCTGCATTTCTCGAATACGGAAAGCTTTGAAGGTTGACGTTTATCTGAATACAAGCCTTATTTAAGAAGAAGTGATGTCATAATCATGTTTAGAGAAGTGAAATGTAAACACACCTGCCTGGAGGAACCCCTGACACAAGTGTGATGATCAACTTAGGTTGGATGCCCAGACAATAAACAAAAACTGCTGCTAAAATAAATAAGACAGAACATAATGAATTGTATTTAATTGTTGAAATAGAGCACTATTCCTGTATAAAAAAGAGACTAAGGCAAAGCATATGAAAAACTTCACAAGTTCGGGATCTAACTGTACTTATTTTCTGTCAGCTGTGCATGAGAATCAGCAACGTTTGAGCATGTGGCCATAAAGTACATTTATGCCAACTTTAACAATTTCAGACATTTTGCTCACTTCCATCAGACTTTGCCACTGAATTAGTCTCATCAAAACCCAGTCCTTCAAAGACATGTCTGCAAAGCTAAACGTGCAAAATGGCTGACAGACAAAGAGCATTTCTGATTGGCTAAGTTTTCTGATTAGCAAAAAATGGACAGACTGACTCTTTTGTTCACATACCGAATGGGCTGTCACAAAGACAGGCGTGAAATAACCTGTTTCACTGATATCTGTCAGGAAGTAATGTATGGTGCCTTGATCCCACCACAGAATAAATAAATAAATAAATAAATAAATATGTAATTATGACTTTACATCTCTCAGTTCTGACTTTATTTCTCTTAATAGCGACTTAATATCTCACAATTGCGAGTTTATATCATGCAATTGCAAGAAATAAAGTCACAAATCCATGATATTAACTCATAATTGCAACTTTATTTCTCATGAATGCGACTTTATCACGCAACTGCAAATTTATATAGTTTATATCACACAATTGTGAGAAATAATGTTGAAATCATAAGGTACAGTATAAAGTCAAAATTGCAAGATATAAAGTCACAATTGAAACTTTTATTTCTCGAGATATACAGTCGAAATTCTGAGATAAAAAGTCACAGTTGCGAGGAATAAAGTTGAAATTGTGAGATATACATTTTAAAATTCAAAATATAGTCACAATTGAGAGAAATAAAGTTGAAATTATGTGATTCAAAGACAATTGCAAAAGTAAGAACTTATGTGTGATATTACAAAAATCACTTACTGCACCTTTAAACACACTTTATTCACAGTGGCGTCATCTTTGACGGGAATGAAAATGAGGCTGTGAGGAATAGACTTACCGTCTCGTCAATGACATACACTGTATAAAGCAAAAAGTATAGATCAAAAAGTTCCTAGATCACATTTAATTTCCCACAACTCATGTTGTCTGGAGTTTTCTGTCATCTGAAATTTCTTGCAAAAATATTTTTTCAATGTTTCATCAGCCAAATGATCCAAAAACATGTTAAACAACTGTACAGCCCATTGAAGAGACTGTACGTCCATCACTCACAGCCTCGTTGTCATTCCTGTCAAAAATCAAAGATGGTGCTGCTGTGAATAAGGTCTATACTGACTGTTATCGATGCCATTGCAGATGCAGCTTCTGCCAAACCAAATCTCCACGTCTCCACCCATCATTTTTTTCCCTAACAAAAGTAAACTCCACCTATGGATAACTTACCCTGCAGTAGAACCCTCTCCTCCATAAGTTTGGGAACTGAGAACCAGAGTCCATTGAAAACAACAATGCCAGAACCGTATGACGTTTGTTTCTGTTAACAGTTCTTGAATGTGCATTATTGGATGCGGACCAAACACTGCACAAAAAAATTCTAAAACGCCTGAATATCCATACGTCCCTACTATATTGAATGCCAAAAACAGTACAGGTGCATCTCAATAAATTAGAATGTCATGGAAAAGTTCATTTATTTCAGTAATACAACTCAAATTGTGAAACTCGTGAATTAAATAAATTCAATGCACACAGACTGAAGTAGTTTACGTCTTTGGTTCTTTTAATTGTGATGATTTTGGCTCACATTTAACAAAAACCCACCAATTCACTATCTCAACAGATTAGAATATGGTGACATGCCAATCAGCTAATCAACTCAAAACACCTGCAAAGGTTTCCTGAGCCTTCAAAATGGTCTCTCAGTTTGGTTCACTAGGCTACACAATCATGGGGAAGACTGCTGATCTGACAGTTGTCCAGAAGACAATCACTGACACCCTTCACAAGGAGGGTAAGCCACAAACATTCATTGCCAAAGAAGCTGGCTGTTCACAGAGTGCTGTATCCAAGCATGTTAACAGAAAGTTGAGCGGAAGGAAAAAGTATGGAAGAAAAAGATGGACAACCAACCGAGAGAACCGCAGCCTTATGACGATTGCCAAGCAAAATCGATTCAAGAATTTGGGTGAACTTCACAAGGAATGGACTGAGGCTGGGGTCAAGGCATCAAGAGCCACCACACACAGATGTGTCAAGGAATTTGGCTACAGTTGTCGTATTCCTCTTGTTAAGCCACTCCTGAACCACAGACAACGTCAGAGGCGTCTTACCTGGGCTAAGGAGAAGAAGAACTGGACTGTTGCCCAGTGGTCCAAAGTCCTCTTTTCAGATGAGAGCAAGTTTTGTATTGCATTTGGAAACCAAGGTCCTAGAGTCTGGAGGAAGGGTGGAGAAGCTCATAGCCCAAGTTGCTTGAAGTCCAGTGTTAAGTTTCCACAGTCTGTGATGATTTGGGGTGCAATGTCATCTGCTGGTGTTGGTCCATTGTGTTTTTGAAAACCAAAGTCACTGCACCCGTTTACCAAGAAATTTTGGAGCACTTCATGCTTCCTTCTGCTGACCAGCTTTTTAAAGATGCTGATTTCATTTTCCAGCAGGATTTGGCACCTGCTCACACTGCCAAAAGCACCAAAAGTTGGTTAAATGACCATGGTGTTGGTGTGCTTGACTGGCCAGCAAACTCACCAGACCTGAACCCCATAGAGAATCTATGGGGTATTGTCAAGAGGAAAATGAGAAACAAGAGACCAAAAAATGCAGATGAGCTGAAGGCCACTGTCAAAGAAACCTGGGCTTCCATACCACCTCAGCAGTGCCACAAACTGATCACCTCCATGCCACGCCGAATTGAGGCAGTAATTAAAGCAAAAGGAGCCCCTACCAAGTATTGAGTACATATACAGTAAATGAACATACTTTCCAGAAGGCCAACAATTCACTAAAAATGTTTTTTTTTATTGGTCTTATGATGTATTTTAATTTGTTGAGATAGTGAATTGGTGGGTTTTTGTTAAATGTGAGCCAAAATCATCATAATTAAAAGAACCAAAGACTTAAACTACTTCAGTCTGTGTGCATTGAATTTATTTAATACATGAGTTTCACAATTTGAGTTGTATTACTGAAATAAATGAACTTTTCCACGACATTCTAATTTATTGAGATGCACCTGTATGCCATTGGAGTAGAATGTCCTAATTCTCATTATCCAAAAAACAGTACGCGAAAAATACCCGGATGACTATTTCTGGCGAGATTCTGAAGTGCAGATCGACTGGACACTTTAGGATCCCATAATCCCTCGGGAGCTGCGGAGACTTCACATTCAAAACGTTTGATTTAAAAGAACAGTGGTGAACCATCTACACTCAGTAGTGTAGTCTAGGGCATACGCAGGCATATGCCGTATGCCCACCTAGCTTTCCTAGGATTTTGCTTATGCCCACCTAAAATAAGGGATGAAACGTATGGCCGCCAGAACGAGTAGGCTTTTGACCCGGAACTTTTTCAATCTAATAACGCGATGCCTCAGCACTGTTGAGTGAATTAATATTTGTATTATTATTATTTTATAAAGTGTAAAGAGATTCTCTCAATGCGCACGGAGCATCAAGAGGCAGGAGTGAAACTGATGGCACAGGCAAGACAATTATTCCAACTAAGCTGATACACCAATCAGAACGTTCGTTTCAGATGCGATTGGAAATTCATATTTTCCATTTCATTAAGGGGCGGGACATTTCCAGCGTCTAATGCTGATGCACAAGCAACCCCGGAGTAACCATAATCTGTGCTGTAAATTTATTTCCCTGCTAAATGTAAATATATACATGTAAATTTAACTTATGCAGTTAAACTTTGTGAAAATACTGCATGTTATTGCACCCCTGCTAGTTTTTGATGCTCTTTGCAGATGCTGGACAATAATGTCCCATAATTATATCCAGGGCCGTAGCATGGTATTCTAGTCTCCCTGACTGTATATTGCTCTGGGCCCCTTTCCTATTAAAAAAGAGCATTTATAAATTGTTGTGGGGCCCCCTGGAACTGTGGGCCCCAAGCATCATTACCACCTTTCACCCCACTAGCTACGGCCCTGATTATATCAAATGTCTTTTTTTGTGTGTGCCTTTTACTGCTGTCAGTGGTGCCTTTTTCTTGTGGTATCAAATCATTTAAATGTATATTTCTTAGTAGGAAAACAATTTCAGTATACAGTACGCAGAAAAGCACATTATAGTACACGTGTTAACGTGAATATTACTACACTCATGACAAAGTAAATGACAAAGCTACACAATGCTTAACAGTTTATTGTGTATTATGTATGCATTAGTTTAATAATTAGAGTAATTTTCATAGTAGCCCTAATGAAAGGAAAATTAATAAGACCTATACATTTAAATATATTTAACATGTTACCTCTTCAGACACTACTACGCCACTGTATACACTCACTGAGCACTTCATTAGGAACACCTGTACACCTACTTATTTATGCAATTATCTAATCAGCCAATCATGTGGCAGCAGTGCAATGTATATAATCATGCATAAGGTAAAGTGGGCATTGATGTGTTGTTATGGAGGCGGTCATATGCAAATACCTACCACAGTGTGACATCAAAATGCGGAGGAAATAGAGAACGAGTCATTTTGGCAGCTTGGTTATAACAAATGCTCTTTTTGCAGTGAGGAAGAAGTTTTGAGTTCTGAAATTTACAGTATGTTTTTATAGTACAATGACCTTTTATATGTCAAAAGATCAAGGAACTTTTTATTCCTCATGGCATGACCCCTTTTAGATTCACATCCCTATCCCTCCTCCACCTTTAAGCAAGAAAATCAATAGGTAATTGTACTAGCCACTAGAAGGAGACATTAGTGACTCTGCATTATATTCTTAATTTTTTTCTCTGCTCTGACTTTTAGAATTCCTGTGATGATAATTAACTAAAAGCATAAGGAAAACATGCAAATAATAAGTCTAGCATGTTTAGATTAATACAGTAATGACCAGTCCCAGTGGGAAATCAGATCTCCACCTGCATGCCCCACTTGAGCTCTACATTGGTCTGACAGCATGAAGCACTGAAACACAGATCTCTTCTGGGTCACACAGCTTGTAATAGCGGAGAAATTCTGGCTGTGTGCTGTAATTGAAGCTGCTGGTATTGTAATAGTGCAGCAGGACTTGGGTTATGGTGATCGATGGCCAGAGCTTATGCAGGTAGTCGTCACACACCTGTTCCTGCCTCCGAGTCAGGGCTCTGGAAAGAATATCACCCTGTTTGGTGGAGTCAGCCAAATGCATAAATGAAGCCAGTACCAATCTCCAAAGACTATGACTGCAACACTCAGGCTTTAAAGGAATAGTTCACCCAGAAACAAAAATTCTGTCATTATTCACTCACCCTCATGTTATTCCAAACTCTGCTTGATCTCATGACAATTACGTGAAGGTGGTGACATTTTTGACCAAATTATATTAAAGCAAGTCCGGTATAAAAGTTGAATGCTCTATTTAATGCTCTAAACCTTAAATCTAAACCTAACCAATACTGCCATAAAAAGCAAATGCAAGATGAAAAACACAATTGCTGAAGCAACCACGTCATTTTGTCGTGTCGACTCGCATGCCCTTCAGGACTCGTATTCCAGTCTTTTGCATTGCAAGTGCAACGCTCTTTTGAACAAGCTTGTAATTGAGTTGGTTATGTAATGTAAACATTAAAATGTATCATCTTACAAGTCATGCGCGATTGTAAAAGTGTGTAGGTGTCATAAGATAGCATTGTGTTAGGAACAGGGTGCAAAGTAAGTGTTTATGAACTGATAATTTGCCGTTTTACTTGTGATTTGTGTGAAAGTGACTAAAATTCATTGTTGCAGTGCCTCTAGTGTTTATTTCACAAGGAAACTGATGCAGTATGCAAGATCCACGTAAAAATAATTATGCAAAAATGTAGGTATAGTAACGCGTTTATAAGACCAGTTTGCCCAAACCTTACTATAATATTTTTCCATTGAGAAATCTTAAAGAATCTTTATGCAGTTTTTTTTCTATACGATTCGACTCATGAGATATATTTAAAATCTTCGGAAACCATACAATAGCTTTATGTAAGTATATCAAATTAAATGTATGTCCTTATTCAGTGATAACCTTCCCCTCTGCCAAAGATCTAAAAAATCTAATTCATGAGATTTAAAAATCAAGTTTGATGGCATTGATGCCAAAACACCACTGGTTCTCTTGCATGTGTTGTAGTAACGGAATGCAATATGCCAGTTCAATTACAGAATGGAGAATGAGATTTTATGGTTCTATAACTATAAAACAACTACACTTATATAGTTATTTTATGGTATTTTTTCATCCTTTTGGGAGCTTGACGGCCATGGTCACCTTGAACCGTCGTTATATGTAAAAAAGGTGTGTGATACATTTTCAAGGATTCTCCTTTTGTGCTCCACAGAAAAAAATAACAGCATGCACTTTTGGAACGACATGGGGTGAGTTAATAACTGTCATTTTTGGGTGAACTATTCCGTCACCCAACATAAAACTTAAAAGCTATATAATATGGCAGTGTAAAAAAAGGTACAGAGAATTTGTGGGAATGACACAGAAGCTATATAGAAACTGAGCCCAAAAGACTGCACAGGACCACCCCATCTCTTAGGACAGATAGGCCAGATGTACAGGTGTGTCAAAAGGCTCAAATCTGTCAGAGAGATACAATGTTCCAGTTTAATTACATCCACAGAGGGCCATTAGCAGCTGAGAATTTATAGAGAAAGAGTTATTTTACACACCTCACCTGAAAGGTAAATGCACTATTGATAGCTCACCCATGCAAAGGTTTTTCCCTCTCTCGCACAGAGAATCTGCTGTGCACATCTATTAAATACTGTACAAACACTATCATGCATTCTCTCTCCTCTAATGGCATAGTTTTGTTTGTAAGTGACTACAGTTTGAGGGTCCACCTGAGAAGCTGAGAACAAAGATGAAATGGCTAAAACAAATTTGGCCCCTTAGGTCTTGCTGGTGCACTTGAAAAGGAGGGCAAATACAAAACAATGTTCACATGTTTGTGATCATTTGAATAAACATGCAGAAATAGTCATCTGACAATGTGTATTATAAATCACATTATAAAATTATTAGTTCTGGATCTGGATGCTGATAGGTCAATACAGCAGTTTATGCAAAATACACAATACAGTAGTGCCTTTAATATTAATTATGTGGAGACCGTTTTATAAAAACAATCCGTGTTGGGGAGTAACTAATGATGACACTACTAACCTAACTAATTTTTTGAGTAGCGTAAGTAGCTTTTCCAGTAATGAGCTACATTTTCCAACGAATGGTGGTGTAGTGTCACAAAACGATACAACACAGCCTTAAAGGAATAGTTCACCCAAAAATGAAAATTATCTCATCATCTACTCACCCTCATGCCATCCCAGATGTGTATGACTTTTATTCTTCTGCAGAACACAAACAAAGATAATCTCAGCTCTGTGGGTCCATACAGTGCAAGTGAATGGTGGCCAGAACTTTGAAGGTCATAAAAGCAACTAAAGACAGCTTAAAAGTAATCAATATGACTCCAGTGGTTAAATCCATAACTTCAGAAGAGATATCATTGGTGTGAGTGAGAAAAAGGTCAATATTTATGTCCTTTTTTACCTTAAATCTCCACTTTCACTTTCACATTCTTCTTCTTTTGTGTTTGGCGATTCACATTCTTTGTGCATATCGCCACCTATTGGACAGGGAGGAGAATTTATAGTAAAAAGGACTTAAATATTGATCTGTTTCTCACCCACACCAATCATATCACTTCTGAAGGTATGGATTTAACCAATGGAATCGTATGGATTACTTTTATGCTGCCTTTATATGCTTTTTGGACTTTCATTCACTTGCATTGTATGGACCTACAGAGCTGAGATGTTTTTCTAAAAATCTTAATTTGTGTTCATCTGAAAAAAGAAAGTCACTCATCTGGGAGTAAATGATGAGAACTTTTTCATTTTGGGGTGAAATATCCCTAGTCACTTGCTTTTGAAGAAATATCACTTTATTTCAGCTCTCATATATAGCAAAAATATATAGCATTTTCTAGTTTTATTCATTTATATTTTGTATAAATGTATAGGTCCAATTTAATGTTGTTACCTTAATTGTTTAATGTCACCCTAATTAAATAACTAATATATTAAATACTAATAGAACTTCTGATTGCAGAATTCAATATCATGATTGTTATAGTATATTTAAAAATAGTTTCCTCTTTAAATAGCTCTGTAGTCAGCAAACACTTTTCAAAAGAGTAGCTTGACTGTAGTTTGAGTAGCTTGTAGCTTGGGAAAGCACTGTTCACAACACTGTTCACAATAATTGCTTAATTTTGATTATTTAAATTAGTAGAAAGAACAGAAAAAAAAATAAAGAATATCACAGATTTATTTAATAAATAAAGAAATAAATAATCATATAAAATTCGGTAACGCATACAAAGTTACAAAGTATCGCCAAAAAAAATATATTTTTAATAAATTCAAAGGAAAATAAATTAAGAAATAAATATGGTTGTGGTAATCTACCTGGACTTTGCCAGAGTCTGATTATATATATTTCAAGTAGCCTACAGGTACAGAATGTCACTACTTTTAAACGTGAATGAGCTTGCCAGGCACTTCGCCAATCCCTGCCCTTTCGCTTCACACTTAATGGCAACAAGCACATGGTAAGAAAAAAAGTTGAACTGTTGCCCTTTTGGCATTCTTTCATTTTGCACACAGGGAGAAGTGCCACGTCTTTGTCCTGATAAGGCTTGAGCCTGGCTTCATTCACTACAAACAACACAAGTCTGGATGAGCAAAAGAGAGCCTGATTCTACAACCCACAACAAATTAGAATATAAAAAGTGTCCTGAGTGCCAGCAGCCGCTCTGAGAGGTGTAGCATGTTGAGAAGTCTGCAGATGTCGACGAGTTGTCATGTCATACCACCATTGAAGAGGAGCGTGAGAAATGAGAGAGAGGCAACATCACTCTTCACAACCTATACTGCCGTTAATCCCACTTTATCCAAGAGAGCCGAGCTGTCAGATCTTGAGTTGGACAACACAAAAGCAGAGCAAACATGAGGCTTTAGATACATTTTAATGACCATTTAATAAGTCGCTGGTCTAAGGCTAACAAAGACACACTTATTCATTAAAAGCCTACACCTTGAAGAGGGGGAACCCTGAGATGTGGTTAACTAAAGTACACAGCACCCTTTCAGCTCAGCGAACATATACTTGCATCTTAGAAGAGGATGTTTTTTTTTTTTTGTACATGGAATTGGACAGCTGGGAACAAACTGCACAGTAAATATAAACAATGGGAACTGTTTAATCATGTAAAACAACGCCTGTTTGAGTGACATAAGCCCTTTTGAGGAAATCTTTGCATGCGGCCTCCTAATAAACAAATCATTTACCTCACATGCCCCACATTTGTGTTTGTCTAAATATCCAGTATCTGTTCCTAATGAGAGGAAATGTTGACAATATGACTGCACTGTGATTTTAACCACTTTTCCTGTCATGTTTTTAAAAATGATCAAAGATTTTCTTTTTTCAAACCAAGGAAGGATGAAATTATGAAGATCATGTGTATATGATTCATTCAGTTACTGGAATTAGTCATTCGATTTGTGCAGCAACGAACCTAACAACTGTACTTTTGATCATATTATACTTGAACTTTTTGGTGAATATGCATGCATGACATTAAGAGGTGTACTATGGTTTAATCCACTTATAATGACTTTCTAATACAAAACAATCATTTATGCAGTGGGGTCCAAAAGTCTGAGACCACACTGAAAATCTGATTTTAAAAAAATTATAATATTTAAACCTAGAAATAAGTGTTATATGAATGTAAATAATAAAAATGATTGTTCTTGCTGCTATTTTAAAAACAGAAAGTTTTCTGAAAAATGTCAAATGAAAAAAGTTATGTTGTAAAATGAAGAAATGTTTACGGTTTCTAGTGCACTAAGCAAATTGGTGCATGGTGTCATTACAAAAGTACAATACAGCACAAAAGGATGCAATATAGAAGCATGTTCACTGGTGATGTTCCCCTAACATGAGTCTATTGTTGTTGTTTTTTTTGTTGTTGTTTTTTTTAGATTTCATGTCTTTTTAGTTTAACTTTCAGTTAGTTATATATACAGTATATACACTGATCAGCCACAACATTAAAACCACCTGACTAATATTGTGTAGGTCCCCCTCCTTCCGCCAAAACAGTGCCAACCCGCATCTCAGAATAGCAATCAGAGATTCTAACCTTCTCACCGCAATTGTACAGAGAGGTTATCTGAGTTACCATAGACTTTGTCAGTTCGAATCAGTCTGTCCATTCTCTGTTGACCTCTCTCATCAACAAGGCGTTTCCATCCACAGAACTGCCGCTAACTGGATGTTTTTTGTTTCTGGCACCATTCTGAGTAAACTCTAGAGACTGTTGTGTGTAAAACTCCCAGGAGATCAGCAGTTACAGAAATACTCAAACCAGCCCATCTGGCACCAACGATCATCCATATGATTATCTAATCAGCCAATTGTGTGGCAGCAGTGCAGTGCATAAAATCTTGCAGATACGGGTCAGGAGCTTCAAGTAATGTTCACATCTACCATCTGAATGGGGAAAAAATGTGATCTTAATGATTTGGACTGTGGCATGATTGTTGGTGCCAGATGGGCTGGTTTGAGTATTTCTGTAACTGCTGATCTCCTGGGATTTTCACACAACAGTCTCTAGAATTTACTCTGAATGGTGCCAAAATCAAAAAACATCCAGTGAGGTGCAGTTCTGTGGATGGAAATGCCTTGTTGATGAGAGAGGTCAACTGAGAATGGTCAGACTGGTTCGAACTGACAAAGTCTACGGTGACTCAGATAACCACTCTGTACAATTGTGATGAGAAGAATAGCATCTCAGAATGCGGGTTGGTGCTGTTTTGGCGGCACGAGGGGGACCTACACAATATTAGGCAGGTGGTTTTAATGCTGTGGCTTATATATATATATATATATAAACCATAAACCAAAAACCATAAACTAACCTTCCCAGAACGTTACAGGTAGGTTTTTTTATTGAATGTGACAACCAAATAAGAACGTTATCTAATGGTTATTGTTAGGCTCAATTTTGCAAAATATTATTTTTTCAATATTTTTCTATCATTTCATTATATTTAATGCCGTCATCTTACCACTTGTATTCCAGATGGCATTGGTCTGATTCTTATATCCATTCTTCATGCATTCATCAACATATGACTTGGGGTCACAGCCCGACATGAGAATCTCTCTGAGCAGGGCGATGTAAGCGATGGCCAGTCTTAGCGTGTCTATTTTGGAGAGCCGTTTCTCGTAGGGAAACGTGGGCACGTGGCAGCGCAACTCCTCGAATGCAGAATTGATGCTCAGCATCCGCTTCCTCTCCCGGATGTTGGCGGCGTGGCGCTGCACCTTGTACGGGTGATGATGGGCCGCTAAGCGACACTGCTGCTGCTGTCTGCGTTTGGTGATCTCATGAGGTTCATCATCCACCAAGGAGCTGTCCACTTCAGCACCGGCTTCCAACTGCGATGACTGCGAGTCCAAATCCGTGAAGGTTAACAGCGCCTCGGGGAACACGGACTGACAACCGAAAGAGGACCACGGCGACAACTGTCCTGTCATGGCGCTGCAGTCAAAGAGCAACGTGTCCAGCTGAGACTGGAATTGCATGTTAGGGTCCATTTGGCCCCAGAAAGCATAATCTGTGGCAGCATCTTGATCAAAATCAAAGAATATGTCCTCCATTTTACTTTCAAAAGTAACTAAAACAGTGCTAAATTTGTTAGAGGACTCAGATAGATGCAACTACAGTGCGTAAAACTGTCCGGCTATTAAAGCGTCCTGCGTCCTGCGGATTAAATAGCTCCAGGTCTCGCCGCGGGGTGCTTGTGCCCATTCAACAGGGTTGAAAAGGAGCTCATTAGGACGCGTGCCTCCTCCTAATGACTCTCTCATTGCCATTTGAAAAGCACCGAAGGCAGTGGTAGATGCTCAGAACACGTGTCCAATCATAAAGTTATATTAAGTTGATTCGGTTCAAGCAGTGAAGTAATATTAACTTCACCAACAGTGACGGCCTCAAGTATTTGCTGCGCGTAATTTTGTCGTTTGGAACATTTGAGGGGCCAAAGTCAGAACCACCTGTCTCACGTACAGGCCTACCTTGCATGACTTATTAAATCTCAAAGCAAAAATAACTGAATGTTTATTTTTTTACGTTTTATTTGTCAAAATAAGACGCAGTTGCTGCATCACTTTCGTTCATCTGAGGTTTAAACGCGCAATTCGGTGTAAGGTTTAGAAACTATTATTGTTGAAAATATTATAAACAAAGAAACCTGATATTTTACGATGTAGGCTATTGTCATTCACAGGACCTTCGGCAAGGTAGAAAAACTGGGATGTGTAAAGTCAAGCATGTTAAGGTATAATTTAACACAAATACCAACAATTAAACATGTGAAACAATAAAAATATCAAGCAATTAAAAAATAGCAATTACAATAACATCAATCAAAATTATTTAACAATTTAAAAAAAAATCAAACAATTACAAATAATAAAAAATATGAACAAACTTACTTAACAAATCAAACAATTAGAATTGATTAAAAATATGAGGCAGTTTATTTAACATTTTTTTAAATACAATAATTAAGAAAAATAACAATTAAAAATATCAATAATCAAACTTAAACAAAAAAATATTAAAATTAAAAATCCCGTCTTAACACTTTTACCAGTTGTAGCCTGCTCTGTTATTTCCATGTTTTTGAAAAGGAAAATGTTCCACAGATAATTGAATTTGCTTATAAAAACAACCCAGGCAGCGTGAAAATCAGGTTTCTTTTTTTTTAATCTAATCTCTTTACATCATAAAAACATATAGTTTCCATTAGGATCCTATGTAACTCATGGGGAAAGTGTCCTAGGCGCATTCTTGCAGTCTAATTCATTTTACCTGATTTCATTTTGTGCCTTTAAGTCAGCCCAACGCATGTTTCAGCAGCTGTGATAGGTATACAGACACTTCAGACAAATAATAAAACACATTTTAACAATAACAAAAATAAAATAATTAAAAATAAACAGAAATTAATGTAAACATTACATTCTATTAAATAAAAACATAAATAATAATCAAAAAATAATCTTAAATTAATAAAAAATGTAGTGTAATTAATTTATAATTAAATTAAAAAATGGTCATAATAATAATACATTGTAATTCGTTTAACTGTAATTAATAAATCATTAAATTATTATTATAAATGTAATATATTAATTATAATTGAATTAAAATAAAATAATAATAATAATAATAATAATAATAGTAATAAATATTTATTATTATTTATTATTATTATTTATTATTATTATTATTATTATTATTATTATATTTGTATTATCCATCTTTGGGAACGACGATCATGGCCTTGCAGTTAATAGCAAACGTAAACTGTGGCATAATTTATTAGTCCTATAATTGTACCTGCCTATAATTGACTTAATTGACCCGTCACTTTTAGGATAAATGACGGTGGCCAGACACAGGAGAGCAGAAAGTCTATTCAAAACCTTTCCTCATATCAAATTACAATAATTACATGTATTTAACAAGAGAGCATGTTATGTTTTTATAACCTGTTTTATACCAGTTACTTGATTCTGGACAGGAATGTAAGAGGGGGGAAGTGTAGAAGGAGGATTGATTTTATTATTTTTTCCTTTTATCTTTAACATCTCTTGATGAAGGGCCTAAATTGAAATGTTCTGTTTTCATTTTTTTAAGGCACACCCCACTCCCCACAAAAGCACAATTCATTTGTCCTAATTCAAATCTGTTTTGTCATTCTTTCTCGTCCTATTAAACACAATCATTTAATTCAGTCTAATCTAATCAGGGATTATAAAGGAAAACTCTGTTTAGAACTGAAGTGGATACTGAGGTAAGGCTTGTCAGACAGCAGGCAGCCTGACACTGAAGAATACTGCTGTCAAATGCAGAGGATCAGGCCATTCTCCACATCAGAACAATAAACTCCCACTACTTATTTATACTTGGAAAGACCATATAGAGTCCTACAGTCTACAATCAATCTTTGCACAACATTGAAATGGAGGTCATTCTAGAAGGAAACTCTGTACTGATTTAATGCAGGACACTGAATTGGCTCATGTGACCCTTGAGTCAGAACACTTCCACTGAAAACACAATGCGTGAAACCATCTGTTTATGTTTAGTGTCTGTTTATGAAGTTGTCTCATCTTGGAATATTTTTGGTTTAATTTTTTCGTGTTTCAATAAATTAATTCCATTTCTCAAAATCAGTGTCCACCGGTAGAAGTGAAGCTTCTTGAATCACTGTTAATACTAGCCATTATTTGTGTGTCAGTATATGACAATGATAAATAATACTTACATTCTCTGTAATTTAATGGAGCCTACATCCATATCCTGAACCACATTTTCCATGCGTATAAAAGAAACGTGTCCCATTTAACAAAGATGCACAAAATAATGTAAATCCATATTTTTATTCTTCCAATTCATTGCATACAGTCCATTTACACTACCAACTTCTTATGAATGTACTGTCTTTGTTTATATCGCTGGTGCTTGACTGGGAATGGATTGTATAATAGGACCTCCACTGACCCGATTAGAGCCTTCAGCGCGCGCGATTTCGCCAAACCCGCTTGCCTAGACTTAGCGCAAGCTTGGACGAAAATACCAATACTTCGTGGCAGGGGCCTCTGCAGGATTTAATCTGAGGGTAGGCATAGAAATCTGACTAATAAACCTTATATCTAGGAGTGTCCTGGGGCATGCTCCCCTGGGAGATTTTATTTATTTATTTATTTATTTATTTTATTTATTTTTTAAGCAAAAAACAACACCAAAGCATTCAATTCTGGTGACTTTGAGATAAGCATTTGTTTTATTTTCTTGAGTATGAGTAGCATTCATGTATTGGCTAAAGCATTTCTTCCAGTAACCGTTCAGACAGATGCGTTTATGCACTAAAAAATCAAAACGCACCACAACGAAGAACTGTTTTTATCAGTTGAAGAAGTTCTTTTTAACTTGACACAGTGTCTAAAAATGCAGCACTCCAGTGAGAGATGTTAAAACACAGTGCAATGTGACGCAGTTGTCAAAAGACATCCATCTAGCGAATGTTTACATGGAAAACAATTGAAAAACAGCGCAAGTGGACACAAAAACACATTCGGTTTGAACAGCCCCTTGTTCACATGACACAGCACTAACTGAAGTTTCTCAAAGTTACCTCTCAAAAAGACAGCCTTTTGTTTCAGTTGACTGTGGGTAAATTTACACTGTATTCAGCGCTGTTTGTTCTCTGTATTTGTAAATATCCCGATACTGTTTTACTGTGTGAGAAAAAGCTCCAAATGATTCAGTGAGAGAGCGCTCTGAACTAATTATACTTAATCACGAATCGATTCAGACCGTTTTGCAAGCCCGTTTGGCCAATTCACTGAAAAGAACCGACTCAAAAGAATTATTCATTCGCAAACTGGACATTGCTAGTTCTTTTAAACAGCCAACAGAAGTACGGGACACACTTCATTAATGGTGAAATATTCTGAGAGTAAATGTTTCTCAGATCAGTCGGAGCGCTCACAGCTGCAGGCGCCACTGCTTCATGCACACTGACTTTGCGCTTCTGAGTTAAGGCATTGCATTGTGCGTAACGCTTGCGCTCTTAAAATAGGGCCTAATTTTTTAACGATTGACTGAGTCCATGATTGAGATGTATTACAATAAATAAAACAAAGTAAAATAAAAGTAAATGCATGTATTCTTTTTCAGTCGTTTCCTTTTACCACAATTGCCTTCAAGTAAAAAACATAAAAAAAAGAATATATATATATATATATATATATATATATATATATATATATATATATATATATATATATATATATATATATATATAAAACATTGTGTTATTTCGTTGTTTACTATTATTGTTAACATTGTAATCATTGTTAACTTTCTAATAGGTCTTATCAAAATTTGTCTCCATAGTTTCCCACCCATTTCTCATTGTGACCAAAAAAAAAAAAAGCACACACTTTCATTAACTTAAAAATAGAAAATAAAAAATAAAAAAAATGCATGTTTGTTTCATTTGACTATCCAAGGAGTAAACTACATGTGCCTACTTAGTTGAGGAAAATTTAGGATAAAAAATGGAAATATAAGTTTGATACTTTTTACTTTTACTAATCTGATCATAAGCCTATTTTAAATTTAACAAACTACCATTAAATATTTACATTATATATATATATATATATATATATATATATATATATATATATATATATATATATATATATATATATATATATATATATATATATATATACAGTACTGTGCAAAAGTTTTAGGCACTTGTGAAAAATGTTGCATAGTGAGGATGTCTTCAAAAATAATGAAATAAATAGTTTTCATTTATCACTTAATGTCATAAAAAGTCCAGAAAACATAAAAAAGCTAAATCAATATTTGGTGTGACCACCTTTGCCTTTAAAACAGCACCAATTCTCCTAGGTACACCTGGACACAGATTTTCTTGGTTGTTGGCAGATAGGATGTTCCAAGCTTCTTGGAGAATTCGCCACAGTTCTTCACAGTTTAGGCTGTCTCAATTGCTTCTGTCTCTTTATGTAATCTCAGACAGACACGATGTTCAGTCTTCTTTGTGGAGACCATACCATCTGTTGCAGGGCTCCCTGTTCTTCTATTCTAATATTTTCTATTTGCAAAATTAATGTTTGGGAGTCTAATATTTATATTTCCTATTGACACACTAAAGCTGAAGATATAAATAAACATCTTAAGACAAATGCTTTTGTGAAACATCTTATGTGCCTAAGACTGTGCTTGCCCTGTTTTGAAAAGAACCTGCAGCCCTCATTGCAATAGGCCCACCCATTTTTTTGGAGGCCCACCCAAACAGCAAATCCTGTCTATGCCCCTGAATACATGTACTGGCCATGGCACCACTCAGGTATTTTTTTTTGTATAGAGGGAAAATGCACATATCACAATGTTATCAGAATGTTGTCATATCAGTGCGGTGACTGCGGTCAGTGCAAGTGCTCCGATAAAAAGCCCAAATAAATAAATAAAGAATATTATGACACTCTGAGTGTGGGCTATCACAATGTTTTAGTTCCCTTCCCTGATAACAAAAGTATCAAAAAGAACTTTTGTGCTCAATTAATGGTATTTGTTCCACTGTTGTAACCAAAAATGCACAGGGCAACACTTTTATCTGATAAAAGTTCTAAATTACAGTTACAGTCACATGTCGAACATGCTCTACTAAGTTTAAAAGGCATTAGATGGTGATGTCTGTTGATTGTTCCACACTGTTTACCTCCAAGTACAATCAGCTTTATCTACTGTAGGGTGATTAAAAGCTTTTGAACTCTTCTCTAGGGGCACAGTCAGTTTGGACTAGTGCAATGCATTCGTTTACTATCCACTTGTTTTTACTCTCGCCATTTTGTTTTTCATTGCATGGTTTGGCAAAGAAAACAATATCTAGTTATTCAAAGTGTGGATGCTATGTAATTATTTGAGATAATGTCATCTTAAAATCTCCACTATCTCCCTTCTTAATAAGCCATAATGTTTGGTTATTGCAGCAAGCTACACATACCATAACAACTCATTCTGAACTTGTTTACTAAAGTCTCTGGTCTAGTGAATGCTTGTGTAAAACATTTACAGAATGGGATCTGGTCAAGAACTGCCCACTTAGACAGAAAGACACCATCAGACCGACAAGTAAAGTGACCAACCATGGTTCATTTTGGGGGTTTTTAACATGCCGTTTGGACACGTTTATCTGAAATAGATTATATCACAATAATAGCCAAGGGTGAAAATAAAATACAAAGTAATCAGTATACCCTCTCAAGCTCTTTCAGGTTGGATGGGGACCATCGGTGGACAACCATTTTCAGGTCACTCCAGAGATGTTTGATTGGGTTCAAGTCCGGGCTCTGGCTTGGCCACTCAAGGACATTCACAGAGTTGTGCCTAAGCCACTCTTGCATTGTCTTGGCTGTGTGCTTAGGGTCATTGTCCTGTTGGAAGGTGAACTTTCGGCCCAGTCTGAGGTCCTGAGCGCTCTGGATCAGGTTTTCATTAATGATATCTCTGTATTGTTTCACCATTGGGATGGTACTGTGCAGGTGATGAGCGGTGCCTGGTTTCCAGACAGACACTTGGAATTGAGGCCAAACAGTTCAATCTTTGTTTCATCAGACCAGAGAATCTCGTTTCTCACAGTCTGAGAGTCCTTTAGGTGATTTTTTATGTGTCTTGCCTGAGGAGAGGCTTTCGTCTGGCCATAAAGCCTAGATCGGTGGACTGTTGCAGTGATGGTTGTCCTTCTGCAAGTTTCTCCCATCTCCACACATGATCTCTGGAGCTCAACCAGAGTGACCATCAGGTTCTTGGTCACCTCTCTTAGCAAGGCCCTTCTCCCCCGATTGCTCAGTTTGGCCGGGCGACCATCTCTAGGAAGAGTCCTGGTTGTCCCAAACTTCTTCCATTTAAGAATTATGGAGGCCACTGTCCTCTTGGGAACCTTCACTGCAGCCTATATTTTTTTGTAGCCTTCCCCAGATCTGTGCCTCGACACAATCCTGTCTCTGAGCTCTGCAGGCAGTTCCTTTGACCTCAAGGCTTGGTTTTTGCTCTGATATGCATTTTCAGCTGTGAGACCTTATATAGACAGGCCTTTCCAAATCGTTTCCAATCAATTGAATTTGCCACAGGTGGACTCCAATCAAAGTGCAGAAACATCTCAAAGATGACCCAGAGAAATGGGATGCACCAGAGCTAAATTTAAAGTGTCATTGCAAATTAATTAAAAAGAAAACACTGAAATATCATACTGACATAAGTATTCAGACCCTTTGCTAAGTTATCAAAAATCAGTTTTTTGCTTTGTCATTATGGGGTATGGATTGTAGATTGATGTGAAAAAGAAATAAATAATATTTTAAAGCATTTTTCTATAAGGCTGCAACATAACAAAATGTGAAAAAATGAAGGGGTCTGAATACTTTCTGAATGCACTGTATCTCAGCTCTGTAAGTCCATACAATGCAAGTGAATGGTGGCCAGAACTTTGAAGGTCCAAAAAGCACATAAAGTCAGCATAAAATAATCCATACGACTCCAGTGGTTAAATCCATGTCTTCAAAAGCGATATGATAGGTGTGGGTGAGAAACAGATTAATAATTAAGAACTTTTTTATTATAAATCTACACTTTCATTTCCACAGTCTACTTCTTTTGCTTTTGGCGATTCACATTTGTCGTGCATATCGCCACCTACTAGGCAGAGAGGAGAATTTATAGTAAAAAAGGACTTAGATATTGATCTGTTTCTCACCCACATCTATCACATCGCTTCTGAAGATATGGATATAACCACTGGAGTTGTATGGATTACTTTTATGCTACCTTTATGTGCTTTTTGGACCTTCAAAGTTCTGGCCACCATTCACTTGCATTGTATGGACCTACAGAGCTGAGATATTATTTTAAAATGATTTATGAATTATTCAAAAAAATCTTCATTTGATCTCAGCAGAAGAAAGAAAGTCACACATCTGGCATGGCATGAGGGTGAGTAAATGATGAGAGAATTTTACTTTTGGGTGAACTACCCCCTTTAAGGTGAGTGTAATGCCTTATTCATCATGATCAATGTGTCCTTCCAAAACTATGACATATGCATTGTTCACATTGGTAGGTAGTCCTTACATATTCATTATGACTGCTCCAAGACATTACCAAATTTGACAGCACAAATAGCCAAGAAGAACATTGACTAAATCAAATATGTACTGGTTTCAATACATTTTCTTAAAATCTCAAGTCTGACTACATTTGAAGGCATCCTTTGTAGTTTAAAGTAAAGATGTTTTGATCAAATCATTTTGTTTTAGGACTGTTTGGCATTTGTTTTGCACTTGTTGGAGGATCCAGTGTAATAATTGAATTCATTATGTTTCACCATCTTGCATCATATTAGCAATGCAAACTAGCTGATTGTCCGAGTCATTTGTTTGTGCTACATGTGTGTTTGGCCAGTTGGATCAGCGCCTTTTTCTGCACAAATAAACAAAATGTCTAAACAATCAGTGCCTCTCCTTAGATTCCAGGTGCACAGTTTAATTGGGTTCAGAGTGAGCGGGTTAAACAGCAGCTCTATTTTACAGTCTGGAGTGCTATAGCCTTGATATCAAAAGCAGGTATGGTTTAACCATAGAGTCAGAGCATGCTGGAAGTCTATGAGATGTGTAGCTGTTTGATTTGTCAATAATCAGTTATCAACAAATTGAATATTTACAATATTCAAGCTTTTCTACTTAACCATGTATTAATTTTTGTTAAAAACGTAATCGTTATTTTTTCTAAAATATCAGGTCTACCGATAAATGCCACCATTTAGTTAAAAATATTAACCAACATCTCCATTACATCACTGTGTGTTTATCAGGAAAAAACAGTGTTCACATGTAAAGTAACCTATTAAATGTATTGTTTGCATGGATTACTCAATAATTTTTTTTTTTTTAAGTGAGAAAGGCATTGCATTTTAAGCTTAAAATATAGACCAAAACAAAGATTTAAGATAACATTTTTGTGACCATTTAGTTACAAATGAATTCTGAGCAAAATAATAACATAAAGTTCATGCAAATAAATATGAATTTTAACAATAATAATAATAATAACAATAAAATATTATGCATAAATTGTATAATATTATAGTATTATTATTATTACAAAAAATATAATATAAGAATAGCAGTGGTAATATTAAACATAATATTTTAATAATAATTAATTATATACGTATATATATATATATATATATATATATATATATATATATATATATATATATATATATATAACAACAATAATAATAATGTTTTTATTGCTGTAATCTAATGACTATTTAGTTCTTTTTTATCAAAATATTGAATCAAAAAGTAGAAATAAAAATGTATAAAAATAAAAAAAATTCTGCATATGAAATAATTGGCATCGGTCCTTAAAAAACAATATCAGTCGATCTTTAGTGCAGAGAGGAAGGCAGTGACATACTCCACCACAGACTCTTCCTCTCAAAACTATGGGACACTTTCCACTCTTTTCCGGTCTTTTCCATCAGTCCTGTCTGGAAAAGGCATCAGGATCATAAAATCTTCTTGCATAAACAGTCCTCCTGTGGGCTGGTCAGGAACACCACAAGAGAGACGACAAAACCTCAGTCACTGCCTTAACAATCACATAGATTCTGACAACCTCTGGCTCTGTTATGAAATCAAGTGAGACGCCTACGTAGGAAGCATTTTAAGGCATCAATTAGTTCCAAAAGACAGGCAGTATGATTATGCATTGGATGTATAGACAATCTCATAATGTATTGCATTGACTATTTTACTACATATTTATGTGTCTTATGTATTTTTACTGTATGCTATGTATTATAATCACAGCTCCTATCTACGTGAATGGGGAAAGAGCAAAATCTCCAAAACTGTTGTATGAAATAATGTTTCAACAACATATTTCAAATCAACAATAAAATCTGACAATGGTGGTATCGTAAATTGTGCTTTTTTAGCTCAAATCACATACAAAAATTTATATTTTTCAGGCCAAAAAGCATATAAAGGCAGGATAAAAGTAATCCATTGGTTAAATCCATGACTTCAGAAGCAATAAGAGGTGTGGGTGAGAAACAAATCAATATTTAAGTAATGTTTCACTATAAATCTCCAATTCACTTTCACATTCTTCTTCTTTTGTTTTTGGAAATTCACATTCTTTGTGCATAGCACCACCTACTGGGCAGATAGGAGAATTTATAGCAAAAAAGGACTTAAATATTTATCTGTTTCTCACCCATACTTATCATAGCACTTCTGAAGGTATGGATTTAATCACTTGAGGCTTATGGATTACTTTTATGCTGCCTTTATATGCTTTTTGGACCTTCAAAGTTCTGGCCACCATTCACTTGCATTGTATGGACAAACAGACTGAGGTATTCTTCTAAAAATCGTTGTTTGTGTTCAGCAGAAGAAAGAAAGTCATGCACATCTGGGATGGCAAGAGGATGAGTAAATGAGAGAATTAAATTTTTGGGTGAACTATGTCTTTAAGACTAAAGGGAACATGTTAGTGCTATAATAAATGTTGTGTTTTTGTTTCTGTTATTGTGAAGATTGACTGGTCTTTCCAACATAAGACATTTTTAACATTAGAAGCTGTATATACACGATGAGCCAAAATATTATGACCACTCACAGGTGAAGCGAATAATGTTGATCCTCTCCTAACAAGGCCACATGTCAAGATCTGGGTAGATTAGATGGTAAGCGAACAATCAGTTCTTGTAGTCAACATGCTGAATGCAGGAGAGATGGGCAGGAGTAAAACCTGAGCAACTTTGACAAGGGCCAAATTGTTATAGCCAGACGGGTCAGAGCATCTCTGTAACAGCAAGGTTTGTGGGGTGCTCCCGGTCAGCAGTGGTGAGTACCTACCGACAGTGGTCTGAGGAGGGACAAACCACAAACTGGCAACAGGGTTTTGGGCACTCAAAGCTCATTGATGCACAAGAGCAACGAAGGCTATCCTGTCTGATCTGAACCGACAGAAGATCTCCTGCGGCACAAGTCACAGAAAAATTTTAATGATGTTTACAGGAGGAATGTGTCACAACTCACAGTGCATCGCACCCTGCTGCATATAGGGCTGCATAGCCACAGACAGAGTGCCCATGATAATCCCTGTCCACTATTGAAAGCGGTTACAATGGGCACGCGAGCATCGGAACTGGACCTTGGAGCGGTGGAAGAAGGTCATCTGGTCCAATGAGTCCCATTTTCTTTTACATCACGTGGACGACCGTGTACGTGTGTGCTGTTTACCTGGGGAAGTGATGACACCAGGATGCACTGTGGCAAGATGACAAGCTGGTGGAGGGAGTGTGATGTTTGGGCAATATTCTGCTGGGAAACCCTGGGTCCAGCCATTCATGTGCATGTCAATTTGACATGTGCCACCTACCTAAACATTGTTGCAGACCAGGTACACCCCTTCATGGCTATGATATTCCCTGATGGCAATGGCCTCTTTCAGCAGGATAATGCGCCCTGCCACACTGCACACATTGTTCGGAAATGGTTTGAGGAACATGATGAAGAGTTCAAGGCGTTGTCCTGGCCTCCAAATTCCCCTGATCTCAATCCGATTAAGCATCTGTGGGATGTGCTGGACCAACAAGTCCGATCCAAGGTCGAATCAGCGCTCTTTTGGCGGCATGCAGAGGACTAACAGCATATTAGGCAGGTGGTCATAATGTTTTGACTTATCAGTGTATATTAACCTTAGTTATTGCTTTATGAACTAAAAATTAACAAGTGCAAAATTATAAATGACCATAAACTAAAATGAATAAATGCTGTAAAGATTATTGTCACTGTTAGTTCATGATACCTAATGAATTTACTAATGTAAACAAATAGAACCTTATTGTAAAGTGTTACCTTTTGAGTTGTTTTTCTATTTAAACATGCACTAGACAGACATTGCCTCAAGCCTCATTGTTTTTTCAGCATCTTGCTCTATGAGTGCCATATTTTTTAAAACAATGTGTCAGGCTGCAAACAGTTACATTTTTTCAAACATATCTCAAGACACCTGCATTTTGTTCTATGAACACAAGAACGCATGCTGTGTAAACGGCCCCTTAGAATTTCAAAAGATGACTTTTCATTAAAATCATCCACACAGAACAATTATGTTTAGTACTGTAGTTCAGTTAAAACCACAGAGGATGACAGAAGAATAATTGCGCCACGTTCATAGAGCCCCAGTGACCAGCTCATTAAAAGAAACATTAACAAAATGACTAAGTCCAAAAAGCCCTGCTTTGATCCCAAACACATTGATTAAATGATTCATTATAGTGTTTAAATTGTTTGCTTCTTTGTCATGAATAATCATTTATTGAGTAAGGCCCTCATGAGTCAGTATATCTACGTTTGGTAAATCATGACTTGGAGGAGGGTATTGTTATTTAATTATTTCATTATATGTTTCAGGTGGAGCACCAACCAACAAAAGAGTTTAATTATTATAGGCTCATTACAAGACAGTTTTGTCTAAGACTGGATTGGGCACTAAAATATATTGTTTCAAAAAGAAAATGCATAAATAGTACACAGTAAAATGTAGGTCTGTTGGCCATTTATTTATACAGAGCTATGCTTATTCCTTTTTTGTAAGAAATGTTTATTTAGGGTTAAAGATAGACAAAATGTTGTGGTTTAAATTAAGATAAACAATCATGCATTAAGTTATAACAAAAATGTAATCAAATTTGGTTAAATAAAAAAATTAAAAAACTGAGGTTAGGGTCATTAACTTGTCAATTGGCATTTAGGAAAAGCTATGTGCTTTTTATAAAGGAAATCCCTGGTTTTAGCGAGGTAAAAAAGAAGTAGGCACATCTCATCTATAAAAGAGTAATGACTGCTCTTTATACTGTAGCTTTCCTTCATGATGTGTTCCAATACCAGATGCCAACTATAGCATTTAAAAAACTAGACTTGTCTTTAGATGATTTATGTTATAGGTCAACCTTTATTTTAGACAGTGGCGGGCCGTGCATTAAAAGTCTAGGCCTTCAGTGTGATTCATGCCATTAAGAAAACACAGTTTCACAATGAATAGGACACCCTATGCCTTTGGGCATCATACATTATGTCGCAGCTAACTAGTAATACCAACTGATATTTTAAAAACACGTCCACGCACGAAAGCCAGATCTTGAAACGACACTTAATGCTCAAGCAAGCCTAATTTTAACTGCAGCATGACTGTATTGTGAAATGAACGTCTCCAGAACAGACATTCAAAAATCATCATTTTTTTCTACCAAGGAGGTCTATAATACCTGGGAAAATCTATCTAATAATATTTGCGATTTAAATTTCGTTTCGTCAGGGTACATCGTTATGCTGCGTTCCATTCAAGTTGGATGTGGGATATTCCTATTTGATATCTCCGACCATAAATGCATTCCAGTGCTCCCATTAGTTTAGCAGGTGTTTGACTCTCATTAGAGATGTCTCCTAGCAACCCAACTGATAAACAATGCTGCAGCGCTAGAATTTGTGCTTCAGGTGTACGATTATCAAAAGAGATTATAATGTTTTATACACCTATTTCTGCAGGCATTTGTTAAACAAGCTTTAATATCATGTAATGTGGAAACAAACTCATTTATCGATATTACTTAATATAGTGAATGTTTATCACTTACTTTGTATATCTCCCTGAGTGTCGACATGTTTGTGTGACATCATGCCCCTGCATCTCGTCGAAATCAGAATTGAGAATTTCTGCACGAGCCTACAAGTTGTAATTCTGACTTCAAGATGCATTCCATTGCACTTTTCCTTGTAGGAAGTTGTAAAATCCGACTTTCCGAGTTGAATGGAACGCAGCACTACTTTTCAAAACTTGATCCGACACTGAATGCTCAAGCAGCCTAATTTACACTTAGAAAACTCCTGATGTTGCTATAACAATGCAAAAAGCACTTACCAATTTACTTGAAGTGAAAATCAGTCCTCCTTTCCTGTTTAATAAATCAAGCAATCACACGGTCATGCAGAACATCTCGTGTTTTTAAATCCATAAGGATCTCTTTCTCAATGGCAATAGCGGCAGTAATGACAGTCGACTCGTCAGACAGATCTGGCGCTCTTCGCTTTCAAATTGAGGGATTCTGTGGAAATTCTGAAGGCCTGACGGGGTGAAACACAAACTCACATGCTGCTTCGGCATGCGATTTGTGAAATTTTTGCTGTCACACTTTGCTTGTAAGCATCAAGGAATAAATTTTGACTGGATAAACTTTTCATTTTTCTCTATTTGTTTGTAGATTAATTAAGAGCGGAAAGCGATTCAAAATACATAGACAAAAAGGTGATTGAGAATTAAAGGATGAAAAATATTTATTTGGCATGTTAGGCCAGCAGAGAAGGCTTTGCTGGCACTAAATATTCGCCACTGATTTTAGATGTCATTTTTACCCAGAGACAAAAACAAATAAAAGTAGGCTATATGTGTACCTGCCAAATGTAGCTTTTGTAACATTTGTATTTTTGCAAAGTAAATATTGGCCAGTGGTAAGTAGGTAACAGGAACAGGATGTACTAACACAAATGCCTTTTATGACAGAAGCATTTATTAAGTTTTGCAATAATAAAAATCCAATGTATGGTTTGCACTGGGTCAAGTGCAATTTAATTTTGAGGTTCTTCCCTGGCACCATCTGTGTCCTATTATACAGTCCATTTCCTGTCAAGCACCAGCGATATAAACAAAGACAGCACATTCATAGGAAGTTGGTAGTGTAAATGGACTATAGGCAATGAATTAGAAGAATAGAAACATGGACTTGCGTTCTTTTGTGCATTAACTGCTTCCTTGTTGAATGTCAGGCATATTTGGATTAATGTTCCATTAAATTATAGAGAATTTAAGTATTAATAATCATTTTCATCTACAGACACACAAATCATTGCTAGTATTAACAGTGATTGTATTGGAACACACTTCACTTATACCGGTCGATTTAGATTTAGATTTAGATTTAGATTTTACAGAAACATGAAAACATTTAACCAAAAATATTTCTAAATTCAAATTACACTTCAAACAAAATGAAAATATAATCAAAACAATGAAGTGGTAAAAAAAAAATCACACCAAATCCAAACATTTTACTCTCTCCAACTTCTTCCACCAGCCCCTTTTGCAGACTTAAAAGACACTCTAAGACAACAGGTGGAAACGACCTTTGAAACGTCTTAGCGCAATGACCTTTTTCTCAGGAAAAAAGCAAATTGCGTTTTGTGCCACTTCATTACCATACAATGCACAGTTTGCGTGCATACACCCGCAGATAGCACAAACACTCCACCCACGCCCACATGCGCTTTGCAGTGGCATGAACATTGCACTTAGAATTAGCACTCTCACAAAAATAGGATAAGATTTTGCGCACGGTCATAGCATGTAGGGCGGTGTTTTGCGCACTTACGAAAGTAGAGCCCATTATGTGTTATAGATCACTTTTTTGGTTTAAATTGACAGCATTGAAACTTATTAAGAATAATCTTTGTTATGGAAATTTTTTCCCATGGTGAAGACAAAATTGAATATCTGAGATAAACAGAAAGCTTTAGGATTTTGAAAAAAAGAAAATAAATGAAAAATTAATGGAAATGTATTATTTAAGATGTTAAAGGGATATGTAAGCTCAGTGTAGTTCTAGCGAGAAGACTAGCAGCTGTACATCATCGCACCATTAGCTAGGTAACTCCTAGCCAATCACATGTAGGCCATTGTTTTATAAGTCTGCTCACAATCTATCATATTGCTGTTTCCGTGTGCTAACACGGCAACCTCCACCACCCCACCACCACCAGTTGAGTCCCGTCCTGCACAGGGGTAGGCTCCTCGCCCCTGCCTCCTATCTCCGGCAGGATATGACGGTTCGGAGTACAACATCTTAGGACCGCCAGACAGGGCTTACGCCAAAGAGAGACATTACATTTTCTGTTTTATATTCATCAAATAAATGTCATCTTGAATTTCACTCATGTCGGCAAGTCTTCCTGATAGAAATTTAATTCAAAAATAAGCACAAAATGAGATGTTAGGCAGGATGTTCAGTCTCATTCACCATTCACTTGTGTGGGGGAAAAAAAGGAAAGTGAATGGCAACTGAGGCTGATTGATTTCAAATATATAAACAAATAACCAAATTCTTTGTAAGGCCTTTTTTGATTTTTAAACACAGAAGCACTTTACATGGGTTGAATGTGTTTTTTACAAAGACCTTTAAACAATTGCTAAAGATGTATTAAATTTATAGTGAAGAAGATTCTAAAAGCATTATAATGAATAGCAATGAATAATTCCACTCAAAGCAAAAGAAGCCACACAATGTTTTTATGCCAAGCATGACATCTGTGAGCAATTTGGAGGTCTACATGATTTCAGCAGACACGACAAGTTGGTGGAAGTGAGGGGTAGATCTTAGAGTGGGGTCTCCAGAGCACACCAGGGCACTGTGCCAGAATGTTTGCACTGCCATCCTAAAGATATGACAGAGCATTTGCATGAATGGCACAGATGCAGTTCAGCAAAAAAGCAAAACATAAACAAGTTTGCAAAAAGCCAGTTGTAAATAAATAAATAAATAAAAACCTTTACAGTCAAAGTGGGGTCCAAAACCCTGAGACCCTAGAGATAATGCTTTTTCTTTTTTCTAATTTCCTATTTTTATCATTAGAATTTATATCAATAGCGTAACAATTTGAGGAACAATTTTAATTGAAAAATTATACATTTCTCAAATTATAAACTGTTTATTTCCAGGTTTAATTTTGATTTTAAATGCCAGAATTTCAATGTGGTCTCAGACTTATGGACTGTATTACTTAAGGGGTTTGTTGCAACTTGCACTGAACTACAAGATACATTTTTATAAAACAATAAAACAAGCAACACATATACACTGTGCAAAAAAAAAAAAAAAAAAAAGTAAGTAAATAAGTAAATAATCATCACCATATGTTCATTTCAAATTCCCCTCATGCCCTCAGTGTTAAACCAGACTGCATTTGCACTGTAATTTAGTTTGCTTGCATCCTTGTTAGGACAAGTATTTTTGCTACAAATATGTGGCGGTATCCACACAGTGTTTTTCGGCAAATCAAAGAAGTGTCTTTAACAGAAGCCAAATGGCTGTAATTGCTCATCACTGCAAAGCCCAGGATAAAGGTCACGTCTATTGTGGTAACACTGACTTGGTGCGAAGGAGTGGTATAATGCAAACTACAAGCAAGACAAAATATGATGATTTGTACTGTATGTAAAAATCAAGTTTAAGATCAAGGTGATCATACTGAGAAGAAAGCAACATAAGAGGTGGATAACATAAGAGTTGCTTTTCTTTTAACTCACAAGCAGGATGTTGATGGGAGACCATCACAATGGAACCTTACTGCAGAGTGTTACCAATTTTTCAGTATGTAGTATGTATACTGTGCTTGATATGGCATTTTTTTTTTTAAGTATATGGAACACCCAGGTTTCTGACTACATTTGCAAAAATGTGCATTAAACAACAAAGTACAACGCATGGAACAGTGTACCCCACAATGCAATGAAATTGATTTCCCTTTCCATTTCATGGCTAAATTCAGAATAGCATACTACTATACAGTGGTAGCACTTGGTAGTACTTAGCAGTATATACTATAAATATGTCAGGAATAGTAAGAGTAGTATGGTAGTACAAATAAAACAAATAAAGTGACAAATGTAATAAAAGTAATGTCTTTACTTAAATTTTTACAAAAAATTTCTTGACTCGTTTTTTTGACTAGACTGCCATTTTACACAAATATTGAATAGAAAATTGCAAAATAACCATTTTTATTTCCGAGATGATAAGTGGACTGAATAAAACACACACATACGCATGCACGCTCACACACACACACACACACACACACACACACACACACACACACACACACACATACACACGTGAGGTTTTCATGTTTTATGAGGACTCTCCATAGATATAATGGTTTTTATACTGTACATTTTTATATTCTATCCCCTAACCCTAACCCTCACAGAAAATTTTCTGCATTTTTACATTTTCAAAAAACATCACTTAGTATGATTTATAAGCTGTTTTCCTCATGCGGACCGACTGATTGTCCCCACAACGTCAAACATTTCAGGTTTTACTATCCTTGTGGGGACATTTGGTCCACACAACGTAGGCACACAAACACACACACACACACACATGTTGGGGCGGCTATCCTTATAAGGACTCTCCATAGACATAGTGATTTTTATACAGAATGAACTATAGATTCTATCTCCTAAACCTAACCCTACCCCTAAACCTAACCCTCAAAAATCATTTTCTGCATTTTTAAATGTAAAAAAAAAAAAAAACATTGTTTAGTATGTTGTTTAAGCGATTTGAATTATGAGGACACTAGAAATGTCCTCATAAATCACATATAGCATAATACCCTTGTAATTACCAGTTTGTAACCTAAAAAATATGCAGTAAGTGTGCAGTAAGAAGTAGACTAGTATTCTGTTCCGAACACAGCCTGAGTTTCACAGCCAGCGCTGAAGGTGTTTCTCTTTTTGTTGTGTTTCAACTTTTGACAAAACTTTCAGGCTGTAATCCGACTGTAGAAAAAAGGTTCAATTGAACAGGAAAAAGAGTGAAAACAATGGATTATAAGAAACAGATCCCTTAAGATAAACATTAGTCAAAAGAAAGAATCATTGTATTTCACGATTCTCCATGTGTGAGCAAGCTAAGCCGGCCTGTTTTTAAGCAACAGACAACCAATCACAAACTGAACAGCAATATGCAAAGAACAGCCTTAACTCAGGTTTTAAACAGTATGAAATCTAAAGACATGAATACCCTGGATTAATTACTAACCCAGGGTAAAGTATGAACAGTGTGAAACATGGAACAAGATGTTTAGATGTTTAGAATGATGCTGGGTTTACAATTTCAAGTGAAAAGCTCTTATGAGTGCATGTGGGGGGGAATGCATGTGGAAAAGCTACCATTTACTTTAATGGTGACATTTATGTGAAGTCTATAATAATTAAATTTCAAGAAACTGGAAGGAAAACAAAGTCTTCAAAAGAAACCACAATAGCAAAGAATGTTGCCGAAATGACACTTTGAAATTATTTGTGGTTTGAAATTCGGTAAGCACAGACCAATTTCAGCAGCAAAACTTTGATCTATTGTTTCAGAATTCAGTGTCATTAGTCTGGCCTGACACAGCAACACTGGCTCAACCAATGGCAAGAATTAGAGGCGGGACTACCTGTTTGTACAACCAATGGAGGACATGGGAGTTTTTAGGAAACCTGTTTGAAAACCACCCTTATTTCTGCAATTACACACTTAAGCTTTAAAGGAAACCTTCAGTGCTCCTGAAGGAATCGAGAGGAAAGGACTTGGCATAACATCGGCAGAGCAATGCTGCTTGGCAAAGCACTACTCTTTCAGAGGCAATGAAAAATAATTTCCTTTTGAAAGAGCAGCACGAGGGAAGACTTTTTGGACTGGACAAGTAATATGAGCCATGCTGAAAGAATGCGTGCATGACAGTGACTGCCTTCAATTTTAAAGACAGACGGACAAACTGCCCAGCATGCCATGAAATGTTTACTCACCATATGAATGCAGTTGTCCTAACCAGCATGAACAGAGATACAGTGCATTTCAATGTCAGTAGGCTTGGGGGGAAAAAGCACAAAAAACAAAACAAAAAAATGTATGTATTTACTTATTTTAATTTTATTTATAGACTTCTTAGCCTTTATATTTTAAGATAGTTGAGACAGAGACAGGAAAGCTGAGGGAGAGAGGGGCAATGGGTTCCGGAGATGACCCAGGCTGGATTCAAACCTGGGTCCCCGTAAGCCAACAGCTATTATATGTCATGAGGACTACCACAAGTCACAACCTAGGACATTCCCTAGCGACCGTAAGAGGTTACGGTGTCTAGTTTTTTGTGTACTTTTTATTTTGAAGTGTCTTGTGGTTGCACGTTGTCTTTTGGTGCTTTCAAGTCATGTCGGCGTGATCGTATATACGAGGTGAGCGAACGGTCATAATTACCAATGGGAAACTTAGGGGTTAGGGTTGTCTGCGTTTTGGGCATGTCAATTTAAGAATCTTTAATGGAAGCAATATTATGATATTGATTATAATAAGTTCATAAAGTAATTATGTTGATTGTAAAATTTGCTTCAAATGGATTTTGTACTGTTGATGAAGAACAGTGATAAATCTTGCCAGAAAACACTACTCTTTTAGTTGGTTTATGAAGAGACAGGCACTTGAGACAAAACAAGTGCCATCATTAACGAGTCTGTAACGGCACAAAAATGGTAAAATACAAAAATACAGCAATTACATTCCATATGCACCCTTTGCTCTTCACTGCATTATAATAGCACTAAATAAGCTTGCTATATTTGTCAGTAAATGAAAAAGGGAGCGAGAACTACAAAATTGACGCATCCCGATGCATCCAGTTTTTTCAACCAAAATAACTTGAACGCACATCACACCGTAATTAAGACTTCAAACTTATAAGAATGAACTTCCAAAGAGGACTTGGAAAAAAAGCAGTATGTCAAATGAGTAGGATGTCCAGATAGGTAAGTCTTTATGGTCATTGTTAGTACATCATAGAACAACATGGCGGTCGGATGTATTAGTCTGGGAATGTATTTATAATTCACACGTGTATACATAAAGACCACACTTCATCAGCAGTTGAGAAGTAAGTTCTTCATAAAATGTATTACATACTACAAAAATATAGCAGTTTGGATGTAGCCATAGTGTTTCCTGAAGGTGCGGACACAACAGACTTTATGTGTACAAAATCACTTTAGACCCCCAAACAAATATGAGTAACAGGATATTATGTCAGATGTTAAATGTCTACTCCACTTTCCTAAACCATGCAGCTTTGAAATTTTTATTCTTTGCATTGAGCCAATAGGTCAATCTAGTTTTAGATCCTCTATTGGCAAAACTTTTTCCACTATATGAATTTACAGGTCAAAGTTGAACTTTGTGTGAAGCAAAAGACAAAATGGTAATGGTTGACTTTAATGTCTAAGGTAATGGTATCTCAGTTTATATTCCTGGGGTTTTGTTAGATTATCCTTGAGTTCCCAATAGTTTTTTTTAATTAAACTGCACTTGGGTTCCTCCATCTTTGCGTTTGAGCCTTACATTAAAATTATTTTATCTGTTATTATTAAGTTGCAGTAGTATCAAAGTCTTTGTATCTTGTCAAGACTAAAAGTTTTTGATGTGAAGCATAGGCTTTGGTGCAATCAGCCAGTCTGGTACAGATTTTTGACAACACACACACCACCTGAAATTGTCATTTGAGAGACTTCTGGGAGCTTGGCTGCCCTCACTTAGGTACACACGAATATTAAAAGTATTAACCGAAGCCTGCCCACCCTTCTCCTAAACCTTTAAACCTAAACACTGCTTTCTCATCACCTGGGCTGGTTTAAGGACCGTATTCCTAACCTAAATGAACCTGAATGAAATTATGTCTGTCTGCAGTAACAGACCTGCCTGTGATGCTAAGTGACTCTGACAGAGCAGATCTCAACGACATGCTAGAGTCTCATAGTTTGCCTCCAGTTAAACCCTTTAATGCTGGAAAAACAGCCATGGAACGATATACCATACATTTATAAAGGACTCCTCCATGCACACTTGAAGGACAGTGGCATGTTACCAGAGCGTGACTTTGGCAAACACTTCCAGCAATGTTGCAGCACAGAGTTTTAAAACTTATGCAGAAAGTGAGGTAGCGGCCAGTTCTACCACAGAATAATGCTGTGACCTCTCTGACCACGTGTTAAGTTGGGATCGGTGTTATTACCAAAATCTTATATCACATATTAGGAATTTTTAATCAAAATTCAGTTTTTTTAATTCTCATAATTACATTTTTTTTTTTTTTGCTGAAATTTAAATGGAAAAATAAAAATACCTTTTATATAAAAATAACCATGTGATAATGCCTACTTTTGCCTAGTCCAGTGAAGTAAATACAATACTTTCCATCTCATTTGATTTTCACAGATAATGACTTCAAAACGTAGTCATTCTTTAAAAAAATAAATAAATAAAAATAAATACATATTCATGAAATATTTGTAGTCATTAAAAAAAATATTCTTCAGACTGATTATCCAACAAGCACAAGGATAAAGCAATATTTAAAATAAACATATCTAAGTTTACACCGCAATGATGAGTCTGTGAAGTTATATGACTTAATAGTAATTTTTATGAACGAAAATGTGCACGGTGTGATCTCAAGTTTAAATCAGATGGCCGCTTTGCAGTCTCCATTTATTGCTCACATTTCAGAAATATGAGCTTGTCAAGAGTAACATTACCCATACTATATTACACACATTTACCACTTTTTGAAATGTCTATGTTAATATTTAAAACCTTTCGAGCAATATATACGACAACATGCATCTGAATCTGACTCGCTCCTCAATTTATTACGCAGTGTGTGAGGTGAGGGAGGAGTGAAGTGATTTCTTTCGTAAACAAAGCAAACGCAAGTCACTTGCTAAGAATAAGCATGGACTGTTGTAATTTTGTGCAATATTGTGAATAGCGCTATGATTTTAATTAACTTTTTATTTGGCAACTTGATTTCCAAAAAAGCGCATCATTGTACAAATTTCACAATCATTCATGGCTGCACAATTCATTAAAGTAACATCAAATTCGTGATATAGACATATGTGATTGTTAAACCACCAAGGCTGAGATTAAATAAAATTAATAGCCAATATGGTCTATGTGCGCTTCAGAGTGAAAAAAGAATAAAATAATAATAATAATAATAAAATAAGAAATTACTGTATGAATTATACAAGGCATATTTGCAATATGGAAACAACAAATAGAATAGAAAAATGTGCTTTTCAGTTAGTTTTGAATCATTTCCAATATAAGCCCCGCCCACATCCGGTTATATCCGAATGTAGATACAAATTATTTTGCTGTTGCAACAGATACAGATAATGGCTTCGTATTACTGTATATACAGCCTGATCTCATGAAAATTATGTGACTGTATTGACATTTTTTTAAATGATATAACATGGTTCATGGCCCTTACCACGGCAGTTTCCGAGGTTCCACTGTGTGGCAATAAAAGTTAAATGTTCTCCCAAACAAATGAGGGTTTTAAGGTTAATGCTCTATCGGGTTTTAAATCAATAAAACCTACCTTTCTAACCTAAACCTTAAACCTAAACCTAATCAATAGTGTCATAAAAAGCAAATGTGAGTGTGGCAGCGGGGGAATGGTTGAGCGTTTATCTGGAGAGAGAGAAAGCGGTAAGGGTGCACACACCTGTTTCTGATTGCAGTAGCACTGGGGAGAGCGATATAAGGAGGAACCACACCAGAGACAAGGAGAGAGAGTCACCCTTCAACTGCCAAAAGTTATCTGTCTATGTTATGCTGAAAAGCTCTTCATGAGTAGTCTGATTAAAGACCTAGGCCTACCTTTTGAGTTGAAGTCCCATGTTTCCCGTTTCCTCGTTTCCCCCATAACAAACTCCTTTACAGTGAGATGAAAAAGTCATGAATAGAAGTAGTATGCGCACATCCAAAGATTAAGGCAGGTGCTTGATCAAAACAGGGACAAAAATCATAAAACACGGAGAGAATGGCACACTGCTATAGTTGCTCCCATGTAATTTAATAGAAAAAACAATGTTGTTTTTTTCTATTAAATTACATGGGAGCAACTATAGCAGTGTGCCATTCTCTCCTTGGTATAAGATGAAAAAGTAACCACATAATTTTGTGGTGCAGGACTCGTTCCACGGTCTTTTGCATTGCAAGTGCAACGCGTTGTTTGATCGCAGTCGAACAAGCTTGTAAATGTGGTTGGTTAAGTAATGCACAGGGTTGGGGACTAACGTACATGTAATGGGATTATGTATTAAAAATACAAAATGTTAATAACTGTATTTCACTACAGTTACAATTTAAATCATTAGTAATTAGAATACAGTTACATTCAAAAAGTATTTTGATTACTGAAGAGATTACTTTGCATTTTATTGTCATTTGTTCCATTTAATATTTAGTCTATTCAGTTGGAAAACATTTTTCCATATAAATGATGCAATCCAAAGTGCATTTAAACAGCGGTGAAACACTTTCTTATGATTTGTTACATTCATACAAGCAGACAGAGAAGTAAGTTTGGAGCAGTTGAAATAGAAATAAACCTTTTAGCTTTATGCTAAACTAAAATGCTATTTCTAGCCATTTTAAATGCACCTGTTACCATGCACAATCATATGATTTTATCAAGAAAATCCATGTTAGATCATAGTTTTCTCTCTCTCTAATAAGACCTTTGATATTAGGGTAAAAATCTCATTCTTGATGAGAATTTTTGCATTGTTCTTCTGTAAAAATTTGTTTTAGAAGCAACAATGTGTAAGATTTTTAGGCTTTTTTGAGAGAATGTATTTTTAATGTGCATTTTGTCTGACTGTGCTGGCAGATTTGTTTTATAGTAAAAACAAGTGAAAAAAATCTACCAGTGCTGAAGTAGTAATCCAAAGTATTAGAATATGTTACTGACCTTGAGTAATCTAACAGAACACATTACAAATTACATTTTACAGCATGTATTCTGTAATCTGTAGTGTAATACATCTTAAAAGTAACTCTCCCAACCCTAGTAATGCAAACCCTAAAATGTATCGCCTTTGAGGTCATGCATGATAGTAAAAGTGCATAGATGTCATAATACAGTATTTTGTGAGGAACAGGGTGAAAAGTGTTTATAAACTGATAATCTACCCTTTTGCTTGTGATTTGTTTGAAAGTGATTAAAAGTAATTGTTGTTGTAGTGCCTGTAGTGTTCATTTCACCAGCAAAGTGCCACAATACATACAACAAGCCAGGTATTTTTGTAAAAAATGTAAGTATAGTAACATGATTCTCTGAGAACAGGTTGGATATATACACATCTATGACTGGACATCAACTGAATTCTAAATGAGTGTGGTAAATTGCAATTTATGCATTTGGCAGACGCTTTTATCCAAAGTGACTTACAGACCTACTTATTACAGGGACAATACCCCTGGAGCAACCTGGAGTTAAGTGCCTTCCTCAAGGACACAATGGTGGTGGCTGTGGGGGTTGAACCAGCAACCTTCTGATTACCAGTTATGTGCTTTAGCCACCACCACTCCATGCAAATGTAAACAACATACACCCTGTGTGCTTAACAAACACCCCTTAATAACAAGTTCTTACTCGACTTGTGACATGTCCCGCTCTGTGTTTTTGCAATACTCTATGTTTTTTCGTCTCTCTTGCATGTACTGTAAATAAAGTAAAGCAATCATGCTCACTGATCGCCTCTTAAATATGTGACCTGCTCTATCTTTTTAAGTCCATTTGTCCCAAAAACACATTTTAAGTTTAATGCACTAAAGTAAAAAAGGAAAGCGTTTAAATTATTATATCTCGGAAATGGTTTGGAGTCGAAACATAATATTTATACTGATAGAAAGCTCAGACTTCTTTTCTTATTATAGTGCATAATGTGTTTCTTGGTCTAAGTGACTCAGAATGATGGAGCAGGTCACATACATCTACCATGGTATACCATGTATAGCAAAATCTGTACCGGCTGACTACCATTGCACTGTATATACCGTCAGTCCAACCAGCTTACGAACAATACAGAACACTGAGCTAATAGAAACCCCACAGAAACCAGTTGTCCTTTTAAGAGTCTGCATCACCACGTTACATTCCCAGACGCACAAAGCCCTTATAATGTCACAGACTTCAAAAGGCAACTTGAAAGGTGTAGATATCTTCTCAACTACAGTCCTTGCCAGGTTAGCGGGAAAACAGGGCAATCTGGTTCGTATTCGATAAGCATCCCATTTTCAAAAGTATTTTAATAGCTGAGAACTATTCCTTTTCAAGGCTGGGACGTTAACATACGGCCACAAAGGGAGGCCCGGCACGGCAAAGTTTGCAGGGGTTAGTGTATCTTTTACTAGGTAACGACACCACCCAGCAGAAAGCCTGGTTGACACTGTATGCCACTGTTATGGCGAGGAGAGACAACATTTCCCTCTCGATCATGCTGCTGGTGCTCATTACATCTCTAATTGCTTCACTCCATATGGGGGTCAATGACAATATAAGGATATCTGAGATGATGAAAAGAGCAAATCTTTTAAAAATCTAGTTAAAAACGCAAGTAACAGGTTTATTTTATTTTATTTTTTTATTGATGTAATGAAAGGAATAGTTCTCCCACCCCAAAAAAAAAAAAAAAAATCTGTCATAATTTACACACCTACATGTTGTTCCAAATGTAAAGGCAAATTTATACTTCTACTTCGAACCTACGCCATAGCCTGACGTGCACCACTGCGCATCGTGTCGACGCAGACCACAACAGCTGTGATTGGTGCACTTTGTAACCAGAGACCACCACCCAGAATGAAAACAACAATTAGCCTGTGGTAGTGTCACATTTTACCTTGATTATTTTAATATCTATGCTTTATATCACATTGTATTTAGACTCGGGACCGTTAAAGCTATTGTCTCAATCAGGAGCATCTGCTGTTTTTATGTTCTGTTTGTGTTTAATGAAGTTACAGGCGTACACAGCTCATAACCTCTAAAAGCTTTTTTGATCTCAGGGTTTTTACTTGATATTAATTTGATATGTGAGTGAAATAATATCATAATTCATAAGTTATGGAAATGGAACACTTCTAATTTGTCAGCAAATTAAAAAGCACCTGGTCAGAGTTGGTTATATTGCCTGTATGCATTGTAGTCTTTAAAACAACACTCCTTTAGCGTTCACCAGCGAGGTGTAGTTATTAATTAATTTGCTGATTTCTTTTTCAGCACGGAACATCAAAAATACGCCAAAATATTTATTTATTATTATTTAAGTGACGAGCCAGCATACAGTATTTTTCTAATTTATTTGCTCCCTGCAATACAGGCAACATTTAATAAACAATATGTAGCCTACCTAAATTTCAACATGTTCACTTACTTTGAACTCGTTATTAATGCTACAATAATTTAATAAATACTTTTGAATCCACATTGCTTTTTTTTATTTTTATGAATGCATAATTAGCATTTTTGGCTGTGTAATCGCACCACGATGCAGACACCAACGCAGAACTATAAATGCAAACCAATATAGCGTCCCTTTAGGCTCTAAAATATGAGGTTGCATCACGCCATCGTCTCACTGAACGTGTCACTCAACGTCTTGATTTTTTAAAGGTTCCACCATTTACTCCATTAAATTCAAGACACAGACGTAAACCACGTGTGTCAGTGAAGCGTCTAGGTAGACGTCACACATCATTCACGTGTTGCAGTGGAGTGATTTGTGTTCAATTTCGCTAACACGGTATGTAACACGGCTCAGTGAAGCATGTCAGCGTCTGCTCTAATTACTTCCCTTCACTTACTCGTCTTAATGAACATGACATCTGCGTCTGCCATTTTTGAAGCACTTAACTATTGTTCCTGTTATCCCCTATATTTTATGTGTTTTTCTTGGCCAACATGTTCAATGAACTTGCAATAAATTCTTATTTTTAAAATCTATTTATATCACACTCTTTTGTTTATCTACTGCATGTGCAAGATTAAATTGTCATATTGTCAGTATAATGCATAACTAGAATGAGAAAAGAGAACTCTATTATACTATCTATAATAGCAAAATATAAATGTGATCAAAGATAGAAAATAAATACAATTATTATCATTTATATGAAATCTACTTATTAATTTGCCTTGCATAATATATTATTAGCATAAAAAGATACTTAAATTGACATTTGGTTTGATGCATACAACTTTGTTTAGATTTACATGCATTTTATCCAAAGAAACTTACAAACGAGTAAAACAATAGAAACAGACAAAGCTGCTGCTTTACAAACTCCCAAAAAATAAGGTCTATAAAATGTTTCTGGCAGATTCTAGCGTGTTCATATTTCGATCAGCCCCCTGAAGTATTTCAAAGACACGATAAATATACAAAACGGTTCACTTCAAATCCAAATGCTTCACCATTTCATCAAGGTGTAAATGTCCTACATAACTGGCCTCTGACATTGGAATTTTTTTTTTTTTTAAAGTTGGAAATGGGACTTTAATTATATCTATAAAAAGTGTTTTCATCTTAAAACATAAGCCTTGATTGACTTTCTTGACCTTCTGTTTTTATCCCTGTCATGATCTAATGTTATATTAACATTTTAGACCCCAATAACACCGTTAAGAAATGAAAGTAATAAATATTTCAGTGGACTGAAAAAATTATGAAAATGCACATGAACTATTGTACAGATATTAGGTGTAGGTTCGTAATAACACTTTAACTAAGTTTGTACAATATTTGAGTCCGTCCAGCATCACACTTCATTATTCAGTCTGATTTTACAAGAACTACAGTGATTAGAGTTATCAATATGTGTTAATGTGATATATCTATTTTCACCATTTAATACACATATTATGAAACAATCAATCAGTGAAGTACACACTTATTGCTCTTTCAAATTTGCCAACAAGGTGTCATTTGTTTTAAGAGTTTGTATTTTAATTTGTTACCCCATGTTTTATTAAACAATGTTTTTTTTGTGTTTTTTTTTTTTTTTACTACAAACAACATTTTAGCACTTATGTTATGTCCCTTTATGTGTGTGGCGACATTTTAACACTGAACATTTAACAACATTCAGTACTTTTAATAAGTGCATTTTTGCAAACAATACAATGTTTTACAGTTTCATTGCATGCTTAGTGACATTTTTCCAGTAGCCTACATGGTGGCAGTATTGCATTACTTTCTATTCTAGGAACAGTGCAACAGTTTGTGAAAATCCCATTAATTTATTTCATAGACAAATTGATTTTTAACGATAACTTATAAAAGTTCAATGTCCGTTCATTCAGATGAGTGAGTGAAACAATATGAAGGCACACGTAGACGTCACGTAAGGCAAACACAGACGTAGTGTTAAAGAGACGCAGATGTCACGTTCAGTGAGACGAGTGCGTGATGCAAATTCATAATTTTGACCCTAAAGGGACACCATAAACCAATGCGTTGGCCACTACGTGGAGCCTACGCCACATGTTCGACGCAGAAGCATAAATCAATCTTAAGGCTTTTTCTTATGCTGAACACAAAAGGTGATTTTAAAAGGAAGATTTAATAAGGTAAGAGCAAATATAACGTTTTTGGCTACTTGGGGCTTACAGCTGCATTGATCGGTGCATAAAAAAGACATTTGTAATTGATGTCTTACAGAAATCATATTTCACTTTGTGATTCTTTTGAAAATATTTCGAACTGTGGTATTAGGGAAACACAATAATTCCTGAGAATGACAGCTGTCATTTGATATATTATCTGTCCATTTCAGTGCCATGTGAAAGACTTTTATATTCACATTAATATTTCTACCACATTACCTCTAGGTGGTGCCTTTTTTTCGATGTGGATGCTTTCTGCCCTTATTATGTTATTTTTTATGTAACATAAATGCTAAATTTATGGTATTCTATGAAAAGTTTAGATTCTGAGTTTTCAAATGATACCCCATATGCCTGACTTGTGTATCCAGGGACATTAACGTTTTAGGCACAAACGTATTTAGCGATGTAGTGCCCCCCACTTGACCCGCCGGTGGGTCTATATAGTTTAAGGGGGATAAAAAAGACTTACATTTAGAGTTTTTTTTCCCTCATCAAAACGTATCGTATGCCTTCTGAAGACTTGCAATTGTCACTATCAACTGCCGTTGTATTGAAAATACAGACCACGATATTCTTGATTCTCAAATTATCACCTTTTGTGCTCCGCATAAGAAAGAAAGGTTGGCACCAGGATGAAATTCATAAGCTGGCATTTGGAATTTTAGAGGGGGCACAAATTTGTAACTATATCCTAATTAAATGAAATGCTGCTAAAAAGACTGTATGTGTGCCATCATCGGCGTCTGAAGGACAGGGCTTTTGTAGACCTTACAACTAAACCAAAAGTTTAAAACAAACAAACTAATTTGTCTCCTTTTCTATCTTGCTAAAAGGTAAGTAAATGATCAGCTGCAAATTAAGACTCATAGACAAAGAGAATTTATATGTTTATATTATAGGCTAAATATGAAAGTATAAAATGTAACTGTACTGTACAGGATAATCCATTCTTCTCTTTTTAGCTTTTAGCTTCTATTAAAGACACTTCTTCATGGTAGACCTCTATTTCTAAGTGCAGACAAACAGAAGCAGGAGTAAGAGGGGTCGGTGAAATAAAAGCACAGGGAGATGCAAGGAAACATTTACTCGCAATGTAACAATTATTTTTGAATCAGAGGTACAAGCGGAATGGACAACAGGCAGGGGCGGATTTAGGCATGGGCGACATGGGCAGTTGCCCAGGGCGGCATCTTGTGGGGGGGGGGGGGGGGGGATGTTGGTGTGCACTAGGGGGCGCATTGGTCGAAGTGAACGCCGCCCCCTCCCCCCGCCCCCCCAAAAGATGCCGCCCTGGGCAACTGAAAAAAGCTTAATTTCTGAATACAGTCTCAAAAGGTCAAAGGATCAGCATAAAGCTCTGTTGTTTTCAGGGACAAACCACAAACTGAACGCATACCAAACATTTATTTGCACCAAATCATAATGCTGTGGATCATTTTCCGACATCAGAGTTTGTTTGCGGGATAAGTAACTGACTTACCCCACGGGTATGTCCTTTGTTGTAATTGCAAAGACTTCGACTTTCTTGACAGCGGAAAGTGTCACACAGTGACTCTTTTGTGTTCAGAGAAGATTTGAGAGATTCTCAGCTTGTACAAAGTCAAACAATCAGCTTGAAGTTTACAAGCAAGGCGGCTCTGGAATACGTAATTTCCATTAGTTTAATGTGTTATGTTGAACAGAGGGTTTGAAGATTCATCATCCTTTTGGGGGAAATTTAGTCATTGTGTGGTCTTTGCAAAACTTTTGATATCTTTGATTCTGTTCCGCTAGAAAATCCAGTTAAAGCTGGTAGCCATTTCAATCTAAAAGTTTCTATTAATAGCTTTTACCTACTATTGGATTTTCACTTATGGCATTCTGGGGTTTTTTGGGGGGTTTTTTCATTCACAGACACAAGCTATTGTGAAACCCTGTTTCATAATAACAATATCATTTGCACATTACGAGCACAAATGCATCACGGCGTAAGTATGCGCTGCGTGCGAAGTGTAACTCTGGTCCAGATTTACCCAGAATCTTCTGACTTTACATTGCTGGAAGTCTAAGAGAGAAACAGAGAGCAAGAGAGCTTTCACTGGTAAAGCACACCACCCTTCAGTAGGATGTTTGTCAGTTTGTGAGTTTATAGGTGTGGTGTGGTGTCTGTCTGCTCAGCTGTGAGGGTAAATGAAGCAGGTTATGTCAGCCCATCGTGCTCTTTTGCATATCGTGAGGAGAACGCAGCTGTGTTGTGGGATATCTTCACAGCAGTCACTCAGCCTCTGCGCACCAAATGTTCCTTTCCAGGCACATGTGCCGAGAGCATTATTGACTTCCTGGTGGCCTGTGCTTTATAATCGTTTATAAGTGTGTGCCAACATCTGTCTTCGAGACCCCAGTGCATACATACATAAACACCCACATACAGTGCAGTTCAAAATTAAACTTAAATCTGGAAATAAATAGAAAAGGTTTTAGGATAAAAAAAAATTTAAAAAAAGTAAAACGAATAAGGACTATTTAAGATTCTGCACAATTTCTTGGTCACTAATCAAATGATCAAATATGTGATACTGGCCATGTTAAATTATGATGGCGTTTTAGTGCCACATTAAAATAAAAAATCTTTAAAAAAAAAACGTTTTTCTCATAAAAAGCCTATTATGATATTATTCTCGAAATATTACGACTTTATTCTCGAAACTTTGACTTTATTCTTATAAAAGGCTATGATTATAAATGACTATTCTTTAGTGTTGGGCTCGAGTCCACCTTAGTCGAGTTCGAGTCAAGTCCAAGTCTTTAAACGATCGAGTCCGAGTCGAGTCCGAATTAATCTGTTCATTAATCTGAATTAAGATTGTAACCGTAAACTCAACGTCAATATTGTAAACTTATTTTAAACTTCACAATGAAGAAAAACAATATTGTCAATGTAAATATAACAAAAAACATCTGTTGCATTTCATATATAAATTTTATGATTAGTATCCTGCTGAACACACTTCAAAGTGGTTTCAGAATGAAAGCATATGCTTTAGGTGTATGAAGACAAAACTGTCCTTCAACACGATTCTTCTTGCATTCTGTTGACATTTCAATTATTTGTTGCTTTTCCCTCCACTCAAACATAGACTAAAGAAAGTGAAAGCTGTGTTAGTCATTACAACCAAGGTTATTATTGTTTCGAATGTTAATTTAGTTTTTATTTCTACTTTATTTGCAATTTGTCAATTTAATTTAGCTTTATATAAAATTATCCCTATCTAAAGAAATAATAGTCTATACTGAGATTTCTTTCTGAATCTTTTTTTCTATCTTCTGACTGATTTGGGAAAATACAGTACATAAAAATGAGTCAACACAGTAGTAATTAACACTCACTGAGAAATTACTTCTCTGATTTGGGAAAATACAGTACATAAAAATGAGTCAACACAGTAGTAATTAACACTCACTGAGAAATTACTTCTCTGATTTGGGAAAATACAGTACATACAAATGAGTCAACACAGTAGTAATTAACACTCACTGAGAAATTACGTCTCACAATTTGAATGCAAATGCTACATTCAAAAACACTGGAAAAGACCACTGATAATATTAGGGCCATGTCGTCACGGACATGATTTTCTAGTTAATTTGAGGGAAGCCGCACAATGCAGGGAAGTTCTGCGTGCTGCTCGTGTACCTAAATCCCTGATGCGTCCATGTGCGTCTCGCAGCTGCTGCCGCAGAAGATAAAAAAATTATAATAATTGATATTTGCTTGAGCGACAGCCACGTTGGTCTGCAATTAGTCTGAAATCTTTAAATACCAACCAAAGAAAATGTCACTGAGCTCTTCTTTAACCGCAAAAACATGGAGAATGATAATTTTGAGTCATAAATTTAACAGAATTGTCCTTCAAAAGTGTCAGAGATATAGGCTAAATAAAAGACGTGCATAAGTTACCCAGTGGTTTACAATAAAAAGAAAAGAAAAGAAACATTTAAAATAAAAATGTCATAACCAACTAAATTCAACTCGTAACAAGAAGTTTAGCTTCATACACAAACTCTGTCATCGAATAATACTAATTATAAACAAAACATTTCACTGCCCAAAATATCCTAATATTTTATTGTGCATGGTTGAATGTTGTGAATGGTGGACAAATGCTGTAAAAGAATGTATTTTAAGCAGCTCGTCAAAGCTTTGAAAAGCAGTCAATCAATAATAAATAGGTGCTGTTTATCTATTTAGAGTTGCTGTCTGCTTTAGCAATAACACTTTTCCCCCCCAACTATTTAAAAAGTTATACAGTTAATTCTTCCAGCTATTACGGACCAGTTCAAGCTGACAACACTGCGTGGACCACAAGAGACAACAGAAGCCTACATGTGTAGATACATTACGCCTAAAAAGACTTAATATCCAATATAAATATTATTTTATGTATTTTTATTTCGATATGCTGTTTTTAGTAAACTGTGAGAGAAATGAAGTGGGTGACTTGACTCAATGAAGTTCTTGATTTTAAGTTTTAACCACGATGAAACCGCAATGCGAGCACTATCTTGGCTGCACAAACGCCACACGCAATTTTACCAGTTGCCAGGTCATGTGAAACTGCCTTGTTTAGTTTCTATTACATTGGATACATACCCGTCTTTATGTTTTCGTCGTGCCAGCCACCTCTGTAGTCGATGTTATAGAGTAGTCTCTGTAGTAACATTCAAGCGTATTGGTTGACTGATGAATGTGCCTGTGCACGTGTGCATATGTGTGTGCATGTGTTTGCTTAAACAGTGAAACAACTCTGGCTATGTCTATAACTTCAGGGGCTAATACAGCTGCATGCAGACAGAGATGTGTCCATTAATTTCTGTTTTGTTATATATATATTATTTTTTTTCATTGTATCACAAATGTCATGGACTTGGCTGGACTCGCAAGTCCCAAAGGCTCGAGTCCGAGTCAAGTCCGAGTAAAAATGCATCCGAGTCCGTGACAAGTCCAAGTCCATTCAAATTGGCTCGTGGCTCATAATGAGATTATTCTTAAAATATTACGATTTTTTTCTTATAAAAGACTTATTATGAGATTGTTCTCAAAATATAACAACTTTTTTCTCAAAATTGTATGACTTTATTCTTTTAAAAGACCTATTATGAGATAATTCTCAAAATATTATGAATTCCTTCTCATAATTTTGCTACTTTACTCTCTAAACTTTGACTATTCTTAAAAAAAGGCCTTTTATGAAATTATTCTCAAAATATTACAGCTTTATTCTTGAAACTTTCTGACTATTTTTTATAAAAGACCTATTATGAGATTATTCTCAAATATTACGACTTTATTCTCATAAAAGGCCTTTAATGAGATTAATCTCAACATATTACGTCTTTACACTCGAAACTTTGACTTTATTCTTATAAAAGGCCTATTATGAGATTTTTCTCAATATATTATGAATTCATTCTCATAATATTGCAACTTTACTCTCAAAACTTTGACTATTCTTATTAAAGGCCTATTAGTTGATTATTCTCAAAATAGTATGAATTCATTCTCACTTTATTCTCAAAACTTTATGACAATTTTTATAAAAAGGCCAATTAGGAGATTATTCTCAAAATATTAAGACTTTGTTCTTGAGACTTTTACTTTATTCTCATAAAAGGCCTATTATGAGATTATTCTATAAAATATAATGATTTTATTCTCGAAACTTTGACTTTATTCTTTTAAAAGGCCTATTATTGTAACACTAGGGACATTCTCCCTAGCGGCCACTAAAGGTTGCTAGAAGAATTAACACTTTTAGTTTGAATATTGGTTTTGGTTTTTGTTGTGTCTCTGTTCTCTGTGTTCCCCTTGATTGATCCCAGCTGTGTCTTGTTAACCTTGTTAGTTCTTGTGTATATATTGCCCTCCTGTTCTCTTTGTCTTGGTCAGTTGTTTTCCTTTCATGGATGTGATGTTTTGTTCTGTGGTTGAGTTTTGAGTTCTTTATTAAAAGCTTGCACATATATCCTCCTTCTCTCGCCTCATTCCTTCAAACGTTACAGAACAACTGACCAGACTAGGGGTCTAGCGGCTTGGCAATGGTTGTCTCTCAGACAAGGAGGTGATACCATTGAGCAATATACAGAGCAGTTCTGCATTCTCGCCCAGGATTTCAACTGGGGAGATATTTGTCTCAAGGAGGCTATCGGTTCGGACTCAAAGAGCCAGTGAAATCAAGTCTGCCAGGAGGCAGATGTGATCTTTCCTTGGTTGAGTTCATGGACTATGCCTTGAGGCTCACATTCTCCCCTTTCTCTGTGGAGTATGGCAGTAATCCTATGCCGCTGCCGTGCCCACGCCTGCCATGGTCAATGAGCCAGCACCCATGCCTGCCATGGTCAACAATCCAGTGCCCGAAGCCTCATCCGTCCCAGAGCCAGCGCCCGAAGCCTTGTCCGTCCCAGAACCAGCGCCCGAAGCCTCGTCCGTCCCAGAGCCAGCGCCCGAAGCCTCGTCCGTCCCAGAGCCAGCGCCCGAAGCCTTGTCCGTCCCAGAGCCAGCACCCGAAGCCTTGTCCGTCCCAGAGCCAGCACCCGAAACCTCTTCTGTCCCAGTGCCAGCATTCTCGGCCACGGAGGCCGTCCCCACAGCAGTGCTTATGGCCATCCACAAGAGGAGGAGGAGAAGGGCTCCTACTCCCCAGTCGCTGCCAGCGCTCACGGCCACGGAGGCCGTTCCCCAGTCGCTGTCAGTGCTCACGGCCACAGAGGCTGTTTTCCTGTCACTGCCTGCGCTCACGACCACGGAGGTTGTTCCCCTGTCACTGCTTGCGCTCACGACCACGGAGGTCGTTCCCATCAGTGCCAGTGTTCACGGCCACGGAGGTCGTTCCCCTGTCACTGCCAGTGCCCATGGCCACGGAGGCCGTTTCCCTGATCCCTGTCCTACGGCTCCACCCCCTGAGTCTCTGCCTCCTGCGGCTCCACCCTCTGAGTCTCCGCCCCAATTATGGGATTATTCTCAAAATATTACGACTTTATTCTCTATATATTACGACTTTATTCTCATAAAAGGCCTATTATGAGATTATTCCCAAAACAGAACGACTTAATTCTCAAAATTTTGACTTTATTCTGATAAAAGACCCTTTATAAGATTATTCTCAAAATATTATGAGTTCATTCTCATACTGTTGCAACTTTACTCTCAAAACTTTGACTATTCTTATAAAAGGCCCATTATGAAACTATTCTCAAAATATTACGACATTGTTCTCAAGACTTTGAATTTATTCTCATAAAAGGCCCATTTTGAGATTATTCTCAAAATATTACAACTTTTTTTCTTTTAAAAGGCCTATTATGAGATTTTTCTCAAAACTTTACTATTTTATTCTTGAAACTTTGACTTTATTCATTTAAAAGGCATATTATGAGATTATTCTAAAAAACATTACCACTTTATTCTCATAAAAGGCCTATTAGAAGATTATTCTCAAAATATTATGACTTCGTTCTCGAAACTTTGACTTTATTCTCATAAAAGGCCTATTATGAGATTATTCTCAAAATATTACGACTTTGTTCTCGAGACTTTTACTTTATTTTCATAAGAGGCCCATTATGAAACTATTCTCAAAATGTCGTGACTTTGTTCTCGAGACTTTGAATTTATTTTTTTAAAAGGCCTATTATGAGATTTTTCTCAAACTATAACTATTTTACTCTTGAAACTTTGACTTTATTCATTTAAAAGGCATATTATGAGATTATTCCCAAAATATTACCACATTATTCTCTAAATATTACAACTTTATTGTCATAAAAGGCATATTATGAGATTATTCTGAAAAACATTACCACTTTATTCTCATAAAAGGCCTATTATGAGATTATTCTCAAAATATAATGAATTTATTCTCATAATGTTGCAACTTTATCCTCAAAACTTTATGACTACTCTTATAAAAGGCCTATTAGGTGATTATTCTCAAAAAATTACGACTTCATTCTCAAAACTTTGACTTTATTTTCATAAAAGTCCTATTATGAGATTATTCTCGAAATATTACGACTTTTTGTCTTTTAAATCAAGTCATTCAAGTCAAGTCATTTTTATTTGTATAGCGCCTTTCACAACACACATCGTTAAACAAAGGCTGGTGTACGAACTGCTCTCTGGAAAGCAGCCATTGTTCTGAAGTGGTGGAGTATTTGACACTGAAATGCTGACCATATTACCTGCCTCGGGAGTTTACAGTTGTGTTTATTGTGGCTGTTTACATCCCCCTGAGTGCTACCGCTAGCATGGCTCTCAGGGAACTACATGATCACATCTATGCACTACAGAACAAGCATCCAGAGGCTTTTTTTGTGGTAGCAGGTGATTTTAACCATGTTAAATTGATGGACATTCTGCCCCGGTTCCACCAGCACGTCTCCATGGCAAACAGCGGACACAACATGCTGGACTGTGTGTATACCAACAGACAGGGAGCATACAGAGTGGTGCCCCGCCCCCACCTGGTCTCTCTGACCACATTTCCATCCTGCTGGTTCCTGCTCACCGTCCTGTGCTTAAAGACAACAAGCCCACAGTAAAAACCATCACGGTATGGCCCAGTAGAGTTGCCTCCATGCTCCAGGACTGTTTTGAGCGCACCAACTGGCAGACCTTCAGAGGAGCAGCAACAGGTGTAGGTGGGGTGGACCTTGAGGAATATGTGTCATCTGTCTGTGGCTATATCAGTAAATGTATTGATGATGTCACTACCACCAGGAAGATCACCATCTGTCCAAATCAGAAACCCTGGCTGAATGGAGAGGTGCGGTGTCTTTTGAAGGCACGGGACTCAGCCTTTAAGACAGGAGACGCATTTGCACTGAGAGCGGCGAGGAGGGAACTAGAGATCGGGATCAAGAGGGCAAAGGCTAATTATGCTCGGAAAATACAGGGTCACTTTTCCACCAATGACACCCGGAGCATGTGGAAGGGCATTAAGGGCATCACTGATTACAGCAGAAAAGATGTTGTATGCCCCCAGGATCCATCTCTTCCCGATGCCCTGAATACATTTTATGCCCGCTTTGAGACATCCAATTCCTCTCCCTGCTCCGGACTCACACTCCAACCAGGAGAGCTGCCTTTCAGTGTGTCCGCTGAGGATATGCGGAGGTCATTGCTGAGAATTAACACACGTAAAGCAGCAGGCCCGGATAATATCCCGGGAAGGGTTTTGAGAGACTGCGCTCATGAACTTGCTGGGGTGCTGACTGACATCTTTAACACCTCACTCTCCCAGGCTGTGATGCTAGTGTGTCTCATGACATCTACTATCATCCCCGTGCCCAAAATCTTGGCCGTGATGTGCATGAATGACTACCGTCCAGTGGCTCTCACTCCGATAATCATGAAATGCTTTGAACGGCTGGTTATGGCCCACATAAAGGATATCATTGACATTAATGTGGACCCCTATCAGTATGCTTACAGGAAGAACCGGTCTGTATTGGATGCAGTTTCATCGGTCATCCACTCTGCTCTCACTCATCTGGAGAGCAGGGACTCCTATGTCAGGCTGCTCTTCCTGGATTTCAGTTCTGCCTTTAATACAATTGTCCCGCAGACTCTAGTCAAGAAACTGCTGCTGCTTGGATTGAAACCATCACTTTGTAACTGGGTCCTGGATTTTTTAACGAACAGGCCACAGACTGTTAAGGTCCATGGCATCTCATCTTCACCTATCATCCTTAACACCGGCCCCCCCCCAGGGATGTGTCCTGAGCCCCCTGCTGTACACAATATTAACATATGACTGCTCGGTTAAATATCCGGGCAGTCATATTGTGAAGTTTGCTGATGACACGGCTGTGGTGGGATTGATATCCCACAACAACGAGTCCCTTTACAGACAGGAGGTGGAAGAACTTGTGGGCTGGTGCAGAGTAAACAACCTCTGCATTAATATGGGGAAGATGAAGTAGATGGTCGTGGACTTTAGGAGGAGAAGATACACCCCCTCTCCCCACTTCATCGAAGGAGCAGCTGTGGAAAGGGTCTCCAGTTTGAAGTATCTTGGGGTACACATTTCCAGTGACTTTACGTGGGCCATTAACACAGCCAGCATTATAAAAAAGGCCCACCAATGCCTGTATTTTCTTATTGAAGGTTGAAGCGGGCTGGTCTCAGCACTGTTTACCGGTGTGTGGTGGAGAGTACACTCACCTTTTCCATCACTGCCTGGTATGGGAACTGTTCTGCTGCTGACAAGAAGGTGCTGTAGAGGGTGGTCAAATCTGCCTCAAAATAACTCACAGCAGCCTCCCCTCCATTGAGGACATTTACACCAGCAGGTGCAGAAGCAGAGCATCCTGTATTATGAAGGATTCCACCCACCCGTCAAACGAACTGTTCGACCCCCTACCCTCAGGCAGGAGGCTAAGAAGCATTAAAGCCAGAACAACAAGGCTCAAATGCAGCTTCTTTCCAGAGGCTGTAAGACTCATGAACTCCCTGCCTTAGTGCCTGATCTCTCCTTATATTTATATTTATACCTTTTATCTCATTGTGCTGTGCTGCTTTGTCATAATGTTGCTTTCTGCTCTGGTTTAAACATGCTAAAATGATGCACTGCCTTTTTAAAAATAGGTTTTATTTTATTTATTTTTTTATAAATAGGTTTTAGTCTTTTTTCTATTAAATTATTAATTTTATTGTATGTATATTTTATATAGTACGTTGCTGGTCCTGAATACATATTTTATTCTCATGTGTCAACATGTACAAAATGACAGTAAATACCTACCTTGAACCTTCAAAGCAGCTTTACAGAAAATCATGCATTAACAGAATGTAACATCTGAGCGGTCTCCTGCCCACCAGAGGGAGCCCTCACCTGAATTCTGAACGGTCACTTCCTGTTTCCTGCCACATCAGTTCCTGTATTGTCATTTCCTGTTTGCCTAGTATATAAGCCATGCATGCTCATTCCTATATTGCGAAGAATTGCCAGATCATCTGCATTACCAAGTGTTTATTTCATTGCCTTATTGCCTAGTGTTTTGACCTGTTTGTTTGACTACTCTTTTGGATCTCCCCTTTTGCCTGTTTGCCTGGTTGGACTGCTTTACTGTGTTTTTGACCTCACTGCCTGTTTTTCTGACACTGTGTTTGGATTTCGATGGACTGTTTGAATAAACATCCGCATATGGATTCTTCCTCGGCTTCCGCCTCTCCATCATTACACAGAAAATGAAACCGTAATATCTATAAAGTCTTAGAGTCATCATTGTGTAGTTTGATTAAATACAATTATGAAGTGTGTATAAAAATAAGTAATTAAATAATAATTGTATTTAGAACCCCTGTGAGCAAGCCGAAGGTGACTGTGGCAAGGAACACAAAACTCCATAAAATGTTGGTTAATGGAGAAAAATAACCTTGGGAGAAACCAGGCTCACTGTGGGGGCCAGTTCCCCTCTGGCTAAAAAGCATGAATGTAATGCCAATATTGCTTATTTATGTACAGTGCAAAAGGCCTATTATGAGATTCTCAAAATATAATGATTTTATTCTCGAAAATTTTACTTTATTCTGACAAAAGGCCTATTATGAGATTATTCTCAAAATATTACGATTTTATTCTCTAAATATTACAACTTAATTCTCATAAAAGGCCTATTAGGAGATTATTCTCAAAAAAGTATCACTTCATTCTCAAAAATTTGTATTCTCATAAAAGGCATATTATGAGATTATTCTCAAAATATTATGACTTTATTCTTGAAACTTTGTTACTATTCTTATAAAAGGCCTATTAGGAGATCATTCTCAAAATATTATGAATTCATTCTCATAATGTTGCAACTTTACTCTCAAAACTTTATGACTATTCTTATAAAAGGCCTATTAGGAGATTATTCTCAATTTATTTTGACTTTTTTCTTATAAAAGTCTTATTATGAGAGTATTCTCAAACTATTATGCCTTTATTCTCTAAACTTTGTGACTATTCTTATTAAAGGCCTATTAGAGGTCATTCTAAAACAAAAATGACGACTTTATTCTCAAAATTAATAACTTTTTTTTATAATTTTCAAAATATTACAACCTTTATTCTAAAATATTACTTTATTCTCATAAAAGGGCTATTATGAGATCATTCTTAAAATATTACAACTTTATTCTCATACTGTTACAGCTTTATTCTCGTATTCTTCTCAATTAGTTTTTATTTTAATGTGGCACTAAAACGTCGTTTTATTAAAGGGATATTCCTCCAGACAATGAAAATTCATTTGGAACACAAACAGAGATGTTAGGTAGAATGTAAGACTCTTTACTTTAATCCACTTCAGTCACCATTCACTTTCATTGTAAGAGAACAGTCCCTAACATTCTGTCTGGCATTTCCTGACATTGTGCTCCACGGAAGAAAGTCATATGGATTTGGAACAACATGAGGGTGAGTAAATGATACCGGAATTTAAATGCTTGAGTCAACTATCTCTTTGACTTCTTTTCACAAAAGGTCAAATTTCCTTGCTTCACACAAGATGTTCTTTAGAATATTCTCAAAACATGCTGTATAACATGGATCATCAGGTTTTCACAAATTTGTGGAGTCTTAAAAAATTTAAAAAAGACAAAATAGAAGCATTTTCACAAGTTGACTTAATACATTGAACAGTATTATATTCCCCCAAAGGCTTGATAAAGCTGAGTTATGAAAACTGCCCCATACTGTACACACTTGCTCTGAGTGAAATAGTATGGAGGCGTTAGGCAAAGCCTGCCAGCAGTGTCCGCTCCATCAACCCAATGCAGGCACACGTATGCCAGGGATCCGTTGCATGAGATATGTAGTCGGGATATGGGATTTCTTTTCATTTTTTTTTTCTTTTTTATGAAAGACTCTTTACCCAGAAGGAATGGATTTGAAGGCTTGCTTTGATCCCTCCTTTATGATTCTTTTATTTGTTTTAGCCACATCCCCTCTCTAAGCCGCACTTGGCAAAATGTGTTTTGAATTACAGTTGGGGGAAACGGGCTGTGCTGAATTCTCTTTACGCCGCAGGAGGCAATGTGGTGGGCTGGGGTGCAACTGATCATCGCACTAGAGACTAGACTGATAAACTATTAAAAAGAAATTATATGATATTTTTAACGGTTTCATTATGTGTATGTACATTTTACACATTGTGTGAAAAATATAGGGGAGACTGGGGCTAGTTCTCACACTTTTTACTCCAGTGAATATTTTTCAGGGTAGTTTTATTTTTAAATGTCATTTTCTGTATAGCCACATACCTTGAAGTATTCCCTACAAAAAAAAAAAAAAAAAAAAATCTATTAAACATTTTTACCATCGACCAGGAAAAAAGATACAGTTCACCGAACACACGTTGACCTTTTGTGACTCCAGTAGTGGGGCATATGAACAAAATCTAAGCCTCTCTTTATATCTACACCTGCATTGAACAGCCTATTACAGGCTTTTCAGCTAAATGTAAAAAAGAAAACAATTATGTGGCACAAAACAATGAATGAAACAACAAAAAATGGAAATATCAAAACATTGTGTTTGTCAACAAATGTTGTCATAGATAAATTGTATAAACTTATGCCATTTAAATATGTTACAGCCTGCCCCGATAAACATTAAAACAGTGTGGCAACAGGAGTTCAAACTTGGCTAACACATATTCACGATCTTGTTCCCTCTCTTTTCACCACAATTTATTTTTCTTACTCTCTGCTATCCTATAAAAATAAAAAAAATAATATATATATATATATATATATATATATATATATATATATATATATATATATATATATATATATATATATATATTTGTTTTTTTTTAAACAATTACCCAATTAAAAGGACTTTCCAGTTATGATATCTCCTGCATGTTTAAAAACATCCGAACAAACGCAATTGTTTTCGACTGTAACCACGAAAATCTGACTACACTCTAGACCTTCATTTAAATGCGATTCAGTCAAATGAATTTGGTGATCATAGATCTGTCTTCTGTAAATAAAAAAATAAATAAAATAATAAAACAGCATGGTGTATAGTTCATGCCCCAGTTTGACAAGTGTCATGCCTGTTTCTGATCTGTCCCATATTAGGAAGTGGTCTGCCATTACATGGAGAGCAGCAAGTGTATGCATATGTGTGTGTGTTTACTTGAAACGAGAGCTATAAACACAATCATTTCTGAACGGAAGTGACCCTCTGGTGGAGACTGTTCCATCCAGAGAAATAAATAAACAAACTGCATGTATACATAGACTTACAAAATAAATAAACCTTACTTGAGAAACACACACCATGTCAGAACATCTGCCCTTTGTGTCCGGCTGGTGTCCAGACCGTTGGAGAGGGGTAAATAATGGGAGCATGTTGCACATTTACTTGCATCTGGGAGGGAGCCACAGCCTCGATCGCTCATCTTCGGTTTCCACCGTGTACACCAGGAAAGCAATGATGTCAGAAATAGAAGACAAAATACCAGGATATGCTGCTTTTATCATGAACCACTGAGCTTCCATGCTTTGATGAAGCTGTGCTTTATGATACTGTCAAACAAGAGAGTATAACACAATCTCCAGTGACTACAATGGACGAGTTTTAAGACTGGTCACAATTCAAGCTCTTTTATTTCAGATAAAGCACTTCAATGCTTTTGGCAAAGTGTAAATAAAAGCTTAAGTAGGCACTAGTATCTTGAATGGCTCAAATATTGTTTGCAGTGGCGGTTGTAGCTTGTATGGCACCCTGGGTGAAACCCACTTCAACCCGCACCCAATGTTGTTGACGGGGGGTGGGGGGTTGTATGGTGCCTTGGGCAAAACCCACTTCACCACACCCCCAAAGTTCTTGAACGGGGGGGGGGGTTAGGGGTGTCTGTGTGGGTGCCTCGTGCTGACCCCACAAGATTCCGCAACCCCCCCGCAAGATGCCGCCTAAATCCGCTAGTGATTGTTTGTGTACGTTTAACAGTGTCAATTCACCAAAAGTCAAAGTATAGCAAGTTCAGGTGATGACATCCAGTTTTACAAAATCACGTACGTCTTGCTTGATTTGACCTTTGGCATTCCGTCCACACTGAGACAAACGTTTTTGACAGCGAAATCTGAGCTTTTCAAAAAGTTCTCCCAAGATAAATTGGGTCAGACCACAATCAGACCAGCCTTATTCAACTCTTTAGGGCTGGTCTGAATGAGCCCATCAAATCTTGTGTCCCAGAGATGGGGGAAGGGGGAAGTTTTGCCAATACCATCAAGATGGCCATGAAGGCGCCCATCCTCACCGCTGTTCGCCAGGAGGCGTCCATCCTCAGGAGGCGGAGAAGCCCACAGCTGACCGCCAGGAGGTGGAGGAAAAGGAGAGGTGTCCCTGCGTCGGGGTCTGCTGCAGCGCCCCCGGAGGGGTCCAAGCCTGTCCACTTCCCTGTGGCCGTCGACGGGCCTGACCAGTTCCCCATGGCCGTCGACCATCAAGTTGGCCATGAAGTGGGATGAGTTCGTCTCATCATATGCCTCAGAGGACTTCCTTCCTTCATCCCAGTCTGAGGACAACAATACTCCCTTAATGGCAGCGGACGCTGCTGACCACCAGGAGGTGGAGGATCCCACGGCTGACCACCAGGAGGTGCTCATCCTCATTGGTGACTGCCAGGAGGCACCCGTCCTGGCTGCAGTTCGCCAGGAGGTGCCAGTCCTCACCATGGTTCACCAGGAGGCGCACTTCCTTGCCACGGTTCACCAGAAGGCGGAGGAGCCCATGGCTGACTGCCAGGAGGCAGAGGAAGAGGAGAGGTGTACCTGCATCCGGGTCTGCTGCAGCACACCTGGAGGGGTCCAAGCCTGTCCAGTTCCCCGTGGCCATCGACAGGCCTGTCCAGTTCCCTGTAGCCATCGATGAGCCTGTCCAGTCCCCGATGGCCATCGACCACTGTGACCCCTCACCAGCAGCTGCCGCTCAGTCTGCTAGTCACCAGTGGCCCAGCCACCCAAACTGACCCTATCCAGTGGCCGCTACCCAGACAGACCCCTATCCTGCGGCCACCAGCCAGTCAGTCCAGTTTCCTGTGGCTGCAACTCAAACTGTCCAGTACCCTGCGGAGTTCGCCAGACTGGTCCAGAGTCTGTGGCCGTCACCCAGTCTCAAGTGTGTGTATGACATGTATGACACTGTATGTCTACGTGTGATCTAAAGAGCGCACATGTAGAGTTGCCACCCATCCATGTTTTCCTGGGATCGTCATGGTTTTTGGCCATCTGTCCTGGAAAAATAAAATGCCATTCACAAAATGTCCTGGAATTTGAATATTTTCCTGATGCTTTCATCCATATGAGCACTTGTTTATGTGCACCCTATTCAAGAAGAAGACACTGATCAAACGTGCTTTCCTAAACAGCTCTTTCATATGAATCTAGAAAGTCTTAATCATTTTAGTGAATCGTTTCATTTGGACAATTCAAGTATATGAAGCTCTCCTAAACTGTCATCTCCCTCTCCTATGAAGCATTGGGGAGTTTGATTAATTTTAGTGAAACGGTTTGTTCAAAGGATTAATGTGCATGAACCGTATTAAAGGATTAATTTGAGTTTCATGCAGAATACTCAGTGGTGGAAAGAGTACTGAAATTAACTTAAGTAAAAGTACTGCTACTTTTGTATACAAGTAGAAGTACTGAGAAATATTATGACTCAAATAAGAGTAAATTAGTAGTTTGCCGAAAACTACTCAAGTAATTACGTTACAAGTTACTTTATGAAAATTATATTATATATAGTATATATGCTTCCATTTTTAGAACGGACATTTTTGTTCTTGAAAGAAATTGATGCTTCATTTCACCAAGGATGCATTAAATTGATCAAAAAATACTGCCAAAATTGCAAATTATTATTACGGTTTGAAATAATTGTTTTAAGTGGTATTTATTCTATTTTTTCTTTACCCGTGATGGCAAACATATACTGTGTCACCTATTCTTTACAAAAGCATTCTAAAGTGCTAATTTGGTACTCAAGAAAATGTTCTTATTATTAGAACAATTGAAAATGGTTGCGCTACCATGCGGAAATCACAATACATTGGGTTTTGTTTCCCCATTTGCTGAGGTATTGAGTTCTTACAAGTTGCTTTACACTTGCAAGTCAAATTTTGGTTTTAAAAATAGGCAAAAAGAAACACATTTCTCCTGAAATTCTATTTTCTCCTAAAGTCTATTGTTTTAGAGAGATGAAGGCTATTCCATGCATTACTGTTTTGAAGAAAAAAAAAGAATCTCTAACCAGGATAGAGAGGGAAGTGGACAGCCCAGATGCACAACAAAAAGACAAGTAAATCACAGTCTCGAGTCTAGTTTGAGAAACAGACTCCTCACTGGTTCTAAACTAGCAGCTTCTAAATGCCAAAGACCTGCATTGCTGCAAAAGGATTCTCGGACAAACAGAAAGTTTTAAGAAAACAACATTTATTTAAATATAAATAGCTATTTGTAACATTCTAAATGTCTTCAAATCATCTCTAAACTACATAATGTGCATTGAGACTGAAACTATGCTTCCTATTTCAGGTTTATTCTCATTTACGTATGTCCAAGTATTTTGGCTTTTAAGTTAACATATTGTTCAAAACTAATATAATACAATATCATAGAGGAGGAAATTTATCCTCTATGACAGGGGTCGGCAACCTATGGCCTCCACGTGCCAGCATTGGCACGTGGAGGCGTAATCACTGGCATGCCAGCAACGGCGAGAGAGGAGTAAACTATTTTATTTATATAAACGTTCAAATGTGACGAGACTGCAGTATAGGCTACCCAAAAGTGCGTGCAGTGCGTGCAGGCCATTCGTGCATCACGAGCCGGCAGCGCTTCACTTTCGGTAAATACACCCGCTTTGCTTTGGTCAGGCTGTGTGGATGACTACATTCCGTATTTCATATGTTTCTTTTTGCTTTCAGAACAACACGTGATGTAATAAGGAAAACACCACTGTTGATCCTTGAGATTTCCAACCCAGCATACAGGTACACCTTCCTTAAACCATGGTCACGTTCAAAATTACATTAAACCATTAAAAAAGAAAACATAAACCCATATCGTGGGGTTAAAAAATCTGAGTCAATTCAAAATATACATTAAACCTGGAATTAAAGTTTTAGGATTTTGCAGGTGCGATTCACTGAAAAGGGTTAAATAGTTGATCGGTTTGTGATATGCGAATGGCTTGCATGCTCAGCGTAAGTCTCGTCACACTTTAACAGTGTTTAGTCTCCCATTTAGCTGATGAAATCATGCTGCGTGATCACGAGGAAAGATTACGTCAAGATGTAGATTGGAATGCAGGTGCGAAATACGTCATATAAATAAAATAGCCTGCTCCTCTCTCGCTGTTGGCTTGTGTGCTAGTGATAACCCCTGATTTTTTTAAATGTATGGCAAAATGTAAAAAGCACTTTCACAAGATGCTCTGTGAATTCACATGCAGGATCATGATTATATTATAATCATTGGGTTTTGCACAAAATTTTCACTCAAACTATATGCTGATAATATAATTTGTAATGAAAAAGAAACTATTAAAATAGAAAAATGCAAATTGCATTGACCAGGAAAATAAAAAATTGCACACCATGTCAAAAAGATTGCCTGCTGACCCCTGCTCTATGATATTGTAGCAATTATCCAGATATTGAATGAGATTATTAAGCTAACTGTTATCAACTCCTACATACCAACTGTATAAAATAAGGCAAAAATAAACATTTCACACAGTGTTTAGTGAGATATATGAATGATTCAAACACTAAAAGTGGCTGTTCTGTATATGTATTATTGTATTACAGTTGTAATAATAAAGTCTTAATTCACATTATGGTTATTTAACATATTGAGATATTATTATTAAGTAAATTGTAGCATTTGGTTACATTATGTTTTGTGATTTCTCATACCTTCTTTATATAACATTCATCCCTTGTGCACTTTTGGCCTCTTGCGGGTGATGGCTTTTCAGACAGATAAACAGCAGCACAGGGCAGGGAAGTACAGTACAGCACTGTGAGCGAGAGTGTTACCCGTTAGGGCAGTTTATTTTGAACAAGAGGGGTGTACGTTTATGGAATTTAACGCGCGAGTACAATACTGAACTGATGTGGATTGATAGAAGTGGACAGCCCGTCTGTGCGCACGATGGTGCAAGGAACCGGACAAAGGGGGAAAGATAATGTTCAGTGAAAAGTCAAAAGAAGATGTATGTAATTGTAACTATATCAGATAGTATTAATAAAACACAGGAACATTCCTCCATATTTTGACTTTCTGGGATATTTTTTGTTAATTTCGGTGGCATTTTTAATTTCGGAGTCCCCGTTAATTTCCGACACTATTGGCATTGTATCTTTCTAAGGTATTTAAAAGTTTGTTTTAGACATATAGTAGCAAGTAAACAAGATATCCCCACATATATGTCAAACTACATTGTGTTAATGTTTGACACAGTTAATACATTGCCTACCTTAAAAACAAGTGAAGTTTGATCAGTGATTAAACATGTTCATACGGTTCTGTCGTACCTGAATGAACGGCTCCTTTCCAGAATAAAATGAAATATGCAGAAAATCACAGTATTACAGTTCTTGTATAGTGACAGGCCAAAAAGTCTTGGAGAAGCTAGAGAAGAGAGGACACCGGTGGCAATTTATGCAAGCTGCTTTTTAGTTTATAAATAGATTTATCACTTAAGGCCGAAACATACTTCACGCAAGTACGCAAACGCAGATGCGAGCGCTTGGCTAACGTGTGGTCCCGTTGTATATACTTTACGTGCGCCCTTGCGTTGCTCTGGTGGTTATAAACCTCATACCACAAGGGTTGTGTGTGATGTTGAAGGATGAGGGAGCAGGTTGTGGCTGTGGTGGTGGTTGCTTCTGGGCATCAGGCTGTTGTTGGGTCTCTGGCTGTAGATGAGTCTGTGGTTGAGGCACAGAGGGAGGGGGGATGTGGGCAGGGGTACCGAATGGGGTACTGGATGGTGTCTGACTTCTCTGAGTGTTTTCCTGATATGTCTCCAACTGCTAGACCCACAAAGGCAAACATGACATATTTGAGGTGTATTAGAAATAAAGGCACAGTGATAACTTTTTAACTTTCTACCTAAATACACAACTTTCATCATTAGATATGTATTCTTTATAACTCTTCTTGTTCTTTAACCCTGCAGTCAATGCAAATAAAGTGTGTGTGTTGTGTGTGTTTATGTTACTACTTTGCTTTCAATAAAAGCATCTGCTTAATTTAGACCTGCAAGAAATGTTGACAGGTATGCTAGGGGTATTCATTGAAGGTTGCTCTTAATAACAATAATAAAATGTTCTTTTTTTCCCTCCCCTTTTCTCCCCAGTTTTGGAATGCCCAATTCCAACTACTTACTAGGTCCTCGTGGTGGCGCGGTTACTCACCTCAATCCGGGTGGCGGAGGACAAGTCTCAGTTGCCTCCGCTTCTGAGTCAGTCAATCCGCGCATCTTATCACATGGCTTGCTGTGCATGACACTGCGAAGACTCACAACATGTGGAGGCTCACGCTACTCTCCATGATCCAAGCACAACTTAACATGCACCCCATTGAGAATGAGAACCACTTAATAGTGACCACGAGGAGGTTACCCCATGTGACTCTACCATCCCTAGCAACCGGGCCAATTTGGTTGCTTAGGAGACCTGGCTGGCGTCACTCAGCACACCCTGGATTTGAACACGCAACTCCAGGGATGGTAGTCAGCGTCAATACTCGCTGAGCTACCCAGGCCCCATAATAAAATTGTTCTTATGATCAGTCACATTTAAACAACATTACCAAATAATGAAAATTTGACTCTGTGGTCCGGTGTTTTCAAAAAGCCATCCCAGCATGTCCAAAAAAGCCATCCCAACATGTCCAAAATGACTGGATATATCATAGCTAGTTGCGGCATCTCCACTGCGGACGCCTTTCCATTTCTTCCTTGCTCAGACAAATTGGTCCCGTAGTTGTTTCCATTTTCTCTTTACAGTGTCGTTATCAGAATTTAGGGAAGCCGCAATTTCTTGCCAAGCATTTTCAATCGCTGTTTTATTCAAATTGAGAGGGGACGAGGAGTTGTAAATATGTTTGTATAGTCTAACTTGTTAGGCAAAACTCTCCTCAAATTGCTGCTCTGCCATGAGAGTTGTTGATTGAAAACAGAAAATCTGCTCTAGCGCCCCTTGCGGCAACGCAGAGAATGCAGCACGTACTGCATTGGGTTATGAATTGAGCGCTGACACATTTGACTACACGACAACATATGGAATTGAGCTTGCGTAGCAAGGTGCATATACGTTCACGTACTTGCGTGTATAAAGAGGCCTTTATACTTTCTTCATCCTTTATGTTTTTTGTTTTTTGTGGAAAAATAACCGTAGCGAAATTCAATACTTCATTTTTAATCAACTCAAGTAAAAGTACTATTAAATATTTATACTTAAAAAAGTAGAAACATTTGAAAAATTTACTCAAGTACTGTAACGAGAGTAGTTTTAATTTGTTACTTTCCACCTCTGAGAATACTCTACCCATTATTTCAATTCTTATTTGTTGCTGAATATTTAATTAAATGCTGCTGTTCACCAGTTTTCAATTAATTTATTTCCATAAATTGTTTACATTTATTTACACTGGTGTATCTGTTGAAATGATGTTTAATACTGATAATTATATTTTGTAATAAATATAATACTTCAGTGTTGTAAGGCCCTATTGTTAATAGCTTGTAGTGTAGCAACTATTTTTTTAAAGGGTTGCTTCAACTCAAAATTGCTCAGGGACAGAATAAATAAATATGTTGAATTTATACACAATAAAATTATTGATATTATTGTTTGAATTAGTTATATTCTGTTTATGTTAATTTCCATGAACTATAGCTTATTTTCTGAAAAGAAAAATGCCCAGTCCTTATCCACCTGCAACTAAGCTTTACTTATTGTATACTGAACTATTTATTTATTTTAATTCATTTATTTGTACAGGGACAGTACAATAACATAATTTCAGCAAAAAAAAAAAAAAAAAGAAAGATGCATTGAAAATAGAGATTAAAACACGTGTAATTTGTATCTCAGGCCCCTAGATAGGCTTTTTTCCCTAGAAAAAAATAAAATAAAAATTAACTAAATAAATAAAACTAAACAAAAGTAAAACAAGCATTTTAAATTTGAAGAGAAAATTTTAACTATTGTAGGAAACTCTCAGAGAAGACCAGGAGACTCTGGTAAAGCTTCAGCAGGATTCTTTATTGTAGAAGATCAGGAGCATCAGTCTACACATCAGAACGTGCTGTCTTGCACTGCAGTCATCAAGTCTGACTGAAAGGAGCTATATGTTGTAGTTGTATACACATTTTAGGGGGCAGTCCTTCCAAGTGGTGACAAAGCACTCAAGCAATGAATTTAAACTAAGCGTACAGGGAAAATAAGCAGTTATAGGAACAAATTACAGACTGGAGTTTCCCCAGCCCTAATCCAATCAGCATAACTATATAACTCAGACGACTTCATTATCATAGAAATAAGGAAGGGTCCACACCTATGGCAATGCATTTACATTTGACTCTGAAAACGGCTACCCATTCACCGCATAGGGATGGGCAATGGCCATCAATTTACAAAATAGGATTGGCGCACCAGGAGCCATCAGAGACAAAAGATGATAGCCTCAGTTACCATGCTTCGTTTGCATCTTGTTTGAGAACAGGAATTGGCTGAAGCCTCCCATCTAGAAATAGCTGATGCTATTGCTCTTCTTGAATGCCCGATACAATACACACATATAAAAAAAACACATAATCAACTAATTTAAAAGTGACTCTAAAATTTGTATTCCCACACTATAAATGTTAATATTTATTGTATCGAATATTACCTATATAAGACTGAATTATATGGCTTTAAAAATAACATCATGAATGGGTCGCATTTTATAAAATGAACAGATTTGAATTTATAGTACTTTTACTTTTTGATACTTAAGTCATTTTAAACCAGGTACTTTTTACTTTTACTTAAGTAGTATTTTAATGGATGACTTTTACTATTACTCAAGTAATAAATTTGTGTACTATCTGTAATTTGACTTAAGTATGGAAATTGAGTACTTTTTCCACCACTGTAAATAGCAAATCTGAGATAAGTCTCCTTGCATCTAGTGAACTTAACCTAAATAGTTACGTTCATTCTATATGAACACCAAGTTAACTGGACTTAATTACATAAGTTTTGGAGACGCCATTACGCAATTCAATTGAGGGAATGAGTTTACTCAATCAAATGAGTAAAGTCAATGTATTAGGGTTTTCAGTGTTGACAGGGGAAACAGAGAAATCTGAAAACAATTAAGTATTTGCTGTCATGTGACGCAATCATGTGATCCATTCAACCCAAAAGAATCAAGATGGCAACCCATGTTATAGCGGTTTTGTTGTGCCTGCTATCCACTTTGATAGCGTTAACACGTGCGCTCCGTTCTGGATCATGGATTGCTAACTGACAACCGCCTGATGTTGTTTCACGTGCCGCTAAGTGTTGTTAAACTCACCACTGACTTTTATCAAAATCAGTTGGAAGGCCAGATAAAAAGGATTTGGGCCATCAGTTGATTTGCCTTGTCTTATGACTTTTTGCTTCTCAATTAAAAGTATCTTGTTAAAAATTGTTTGGATATTTTTACTGGAAAATAAGACAAAAATACTGATTAAGAAAACAGTTCTATGCAGTGATATTAAAGACGCCTATTTGAAGAACAGCTGTTGATATACAGCATAAATAAAAACATCAATCAATAAAGCCGTCTTACCTTTTGATGCTCGTGAATTAAATTAAAAGCAAGCAATTACTCCATTAAGGTGAAACAACAAGTCCATGTAAACATTAGGATAATTTGAATGATATGAACCCTTCAACACAACACTGCCACCACCAAACGGATGATGCATGAACTTCCCCAAACACTTGTCCATATAAATCATTTTCAGATCTACTTTTCTCCATTAGCTCACTGGAACAGATCTGTCCATTTAGTTGTTATATAACCAAACACATCCATATTGAACTAATGACTGAAAGCTTGTTGGAAACGATCTGTTAAAGTACTTGAGCACCACAAAGCAGGTGCATTGCACCACTGTGGAGGAGTGAGATAGGCTGATTACTACTGTCTGCCATCAGGATGCTCTCTGAGAGAGAGAGAGAGAGAGAGAGAGAGAGAGAGAGATGATGCATAAGACCTGAGTCTACATGTGGTATGAATCTGACACTATAAACACACACACACAAGCTCTCTGGCAGACCTCCCATCCATCAAACACCGCGGGAAGAATAACAGTTGTTGCATGCAAAGCACACCCCGCCTCCAACCCATCCCTCATCCCCACCAACTGCCTTTTATCAGAGAAACATGCCGCCCAGTCACAGGAGGATGTGGAAGTGCTTTGCGATAAATAAAAAAGCATGAGGAGTTAAAGTGTTTATGCATAGGTTATTTGGACCAGGCCATGACCCACTTTTCACCAACATGTCAGCTCAGACAAAACAAAACGCAAACAAAAGCCCAAATAAGACCATAAAAGAAATGTGTCCTGCTTATAAAATTGTGTCCCCAGGGGAGTAACTAACTAAAAGTAGTGGTGCTACTTTCTTAGCAAAATTTTTTAGTAGTCTGACATTAGCTCAGCTGTTTTGACAACATTGTAGCTTTTTCAGTAATAAGCTACTTTTTTCCAACAAGTAGTTGTGTAGCTTTACAAAACATTAATTTTGTGAAATTAGTAGAGCTGTCAACATTAATGTGTTAACGCGTGCCATTTATTTCAAAACATTTAACACGTTCATTTTTCTTAATCGCGATGAACGCATTTACCAATTTGACATTTCATTCAGCTCAACCACAACAACAGTGATTGAAGTGATGGAGAAAAGACCTCTTAACCATATTTTTTGTACAAATCAAACTCAGATGGGACCTTTAAAAAGCTGCATTCACATGATTCCCTGGAGTGAAGCATTAGCGTTTCTCCAGTGCCGTGTTATGCTTCCGTTATACCGGACAATTTGGATAAAGTATCATTTAATTTGATTTCAGATGCTGCCTTTAAAGGAAGCTGACTATATAAGAAGCTCACTAGGTTTTGGACCGAGTTCATAGAGTGTTAAAATAAGAAATCACGTGCCTTCCCATTACAAAGCACTCTCACAATGGCCTTAAAGGACTGTTAATCCAAAAATGAGAATTCAGTCGTACTGTACTTGTTCTAGACCAGTATTATTATGTTATAGAGATGTTAGCCAGAATGTTTGCCTCATTCACCATTGACTCCTTTTGTGTTCCACAGAAGAAGGACAGTTCAAATGGATCATTTGAAATGACATGATCATGAGTAATGACTAATTTAAGGGTCTTTAACACTGCATCACGAATGGATTTAAAGTGGCATTTCATCCTAATTCAATGTTTTTAAGGAGCTAATCTTGTGTTTTGTCCACAAAAATTGTTCTGCGCAGGGCCATAACCACCATAGTCAATGTCTTCCAAATATTCATAATAGCGATCTACTGATATGGGTTTTTTCCATGGTTGATTATTAAATGATTACATTTGGTCCCCCCAATCCTGAATATGTGGTTACATCCTTGGTTCTTCACTCTCATTATGCCCCATAAATCAGCCCTGCAAATATTCAAATTTGCATAAAGTCAAGCGTGAGTGAATACAACTTTATAAAATGCCTGGATGATGTGAGCTGTTTGGACTTGATCAACAGCTTGATTTAGTGATGAACAAAAAGTCAGATGCTGTTTCAACATGTCAAGGGATGTCCATTGTGTGAATGAGCTCACACGCCTGGGGAACATGCACAGTTCAGCCCAGTGACCAGCTGTTTCTCGAGTTCACTTCCATATCTGTCCTGCACTTCTTGCTGCAGCCTGTAATGCGACGAGCAGACGGCGTGCAGCCTGTGGAAGGTTGGGCTGAAATCAAGCAAGCAAACACATCTAATAATTCTCTTAAGGGGTTATCAGTGGAAGTCCCGTCAATCAAGTCACATTTGCTGCGCACTACTGACATCCTCCCAAAGCACAAGCCATCATTCATGCTGAAAGATTTTTTAATGAGAAATTCATGGTCAGAAAACTAGAATGTATTCATGGTTTTGTTGCCATATGCCTATTTCTTTCCTAAATGGAAGACAGCAAGGTCATTTCATGTCAAATCAACCAAATATTAGAAACTTTCCTTACTGAAATTTTAAATTTTGTTAATACTTTTTCTGAAGAAACATATACATAAATGATGGTGAAAGCTTAAATATTAAATGTCATTTATCAATATTTACTGAGTATTCCATTATTTTGTAAAGATGGTAAAATGCTACATTTCGCTGATGATTTGGAGCAAAACTACAGGTATAAATAAATAAATAAAAAAAAAACCTTAGAAAGGTGGCAGCATCATTATTTTATTTTTACACAGGGATCGGTAGGTCTATGTTTAAAATCAGTTGACTTCCATGAGGCATCAGTGTACTACTCCCTGTTAATTCAGAGTATGGGGGACGGTGCCTTAACTACTCTCAAGAGAGTATGGGAGAAAGATTTCAACTTGGCATTGGAGGAAGGAGTGTGGGCTAAGATTCTTAAAAACGTTAACTCTGCATCTAGAGATGCAAGGGTACGTCTTAAACAATTCAAAATTTTGCATAGATTTTATTGGACCCCCTCTAGACTGTATAGGCTTGGTCTTAAAGAAACACCCACCTGCTGGAGATGCCAGTCGGAGGATGGAGACATGGCCCATGTTTTTTGGTGGTGTGTCGAGATCCAGAAATTCTGGTCGAAGGTTCAGAATTTTGTGTGCGACGTGGTGGGCACTCGGGTTTCGTTTTGCCCCAGACTTTGTGTTCTGGGCGATGGGGCGGTCATCGATGTGGGGGATGCCCATATAGAGAACTGGGTTCTGAACTGTGTGATGATTGCCAGGCAGGTTATTTTGAGGGGTTGGAGGTCAGCTGGTGCTCCCCCATATCCAGAGTGGTGCACGGAGGTGGGGAGGGTGGCAACTTATGAGGAGGTGTCATCGGGAATACGGGGTGGCTTGGATACATTTATACGGAAATGGGGCAGGTATTTGGAGTTTTTGGAGGGCTCTCGGTTGGGGTGTGGAGAGAGTAGTGTAATATAGTTAGTATGATTATTATGTGTGTGTATGTATGTATGTATGTGTATATATATATGTGTATGTATTTATGTTTGTATATGTATATATATATATATATATATATATATATATATATATATATGTATATTTTTTTATATATATGTATATATGTGTGTCTGTTTGATATTTATTTCTATATATTTACTTATGTTTGACCACAGGGTTGTTTTTTGGGGGGGCGGGGTCGGGGAGGGGGGGTTGTGGGGTTTAAATGTTGATTATATATATATATATATATATATGTTTACATTTCATTGTTATTGTATGATTTAATAAAAAATGTTAATTACAAAAAAACAAAACAAAATCAGTTGACTTCAGCACCCCTTGTTGCATTATATGCCAATGGTGTGAGTCTAAACACTGGAAAAGACACTTTTTTGTGTTGTTTTTCTAAAGTTGGAGTGCCTATAAATCCAACACCATTGAAGATATCATAATATCCTTTTAGATTCTGGCTCCGAACAAATGTTCCTCTTTGGATCTTCATTTTAAAGCCCTGTATGGTTAAATCCCAGAGATATGGGGCTTTTAATGTGGCTCCATTTGTAAATTATTACATTTTACCCATATTCAGTGGTTGAAAACCAAATGTGGGTCACATGGTATAAAGCTAGTTTATCTTGTCCAACTAAACAAAGATCTGAAGTACAAATCCTGTTGAAACTAGAAATGTAACTGTATTTATTCACATAAAACAATAGTGTCAAAATCTAAATGTTTAAGAGTTCAACGACACTATTATACTTTACAGTATCAACACTAGTACAGTATATAACTTAAAACCCAGTTATAACTATACATTTTTTTGTATGGAAAAGAGCAGCTTTGATAATAACATTTTTATAATAACTCAGGAAAAAAGACAAACAAATTTCGAGCGGGTAGATGATGTTTTCAATTTCAAGCAAATTATTTGCAGAAGGAGTGAATTGATTGGACCAAATTTACACATGTGAATGCATGATTTATGCCAAAGCACTTTTTTTTTACCTTTTCTATCTACTTCAAGTTACAATAGGCCTAATTATCAAAGGTAAAAAAAAAAATCTTTTTTTGGAAGTTGCATTCAGTATCCAGTGTGGCTCAAAAGTTTGAATAGCCATGATTCTGGAAGATAGTAAGGCTGTTAATAGACTTAGTCTTTAAGAATAAGATGATCATCTCATCACCTGCTTGTTTCCTTTCGCTGATTCCTTAAAGGAACAGGGAGATTATGCACATTGCCAATAAAGCACAGACCAGAAAATGACAAGTAAAACCAGCTCAATAAACTTGGGATCATTCCCTCTTTATGAGTAAATTACAGAGGATGTGGATACTAATGAGTGTATGAGCTCTTGACGAGAGGGTGGTGCAGATCAGGGATGAAACATTGGAGGTTTGGAACAACCGAGTCATAAAAAAGTGGTTGTTTGTGTCTCCATATGCAGTTGCCCAAGGCATATGGCTGGATACACATCCACAACCAATCAGGCACAGACCGCTATTCATTCATCATATGTTATGGAGTTTCCCTTGGTACTTAGGGATCTTATTCTGAGAAGCAACGCACACTGCCAGATACAAAATGAACTGATGCTATGTGAATGCAGCTTAACCAGTAGAGCATGGTGCTAGCAACGCCAAGGTCATGGGTTCGATTCCTGGGAACAGACATAAATTCAATATGGTTCCAGCACCTTGGGTGCTTGGACACCTAATGATGCATTCCAGATCTTTGCAGATGTATAGTCCTGTGAAAAAGTATTTGCCCCCTTCCTTATTTTCCTCTGTTTTTTTTTTTTTTCATACCACATTGTTTTAGATCTTTAAACGAGATATAACATTAAACAAAGGCAACCACTCTTCTTTGCAGAACTGCTTTAGTTCAACCACACTGGAGGGTTTTCGAGCATGAACAGCCCATTTAAGGTCCTGTCACAGCATTTCAATAGGGTTCAAGTCAGGACTTTGACTAGGCTACTCCAAAACATTAATTTAGCTTCTTTTGAGCCATTCAGAGGTGGACTTACTTACTTACTTTGGACTGCTTTGGATCATTGTCTTGCTACATAATCCAGCTGCACTTGAGCTTCAACTCAGACTGATGACCGGACATTCTCCTTTAGGATTTTATGGAAAAGAGCAGAATTTATGTTTCCCTCAATTACTGCAAGTCCCCCTGGTCCTGAAGCAACAAAGCATTCCCACACCATCACACTACCACTACCATGCTTGACCGTAGGTATGATGCTCGTTTTGTGGAATTCTGTGTATGATTTACGTCAGATGTAACAGGACCCCTGTCTTACAAACAGTTCCACTTTCGACTCATCATTCCACAGAACATTCCCCAGAAGGTTTGAGGATCATCAAGGTGTATTTTGGCCAAATTCAGATGAGCCTTAATATTCTTTATGGGTTAGCAGTGGTTTTCATCTCACCACTCTTCCATGGATGGCATTTTTGGCCAGTGTCTTTCTGACAGAGGAATCATGAACAATGACCTTTATTGATGCGAGAGAGGCCTGCAGTTCCTTGGATGTTGTCCTTGGCTTTTTTTCTGACTTCCTGGATGAGTCGTCGCTGTGTTCTTGGAGGAATTTTGGAAGGTCAGCCACTTCTGGGAAGGTTCACTACTGTTCCAAGTTTTCTCCATTTGGAGATAATGGCTCTCACTGTGGTTCTTTGGAGTCCCAGAGCCTTTAAAATAGCTTTGTAACCCTTCCCAGACTGATGTATTTTAATCACCTTTTTCCTCATCATTTCTGGAATTTCTTTCGAACTTGGCATAGTGTGCTACTGGGTGAGACCTTTTAGCCAAATTCATGCTGCTGAAAAAGTTCTATTTAGGTGTTGTGATTGAACAGGGCTGGGCCTGGGTGTCTATTCCAGCTGAACCCCATTATGAATGCAGTTTCAAAGAGTTGGGGATTTAGTTACTAAGGGGGTAAAAACTTTTTCACACAGGTCCAGTTGGTATTGGATTACTTTTTTGTTTCAATAAATAACATTATCATTTAAAAACTGTATTTTGTGTTTACTCAGAATGCCTTTATTTTATGTTCGATTTTGTTTGAATTTTTGAAACAATTTAGTATGAGATATACACAAAAACAGAAGAAATCAGGAATACTTTTTCACAGCACTGTACATTTCTGAAATCCAAAAACAAGATACATTAGAAGTTTCAAAAGAATCTGTACTTTAGACCTTTGTTCTGTTGGACCAATAAAACTAGCTTCATACCATGTTACCCACATGTGGTTTTCAACCATTGAAAATAGGTAACATTTAACAATTTGCAGATTACCAAATGGAAAGTTTGTTCTGAACCAGAATCTAAAAGGACATTAAGAAATCTTTAATACTTCTAGAGTTACAGGCACTCAAATTTTGGAAAAACAACAAGAAAAGAAAAAAATTCTTATAATGAACTGGAAGTTGTTTAGGATAAAAACATCTTGTAGACCATGGTGCTAGCGACAACAAGGTCATGGGTTAGATCTGAATCCTAGAGAACACACTTAGGGTCCATTTACGTGTATAAATTGTTATCCATTTTGCTGTATTTTTTTACTTTTTTAATATATTGGGTTGTATGCCAAGCTCTATTATGAGCAGCAAGGTTGTTGGATATATATGGAATGGCATTGTGTGTGTGTGTGTGTGTGTGTGTGTGTGTATGTGATGTGATTGATTATATACTGTAATTTTTTGTCTTTTTTCATATTTATTATTGTATTATGTTGCATTTACTGTATTGCTATTGTTCTGTTTTGTGGTATCTATGTCTCTGCTGCTGTAACACCTCAAGTTTCCTCCAGGGATGAAAAAGGCAGTATTGTATTGTTGCACTGTTTATACCTTGAATGCGCACTGTAAGTTACTTTGTATAAAAGCTTCTGCCAAATGCATAAATGTAAACTTATAAAGACTGTGATTTTTAGGGTACGTTTACACTCCATTGTTTATAAGGTGAGGAAGGGGCAGTATATTATGTGCTTCACTGAGCCAACTTTGAGCTTTGAGTTGATATTGGTTGAAGAGTAAACAGGCCGATTCATACAGGAAGCATTCATGTCGAATGGGCTTGGAGTGCCAGGTCTGTCTCAGCGGAGAGTCATTGTGAAGGATGACATCTGAGATTATAAATCAACAAGCCTCACCATGACTTTAGAAAACATCTGAAACCACAAGTGCAATATACTTCATGATGGAATTCACCAAGGACTGGATCCTCACTCCAGTCATGCAACGCTGATGAGACCCAACGTGACATTGCAAGCTGCTCTCCTTACACACTTCTGAATACCCAGCAATCAATGCTCTGAATAAACATTCCATGTGGAAAGAGCGCAAGGATCCATCCATCTATTACATTCAACTGCCACAGGTTCTGCACTTTGTATTTTAGTTCAGTATAACCACCACAGAGAAGGGATATGTGTTCCCTCCCATAGGAAAGAAGAATCACAATGGAGATTTCTTTATTATTTCAAATTGTTTCTCCTAGATAACAATGAGATTAAATGCAGTGCAAATAGAGACAAAAGTGACAATTCTGATATCATTTATTCACCCTTATGTTGTTCCAAGCCCTTTTTTTTTTATCGGTGGAGCACAAATCTCCTTATGCCGTCCTTTCAAAGCAGTAGCCTATGGCAATTTGCATATATGCATAGTCTTTCTTTGCAATGACAGGTCCAACTTGACAGCAAAGTGATTTTCACATACATTTATTTTGGCCTCACTAATTATGTCTATTAGAGTTTAAAGCAACAAGAAATATTTTAAAAATGTCCAACTTTATGAAGAGATATTGAATGTCTCATTTTTATTCATAAATATTTACTTTATTGTTTACAAGCATCCAGTTCCTTAACTAATTGAAACTCATTAAGAACACCCTAAGACCTTAACGTAAACGAGTCCTAGTTTACCCGAAAAATGACAATTCTTGAATTATTTACTCACCCTCATGCCATCTCAGATGTGTATAACTTTCTTTTTTTACAGAACACAAACAAATATTTTAGAAGAATATCTCAGCTCTATAGGTCCTTATAATGCAAGTGAATGTTGGCCAGAAATTTTAAGCATATAAAGGCAGCATAAAAGTAATCCATATGACTCTATTGCTTAAATCCATGTCTTAAGAAGTGATATGATAGGTGTGGATAAGAAACAAATCAATATGTAAGTCCTTTTTTCTTTAAATCTACACTTTCACCAGCCCTACCTATGCAAGTTCACAAGAGAACCGAGTTTCTCTTCTTGTTATTTGCAAATTTGCATTCTTCATGCATATCGCCACCTAAAGGGAGGGATAAAGCAAATGAAAATAATAAATAAATAATATTTGCACAACAGTCCAGTAGGTGGCGATATGCACGAAGAATGCGAATTGTCGAAAAATAGAAGAAGAACTTGGTCCTCTCGTGAATGTGCATAGCATGGCTGTGTGAAAGTAGATTTATAGTACAAAAAAGTACTTAAATGTTGATCTGTTTCTCACCCACACTTATCATATCACTTCTGAAGATATGGATTTAACCACTGGAGATGTATGGATTACTTTCATGCTGCTTTCATGTGCTTTTTGAACCTTCAAAGTTCTGGCCCCAATTCACTTGCATTGTATGGACCTACAGAGCTGAGATATTTTTCTAAAAATCTTTGTTTGTGTTCAGCAAAAGAAAGAAAATCATACACATCTGGGAAGGCATGAGGGTAAATAATCAGAGAATTTTCATTTTTGGTGGGAACTATCCCTTTAAATGTATGTACTATTAAAGCTAGGATTATTATTTTTTTTTTTTTTTTTTTTTTCTTTTGTTGCTTTCTTGCCTGGTAAAGTTCTAAAATTTGCCCTCTGTGGTGCTTTCTGCAACACGTTTTGTGGAGGGCAAAGCTCTGACACCTCGACGTGAGTCATGTTAAAAGCCACTTAAGGGATTTAAGGAGAAACATGATCCGAGATAAAGTTGATCTTTAAATTAAACATAATTGAGAATTCAGTTATATCTCCTTAGCTAAGAAAGAGCAACCTATGAGCAATACAAGTATCATTTGAAACTAGACGTAGTTTGGCTGAAAGGCTTGTGACCCTTGCAATAATATTTTGGTGTCAGGTAGAGGTACTGAAGCATCAGGCACACACCTGTCTCCCCTACTTAATGTCTGAAAAAATTGAGAAGCAGACAGGAAATGCATGATCCTTATGGGATGCTAAGGGGGTGAGCGCAGTCAGAGTTCTTCAGAGATCGAGCTGAGGTAGGTGAGCATGCCTGAACCGGGCCTCTGCTCTGCCTGAGGAGTATCAGGTTCTGCCACATGGGTCAGCTAAGCCGAGTGATGTGTGCCTTCCTTTCATGTGCTGACTCTTCACATTTAGAGCCTCTGTCACGGCCATCACTCAAATCCACCTTGACCTCCCTAAAGAACATTTCAATAGCATTTTCAAAAAACATTTCAGTAACTAAACATTTTTAATTAGACAGAGTGCACATTTTTGCCTTCTCCCAAATAGATGCTTGCAAATTCATCTGATAAAGTAACCAAAGCAAAAGAGCACTTTTCGTTAGGATCAGTATCAAATAATACATTTGCAAAACATAGGGTGAGTATAGGTAAAGTGGGACAAAGGGTAAAGTGGGACAGTTAAGCTTGATCCCAGTTATATCCATATGTATTTCCTTAAACATTTAAAAATCATTACTAAACTAATATTTGGGAAGTAAAAAAAAATAACTTTTTGAGTTTTGAAGTTGACGATGTTACACTGGGATGCGTCGCAGAGCTCATTTCATGACCACCAGCGAGAAAAGCAATGGTAAAGAAAATGGTTATAAAGGTTATAAAAAAGTAAAAGTTCACTTAATGTTTGTAAATGTTACTTATAATGATTTATGATGTGAAAGTGTATCAGAAAATTTGCATTTGTAGACATGTTCCACAGAATCAGTATGGGCAAAGTGGGACAGCATAGCAAGACATTTAAAGAGGAGTTATGAGCTTATTAACTTACATAGCAATAATAATGATTAAATGGCAGCTCAGTGCATAATGTGGTGTATTTACTGTAGATGTGTGTAGTGCAGTGCAGTGTATTTACATGTAGGTAAAGGAAAAATAATTATTTCAATTTGTTATCTTGACCATATTCTAATCTTTATTCTAGCAGTAATAAGAAATACAGATAAATGTAACCTGGTTTTCCATTTTTTGTATTAGTTTACCTGCACTTTTGTGTTTTGGGTGTGCTGAGGTTTTTATGAAAGGTACACTCAGTAATTTTTTCCTCATTTAGAAAGTGTTGCTTCTAAAGAAACAAATAGTAATTTTGAAACATATGTATAAAATCATGACCACTCGTGTCAGATGAAGAGTTCAGTCACATAAGTCACCTTATAAAAGCTCTTTTATATTATGTGGAGCAGGGGCCCCTCGTGGGGGCAGCCATGTTAGCATCACATGACCAGCTGATTACTACTTGCTTAATCTCAGTTACTGCCCTGTTATTGGACACTTTCATTCATGGACTAAATTAATCCTTCCTGGTTTACTGTGCATCGTGAATTTCTACAATGGCATTAGTAACTGAAAACTACTGTGTTTGAATGATGCAGCATCCAGGCCACTAGGTGTCAGTGTAAGCCAGTGTAAGCCATACTTCTATAATCATGACCACTCATGTAAAACAAAGAGGTCAGTCATATCAGTAACCTTATAAAAGCTCTTTTATTCTTAATTTAGCAGGGGCCCCTCCTGGGGGCAACCATTTTAGGATCACATGACCAGCTCAATACAACTCACTTAATTTCAGTAACTGCCCTGCTATTGGACACTTTCACTCATGGAATAATCCTGGTTTACTGTGCATAGTAAATTTCTGCAATGGCATTGATAACTGAAATGATGCAGTTTCCAGGCCCCTAGGTATCAGTGTAAGTCATACTTCAACATATTTAATAAAATAACTGAGTGCACCATTAATCTTTGAGCCTATACACTGCTGTGAGCAAAATTATAATATATTCAAATACTTAATTTGAATTATCTTTTTAAAGGGAAATATTTCCTGTTTACAAAATGTTTTACACTATTATTTAAAAACTTTGCAATTTATTAATCTTAAAGGATAAGAAGAATTAACAACTTGAACTTGTTAAAACTGATGTGATTTCTGCAACACTAGTGTCACCGAATGGAATTGCAAAAATAAACAGCTTTCTGAAAACATGTCACTAGTCAAACGAAGAGATAGTCCCATCCCCATGTCAAGCCATTGGTTGAGTAATGTTTTTGGGTAGGGTCTAAGATGGTCTCTCAAAACAAACACAGGACATTTTATAGTGCCTCAGAAACACAGTTTTCAGTTGTAAATTTTTTTTTACCTATGAATGGCTTATTTATAGTTGTTTCTGTATACTAAGCTGGGATATAAGAAAGAATTTTAACTTTAGCTTTAATTTAAGTTGGTTTAACAAGTGGCATACATAAAGATTTGAATCGTTATGTAAGCCTATGCAGCAAATAAAATACATACTCTCAATAAACTATAGTCAAATACAGAGCCCTGTGTAGTTTAAGAAGGAAAAGATTAAATGTCCCACTTTGACAATACACTTGTCCCACTTTACTCATACTGCCTAAAAAAATCTGTGATTTGCTCAAAAGAGGGTCTTCAAAGGTTCTTTTTCCAAGTATTTAGTATTTCTTTATTTTTTATTTTGACAAAGGTAGGTGACATCCTCAGCTTTCCATAAAAGTATAATGTCAGGTTATATGGCGTTTGGATCATAATTAAAAGTACCAAGAACAGTAAAATTTCCAAAAATTTCCAACTTTGCCCATATTCATCCTACATACTGTGATTATTAACACACTGTTCTACACTTTCCGCTTATTAGAGTTTTTCCAAATTCCCTAAACAATTTAGTGTGCTATATCTTTTCTAACAGATCGGACTTATGTTTTTCCCATAGCATACTTTTAAAAACCCTATAGACTCACTCCATCCAGCCATCCATCCTTTCGGAAAATAATAAGGTGTACTTTTATTTTCCAAAACACTGGAGGGTCCAGTGCTGGTGGCTGAAGCTGGAAGCCAGTTTACCTTAACTCACAATAGCATGAGACTGAGAATAACGTCCCTCAACAAAGAAGAAACATAAGAGGCTTTGGTAGGAGGGAATAGCCACAGCCAAAATCAGCCCCCACCAGGACGAATCCTCTAAACGTCTCTTTCCTCTCTTTTTCTCCTTATTGGATATCTGGGAAGCTCGTCTGGGCCCTCTTATCATGGGAGGAAATGGTTGATTTGATGTGGCGTTGGGCCGTGGGCTTGGATCCTTTCCCATCCTTCTGTCAGAAGGGTCATACTAGGAGGAAGAGCAGATGGAATTGCTGCAGGGCCCCTATCCAAATGAGACACCCCATATCCTCCCTCTCCAATGTTCACAGTTACTGTTCCACTTCAGGGTCACTTGATCTGAATCACAGAAAGTGACACCTGCAAACCTTTTTCGGAGTCTGCGAATGTGCTCAGTGTTATGTAACAGCACGATTCAGAAATACAGAAATTTGTGGTGCGCTTAGATTTGGTGTTAGGAGATTCATTGACAGATGATAATGCAGTTCTGTGACTCAAACCAGTACTTGCTGTGATCCAGCATGCATAGTTGTAACAAAGTTCGAGAAAGGAGGAAGCGGGATCCGGATTAACAATTAACAAGACTTTAATCAACACAAACGCTGAACTGAAACATAACAACAGACATCGACACACAGCGGCCACGTGCGTCTCTCTCTCTCCCTCTCTGGCATCCCCGGCTCCTCCTTTATCTCTCTCCCGCTGATTGGGCAACTCAGCACCGGGTGTGTATCCTCTCAGCCCGGCCATGCCCTCCTCCTCATCACATACCCCCACCGCCCGATTCAGGCCAGGGAAACCTCCGGTCTGACTTAGTAGCAACAGAAGGAGTAATCTAACATGCTTATGGGGCCTACCTAATACAAGTTTTCTGAGTTGTGAGAAGATGTAACTTTCAACATGGTGGAGGAAAGAACTCTTTCTATGTCGTGTCAAAATTAGAGTTCCCTAAGAAATATACAAGAATGAAACTGGCATCCTTTATGTTTTCTCTCTGACAACAAAACACTTGAATGTGAGTGAAATACTCTTGGCAGCATCACTCTACTATTGGGGAGGATTTCTACCACACTACAGCTGAGGAATAGAGTTAAACTTGCAGCTGCAGCATGTTCATCAATGTAATAGACGCAATGTGTGAGTCTCGCTCTCTCTCTCTCTTTCATACACACACACACACATCCTTGTTTCTCCAATAACTTGTTAGAAACAGCTTAAGCTGTCTTTACTAGTTCTAAAGTTACACTTTCAAATTAGTAATGGGGGCTTGGGCGCATCTTTCGAACTAGTAATGGCAGATCCTGAATCCATGGTGTAAGAAAGTAATTCCACACACAAGAGCATTTTTTTTGGGACAGTCCTTAGTTTTTCCCAACTTATTTATTTACTTGTTCATTGTACTGTTGAATAAAAGCAATATCACACTCGCAATCATGCTGCATGGTCCATCTATCAGCATGGCTATGATTACCTGCGGCCTCGTGCCTACAGCCAAATCACAGCCGTGCTGATTGCTGGAAATATAGTATGATTGCTCTAGTATTTCACGGAAGAAATAAATGAATACAGCTTGGAACAACATGAGGCAGATTAAATGATGACAGAGTTTTCTTCATTTTTGGGTGAACTGTCACTTTAACCCTCTATTACAAGCATTATGAAATCATTGTTTAAAAAATATATTTGTATATACAGTGTGTGTGTGTGTGTGTGTGTGTGTGTGTGTGTATATATATATATATATATATATATATATATATATATATATATATATATATATACACATATATATATATATATAGACCACTGCAAAATTATAGGTTTCTCTGGAAACAATTTATAGTTTTTATAAATTAAATTTTATAATTTATAATTCTGGTTTCTATTTAAAGGTATGTGTTTGAGTAAAATGAACATTTTTGTTTTATTCTATAAGTACTGACAACATTTCTCCCAAATTCCAAATAAAAATACTGTGATTTGGAGCATTTATTTGCAGAAAATGACAACTGGCAAAACTAACAAAAAAGATGCAGTGTTTTCAGACTTCAGATAATGCAAAGAAAACAAGTTCATATTCATTCTTAAACAACAGGAATTAACTGCTTAAACGCATGAATCAAGCCACGTAAAAGGTTATCCTGGAAGAAAACTTGCTTCCTTCTGCTCTGACAATGTTCCCCAACTCTGAGGATTGGTTTTCCCAGCAGGACAATGCTCCATGCCACACAGCCAGGTCAATCAAGGTGTGGATGGAGGACCACCTGATCAAGACCCTGTCAAGGCCAGCCCAATCTCCAGATCTGAGCCCCATTGAAAACCTCTGGAATGTGATCAAGAGGAAGATGGATGGCCACAAGCCATCAAACAAAGCCGAGCTGCTTACATTTTTGCACCAGGAGTAGCATAAAATCACCCAACAGCAATGTGAAAGACTGGTAGAGAGCATGCCAAGGCGCATTGAAGCTGTGATTGAAAATCTGAGTTATTCCACCAAATATTGATTTCGGAACTCTTCCTTAGTTTAGACATAAGTATTGTGTTGTTTAAGAATGAATTTGGGAGAAATTTTGTCAGTAGTTTATAGAATAAAACAAAAATGTTCATGTAGTGAGCAGGGCGTGGCCGAGCGATAAGGATGGACGACTGAGAAAGAATTATCGCAATTAGCCCGGAGAGAGATAAGGAGGAGCCAGAGCCGCAGTTCGAGAGAGAGAGAGACAGACACGCACGAAGCTCTGTGTGTGTGTGTGTGTGTGTGTGTGTGTGTGTGCGTGCTGCTGTAAAGCAAAGTTTTGTTGTACACTGAAAAGTGTCATTAAAAGTCTTATGTGGATTGTTCACCCGGCTCCTGCTTCCACTGTAAGAACGGCAGAGGTCTGCCACAGTTCATTTTAGTCAAACGCATACAGTGCATCCGGAAAGTATTCACAGCGCTTCACTTTTTCCACATTTTGTTATGTTACAGACTTATTACAAAATGGATTAAATTCATTATTTTCCTCAAAATTCTACAAACAATACCCCATAATGACAACGTGAAAGAAGTTTGTTTGAAATCTTTGCAAATTTATAAAAAAATAAAAAAAAATAAAATAAAAAAAAATAACGTACATAAGTATTCACAGCCTTTGCTCAATACTTTGTTGAAGCACCTTTGGCACCAATTACAGCCTCAAGTCTTTTTGAGTATGATGCTACAAGCTTGGCACACCTATTTTTGGGCAGTTTCTCCCATTCTTCTTTGCAGGACCTCTCAAGCTTCATCAGGTTGGATGGGGAGCGTCGGTGCACAGCCATTTTCAGATCTCTCCAGAGATGTTCAATTGGGTTCAAGTCTGGGCTCTGGCTGGGTCACTCAAGGACATTCACAGAGTTGTCCCAGAGCCACTCCTTTGTTATCTTGGCTGCATGCTTAGGGTCGTTGTCCTGTTGGAAGATGAACCTTCACCCCAGTCTGAGGTCCAGAGCGCTCTGGTCAGGTTTTCATCAAGGATGTCTCTGTATATTGCTGCATTCATCTTTCCCTCAATCCTGACTAGTCTCCCAGTTCCTGCCACTGAAAAACATCCCCACAGTATGATGCTGCCACCACCATGCTTCACTGTAGGGATGGTATTGGCCAGGTGATGAGCAGTGCCTGGTTTCCTCCAGGCATGACGCTTGCCATTCAGGCCAAAGAGTTCAATCTTTGTTTCTCATGGTCTGAGAGTCCTTCAGGTGCCTTTTGGCAAACTCCAGGCGGGCTGTCATGTGCCTTTTACTGAGAAGTGGCTTCCGTCTGGCCACTCTACCATACAGGCATGATTGTTCTTCTGGAAGGTTCTCCTCTCTCCCCAGAGAAATGCTGGAGCTCTGTATAGAGTGACCATTGGGTTCTTGGTCACCTCCCTGACTAAGACCCTTCTCCCCCGATCGCTCAGTTTTGCCAGGCGGCCAGCTCTAGGAAGAGTCCTGGTGGTTCCAAACTTCTTCCATTTACGGATGATGGAGGCCACTGTGCTCATTGGGACCTTCAATGCTGCAGAAATTTTTCTGTACCCTTCCCCAGATCTGTGCCTCGATACAATCCTGTCTCGGAGGTCTACAGACAATTCCTTGGACTTCATGGCTTGGTTTGTGCTCTGACATGGACTGTTAACTGTGGGACCTTATATAGACAGGTGTGTGCCTTTCCAAATCATGTCCAATCAACTGAATTTACCACAGGTGGGCTCCAATCAAGTTGTAGAAACATCTCAAGGATGATCAGTGGAAACAGGATGCACCTGAGCTCAATTTTGAGTGTCATGGCAAAGGCTGTGAATACTTATGTACATGTGATTTTTTTCGTTTTTTATTTTTAATAAATTTGCAAAGATTTCAAACAAACTTCTTTCACGTTGTCATTATGGGGTATTGTTTGCAGAATTTTGAGGAAAATAATGAATTTAATCCATTTTGGAATAAGGCTGTAACATAAATGTGGAAAAAGTGAAGCGCTGTGAATACTTTCCGGATGCACTGTACCTATAAATTGTAAATCTAGAGAAACTGATAATTTTGCAGTGGTCTCTTAATTTTTCCAGAGCTGTATATATACAGTTTATTATTATTATTTACTTTAATGGCACAAAATGGACCTCATTACTGAAATCAAAAACAAAATTAGAGAAATAATAAGTAAATATAGCAATTTTAGGCATGTTGCTTAGAGGCAACATTGTGTGGCAATGGAAACAAATAATAAAAGATTTTATTTAAATATTTGAATTGAAAATGAGTGACTGCATTTTGTGGATGTCTGAATAATAAAAAAATAAAAATGCAGTAAACAATACCATTAAACTATTTTATTACACTAAATATAATAAACTTAGTAATGTAATATACTTTACACTATCTGATTTATGACACTATCTAAAAGAAATGGCTCCTAGGTTTTCTTAAATGTAAAGTAAATACTAAAAAGGGTATATTAATTATCCATAGAATAATAGAAAATACAAACAAATTCAAATAAATTAAAAATATTACATATTACAATGGCATTATTCTCCATAGTGTCTGCATGTTTGACATCACAGGAGCTGTATTCATTCTGTCACACAATGTTGCTTTTCTGCAAAAAATAAAAAAAATATGACTCTAAGTGTTTTTAAAAATAGTTTACTCATGAACAAATTTAAATTATATTTTTTGATGGGTGAAAAATAAAACATTTCCAGTTCTCCAGAGCAAAAACATGCATCCATCACACAGTGCACCATGCCAGAAAAAGATATTGACGAAAATGACCACCAGGATGTATTTTGGCCAAGAAAAATAATTTGGTTGTTTACTTCAAAGTCACCCCTTCATTATTAACCATTTTATAGCCATCTTATATGCATCATATGTGCTTGCAAAGTGAAGAAAATGGGTTTGTTATCCAGAGGCAACATGATGCAGAAGGTTAATTTTAAAGCTCTATATTTCTACTGTACAGCAGCAGTCTCATTTGTGTCTATTTTTTAAATTCTCCTCAGGAATTTTATGTGAAAAATCTGAGACAAAGTTGATACCTCAATTATGTCTCATGAGCTATGAAAGGGCAACCTCTGAGCAATAAAGTGCTCCTTTGGGTATTCCATCCAGGTTTAAGCGTGGGATTCCAGGCTTCAGGAAAACACATTTTGTTGCATTCCCACAGAGGTTGTGAAATTGTTGTTTTCTTTTCTTTTCCATAGTTCCTGCTGATGCTGTTGTCTGATGGCGGTTTGTCAGGCGAGTGGCAATTCCTTCTTAATTTCAAGAGGAAGCCCGTATGCCCTCAAACATGTCTGCTGATAGCTTTGTTCTTTAGCCAAGAGCAAACCATTCGACTCAGCTGTGGAGCTGCTCTCCAGAGCCAAAGCTTCACTGGAGTAATTAACCATGGGTAGTTTGGCTTAATGAATACTATCAATTACAAAGCCTCTATACTTAAAAAGCTAGAAAAACTCTGGGACCGTGTGGTATTTCAAAAGAGGAAAAAATATCACTTTAAAACCTGCTACGGTAAGTACATATCTGATATTATTTTTAGCAGTTTAATATTGAGATTAATGTTTAGTAATGAAAATAGCAATCTACAGCTAATGTAGAAGATCTTTAAATTAAACAAGGTTAATGAACACAAACCTAATGCTAAAAAGCTGTTGCAATACTTTAAATTGAGCATATATTGTAAATTAAAGTGATAGTTCACCCAAAAATGAAAATTTGGTCATTATTTACACACCCTCATGTTGGTCCAAACCCATATGACCTTCTTTCTCCCATACGTGGAATACAAAAGTACATGGAATGTACAGTATGGGAAAAGGATGCAATGAAAGTGAATGGTTACTGAAACTAACATACTGCCTAACATCTCCGTTTGTGTTGCAAGGAAGAAAGAACTAAATATGAGTAAATAATGACAGAATTTTCATTTCTGGATGAACTATCCCATTAAAACTGTAGGAATATCTTGATATCTGAAAATGATATTGCTGGGTCTGAAATCCATTTTCATAGATTTTTGTTTGTTTGCTATTTGATCTGATTTGCTTCAGATCTAGACACTTTCACAAGGCAGTAGCAGAGAGTCTGGAACATTAATTTGCGATTCTATCTTCCGCTGCTTGCCGCGGAACTACCGGTGCTTCTGGAAAAAAAGTCAAATTAAGCGTCATTAAGCAATTTTGGTTTCCTAATTAAAACATTTACCAATTGCATTTATTGGTAAAGCTTCTCCATTCAATATTTCCTGCCTTGAACCTAGCCCCGGATTTAAGTGTCGCCTTCCTTTGTTGTTAATAGCACAGTTGTGCTCTGAGATCTTACACGCAAACATACGTTCGAGAGAACTGCACCGGAAATATTATGGTAATTGATTTTGCATGTGTATGACAAGAAAAATGAAAAATTACCAATATTTATTTAATCATTACCCAACCCACTCTTCCTGTTATATTGACCTGAGACAAAAACTAACAAAAATACTGTTTTACTTGGACAGTACATCAATAGTTGTTTGATTTCTTGACGTCTAATGTGTTATTCTGGCAGGAACGGATCAGCCTAAATAATACCTGACCAAAATCATATGTGAGGTACAAATTTGGGGGGGGGGGGGGGTGGAGAAAAAAATGGTTGATGTCTTTCCTTTTTGTCAAATACCCAGCATAAAAAACAGTAAAGAGCCAGTCAAAGGTATGAATGAGCTCACTGCTCCAAAATTGCATGTGTTGCAATTAAAGAGGCAAAATAAAAATGAGAACCCAAGTGCAAATTACTCTGATAGAAGGAAAGATGTGAGATTAAAATGAACTAAACAACATGCAGCTGTTCCTCAATTTTAACAAAAAGGAAACAAGAGATTTTATATCTGACACATGCACTTTTATAAGCCCATATAAAATCTTAAGACGCAGTTAATTGCATTTCCATTAAAACAAACATTAAAAACATGAGGAAATTGACTCTGTTTGGTTGGAAACTAGAGATGTTTTTACATTTATGAGACAAGAATGCAATTTGTGGCATCATAAAAACAACAGATATACTATTAATCTACTAATGCTGATGTGTTTGTAAAGAAGAGTAAATAAATAAGTAAAACAACACTTAACTTTATATTTTACAGATAACTAAATTAATATTCAGCAGTGAAACTAAAATTTGGAAATGGTCACATGCAAAAGAGTGCTGTGTTATTGATGAATGCAGATGAAAAGATACCCTAATGACCCATGAAAATGCCCCAAGGACATTTATTTTCTTTCTTTTGTAGCTTCTGAAGAGAAAGAATGAGATGGTGAGGCTTCATATGAAGACAGTGCCATCTAGAGCCATCCATCCAACAGCACTGAATAAAAGTGCTTTCAAGGGTCAATAATCAAGGTTTAATGAAACCAAACTGGAAGAGCATGTCACTAGCAAGTTTGTGTGTTTTACTCCCAGGGAAAACAGTTACTGATCAAATTTATACCTTGAATGCACTGCAAGTCAATGGGAAGTGCATGCACACTGAGCAGCTATCTCATCTCTTAAAACCAGAGAAACATTCAACAATTTCGGTATGGATTTGCCAGAAAACATGCGGGGGACAGAATCAACTGTATGCCCTTGCTAGATAGGGTGCTAACATGATGGCAAACAGATGCACCAGGGACAGAAAACTACTATTTGTCAGCAGTGATCTCAAAAAGAGTACTTTACATTTGATGGTCCCATATCGGACTTGGGAAATGGCCAATCAAATTATTCAAACTATTATCATCTAAAACAAAGAGTGAAATAAACTTAAACCATTTCAATATTTATTGTGTGAAAATAGTGCCATTTTTTACACAAATTACTAAATACATTTATTGTTTATATATGATACATAAAATATTGGCTACGAACTTAGCCTTAGCAAGAAAAAAGAAAATTGTATATCAAACATGTAAAAAAAAAAAAAAAAAAAAAAAACATCATTTCCACCACAGAACTCAATATAGAGTTAGAGACATGACTTTCACAAGACTTTCATAACTTTAACAAGAGATGACAAAAATTACATAAATCTCCTTTGATGGATGTAAATACACCATTAAACATCTAAAAAATGATTAAACATGACTTTACTTTCCAAAAGTTCACAGTACCAAAAGTACCCGAAGTTGATAAAAAAAACTTCTTATGCTGAACACAAAAGGAGATGTTTAACCTCCTGAGACCCGAGCGTGACAGCTATGTGCTTTTTCCATTTCCCTTTTTGATTTGTAACAAATAGCACCTAATAAACATGAAAAAAAAAATAATAATAATAATTTGAGAGCAAATAGTTTTCCTAAAAATTGATGCCAACATATGTGGACAGCGGGACTAAGTTGAGAAATTTCAAATAATACCAAGCAATATATATTCAGATTTTTTGGTTATTCATGTTTTTAAGTCGTTACAGACATTACATCAGAAATTAGCATAATTAATTCTGATTCAAAGTAATGGCCAGCATCATCCAATCACTGCCAACCATGTTAAAATAAAATGATAAATGATAAATTCTGAATCTATGTGCTGATTACCATTGTCCCATGTCTGCCAAACATGTTGAGTGGTCCAAACATCATCTTCAGCCTGAAACTGAACTTTTGACTGGAAGTTTGGATTGAATGCACTTAGCTGCATAGAGAGCTATAGGATGCTCCCTTGCTCCCTATTTAGTGAATAACTTAACCTCCAGTATGCTGTGTGTCTGCACTGGTCTCAAAACAGTTCAAAATGCACCTTATTTTCACCCTAACACCAGATAAAGCCGCTGAAAGCAAAATTCTTCAGCTTTTAGATGAATCTATTAATTCTCAATGTGACATTGCACAGTAAATATAGGATTTCTAAGGAAAAAATGCACTAAAGTATACATTAGTGTACACTGTGTGTAGCAGCGTTGCATTTCTTGATAAATCGCTCAAATTTTAAAAATGTCATATCGGATGAAACTAGACTCAAACAGGTTTCAATGTAAAAACTCAATTAGGTTTCTTATCAGATGTAGTTTTGTTGGCATTTCTCCCAAAGACAAACTCAGCTGTGATTGGCGTCATGTTGTTTTGTCACATGACTCTGTGTGTCAAACATTTACCCCTTTATTGACAGCACAGAGTCTCCTGAACTGAGATCAGTCTGTTTAAATGAATTTAAAATACAACATCCACGCATGTTTTGGCGTGGTCGCGCAAAGTTAAAAAAAAATTTCTTGATGTCAATAGAGAAGCTCGTTCACTGCGGCATGCCTGTTCATGCGAGAACTTGCACTGTTTTTAGCATTAAACAACGCAAGTTTTTGCATGAACGCAAGCCACTGTGAACAAGCTTCTCTTATAGCGCCCATGAACAACGGAAGTCAAGATTTCCACTGAAAAATTACTTTCTATTTGCTTCTCACCAAAACCTATCGTAAGCCTTCAGAAGACTTGGAATATGAATCGCATGGACTACTTTTATGATACTTTGGGTGAAAAGTGAGTCAATATCAACTACCATTGTATTGAAATGATGGCCTTTGATATTAACTAAAATCTCCTTGTGTGTTCTGCAACAGAAAATGGGCTTGGAATGACATTGGGGTTCCATATGGGGTTGGAACGACATTAGGGTGAGTAAATGATGACAGTACTTTCATTCTTGGTTTAGGGTTAGAAAAAAGGAGATTTTATCCATTTTAATGGTGTGTTTAATGGCAGCATAACAGCAAACATGCACTGAGGGGAGATTATTACAGGGTTTCACAAACAAGAAAGCATTTATTAGTGTGTGAATGCACCTTTCCCCCATTGGGCAGACAGATACTGGGCCTGCAGTTCACTGCAGGTCCACTGGGCAATTTGTTGGCAGATTTTGGCTTTTCCCAGGCTTTTCCACAGTTTGTGGTTTTCAACAAGATGTGGTTTGACTGTCACAGCACACTTAAGTTATAGTTTGACAAGGAAAAAAGGCAGTTGTGCCCAGAGAATGATCCTGATTGATGAGGCCTGGGAAATCTGGGAAAACCTCTGTGCATTATATGATGGTGAGATATGATAACTCTACATGATATCTACTAAGACCCCAGAGAAACTTGTGGGCAGTGCCTCTGTGAAGACACGATACAGGATCTTACAGGAAATATAGATCACTGCCTGTGCCAAATGATAATTACGTTTATATATACAGTGGAGTCCAAAAAATATTGAAAATCTGGAAATAAAGAAAGTTGTAGGATTTAAAAAATAAATAAAAAATTATAATGTAAAATGTAGAAGAATTTCTTAAGCTTATGAACAATTTTTAGGTCACTAATCAAATGTAAGCAAATGTGACCTGAACCATGTTAACTCCTTTGTACAAAAGGTCAGATTTACTTGCTTCCATTGAAGCACACAAAATGCTCTTTGGAACATTCTCAAATCATGCTGAATAACATGATCATCAAGTTTTGCACAAACTTGTGGAGTCCATGCCAGCACAAGCATATACTGTCATTAAAGCAAAAGCAAATTGTTATGTTGATAATATCATTTTGAATAAAAACACATTAAATTTGACATTTGTAATTAAATTAGAAAAACATTTGCTCTAGAGGTCTCAGACATTTGGATCCCACTGAAGCGTTAATAATTCAAATGCTGAGAGAGTAAGGATAATAACAGCTCCTTAATGTAAAAGAAAAACCATTAAGCTAAATACAAACAATTAAACAAAGCCAGTGGGACCAGGTAGATCTGCGCAATAGGTTAACTAATTTCAGTATTAAGTTTTGAAATTAAACAATACAGAGTCAAATTAAAGCAACTTCCAGCAGGAAATTCACAGGATGGTGGATATACAGCAAGCACATACATTTTAAAAAGCACAGATTTCATAATAATTTTAAAGTAATAATAATTTCAGTAGTTATTAATGTAATGTTTTAAGCAACAGTAAAGAAAAAGAAAACTGATGCCAATCTTAAGTCTTGTTAAATATAGAAGGCATTAAGAATGAATACTTTTGCCAGCTTGCTATACACACAACACCACATACAGTAGTCCAGACATTTTGTTTGAAGTGTTTTTGTTGAAAGTTTTACAGGCATAAAATATACAGAAGCATTTCTGTTTGTGAGGAATTTCCGCCCCACTTAGTTCCCATTGCTGGCTCTGACAAGCTTGTTTGCAGAACTCCCCATAGGAATGAATTGGAGAATGCTGTGAACGGCGCGGTTTTTGGCAAAATATTCTTATAAGTGAAACTGATAATATTCTTACGTGGGCTGGAATGAAGAGTGAAATTTTAAAGCATTTTTGGCTGATGTTTTTTTGTAAAAGAAATTTAAAACTGTGCAGACTGTGAATCAGAATTGAGGCGATCGATTATCACAGTCACTTGAAAGGAGAAAAACGTCATTTAATGGCGATTACACACCTGATAACATTTGTGTAAGTGAACAAAACTGCACGTCTCATAACACACTCACTATGATGCTGAGATCTCTTTATTTACTATAGCCTTTTACTATGACCTGAATCAATACATAAATGAATTATCTTTAAATTATTAGCTTTAATTTACCTTGGAGCAATTGTAGGTGTCCTTGCTGATGTTATACATGTTCATTTGGGAATGAGGGCTGACACAGTTTAATCCATAGTATGCTTTTCTTGAGATTTTTTTAAAGATTAAAAAAAAAAAAAGAAAGAAAGAAAAAACATTGCGGGTACCTCCACTACAAGTGACCCGGCACCAACGCTTTTTAATTTTTTTTGGATAATTTCTATAAAATTCCGCTTAAAGGGATAGTTCACCCAAAATGAAAATTCTCTCATAATTTACTCACCCTCATGCCATCCCAGATGTGTATGACTTTCTTTCTTCTGCTGAACACAAAGATTTTTAGAAGAATATCTCTGCTCCGTAGGCCCATACTATGCAAGTGAATGGTGGGCAGAACTTTGAAGCTCCAAAAAGCATATTAAGGCAGTATAGAATAACACCGTGTAACACCGTGGTAATTTTTTTTTTGGTTCCTGGGTAGTAAGTGTTATTTCCTAATTGCTTATTCCTCAAAAGTATAGAAAATGGCTATTATTCCCCACAAGCTTTGCTTTTGTGACCAGGAGAGTGAAATTTTGAAATGTACCAATTTTCCAGAACATTCCAGATAGATTCAGTGCTGAGTAAACTTGGAGTAACTTCTAGAACTTTCTAGAACTTTCCAGTAATATAAATAGTAGTATAAATACAGGGGCCTTAAGCCCACCAGTTCAATTTAGTTCCAGCTTCCTATGTGGATACATACTGTATCTGCATTTTTCTGAGATCAAGAGGCTGCAAGCATCCGGCAGACGCATTTTGCAATGTCTGTGGCCAATTTATCAAGACAAGAGCGAAAAAGTACTCCATGGAAGCATCTGCTAAGATGTGTGATGCCTACAAGGCATATTTCAGCATGCCTGTCGGGGATCATATCATTTTACCTGCGAGCACTGCAAAAAAACTCTGCAAGTTTAGATGGACAATTGTTGCTCGGAATGTTATGTTATAAAATTTGTTATAAAATGTTTTTTTTGGGACGCCTTTGGGACAGCAGGGACACCAAGGCGCACTACCACAGGCGGGACTGGCCACAGCGGACCGAGTTCTCTGTGGGGAGGAACAACATCAAGTTGGAGCCACTGGTGGACCCCCAGAAAGTGTTGATGCCACCACTGCACATCAAATTGGGCCTTATGAAACAATTTGTCAGAGCTCTAGATAAGGAGTCGGCAGCCTTCAAGTACCTTCAAGACTTCTTCCCTAAGCTGTCTGAGGCAAAGGTCAAAGCCGGTGTCTTCGTCGGACCACAGATAAAGAAGATCCTGGAGTGCAATGAATTCCCCAAGAAGCTCACTAGTTAGGAGAAAGCGGTTTGGAACAGCTTTGTCGCAGTGGTTCGGGGCTTCCTGGGCAATCACAAGGCCGAAAACTATGTGGAGCTGGTTGAGACTCTGGTGAAGAACTACAGCACAATGGGCTGTAGGATGTCCATCAAAGTCCATATCCTTGATGCTCATCTTGATAAAATCAAGGAGAACATGGGAGCGTGCACGGAGGAGCAAGACGAGCACTTCCATCAGGATATACTGGAATTTGAATGCCGCTACCAAGGACAGTATAACAAGAACATGATGGGAGACTACATTTGGGGGCTGATTCGTGAAAGTGATTTAAAAATCTCAAAAAACTACTCACTTCTAAATCTTTTGTAGTCATTTTTGTATTACTTTAGTATAAATACATGTTACTTTGGATTCATATGTTGTTTTTTTCTGACTTTATGTGAACGAAAAGACACAAATTCGCCCGTTTTCTAATTGGAAATAGGTACATTTCAAAATATCACTTTCCTGGTCACAAAAGCAAGTTTGTGGGGAATAATAGCCATTTTCTATACTTTTGAGGCATAAGCAATTAGGAAATAACACTTACTACCCAGGAACAAAAATTGTGTTACATATAATCCATAAGACTTCAGTGGTTAAATCCATATCCATATCATACCGTATCAAATCCATCAGGTCCTTTTTTATAATAAATCCCCACTTTCACTTTAACAACACATTCTTTTCTTTTGTTTTTGGCAGTTTGCGTTCTTCTTGCATATCGCCACCTACTGGGCAGGGAGAATTAATGGTAAAAAAGGACTTAAATATTGATCTGTTTCTCACCCACATACATCATATCACTTCTGAAGATATATGTAGATTTAACCACTGGATTCGTATAGATTACTTTTATGCTACCTTTATGTGCTTTTTGGAGCTTAAAAGTTCTGGCCACCATTCACTTGCATTGTACAGAGCTGAAATATTCTTCTAAAAATCTTAGTTTGTGTTCAGCAGAAGAAAGAAAGTCATGCACATCTGGGATGTAAACTATCCCTTTAAAACTACTCAAACACACATTACTCCCATAGACTCTAGATGGAAAGAACCAAACGCTTGTCAGAGAAATGGAGGACGGCAACAGTTGTGAATAATAAGAATAAACAATTCTTCAGACAAATAATATTATCCACACTAATAAGCTTTCCTTTGAAAACACTTTCATTTCACTACGTTTACGCCTCTCATCCATTCTAGAATGGGGTTTTTCGAAATTGCTCCTCATAACCGCATACTTTGGAAAACGATGACGTTAGGAAACTGAAAAACTAAATAAATACATCAGATTACTGAAGTAAAATGGATTGTGAACACTTTCACTTTACTTTAAAGTGCATGAAGCATAACAGCAATATCAACAAAGGCCTCCGAACTTCAGAAACTCCAAACAAGTAAAACATTAAACTTTAAAGGCCCAGTAGCCATTGCCCATCACCTCCATTTACCTTGCCATTACAACTTCCAGCATTGTGGAAGTCATTGAGGATTGTGGTTTCCATTCAAGTATCGCTGGGGAGTGAGTGACCCTTGAATTAATCACTCGCCTACATGGAGCACCAGGTCCACGTCAGTCCGTATGGAGCAGAAAGTTTTTGACCGTGTCAGGCAGCGGAAGGGAAGAGATACTTAACAGACGCTGCTTGCCAACAACTTCCCGGATTTTAATGCGGCACATGCACGTCAGTTTCCTTGGGTGTTCTGTTTTAGAAAGCAGTGTTAGCGGTACAAGTAATATCAGAGCTCGGAGCACTTTAGACATCAAACAGTAATCTGATGTACACATTGCAAAAATATCACTGTATATTGTTAGATTTATGATTAAAAAAAGAAAAAACTATTTTTCCAATATAAATATAAACTTAATTCAACATGAACTGTCTGAAAACAAGTCTTAAAGGGACAGTTCACCCGAAAATGAAAATTCTCTCATCATTTACTCACCCTCATGCCATCTCAGATGTTTATGACTTTCTTTCTTCTGCTGAACAAAAACAAAGATTTATAGAAAAATATTTCAGCTCTGTAGGTCCATTCAGTGCAAGTGAATGGGGTCTGACACTTTCAAGTTACTAAAAGCACATAAAAGCAGCATAAAAGTAATCCATACGACTCCAGTGCTTTAATCCATGTCTTCTGAAGCGATCCAATCCAATCTGAGAACAGACCAAAATGTAACAGATTTGTTATTGTACATCTTATCATTGCAGTCTATAGGCACGATCATGATTTCAAGCTTGATTACACTTCTTAGTAACTGAAGCATGCACAGAGCGCTAGATGGCGCTATAGGAAGTGTAATCATAGTGGGCAGTTCTGGGTTACTGACCAGAAGGTCAGGGGTTCAAGCCCCAGCACCACCAAGATGTCACCGTTGGGCCCTTGACCCTATCTGCTCCAGGGGTGCTGTATCATGGCTGCCCCTGCACTCTGACCCCAGCTTAGCTGGGATATGTGAAAACAAATAAATTTCACTATATGCAAAGATTTATGTATAATGTGTGACCAAATTAAAGGCTTCTAGTTGCCATTACAACTAGAACTTTGGCCTGCTCTCACCCAAAACAGATTGGATTGCTTCAGAAGACATGCATTAAACCACTGGAGTCTTATGGACTACTTTTATACTGTCTTTATTTGCTTTTTGACACTTAAAAGTTTTGGACCCCATTCACTTGCATTGTATGGACCAACAGAGCTGAGATATTCTTCTAAAAATCTTTGTTTGTGTTCTGCAGAAAAAAAGAAAGTCATACACATCTGGGATGGCATGAGGGTGAGAAAATGATGAGAGATTTTTCATTTTGGGTGAACTATTTCTTTAAGGTAAAGAAAATTTGAGTTATTACTATTTCAAAAAATATTAAGACAATACATGATTGTTGGCATGAGAAACATTAGAATATGACTTACTTCTGGCCTCCTGGTATATACGAAGAGCCTCAGGGTTGACCCTAACACGACCCATGGCATCAGGGTCGAGCTCATCCCAGGGGACCAGCCACGGGTCAGCACCATGGTCCAGCAGCAAGCTAACGAAAGATGGTGCACAGCCGTGTCTCAGAACTGCATCTAGAAGACATGAGGCCAGGCCCCTGGCGAGTGCTTCCCTGCTCACTGGGCCAGTGTAATTGTAGTCCGAATTGGCCCCGGCCTGCAGAAGTATCCGGAAACAGTGGAGGTGGTGGTATGCAGCGCTGATGTACAGCGGACAGACCACCAGAGTTGATAGAGCGCGGGCGCTAAACAATGGCCTGGGGCCCAGCTGGTGATCCACATCAACATTAGCATTGAACCTGTGTGTTTTCCAGGACACATATGTACCAACTGACAGCACAGTGTTTTCCAAGCAAATTCAATAACATCCCCATTCACTTCACTGGGCACTTTAAAATAAATCTATTCTTCAAAATTTCACCTTTTGTGTTCCACGAAAGAAAACAAATCATGGGGTTTGGACCAAAATGAGGGTGAGTAAAGGATGACAGAATGTTCACTTTTGGGTGACCTGCTCCTTTAAGCTTATAAATGAATTGGAGAAAAGGAATAAAAATCAGAGCAAAAGCTCAGGATACAGTTTTCATGCATGCACAACACCATTTATAAAGCATATTCTCTGTTTTACAAACATTATACACGAGCAGAACAAACTTGTGTGTAAATCCTTAGTTCATTGGATTCAATAAGACAAGTTATGTAAGAATGGATTCATGAGCAATTTATAAGCAAATTTGTTCTGCTCGTGTTTCATGAATAAGGCCCATTGCTTCCATAATGAATAATTATTTTTGCTTAAGTTCTTATTTGTAAAGTAAATGCATCTTTTTTTATAGTTACAGATTGTGCAATATCATATATCCCACCTGATGAGCTCTTGCAGGATGTCCACTCGGCCCACTCGTGCAGCATGGTATAATGGGGTGCTTCGGTGGTGCCTGCTGCCGTTCGGATCAGCACCGGCTTTCAGAAGGATCTTTACACAGTCCAGATGTCCATTAACCACCGCCACATACAGAGCAGTCTGACCTTTCACATCCACCATGTCCACTTCAGCTCCCTGAGAGATGAGGAAATCCACGCACTTGCCATGACCTGCCGTGGCCGCAATACGCAGGGGTGTGCAGGGCAGCCAACCACAGCACCAAACCGACTTTTCATTGATCCGTCTAAAAACAAAGTTAGAGTTACAATTTAGCAAACACAAGCTTATATACTGTTGAATCAATTGAAAGTGGCTCTTCATGTTCAGTGGCATCTATTTGTGAAATTGTGTTAACCAATTGTTTATTGTTTATTTGGAGTTCTGCAACAACCCTAACTCTCCCACCCCTAACCCTGACCCTAACTCGAACCTAAGTAGCAGCGAATTTAAATCCTGTTTCACAGAACAAGGATTCCCACATAGACACGACTGACGGAACATCACTTTCGCCAACCTTTGTGATGCTTACATTTATCAAGAAACGTAGCAATTTGCCAAACTAATATAGAATTCAACTGATGTCACAAGTCTGAATATTTTGGTTATTTTACAGCAGCTTCAAATGCAGCTCATCCAATCAGAATTTAGAGTTGGAACTATCCATTTTATATTAGTAACAGAAAGTTATTACGATGCATTAATTAATTAATTTATGCATCATTTACCAAAAGTACAACTGGACAGGCCTCTCTAAAATTGTCCTTGAGCAACGGATGCTTTGTATGACTTGTATCAGAGTGTTCCTTTTACAAACCCTTGCAATTTCTCCTCTACGTCCGTACAACACACTATCCCAATTAAATCAATGGATTCTACACACTCTTGTGTGTACCGGTTAGCGTCCTTAGGGGCCGTTAAGACCAGCGGATCAGAAATTGGTTGGTTAGCAGGTCCCCGTTAGCCCCTGCTGTTATATGCTGGAACTACACTCTATGATGGCAAAAAGCATGTTTTCTATTGACAGCCATTCAAAAGTAGCCGTGTTTTCTGACAAAAATAAATTCCCCCAAGAGACTATTCGATCACAATTATTTCATTACATTATAGTACATCTTTCTGCAGTGATATATTGTTCTAGGGGCTCTTAAAAGCCCGAAATGGACTAAGCGCCCATGAGCAAAGACGTCATCCTCCAGATCACGTACTTCAGCGAAACCCTGCGCTAGCCGAGAAGATGCCATTAAATAAATGGGAAAGCTAATGGATAGCTTTCTTCAGAAATTTTAGTAGATGCATTTTTAAAAGTTGAAGCACAGAATGGTCAAAGGCATCCATCTAGCTCATGTTTACATAGAAAAACAATTGCAAAACAGTGCAGATGGACACAAAAATGTGTTCTGTGTGAATGGCCACACTGTTTCTCACTGTGCGATTTTAACGTCTGAAACAAATTTAGGGGATTATAAAAGATTTCTGTTGTCGTAGCTGGGCAAAATCGACAAGTCTAATCAGTTGTGTGTGACATGTTCACTGATGGGTGGATAATTGTGATAAATGTTAGCCTCCAACGAAGTTCTGGCAATGTCAGAAATTTGGTGTTGCAATCGTGCAGTGTGACTATGAGGCCCAGATGATGTAACACCCAGTCAACAATGTCAATCAGGACGACTGTGACCAAAGTCTTGGCTACGATGAGTACTTTATAGTCTGACATACTGTCGTACAGTGTGCCATGGCTTTTTCCAAGGGTCATTTCATATAATCTGACCAGCAACAATCATAAAGGACCATCAAAATTGTACAGTGTGCACCAGGAATCACTTAATAAATCACTCAGAGAAGGAAGGCTTACTGCTTGAAGCTGTCTTCTTGAAAGAGGGTCTTGATAGTGTCCAGATCTCCCACATAGGCAGCATTATGTAGACGCATGTCTTCACACTGTTCCAGAGGCTTGTCACAGAATTGCTCCTGGAGCCATTCCTTCAGGTTACGACCTATTTGGATCAGTTACATAATCAATAGATCAGGCTTTTGAGAACATGCTCCATATTTCAGCAATGAATTGCATGCTAGATCTGCACTGAACTTATTCAATAATGAAACACTGTACTGTGGGCTCCAGAAGTCTGAAACCACTAGTGTAAATGCTTCTATTTTGCATAAATTAATTTTGCTATTTCAAGTTTTGCTATATTTGCTAAAATATCTAATTTTGCTCATTTAAAGGTGCACTCATTATTTTATTTTTTTCTCATTAAAGTTTTACTCCTAAAGAAATTCATTGTAATTTTGAAACATACAGCATGTATAAAATCATGACCACTCACATGAGATGAAGACTGCAGTCATATCAGTAACCTTATAAAAGCTCTTTAAATCAACATGGAGAGGGTCCCCTCATGGGGGCCGCCATATTAGGATCACATGGCCAGCCAAATAATAATACTTCGCTTAATCTCAGTGACCACCGTTATTGGACACTTTCACTCTTGGATTAAATTAATTATGGCTGAATGTGAACAGTGAATTTCTACAATGGCATTGACAACTGAAAACTATTGCGTTTGAACGATGCAGCATCCATGCTGCTGTTGTCAGTGTAAGTTCAAGACAATATAAACAGAAAAATTACTGAGCGCACTTTTAACCCTTGTGCGTCAATTTAAAAAAGTTGCACAGAGGTCTATAGAGGACAAAAATGTCTGCGTCAAAAAACTGCCATAATAATATTTTCTATTAATATTATTTCCCACCTTTTTTATAAAAAATGTTAAAAATAAAACACAAATTTTTTTTCTTCCATATACTAAATGCTAAGGGGAAATTTTTGGGGGGGATTATTACAGTTTGGGATATGTCAATGTTTAGCAACAACATTGATTTTGATGCATTATTATTTTTTGTGCAGTGTCAGATTGAAAAAAAAATAAATAAATTCACACTCAGTAACTTAGAGGACAAAAATGTCCATGCCAAAAAAGTGCCATAAAATTAATATATATTATTATTATTATTTTCAACTTTCGCTGACTTAACCAACATTAATCCTGATCATAACTACCAAATATTCATTCATTTTCAGGATTTTAACCCTTTAAATGCCAGTTTGTTTACATAATGCTACTGTTGTTTTCTACACACACACACACACACACACACAAATTTCTCAATACACTTACAAAACACACTCTGACATCCATACCAACACACCCACACAATTTTAGCTGCATCATTTATTAATTTGGCCTGCAGTGCTCTATAACACAGCAAACAGAAAATAGGAAAAAAGCATGTATTTGCTCCATAGGCTAAACATGAGAAAAATAGCACCATCTGGTGTAAAATATTAAAAATTTACATTTTGAAGCCAGGGCTCCGGAATGAAAGCATAAGATCAAATATTGCAATTTTAATGGGTTTCAATGGGGACATTTTTGTCCTTAAGGTCCCGAGTGTAACTATTTTGTGTACACAGTGTATTATAGATGTATTATAGGAACTGAGGTTGAAATATCAAATTCCCCCAAAAATGCACACCTTTGGCAAAATGTATTCCATTGGCATTAACAGCCAAAATGATCGAAAAAACAAAAATGAAAAAGACAAAAATGTCCCAAAGGTCGCACAAATATTACAAATCATATTATCAGAAAAACAATTTGAGTGAAAAGTTGGAATAAAATATTAACATGGATTTGAGAATGTCTTTAGTATTATGTCCCACTTTTTGCTTTAATTACAATGGCCATGTTCGGAATGGCATACTACCATGCTACTCTTACTATTTCAGCCATATGGCATATACTGTATGACAGAAGTAGTAAGAGCAGTATGAGTAGTATGCCATCCGAACTATGCCAGTATATACTCAAACTGGCAAAACCTGATGATCAAGTTATCCAGCATGATTTGAGAATGTTCTGAAAAGCATCTTGTGTGTTTTTAAATGGAAGCAAGGAAATCTGACCATTTGTACAAATAAATTAGCAGTCAATATCACAAATTTGCTAATTTGATTATTTACTGTAGAAACCTAGAAATTGTGCAGAATCTTAAATATTCCTTCTTGTTACATCATAACATGGTTACATCATTTTTACAAAATTCCAAAGCTTTCTGTTTATTTCCAAGTTTACATCACATTATTTGAATCCCAGATTATTCATGTGGTCTCAGACTACTGGAGCTCACTGTAGATGTTTCAAATAATATACATTCAGACCAGATATATAATGACATACCTGCTGCAGTGGTGTTTGGGAGGTGTGACACAGTGACCAGTTGACAGCTCATGCTGGGTGGGTCATCAACATCCCCTTCAACAACATCTCCACCATCAGCCATACTCTGTCAGTCTACTCCTAAAAGAATATCTGCTTAAAGTGTCATAAACCGCAACAAATAACCAAAACTACAGAACTTTTTTCTACAGACTGTTTTGATGGGATTTTTAATCAGTAGCATGGACTTACAGAATGCAGTGCTGTTTGGGCTGCTCTGATTGGCTAACTGTGCACTTCCTGATGGAGGTTTGTCTGGTCTTAAGGTGGAGCGCTGCTCGGGCAAAGTTAAGGTGGTAATTGTTGGGGACGTTCTAAAATACTAAAAGGAATAGTTCACACTTAATTTAAAATTCTATCATCATTTCTAACTTTCTTCTGTGATTCTGTGGATACTGTCTATATGTATTCGCCCATGATCCAACGCAAAAATGCAACGTTTTCCAAAAGACACGTTTTGGCCAATTTTTTCTACATGGAGAGGGTCCCCCCATGGAGGCTGCCATGTTAAGATCACATGACCATCCGAATACTACTTGCTTAATCTCAGTGACCACCGGACACGTACACTCATGGCTGACTGTGATTAGTAATGTTCCACAACAGCATCAGAATCTGAAAACTATTATGTTTGAATGATGCTGCATCCATAACCCTAGTAAACTGGCTGCACCTTTTTTTTTTTTTTTTAACATTGTTTTAGGTTAATTAAGCACATTTAGGCTGCATTCCATCCAACTTTCTACTAGGAAATGTGCAGTGGAAAGCCGCTTGAAGTCGGAACTCGTGCAGACATTTTCAACTCCGATTTCTCCGAGATGCAGGTGCGTGACGTCACGGCTCCCACTGAACGCGTTTACATAGGCGTCCTCCCGCATACGTCAATGAGAGAGAATAGGGTGGTGGATGCCGCCTCCACCCCCAGGAGTTTGGGGCCCCCTGCAGCCACGGGACCCGGGGCTTAAGCCCCGGTTAGCACGTGCATTAATACAGCGCTGACTACTGCTACTACTGCCAACAACACAAATAAATGGTGTTGCCACGTCCAGTGTAGACAGCCTCAAGTCACTGCGTTGCATCAGCGGATGCGCCCAGTGTAGACAGGGTGTTACACATCATCTTCCGAGCATCTGGCAATGGAATGCCTTTATGGTTGGAGATCGGAGATGTCAAGAAGGAATATTCAACATCCGACTTGAATAGAACGCAGCAAGCACGAATTCTCATTACCGTAATGCTTCTGGATATTTTACTTTCAAGTTTCAAGTGATTTTCATTAGATTCTCATTACTGTAATTCAATAATATTTTACTATATTACATAAAAATACTGAAATGTAATGTTTTTTTTGTTTTTTTAAATCAGCATAAATTAAAGGCACAACATATTTTTACAGTATACTATGGCTCTATTACTCTAATGACAGATTAGGGGCTGATTTTGATTATGGTTATTTTTATTATTCTGTGAACTACTCCTTTAAATCAGCTCTGCCACATTAGAAAATGATATTGCTTGCCCAATCAAAACTCGCCACCAAGATACTAGGCTGGTTGACAGGGAGTTGCTAAGGTGTTCTTGTGGGTTTTAGAATAGGATGAGTTATGCATCAAAACCTATAGCCCTTAATTAATACTTTAGTGGTTTGTTCAAATTATGTTTATTGTCTTTTTTTTTCCTTTTTTTTTTTTTTCGATCATTAAGATTAAGATTTTTTTATTATTATTATTATGCTCATTAACCCTTAAACACATACCTCGGGTCTTTAGTGACCCAGGACCTTATTCAACCCCCTGTACCTCATTGTGCCCACACCTCTTTAGTATTCATCAATCTCTCTCTTATAAATAGTGTAACACAAAATGTAATGGCTTAAGTAACAAATGTGTTTAGGGTCATTAGAGACCAAAGTATGAACATGTCAGTTTTTTTTTTTTTTTTTTTTTTTTTTTTTTTGGCACTTCCATAAATTCTATTTTTATGATTATTTCAAATAATTATAAGTTTACTATCACAGGATATCTATTTCTCTGGGTTTTTTTACAAGATAAATGAGTACTATATTCATATAAATAAATACTATATCTCGTTTATATTCTGTATGACAATGAATTATCAACAATGGTGAATTATCAGTATTCCATACGCGTGTACACATACATATTATACATGCTATTTCTTACTCAAGGTGGCGCTGTTGTTTCAGTGATTGACTTGATCTACATTTGACATTGCTATTTGATGAAGACAACATGGAAGTAAACTACTACAGAAAGTACTACACATGAACAGTATGATATGACTACTGTCATTTAGGTGTACTAAAGTAATTATGTAAGTTGTGCATCTATTTAGACTCAATAAGTGCCTGAGAAATTATTTATGTGTAGCTTTTGTGTAGCTTATGTGTCTCTTATGTTTTATGTGTAGCTCAGTGTGTGTTTGACAGCCAGTTGCATCTCAAAATTTTGGTGTGAAAGTAATAAATCCTGTCATGGATTTGTCTTGATTTGTTGCATAGTGTCTTTGATATATGATAAATAAAACATAAAAATATGTCAAAATGTACTTTATTCTATTGTTTTCTACTTGTCTTGAAAATATTTCGAACATCTGACCCTATCTGGGCATTTTGTAGATCCATTTGTGATAGATATAAGTGCCGGGACAATAAAGACCCAAATATGTAAGAGTGTTTGGTGAAATTCCCATGATCGGAATATTTTACTTTTGAGTTTTTAGTAATTCCCATTACAACAAAACACTATTACAGTCTACTATTACCAATGACGTCATTTGTTTTTTATGGTAATATATGATATTGAAATTGGGTATACGATAGAGTAATGAAAATTGGTGGGACAATGTGCTTAACTGTTATGAAAATAATGTCACAATATAAATTTCTTAACAATACTAAAAATAGGCTTCATTTCTTTCTTTTGAATTTCATAATTTTGATTTTGGAGTGACCCAAACTTGTTTTTGACAGGTTTCTTGAGATTCACCCATATCGTACAGAACAGGTCAGTCTTGAGTTCAGTCCAGTGCATTATGAAGCTTGTGGCTGAAGACGAAGCTCAATTCTCTATAACTGTGGTAGGTGACTTGAGTCTGTCATTGTTGGAAGTTTATTTCGAAGAGCCGCAGACGCATGCCTTATTGCTGCCTGACGACAGCTGAACCGTGCATACTAGGCTACGGGCTCTCTTAAAAATAAACAGCGAGTCTGATGGCCCCATGTGTCTCTTGAGAGGACCGGGCCATAGGGAGCTACAAAACACAATTCTCTAAACACTAGCTACTTTGCACAGAAAAATAGGAGACATCAGTCTCCATCAACAAAACTCATTCAGGTGACTTAATGCAGTTCTTTAGTACACTGCTGAAATATCATAATTATACAACTTGGGCTAAAATAAATTTGCCTTAAAAGAATCATCCACTCAAAATTTTGGATTTCTGTCTTTTTTTACTCACTCTTCTGTTGTTCCAAACATAGGACTTTCCTTCTTTTGTAGAAAACAAAATATAAACTGGCCACTCTGTTCCATAAAAATTTAGTGAATGAGGTCTGGACCTGTCAAGTTCCAAAATGACCAAAAAAATCACTATAAAAGTATCATAAAAGTAATACATATGATGAAAATTCTAGAAAAGAATTTAAGAAAGCATGCCATAGGGGTTTGGAACTACATGAAGGTGAGTAAATGATAACAGAATTTTCATTTTTGGGTGAACTATCCCTTTAACTGTGTCTCAATGATGCACTTGCTATATTTTCCCCCCAGGTTATGCTTTTAGTCACTTTTGAGTCCCCAATAATAAGGCATGTGGCCTGTTCACTCAAAGCTAATCCAAACGTTCGCTTAGGGATCTCAGGACTCTCTCAGGCAGATGCCATGGTTTTCAAGGGTTTCCAAATCCTGATCCTAAAAGACCTGGTCAAACTGTTGCTCAATGGACATTCAAGTGCTCCTACAGTACTTGCATGCAAGCCTGTGTGGTGCAGCTGTTTTAAGTAACACCTGCCAGAATCAAAGTCAAAAATTATGTGCTGATAAAGGCTTTTCAAATGTTATTCAGTGTTTTTGAAGGTCAGCTTTCTGAAGCTCTGTGTATGTGTGTGTGTGTGTGTGTGTGTGTGTGTGTTACTAATATTACTAATTGTGTTAGGAATAGAATACCCACATGGCCTACATTTGCCAAAATGCATAGTAAACTACAGAGTACACTGTGCTGAGCACTTTATACCACAAACCTTACATTTCAGGTGTGACGAATGACGGATAGAGTATCAGCTGCAATGTTTAACATGTCTTTCCTTACCCTTATTATTTACAGAGTCCCAGAGAGGAAATGTATTTTCTGAAATAGTTTTGCGTTCACTTGCAACACCTTTATCCATCCCTTACGAAAATGAACCGTGGATCTACTACAGTCACCACAGTTGAACTAGGTTATCATGGTTCAAATATGGTTAATGTAGTAAAAACATGGTACATTTTGTGGTTCCTATTGTTCTACTGCAAACACTATAGTTCATTTATGGCAACTGTAGTAAAACCATGGTTCATGATATTAAGGTAATCATATGTAAACATTTGATCGGACTGAATTTAACACAACATTTTAAAGGTGCTATAAGCAATTTTTTTCATGGAAAGGTGTGTAAAAAATGTCCTACTCCCTGAAAGATATTAATTAAATAAGTTGTGAGATATATCACCTGTCTCTGTGACAGCACTAGTCTCTGTAAACAGCAAACAAAAATGTGTCCGCGGGCCACTGTCTCTTTTTACGTTCTCATAGTGTTGCAGTTGCAATGAAATATTAAGGCATAATTCCATTTTTATGCCATGTTGCTCATAACAGTTGTCAGTTGAGGGCGCTATTTTACCGCTGTTGTTTTTGACAACTGTTTCTGCTTGATATGTATTGCTTCGCCATGGTGACACCGTTCAAAATATAAAAAATACGTTCACAATTTAGCAAAATAAAATATCTTGGCATGATGTTGCACAAATTTGGTGCCAGTCACATGAATCCCCTAGGAGTATTTAAAAGCTCAGAGCCTGCGATTTTCAGAAAAGCCATGGCAACAGTATTTAAGATATCAAAAATTCCTTTACAATTTTACATCAGCAGTGTCTTGAAATAATTCTAAAGAATTTGGAAGCAATTCATGTAAACACAAGAAAGCCCCTCTTACATGCCCATTTTCAAGGAGGTGCTACAGAGCCCCCCTGCACAAATTTTGTATCCATAAAAAAACCATTAAACTCCTTAACCGTTTGACCTAAAGATGTCAACCCAACTTAAGAAAAACTCAGAACAGTATTCCCTACACAACACAAGCTTTCTTTTTTGAAATTTCAGCTTTGTATTTTTAGGGCCCAAACACTGAAAGTGTGGAGACCCTATTGTTATTCTAAGGATTATTATTATTATCATTATTATTATTACTACTATTATTATGAGAATAGTGAAAGTGTGGAGACCCTATTGTTATTCTAAGGATTATTATTATTATCATTATTATTATTACTACTATTATTATGAGAATAGTGAAAGTGTGGAGACCCTATTGTTATTCTAAGGATTATTATTATTATCATTATTATTATTACTACTATTATTATGAGAATAGTGATAGTGTGGAGACCCTACTGTTCTTCTAAGGATTATTATTATTATCATTATTATTATTACTACTATTATTATGAGAATAGTGATAGTGTGGAGACCCTATTGTTCTTCCAAGTATTAAGCAGTTGGTTTGACATCTAACCTAACCCTAACCCTAGGTCAAACAGTCATATAGTTAATGGATTTAAATGAATAAAAATTTCTATACAAAAAATACCAAGTTGAAACTCTAAAGACGAAGGCTTGTGCTATGTAGAGAATAATATTCTGAGTAAAATACAGTTGGTTTGACATCTTTAGCTGAAATGGTCATTGAGGTTAATAGAATAAAAATTAAATTAAAATCTCTAATTTTCTTATAAAAACATGTCAAATGTATATTCCCCAAACAGCATCTTATTTCATAAAAGGGATATTTTTCTGAGTTTTTTAAAATTAGTGTGATGCTCTAACTTCAAATGGTTAAAGTGTTTAATGGATTTATAGAGCTAATAAACTTGGTATGAAAAAAAATACCAGTTTTGAAATTGAAGCCATGTGGTATGCTAAGAACATCTGTTTATATTTGTCTAAGTTGTTTTTGCTTCTTTATTTGAACAATTCAGAGAGTTAAATGGGTTTTATTCTGAATATCAAACGAATGTCAAACATAAAACTAACTTTACCGCAGTCCTGCAATTTCCTTCTCATTTGTGAAAATTCTAGAATGGCTAAAATCACTTACAGCACCTTTAAAGCTGAAGTATGTAACTTAAGTTAAAATGCTTTCTCCTATCCCAGTTAAAAATGCAGAGACAACTATAAGTAAGCCATTTGCAGGTTAATTTTTTCGAAAACTGTAAACTGTCTCTGTGGCGCTTTAAAATGTCCTGTTTTGAGCCCCATCTTGACAAACACAATTACACTGACTCAACCAATGGCATGAGTTAGAGGTGGGACTGTCTCTTTGTTTGACCTATGGCAAATGGGGGCAGATTCAGAAAGCTGTTTTGAAAACAACATTTATTTTTGCAATTAATTTTGGTGGCAAATAAATTACATACTTTAGCTTTAACTCAAAAGTGGATTAAAACAGAAAAAAAAAAAAAAAAACATTTTTATTTCCAAGATGGAAGCCACTCTCTGCAAAGTTATATCATGTGAAAATGTAGCATACAATTACAGTATTTTAAATGTTTATCGTGGCATAATGTACTGTTTTCACATAGTATGCTGTATTAAGCTAGTATTCCTTTTGAACATAGCCAATTACTTTTTTAAACAAGTTTCAAACATGCCATTATTCAAACAAACAATCTCACTCTTTCAACAGAAATGTAACTCTTTATTATGCTTCACTACAAAATTAATATTCATTTGTGAAATATGATACAAACAACATATACACAACATGTACAGTAAAGAGTATGGATATGGTAAAAATTGTTTACAGTGTACCTGGTCGGCTTTTAAAATATAAATGGAAATGCAAAGACATTCTATTGAAGATTTACATAGATTTTTTTTTTTTTCAAAATAAATACTAAATTGTATTTTCTGTCACTGTGTACAGCTGATAATACTGATGAAGAATATAATCTGTATATTAAAGATTTGAATTTTTCACTGTGTGGTTTATATTTGAAATGATTCTAAAAACGTTAGGTCTTTAGCACAGTATCAATAGGGTCACTGGTTATACGTGCAGAGTACTTTCTAAAACGACCAGCTGATCAATATTGACAGATTGGGCCTGTTATTGCTTCATGTAACAATTTATATATATATATATATATATATATATACACTTTATCAAAATATACATTTTCATATATTTAATAATTGCTTAATGGATCTCAATTTTCAACAGAAAACACTCTCAAAAGCCTTTCAGAAAATCTGATGCCCAAAAAACTTTAACGGCACAATTACCCCCTAAAAAGTGTTGTATTTTCTGAAATTAAATATCAGACCTTTTTCATTATTGAAATGACTTTTAAAGATAAACAGTACATATGATCAAGTTATATTTCTTGATGTATACAATTCATTTATTTAAAACACATTTGTGTGAACTCATCTCATTTCTTCAACCATACATCATGCTACTTGTGTACAGGTAAATCATGTTCTGTGTTAAGTCAGTCTCATTCATCAAAGTGCAGAGGTGCTTGTTCAGACGCATGTAGTGTCTTACATTTTTTGGCAATTCCAATGCTCATCTGCAAAATTCTATTGCTTACTAAGAGCTTTAGAAAGTTACAATAGAAAAGCAGTATTGTATATATACAATTCAGCTTATATGTTCACAAACCTTTTGAAGAATCTGCAAGAAGCTTATAATTTAAAAATAAGAGGTATCATAAAAAATTTTTTTGTTGATTTTTGTTTGTCTTTAGCACTGTACTGACTATACTATTTCACATAACAGATATTTCATATATTCCACAAGACAAAATGATAACTGAATTTACACAAACTATCCTGTTCCAAAGTTTACACACTCCTGTTATTTGGTCTTCTGTGATATACTTAAATATCTGTTATGCAGCTTCTTCTGGGAAATACTAAGTAAAACAAAACAATTTTATGATATCTGTTATTTAAAAACAATAAGGTGTATGTAAACATATGAGCACAACTATATATGACATGCTCCTTTCTTATTAGTCTTAAAGTAAGAAAGAAAAATCTGATTTCTACCGCACACTGTTGACTCAGGCTTTCCTTTATACTTGTGCATAAAACTCAAAATGTTCTCGGTTAAATTGACTCAACATGATGGATTAGGTCACACATATTTGATACAGTTGAAGTCAGAAGTGCACCTTAGCCAAATACATTTAAACTGTTTTTCACAATTCATGACATTTAATCGTAGAAAACATTCCCTGTCTTAGGTCAGTTAGGATCACTGCTTTATTTTAAGCATGTGAAATGTCAGAATAATAGTACAGAGAATGATTTATTTCAGCTTTTATTTCTTTCATCACATTCCCAGTGGGTCAGAAGTTTACAGACACTTTGTTATTATTTGGTAGCATTGCCTTTAAATTGTTTAACTTGGGTCAAAACATTTTGGGTAGCCTTCCACAAGCTTCTCACAATAAGTTGCTGGAATTTTGGTCCATTCCTCCAGAGAGAGCTGGTGTAACTGAGTCAGGTTTGTAGGCCTCCTTGCTCGCACACACTTATTCAGTTCTGCCCACAAATTTTCAATTTGATTGAGGTCAGGGCTTTGTGATGGCCACTCCAATACCTTGACTTTGTTGTCCTTTAGCCATTTTGCCACAACTTTGTAAGTATGCTTGTGGTCACTGTCCATTTGGAAGATCCATTTGCGACCAAGCTTTAACTTCCTGTCTGATGTCTTGAGATGCTGCTTCAACATATCCACATCATTTTCCTTCCTCATGATGGCATCTATTTTGTGACGTGCACCAAAGTACCCCCACAAAATGTTGCTGCCGCCCCCATGCTTCATGGTTGGGATGGTGTTCTTTGGCTTGCAAGCCTCACCATTTTTCCTCCAAACATAACGATGGTCATTATGGCCAAACAGTTCAATTTTTGCTTCATCAGGCCAGAGGACATTTCTCCAAAAAGTAAGATCTTTGTCCCCATGTGCACTTGCAAACTGTAGTCTGGCTTTTTTATGCCAGTTTTAGAGCAGTGGCTTTTTCCTTGCTGAGCAGCCTTTCAAGTTATGTCGTTTTACTGTGGATATAGATACTTGCCAACCTGTTTCCTTCAGCATCTTCACAAGGTCCTTTGCTGTTGTTCTGGGATTGATTTGCACTTTTCGCATCAAACTACGTTCATCTCTAGGAGACAGAATGCGCCTCCTTCCTGAGCAGTATGAAGGCTGCGTGGTCCCATGGTGTTGTGTGTGGTATGTGGTACCTTCAGGCATTTGGAAATTGCTCCCAAGGATGAACCAGACTTGTGGAGGTCCACAATTTTTTTTCTGAAGTCTTGGCTGATTTCTTTTGATTTTCCCATGATGTCAAGCAAAGAGGCACTGAGTTTGAAGGTAGGCCTTAAAATACATCCACATGTACACCTCCAACTGACTCCAGTTAGCCTATCAGAAGCTATTTAGCTAATTGCCTAAAGGTGTGACATCATTTTCTGAAATTTTCCAAGCTGCTTAAAGGCACAGTTAACTTAGTGTAAACTTCTGACCCACTGGAATTGTGATATAGTCAATTAAAAGTGAAACAATCTGTCTGTAAACAATTGTTGGAAAAATTACTCGTGTTATGCACAAAGTAGATCTCCTAAACGATTTGCCAAAACTATAGTTTGCTAATATGAAATCTGTGAAGTGGTTAAAAAATTTGTTTTAATGACTTCAACCTAAGTGTTTGTAAACTTCTGATTTCAACTGAATATTGCCAGACAACAACGCCTATCAATCTGGTTAAAAATATATATGGTTTTCCTAAAAGAACATGGAGATAAATTGAGAGCCCCATTACAAAACACAGGACACATCATTATGGTGACCACGAACATTTATCTCTTGAGAAATTGAAGAGTGCAAATCTACTGCAGATGTGTTTGTCCCTCAGAGAAAAGGTTGAGAATCCCAGTGAACCACCAAAACCAGATTCTTGGTCTTACAGAAGGCACCTTACATGGAGGGGTGGGGGGGTTGAGGAGGGTGACTCCTGAATCTATCTGCACCTGAACTTTCTCCAGTGCCCAGTAACAGTGCAAACAAGACATCTGGCCTAACGTCACCCACTGCTCAGTGCTTCGGTTTTTATTTGGAGTGTATTGATATGTTCACGTTGGTGAGGAGAAGCTGATGCTGGACACCATCTTCTGGATCTTCTCCTCATTCTTCAAGATGTTGGACTTGACCGTGCAGATCTTGTCCTGCTGGTCTTTGATTAACTGCTCAAGTTCAGCAAGCTCGGTCTTCAGAGGTTCCACAACACTGTCAGTGATTCTGAGATATAGAAGAGCATGAGTTAACATACCATGAACATGCTTTCAATAAATCAGAGAATAAAATTGCTCATAAATGGCATTACAATGAGATAGACAAGCACAAATGCATTTTCTGAAGAAAGTGTAAGTGATGCTTGCCCGTGTAAAACATGTTGCCAAACTTCTAGGGTGGTTGCTAGGGCGTTACTACACAGTTGCTAGGTTTTTCCGAGTGGTTTTTACCATGTTGCCATGTGGTTGCTAGGGTGTTCTACAGTAGGTGGTTTCTAGAGATTTGCAAAAATCGCAAGTCAGATCACTATGAAAAGTAATTGCTTACTAGAGTGTGCTTCGTTAGCTTAGCAATATGCTAACATTAAACCATTAAAATTAATTCAGCCTGATCTCATAAAATTTACGTGGGCATGGCAACATTTCTGCAAACCAAAATTAAGTATTTCATTACATGTTTCGCTGCAGTTTCCTAGTGAAATGTCCAGCGGGGGCATCAAAAGCAAGTGAAATGTTGTAATCAGACATGGTTTGTAAGGTGAATTTTAGATGGATGTTTTAAAATGTACCTCCTTAACCTAAAACTTTAATCTAAACCTAACCAATAGCATCTTAAAAGATAAATGAGAGGTGAAGAAAACAAACATCCTTACCCTTAACCAACGCCTAAACCTAACCGATAGTGTTTTAAAAGAAAATATGTCATGAAAAGCACATTTGCTGAAGCAACCACGTCATTTCGTATCGCTTCTATGGCACTTTTGCACCAATTTCACTTCCGTTTTTAAGTACAACACTCCATCAGGTGAGCTAGAGCGGAGGCTAATCATGTTGGATTAAGTGTACAAATGTAGGTGGGTCTGTTATACAAGCGTTAATAAATATCATTTTTGAAATTATGCGTTAGAGTAAAACAGTTTTGATATAATAACATAGCAGGGTGTGAGTAATAAAGCAAAAAATATGTTTATAAAGTCATAAACAGCCATAGTAACCGTGATTTGTGTGAAAGTGAATGAAACGCACAGTTGTTGTAGTGCCTCTAGAGTTAATTTCACCAGGAAATTGCAGCAAAATGTAGAAAGTGGCACATAAAACTCAGTCTGCAAAAATTTTAGTTGAGACTAGGTTGAATTAATTGCGGAGTCTCCGGTGTGTTTTGTGTAACACATTGATGCATGGAGTTACTGCCTATGTAGAGCATTCCAAATTGGTCACTTTCAGGTTCCATTTCATGTAGAATGCTGCCTACGTCAACACTAATCTGTTTAAGTTTGAAAACTTATCAGTTTCCTAACGTCATTCAATTTCCAAATTATGCCGTTAAGGGGAGCGTTTTCGGATGTCTTCGTTTTGGGTGACGAAAACACCGTTCTAGTGTGAATGAGAGGTATTAATGCAACAAATGAAAACGTATTAGTGTGGACGTGGTTTACATTTTCGTTTGAAAGCGCATTAATTTCACTACGTTTACGGCTCTCATCCACTTTGGTATGATACTGAAAATGGAGACTTTCAAAAACGCTCTCCATGACCGCATACTTTGGAAAACGATGTATATAAACTTAAAAGGATTAGTTTGGAAGTGGCCTTACAGGCTTTTCACACCGAACATGTTTTTGCATCTATCTGCACTTTAAAAAAAATAAAAATTTCTTTGAAAACATGCAGTAAACGGATGTCTTTGACAGTTGCACCGCGTCTCGCCGTTTCTTCAGTCTCTTGCATAAAGGCTTTTAAGATGCCTTTACGCAAGAGACTGCAACTTCAACTTTTAAAAACGTGTCTTGAGACACCTGCATTGTGTTACATTTGTTGCGCTTAGTATAGCTTTTTTTAAACACAAGAACACGTTTGAGGGCCCCTTAGACGGCATCTCACAAAGTTTTGGAATGAAGCCATAATGTGTTTGTGCTCGGAGCACCTTTGTTCCTGTTGCAGAGCCTGTGCGTTCTCTTTGTTCTCTTTACGCCAGGTCTGTAGTTCATTCTGCATCGAGTCCATGTCCTCCTGAATGTAGTCCATGATCTTGCCCAGGGGCAGAGCGCTGCGGCAAACAGTCTGTATAGATGAACGCAGACGTTCGATCTCCTTCGCCACCAGTTCGCGTTCCTTCTTACGAGATGCCTCTGACACCAGCATCCGATCCTACAGAAAGGGACAAAACAAAAGGCAAAAGATCAGCTATTGAGAGAATATTCAGTCAGAAGTGTTTTGCCTCTGCTTGCTTATTTATTAATAAATTAAGTGTTGGAGAACCCTAGAAAAAACTAGGTTACACCATCCCCATAGACAACAATTAGCTTGAGTTTGATGAGGAAAAAACAATGGCTTGTGAGTTCTTCAGTGTTAGAAGAAGCTTACTGATCACAGCCAAAGCCACAAGAGTCTGCCTCAAACTTTGTCATAAGCACAGTATGTCTAGTTTTCGTGTCTTTGCTCATTGTTGACTGTGCTAAAAGAGTATCACAAAGCATTTGTAGCGCGCATGCGCCGAACACGTCCGTATGAGCTCACGGTCAACAGAGAATGCTTTGAAAGGCTGAGTGGTCGACCTTGTATGAGATGAAACAGCATGTGAAAAAAGTATAACATAGCCTTAACTGTCAATCAATCATGTCAGATAATTTTGGATGGTCAGTAGGACTAATTAAGTCCATGGGTTTGTTAACACCCACCCGCTGAGAGACGCGGCCCACGCACCGACTCCCTCTCATTCTCAAATGACTATATAAATTAAGCTTTTGACAGAAAATCAGCTAGTGGGATGCTGGCCAAAGTCACTTGCAGAAGGGAGCACTTCAGATGAATGCTATTAATGAGGTTAGAGGAAATCTATACCTACCAACAATACACTTAAAAAAAAAAAAAAAAAAAAAAAAAAAAAAAAACACCAGGGAGAGGTCTCCATTTAGTGGTTTTCAATGTCAAGGCTACAAATGTTTAGAATTTCAAGGCAGTAATTATACAAACCTTGCAATATATATAAAGATCAAAACGAAAGGGACACATGATCCATAATGTGAGCGAGTGGTTGGTAAAGGTCTCCTCTGTATGCTGTGTGGTTGGGGGGTCCTGGTCTGCCCCAGTCACCCTTCAGCCTAGCACAAGAGCACACAGGGCCCACATCTATTTACTCAGCTGGGGCCACAGGCTGTGTGTGGCACTAGGCCAAACAGGCCTCACTCTTACTACCTCCATCCCACTTACACACATACACCCTCATGCAAGACATGACACTATTTATTTTAGTAACAGGCTGTGGCAGTGAAGTTATTTTACAACAGTATTCAGTAACAACTACTTCACGTTTACCTCTTTTCAAGCTGAACTCCTCAACCAATTCATGTCATTCTGTCCACAAACACCAACACTTTCCTTTCTAAAGCGAGAGACGTCAAACATGAACTACATGACAATACAATAACCAGAAATGTCCTTATCAAAATAGACCAAACTTTTCATGAATTCCTCACACCATCTGTGTTAGATATAGGCAGGCCCACACAGAATGAAATCAATGCCGATTTCTGCAAAATTGGAAAGCCTGTCATTTACAAAGTTTCCACATCGAATCACATTTAACAATGTTTCAATCCATTTTGCAGATTTCACCCTAAAATCAGCACTAAAATTGCAAAAAAGGTCTGCAGATTCAGTCTGGGCCTAGATATAGGGCTAAGTGATATATTTGATAAATTTACATTGATTTTGCTGCCAACATGAAATAAATATTTAAAATAAATAAAGATACAATGAGAAAATTGCAATGATTTTAATATTCTTTTAATTTGGCCATTAAAAGCTAGGATATACTTCAGTTTTCCGCATGCCGTTACTTCTCACGCACGATCGAGCGCTCTAGGCTTTCAAAGTACACTCTTTTCGCCACGAGCCCATTTGGATGTGTTTGCCACATGCACACTGTGACTGCTTTCTGATACTCTTTAGTACAGTCAACGGCAGGCACATGTGCAGATGATGTGCAGACGCGCACTGTCTGCATGTCTGCCTCTGGGCTGCGTGCATGTACTGTGCTAAAGACAAAATTTGTGTCAAGTGTACATATATGAGATGTAGCAGCAAGTGGACAGCTGAAGTATACTTTGGCCTCAAATTTCCTAAATTTTTTTCCTTGTTTCGCAACTTACGAGGATGGGTGATACTCACAAAACCTCTCAGGAAAATGTCCTGTTCCTTTATTACTCCAAAATCAAAAGAAACAAATATACAACGACGAGCCAAAACATTATGACCACTTACAGGTGAAGCAAATAACACTGATCATCTCCTAACAAGGCCACTTGTCAAGGTCTGAGTAGATTAGATGGTAAGCAAACAATAATTTCTTGTAGTCAACGTGTTGAATGCAGGTAAAGTCTTTCTAGCAAGTTAGTCCACTGTCGGCCATCTTTGGAACGCTCTCGGGAGGCTATTTCCAGTCATAATTGAATGGAGAAAACCAGAATCTCAAAAATGGTTGGTCAAGATTGCGATCAAAGAACATATTTCAAATCAACAATAAAATATGACAATACTGGAATCATAAATTGTGATTCGTAACCTCATATTACGCTAAAAAACATAATTTTCCCAGCTTGTATAGCTAAAGCGCATGCACGTTCTAGAGTTGATTGACAAGTGATGTCTGTATCTAAAAGGTGATTGGTTCTTTTAACTGTAAAGCGGGACTTCTTTTCTACATCTGTTGACCGTTGGGCACTCGGAGCTCCTTGGTTGAGCGTTCCAATTTCTCCCATTCAATTTAACAGAAATATTCTCTGATGCAGGAGAAATGGGCAGGAGTAAATACCCGAGCGACTTTGACATGGGACAAATTGTTGCATGGCTAGACGACTGGGTCAGAACATCTCTGAAATGGCAAGGCTTGTTGGTGCTCCTGGTCAGCAGTGGTGAGTACCTACCGACAGTGGTCTGAGGAGGGACAAACCAACGACAGGGTGTTAGGCGCCCAAGGCTCATTGATGCATGATGGCAACGAAGGTTATCCCGTCTGGTCCGAACCGACAGAAGGTCTGCTGTGGCACAAGCCACAGAAAATTTTTATGATGGTTACAGGAGGAATGTGTCAACACACAATGCATCGCACTCTGTTGCGTGTGGGGCTGCATAGCTGCAGACCGGTCAGAGTGCCCATGATGATCCCTGTCCACCGTCTAAAGTGCCTACAATGCAATGCGAGCATTGGAACTGGACCTTGGAGCAGTGTAAGAAGTTCGCCTGGTCCGATAAGTCCCGTTTCCTTTTACATCACGTAGACGGCTATGGATGCACTGGGTGAAGATGACAAGCCGGTGGAGGGAGTGTGATGCTCTGGGCAATGTTCAGCTGGGAAACCCTGGGTCCGGCCATTCACGTGGACATCAATTTGACACGTGCTACCTACCTAAACATCGTTGCAAACCAGGTACAGCCCTTCATGGCAATGGTATTCCCTGATGGAAGTGGCCTCTTTCAGTAGGATAATGCGCCGTGCCACACTGCACACATTGTTTGGAAATGGTTTAAGGAACATGATGAAGAGATGTGTTGGACAAACAAGTCCAATCCATGGCGGCTCCATCTCGCAACAGGACTTGAAGGATCTGCTGCTAGTCTTGGTGCCAGATACCACAGGATACCTTCAGGGGTCTTGTAGAGTCCATGCATTGGTGGGTCTGTGCTGCTTTGGCAGCACACAGAGGACCAACAGCATATTAGGCAAGTGTATAATCATATTTTGCCTAGAAAAAGGAAGCCTACTTTTAGGGCCATTAAGATTTTTTACATTGTGATTTTATTTTCATGACAGTTACGCCTAATCCTTATTACTGCGATGTAAAAAAAAAAGATGGCCATTATGATATTCTCATTCCTGAAATGTGAAAAAATACAATATATTACTTAAATTGTCAAGTATTTATATGTCAAAGTAGTACTGTCTTGGAACTACATTTCATTTTTGCTGATTTTAATAATAATAAAAAAATAATAATTTGTGCAACAGCATCTTTTCTGCTGTAATACAAAAAATGACTTATCACCAAAAACAATGGAAATAGTAAAAGTAAAATGTTTGGCTGTGTTACGGTAATGAGAGTTGTGTATTAAGTCTTTAATATAGGCTTAATTTTTTTCTTATGTGAAATATAATTTTGTATTAAATATGATCATGACATTTTTACATTAAACATTTTAACAAATATTTGAATGAAAACAAAATTCATCAAAAGACTGAAAAAGATCAGTATATAATTTTTTTCAGCTATATCACCCAGGCCTAGTTAGTAGGTCAAAGCAACAAATTAAGAGCGACAAAGAGAAATGTGAAAATATTTTTTGTAAAGACCTGGTCTCTAAACATGAAACTGGAGTTTATTGTTACAACTTTACAGAGTTTGCAAACATTTCAAAGGTGAACTATGCTGCTTTCCTCTATGAATCTAACAAATGTTTGAGAAGAAAGACTAAATTCATTTTTTACCTCTCTTTCTATGGTTTACAAGTGTGTTCGGTTTGAAATATCTAATAGTTGTCTGCAATGTGGGTGGTTTTCCCGGGCCCTTAAACACCCCCTCTACACAAACACCAACCAGCACATTTGGCTCACTGTTCGTTGAGTGCGAAAGCCAGGCCGTATTTGCTCTGTTTGCCATCCTCCTGCACCTCACCCCTTTGTCAAAAAGGAAAAAAAAACTCCTGCATTCTGTTTCTGAGGACATAAATCAATCGTTTATCCACCTAATTTTTCAGCAAAACTAGGGCACCACCATTATCAACCTTGAATGTGGACCACTTCCGGTATAAGCCACTTCCAGCTACTTTAGCTATATAAAAATACTACATTATGCTGCTTTATATTACAGGCTGGCAATAAATGTTGACAAATTATTATCATTAATTACCATTTTCATAAACTCATTGGTTTTGAGCACATATAGTTTTACCATTTATCGCATTTTGCCATCGTTTAATCACACACTGTTGCACTGGCAGAATGAATGAAATCAGGCGCTGACACGGACATGCCTTCACAAACTTTACACAACCAGCAGATAGAAGAAAGATGCTGGGAAAATGCTGCTTCAACTTTCTTTGCACCAAAACTGCATCTTGTTTCATCTTGGCAAAATAATAAACGCATTTTACTCTCCGTTCTTGTCAGAGCGCATTCTTTCTTTCTTAGCGGTGTGTAGTAAACAGACACGCAGATCATGTATTCAGCATGGCTTATGAAACATCGCCTTTGGAAATAAATAAATAAAGGCATCATTGGAGGTTATGCAGGTACATATGAACCAAGGTTTACATGGAGACAAAAAAAAAAAAAAAGACTGCATATTCACAATCTCCGTAAAGAAGCAGATTTTACTACTGTCTCTTCAATACAACACACAGCAACAAGTGAATGATTTACTTACTCTTTTACTATAAATGCTGACGTTAGAAAATTATCCGACATGGGCACATAATTCTGCTGTACATCGGAAGAGTCACGTGACGCCATGTGAGAGTAGGACGTGTAAACGGTGAACTCTGCACACTTTGCTAGTTTTTAATTATGTTTATGTCATAAACCGGTGAGATTTGATACACCCTGCTACATATCTGTTCTTTGAAGTCAACATGGCAAAGAATTCAAAATCCTCGGACTCTGGAAATATTAAAACACACTTACGTGCTCAAGCTGAAACCTCAAACAGGCCCGCAGATCAGGGACTTGTTTTGGGAGGTGTGGTGGGAGAAATCCAGCGGCAACTGGCGAGCATGTCTGTGATGCTGACGAAGGTTGTAGCAGACCTGGAGGATCTTGCTGTAGTACATCGATCGATTACTGCAATGGAAACGAAATTCTCTGAGTTGGTTACAAGAATCGGGGATGTCGAGAGACGGATCGATTATCTGGAATCATCGGAGAGGGAATTAGCTGCTAATCTGCTAGCAACCAAGATTGAATTGGAACACGTTTGGGAAAAACTGGAGTATTTTGAGAATCGTTATCGGCAAAACAACGTCCGAATTGTTGGAATTCCTGAGCATGAAGAGGGCCAAGATATGGTAAAATTCCTAGACGAGCTTTTTCCGAGTCTGCTCGACATAACAGGCCATTAGCTGGAAATCGAGCGAGCTAACAGAATTCCGGCTCGCAAATCAGCTGAGGGAGACAGGCCCCGAGCAATTTTGGCAAAATTTCTGTGATCATCCGATAAAGATCTCCTGTTGCGCAAGGCGAGGAGCAAAGGAAAGCTTTCTTGGAAGAATCACAGCATTTTTTTGTTTCCAGACTTTGCGAATTCAACAAGAGAGAAACGTGATCGATTCAAGGAATGCAAGAAACTCTTACATCAACGGAAGGTCACTTTTGCACTGATGTTCCCGGCCAAGCTGAGAATATATACTAAGGATGGCTGCAAAATATTTACATGCCCACATCAAGCATTGTCTTTCATAGAGACAATGGGGAGAGTAAACCATTTGGTGATTTTCATATGGCCCCGAAGTGAGCTGACTCGCTGAGCATACACTTGTCCGTCCGAGGACGCTGGGTGCCTTTTTTGTTTCTTTTTGTGCTGGTTCCGCCTAGCGGCTGAAAATTGTTTTGTGGAATAACACTCCTTCAGGACAGTGGATGAATCTGCTCGTTCTTTGTGTTTATGCCACCTACTGGTTGGAGTTTGTTTCGTGAAGTATTTTTTGCAGGACATTGGAATGATTAGGTCATCTGCTACACTCATGAACAGCCGGCTCACTGAGCATTCGTTCGACTGTCCGAGGAAACTGAACGGCTTTATTTATTTATTTTTTTGTTTGCTGGTTCCGCTAGCGGCTGGAGTTTGTTTCGTGACAGTTTTGTGAATTAATCTACACGATCTTTATGTTTATTCTGCCTATTGGCTGGAGTTTGTTTTGTAGATTATCTGTTATGTAATTTTGTCTCACAAAATTTGTGTAGAAGAACCGGTCTTGAGCAATCCGATGGCAAAGTTGTCGCAGGGGCTCTCGTAGGCGTACATGGACTGTTTGAGTTTAGTGGGATGGACGCTGGTTGGTGTTGTCGTGCACAGGGTTAATGCACACGCTTTTCTTTTTTCTGTTTGTTTGGATCGGGGGAAGTTCGGGGTTTGTTTGTTGCACTAATGGGGAATGTGGTCATTATCATTTTATTTTTGACACACAATCTATTTTTTCTAATGTGTCAAAATGTCAAATGTTAATATGAGTGGATTATCTCTCTCCACGTGGAATGTGAATGGGTTGGGGCACCTCATAAAGAAGGAAGGTTATTTCTTTTCTTAAACATAAGAAATATGATATAGTGTTTCTTCAAGAAACACATCTTTTCCTGTCAGGAAGCTGGAAAATTTGGGAAGATATGGGGTGGACATGTTTTCTTTAGTGCTGACTCAAGTAAGAGCAGGGGTGTCATTACACTGATAAGTAAGCATCTACAATTCAAATGTCTCAAACAGATTATAGATAAATTAAGAAGAGTCATTATTGTTTTAGCAGAAATTCAGGGGCAAATGTTGTTTCTTGCATTCCTTGAATCGATCACGTTTCTCTCTTGTTGAATTCGCAAAGTCTGGAAACAAGAAAATGCTGTGATTCTTCTAAGAAAGCTTTCCTTTGCTCCTCGCCTTGCGCAACAGGAGATCTTTATCGGATGATCACAGAAATTTTGCCAAAATTGCTCGGGGCCTGTCTCCCTCAGCTGATTTGCGAGCCGGAATTCTGTTAGCTCGCTCGATTTCCAGCTAATGGCCTGTTATGTCGAGCAGACTCGGAAAGAGCTCGTCTAGGAATTTTACCATATCTTGGCCCTCTTCATGCTCAGGAATTCCAACAATTCGGACGTTGTTTTGCCGATAACGATTCTAATTAATTAATTAATTAAAATACTAATAATACTCAAGATTCTCAAAATACTCCAGTTTTTCACAAACGTGTTCCAATTCAATCTTGGTTGCTAACAGATTAGCAGCTAATTCCCTCTCCGATGACTCCAGATAATCGATCCGTCTCTCGACATCCCCGATTCTTGTAACCAACTCAGAGAATTTCGTTTCCATCGCAGTAATCGATCGATGTACTACAGCAAGATCCTCCAGGTCTGCTACAACCTTCGTCAGCATCACAGACATGCTCGCCAGTTGCCGCTGGATTTCTCCCGCCACACCTCCCAAAACAAGTCCCTGATCTGCGGGCCTGTCTGAGGTTTCAGCTTGAGCACGTAAGTGTGTTTTAATATCTCCAGAGTCCGAGGATTTTGAATTCTTTGCCATGTTGACTTCAAAGAACAGATATGTAGCAGGGTGTATCAAATCTCACCGGTTTATGACATAAAAATAATTAAAAACTAGCAAAGTGTGCAGAGCTCACCGTTTACACGTCCTACTCTCGCATGGCGTCACGTGACTCTTCCGATGTACAGCAGAATTATGTGCCCATTTCGGATAATTTTCTAACGTCAGCATTTATAGTAAAAGAGTAAGTAAATCATTCACTTGTTGCTGTGTGTTGTATTGAAGAGACGGTAGTAAAATCTGCTTCTTTACGGAGATTGTGAATATGCAGTCTTTTTTTTTTTTTGTCTCCATGTAAACCTTGGTTCATATGTACCTGCATAATGAAGTCATTATTGTTTTAGTAGAAATTCAGGGGCAAATGTTGATTTTGGCTAATATTTACACACCTAACTTTGATGATCAGGGCTATTTTATAGATCTTGAAGGGAAGTTGCAAGCGGCTGGCACCCCTCATGATATAATATTGGGAGGAGACTTTAATCTATTGATGGACTCAGTCCTTGATCATAGTGAAGCAAAAGTGTGTAAGCTCCCTAGTGCAACATTGACACTTCACAGGATGTGTAAAAATCTTGGTATTACAGATATTTGGAGACTTTTAAATCCATCTGGTAGGGATTATACATTTTTTTCATCAGTCCATAAGATTTATTCTAGAATAGATGTTTTTTTTTTTTAAGTCCCTCATTTCTTCTGTCATTGATTGCTCAATTGGAAACATCTTAGTCTCAGATCACACCCTGGTGTGTTTAGAGGTGTTGCCACATATAGAGAAAAAGAAATCATATAGATGGCGCTTTAATGTATCCCTTTTGCAAAATCCTGATTTCCAACAAATGTTAAAGGCTGAAATCAATGTTTATATGGAGACCAACTGGTCCTCAGTATCCTCTGTGGGCATGGCTTGGGAGGCACTTAAGGCAGTTCTTAGGGGTCGGATCAAAAAGTATATGCCTTATTCATCAAAAAATCTAAAGCACGAGAACTTGTGGAGTTGGAAGAGAATATTAAAAGTACTGAGACAGAAGTGAAGCGCCGAATGTCGTTTGATGGCCTCAGAGAATTGACCCGATTGAAATACAGATATAATATTATTTTGTAGCAGAAGGTGGACAGTCATATTTTGAGTCGGGGGACAAAGCAGGGAAGCTTTTGGTAGATATAGAAAGCAGAGAGAGTCTTTTTCTACCATTCCCTCAGTGAAATCTGCTTGTGGTGAAATTTTTACCCTGGCCATTGATATTAATAATGCTTTTAAAGAATTCTATCTTGATCTTTATAGACCCACATCTTCGTCTACTGATGAAGTTATTAGAAACTTGCTTCTGAGATAACATTGGAGGAGCTTGACGAGGTAATTGAGGCCCTGCCTACAGGCAAGGCTCCGGGGCCAGATGGCTCTGCCGCCTTGCCTACAGGCAAGGCTCCAGGGCCAGATGGCTCTGCCGCTGAATTTTTTAGATCTTATGCTACAGAACTGGCTCGACTTTTGTTAGAAGTTTATACGGAATCATTAAAGAATGGAAAGCTTCCGCCAACCATGACACAAGCCCGGATCAGTCTGATTCTTAAAAAGGACAAAGATCCAAGCGAGTGTAAGAGTTACCATCCAGTTTCCCTGATCCGGCTAGACGTTAAAATTTGGTCAAAAATTTTGTCTAACTGATTAAGTAAAGTTATGACATCTCTTGTACATACAGATCAGGTGGGGTTCATTCGGGGCCGCAGCTCTTCTGATAACATTAGGTTTCATCAATATCATGTGGTCAGTGGCAAATGATCAGACTCTGGTCACTGCCATCTCAATTGTTGCCGAAAAGGCGTTTGATATGGTAGAATAGATTAAGTTACTTTAAAGACACCCGGTAGCGGCGGTACAAACAAATGGATTAATTTCAGATTATTTTACTCTGGTTAGGGGCACCCAGCAGGGTTGCCCTATTTCTCCATTATTGTTCTGTCTTGCACTGGAACCATTAGCAGCCACGATAAGAAAGGAGGATGATTTTCCATGGGTGATGGCGGGAGGTGTGGCACATAAGCTTCTGCTTTACACAGATGGTTATTATTCATCTCTGACCCTAGTAGATCTATGCCTTGCCTCCACAGAATTATTAAGTCCTTCTCTAAGTTCTCAGGATACAGAGTTAACTGGTCTAAATACAAAGCTATGTCTCTGACAGCATACTGCCCAGTAACGGCTTTTCAGCCAGGTGCCTTCCAGTGGCCCAAACAGGGCATTAAGTATTTGGGTATTTTATTTCCAGCAAATTTGTGTGATTTAGTTAATTTTGACCCTTTAATAAAAAGGTTTGAGCGATGTGGGCAGGTGGGCTTCATTACATTTATCGATGATTGGGAAGGTTAATGTTATTAAAATGAATTGTATTCCAAAATTCAACTACCTGCTACAGTCAATCCCTACAGATGTCCCCCTCTCTTATTTCAAGCTATTTGAAAACAGCGAAGTCCTTCATAATGGGAAATGTCCCAGATTACATTTCAGTAAACTGCATAGGCCGATTGATAAAGGTGGGCTAGGCCTACACAAGATTATGTTTTATTATTATGCGTTCCGTCTAAGACATCTGGCTCATTGGTCACTTCCACCTGAGAGAGCCCTTCCCTGGTTTTGTATTGAACAGGAAGTTCTTGCCCCTATTTCGCCATTGCAAAGACTTTCTATCAAACTAATCAGAGGAGTTAAGTTACACCCCGTTACCACACATTTACACTCAGTATGGACAAAATTGTCCAGAGTGTTTAATTTGGAAATGTATTTAAATTTTGCCTTGAGTTTATGGCTTAACCCCAAATTATGTATTAATAAATCACCTTTCTGCTGGTCAGATTGTGAGGGGTTTATACCTATATGAGAGTGGATTGTTGAGATCCTTTGAAAATCTGGTTCAACATTTTGGGATCCCAGATCTCAGTTTTATAGGTATTTAGAGCTGCGACACCTGCTCTGTACTATTTTTGGGTGTAGCATATACCCCCCTAAAGCAGCAGATATTCTGGGAGTGGTGATTACTGCTTTTGGAAAAGGTCATGAGGCATCAGTGTATTACTCCCTGCTAATTCAGAGTCTAGGGGACGGAGCTTCAAATTCCCTCAAGAGATTATGGGAGAAAGATTTAAACTTGGTATTGGAGGAGGGAGAGTGGGCTAGGATTCTAAAAAACATCAGGTCTGCATCTAGAGATGCAAGGGTGCACCTTATGCAATTCAAGATTTTACACAGATTTTATTGGACCCCCTCTAGATTGTATAGGCTTGGTCTTAAAGACACACCCACCTGCTTGCGATGCCAATGAGGATGGAGACATAACCCATGTATTTTGGGGGTGTGTTAAGATCCAGGAGTTCTGGTTGAAAGTTCAGAGTCTTGTATGACATGTATTGGGCACTCTGCTTTCATTTTGCACCAGACTCTGTATTTTGTGCGATGGGGCGGTCATCGATGTTGAGAATAGGCACATAAAGAGTAGGGTCCTAACTAGCATCATGATCGTCAGACAGGTTATTTTAAGGGGTTGGAGGTCGGCTGGAGCGCCCTCATTTCATGAGTGGTGCTCGGAGATGGGGAGGGTGGTGGCCTTTGAAGAAGGGTTGTATAGAAGGCTGGGCAATCTAGGGTTATTTGATAGGAAATGGGGCAGATATTTGGCCTTTTTGGAAGGCATTCTGGGAGGGGTAGTGGAGAGAGATCTCTAGTTTTAAATGTGTGTGTGCAATTTGATTGTTTTTTGAGAGTATAGTTTTTATGTTTTGTGTGTGTGTGTGTTGTGTTTTTTTTATGTTTCTAAATATTTATGACCACTGGGGTGAGTGTTTGTGTCAGGTGGTGGGGGATGTTCTGGGGGAAGGGTTTCATTTTATATAATTTGATTCCGCATTTTCTGTTGTGTTTATTTAATTTGTTGAATGGAATCAATAACATTTTTTAATAATAAAAAAATAAAATAAAAAAATTCTGCTGTACATCCTGTGGTTGTGATAGTTTATAAGCCCAGATCACAAACTCTGGTTTTATAACCTTCTAGTTATTTACACTGCGGTCAGTACTAACGGAACTTTCTCACATTCGCCGAAAATGCAGCCACTGCTTACTTCCATGTTGCAAAATAAGGTGGATAGGGGCTCTTATTTTCCCCCTCCCTTCAGCTGGACATAAGAACAGAAATATTTGTTTTGTGCAAGGCAGCTGAGGACAGGTTTTCCCATTATCTCAGACAGTGACACAAGCAGGACGTGGATCTGATGTGCCTGAGGCAGGTGGCCTCTAGAGACGTTGGATGCACTGGGCTAGAGTCTCTTGCATCAGGATGCCTCATTACCCGGCTATGTGGATCTGAGCCTTCATCTGCAAGCCTAATGTGCTTAATGAAGAAATGCATGCAAAATGCATGATTTATAGAGTGCTGATGAAGAGCAAAAGAAAGAAGGAGAACAGTGCGGTTCAAATGAGAGTTCTGGCAGAAAAATTAAAATAAATACATTGTCACTCTTGCAGAAAAGTTCTAACAGTCTCGCAATCCTCCTGAGGACGAAAGTTGAGAAACATTTATTTTGTTGCTGTGGTGCAGAATCACAGTTCTGTAGATCTGAAACTTTAAGCTCATGTGTGATTCATTAAATCAGACAAATTGGACTTAAATGACTACAAATGAAAACAGTTTCTTCTTCAATATACTGATAGGACAATTAAGTCAAACTTAAAGGTGAAGTGTGTAATTTCTGTGCCATTAGTGGTACCAAACAGAATATCTTCCATTATTCAACAGGTAGCCCTGTCCAAAACACCTACCATTGGTTAAGCCAGTGTTGTTATGGCCTGATTGGTGCCCAAACAAACAGATTTCAATTCAATTTGGTGGCAATTAAAGCACATACATTATACATTCAAACTTTATATAATTTGGATTCATAAAGCTGTTTTTTAGTGAGATCTTAAACTAGTGATTAGCACGAGTACCCAAGTACTTGAGTACTTTTAATCTAAGGCTGTGACAGTGGTAAAAACTGTGGGCCTCATTCGTAAAATATGAGCAAAGAGAATTTGTGTAAATTATTTGTAACATCATAACATTCATATGCAAATTGACACATTGAATGTGATTTTAAATGTCTGACTATTTTAAACTTGTCCCACCATTATTAAAACGTCGGACATGTATTGACCAATAATTAAAAAAAAAAGAAAAAGTGCTTTCATGGACAGTAGATTGAGAATGAGTCTCAGCATCAATGGCACAGTCCTATTTAGGCAGCCCCTTTTATTTGGTGTAAAGCTCCATGGTAGGTCTTTGGGTCCAAAACTGGACTCAATGGGGACGAGATTAATTGTTTAGCGAAGTTTAAGGGTTTCCTCTTTGGGGGAATAGTGGGCCCCATCCAGCAACATCATAAAAATAGCTGGGATGAAGTGAAGTGCAGAGAGTGGGGAGTCGTGTACACAGGATGTAGAGGTCAGTTTAGCCTCATGGGGGTCACCACTGACATCACTGTCCTGAACTTGCGTGCTAAGAGAATAACCACAACCAAACAACAATATGGAACGAGTAAATTTATCACAAAACTGTTATATCACAATATAGTTATTCAACCCCAAAATGTATTATAAAATATATTGCATAACCAGGTAGTAATGTGGGTAATCTAGTTACTTAAATACTTTAAAAATGAAAGCTACTTCATTTCATTTGAATATTTTCTCTTTTTATTTGGAACTTGATTGACACAAACCAAAATGTAAGCTTATTTATAACAAATGAATGATAAGTCTGTCATCAGTACCAAAACAGCTATATATTATGTAACACTTGAGTTAAAAACTGTAGATTCAAAACAGTCATTATTTGTAAATTCAACTTGGAATCATGTTGCTTCTGAAAGTTCATGTAGCCTCAAATCAACCCCATTCAGTAGAATAACTGACAAACGTCATCCCCCATCAGACATTTTTGCATCAGTTCAAGCATGAACATTGGGGTGTAACGATTCACTTATCCCAAGATTCTGACCGGTTCACGATACTGAACTCAAGGTTCGATTTGATTCACGATTCTTTAAACTAAGCATTAATCAAGAAAAGTTCAGATTTAAAGGTTTTTCAAATTATTATTATTACTTTAAAGACTTATGCAAAACAGTTAATTTCTTTTAAAATTGAGCTAAAAGTACTGTTCTTAAAAGTGCTTAATGATCCATCAGTACTGGGACTAAAAATCAGCCCAAAACAGGGCAATGGTGACACCAAATGGAAATATTAGCTAATGATTCTGCATACTGAAAATACGGAATTATGTTACATATGCGGCTTACCAAATGTGCTAACCACTGATTGCATTTTCCCTCTAAAACTAAATATTTACTCAACTGACGGTTAGGTTAAGGGATGCGGTTTGGATTAGAGCGTATGATAAACAAATTATGCATTCCTGTTGACTATTACATTATTTACCACTAAAAATACAACTCACTTTTGGTGCCACTCTGTGGACATTTCCCCCAGAAACCGGAGCTCACACATTCCCATACGTTCAACAACACTTCCAGCTCCGGCCACTGGTGGGTAGTGATTAGAATTTCGGTAAGCACTGACCAATTTCAGAGCAAAACCTTCGACCTAATGTTGTCAGATTTACTGTGCAATCAGTCTGCCAACACAAAACGCAAATGACATGGCTCAGTGTGTCAAAATGAAATTGCTCCCAGTATAATCAATGAAATCAACCAGTATGCACTAGTCTGGAAGCACTCTTCTGCGACAGTTTTAAGAGTATTTTATAATTTTCTACAGAATTTATACTGCAGAATACCGTGTGAAACATTTCTACCACTGCACGTTATATACCATCACATCGCCCAGTCCTAGAATTATGCATGACAGTATGACTAAGAACCAGGCAGCGGTAAGAAAGACTAAAATAATAGACTAAAACATAACCAATTATGCTATTAGACTTCAGAGACTCATACCAGGTCTGCACGGTATTTCATCGTAACCTTGGGGTCGATCCACAGGGATGTCAATCGTCTTTCTGTAAGGGCAATAGGTTTGGAGGAATGCAAAGAGAGTCATTTCCTTTACATTTCCAACAAAAAGGTAGATGTTTACAAGGACACAGGCCTGAAGGGATGACTATTTATTTTCCTGCCTGTTCTACAGAGTGCGAGCTGGCGTGGCATTCACTCAACAGTCATCCATTTGTGTGCCACAGGGTTTATTTGTACATTGCGAACCTTCATTAAGGCTAATTTGATGGCGCAAAATAGAAAAAATGCTTATGAAAACGCAGCTGCTGTCAGGGGCCAGTATTCTGAAAAACAAAAAGACGCCCTACAAGAAGTATCTTACAATAATATACACGTGATCTGACAGAGTCGTAACGGAGGTCAGCCGCAAAATGCATGGCAAATTCTTCAGTAACATGCACCGTGATGGGGAAATTGTGCTTTTGAAAGGGGTAGTTCACCCAAAAATGCAAATTCTGTTATAACTTACTCACCCTCTCTGTCTTCTGTGATTTTCAGGCAGACTGACAGCCTCTGTCACCGTTTACTCTCATTGTATGGAAATAAATGCTATGAAAGTGGAAACTGAGGCAAACATTCTGCCTAACACCTCCTTCTGTGCTCCACAAAAGAAAAAAGTTAATCGGGTTTAAAACAACATGAGGGTGAGACAAATAGTAAAATAGTATCCGGCCTGTTATATTAGTCCAATGACAAAATAATGGCCTAACAGATCTTAAGAAATTAAGCTCTGCGGACCCTGTCAAGGTGAATCAGAAAACTCATGCTAATGAAGCAGTTTAATAAGTCATTGGCTCTGTTTAACCTTCAGAATTGCTAATAGTCAAAACTCTAAATTCTGTGGTCATTCCGAAGAGATTAAGTCATATAAACTTGATGTGAGGATCTCTGTATTAACTCAAAACTCCGGAGAGAACTGGGACCGAAAAGCTCATTTTTGTGGCATGAGTTATGAGCAGTGTAACTTCAACCCTGTCTGGGGGGATAAGGAAGCTCAATATTTACATTTTTAACCCTGGATGTTACACCCTGATTACAGGAGAGCTGCCGCTTTATTGCGTTGAACTTCACCCCCTTTCAAGTAAGGAAGGAAGTCATTACAGGTTTTTTGGACACAGCTGACTAGACGAGAGAGGTGCAGCATGCCAGTTAACATGTTGCCCCTTTGGACAGCTTGTTGCCCCCCATAACACATGCCCATTTCATACCCCGCAATAAAGGCAGATAATTTAGAGAGCTTATGAGGCTGAATTAGTTTAATCAGGAGAGCGCTCTGTGCAGCGCTCAGGTTCCAGTTCAGAATTGGCCAGCGTCTGATGGGGGAAATCTAATTTGATTATTTGGGATTGAAAGGAAATCCAGTCTGATTGTTTTGAAATCAAGAACACAGGGGAGGTTGGGAGAAGGCAGCTGGGAGAAGCTCACTATTCAGAGCTTGCTGTGTGCGGCCGAATTTAAACGCCAACAGAGATCACAGCAGTGGCGAAATCACAGCAGTGGCGAAGCCTGTTTGCCGAGGCCTTCCCGGCTAGGGTTGGGAATTACAATTCTGGAATTGTTCCATTTAAAAAATAAATACCAGAACCACATTATTTTAAGACATTCGGGATAGTTTACGTTCACACACACACACACACACACACACACACACACACACACACACACACACACACACACACACACACAAAAAACAATTCTGTCATAATTGAATCATGTTGTTTCAAACCGGTTTGACTTGTGTGGAACACAGAAGGGAATTTTAGGCAGAATGCTCAATCAGCATTCATTGTCCATTCACCATTCATGCATCTTTTTTTTACACAATAAAAAAAGTGAATGAGGACTTAAGCCCAAAGTATATATTGGTTTTAAATGCTAGCTTTGCAAAGTATACTTCATTTGACTGTGCGCATTCACAGGCGGTTAGACCATTCATGCTACGACTGCTATGAGAGACTGGACTATTTGTCTTCTAGAGTTTAGACCCATAAATATGTCTTTATATTCCTTCTGACTCGAGTTATACGAATGCAGGTATCTCCTGACATCTGCACACACGGCCGATTACATCTTCTCCTAGCGCTTCTTCATGACAGCAATGGCTCAACTGTGAGTGTTGGCACCTTGTGGACCCACCAATTACTGCAAATAATATCAGACTCACGTGCATACTGCGTGTTCAGAGTATGCGCAGTTAGAAATATTGGTCCAAACGTGTTTAGTGCTTGAGAACACTGCTGAAGATTAAATTTGCATCATGCGTCCTGTACACAGACACCTAACGTTTGCATCTGACCGAAGTATACTTTAAGCTTTAGACTACACATTCTGCCTAACATCCACTTTTGTGCTCCATGGAATTTTTTTTTAGAGCAACATGAGGGAGAGTAAATGATAACAGAATTTTCATTATTGGGGGAAGTATCCCTTTAATGGTTCTGGATTGTCTGTATTCTTGCACCAGTGGTATATATGCTGGGTTTCTGTGCAAGTTTTACTGTGTAAAGATGCCTTGAGACATTTTTTACTTTGAAAAACACTACCACTCAGAAGTTTGGACACACTTGACTTTATTTTTCAAGAACCTGTTTATACTGTATATTAATGATAAAAAAAAAAAAAAAAATAAAAAAAAATCAGACAGTGAAGGAAAAGCTGACAACATGTGGCCAGAATACATGGGAACTATTTACAGTTTTAAAAAGCATCTCGGAATGCAGCTCATGAAGTTGGTTGTATTTTAAAAAAGCTAAAATACAAGAGTTATTAAGATTTATTTGTTCAACATTTTTTGGGCACTACATAATTCCACCAATTCATAGTTCTGGTGACTTTACTATTTTTCTAAAAAGTAGAAAACAGTAATAAAGTATGTGTAGGCGTATGCAAACTTATGACTGCTACTGTAAATGTGAAAGGATTATAACTTTTTTTGTCTTATTATTGTCTTGAATATGAAATTGGATAGCAGGATGCTGAGGATTGTATGTAATAAGAAGGGTTCTCCAAATATTGTTCATTCATTCTTTCTTTCTCAATATTACTTAAAGAATTGGGGCCTGGGTAGCTCAGTGGTAAAAGACACTGGCTACCACCCCTGGAGTTCGCTAGTTCGAATCCCAGGGCGTGCTGAGTGACTCCAGCCAGGTCTCCAAAGCAACCAAATTGGCCCGGTTGCTAGGGAGGGTAGAGTCACATGGGGTAACCTCCTCGTGGTCGCTATAATGTGGTTCGTTCTCGGTGGGGTGCGTAGTGAGTTGAGCGCAGATGCCGCGGTGGATGGGGTGAAGCCTCCACATGCGCTATGTCTCCGTGGCATCGCGCTCAACAGGCCACATGATAAGATGCGTGGGTTGATGGTTTCAGACATGGAGGCAACTGGGATTAGTCCTCCGCCACCCGGATTGAGGCGAATCACTACGCGACCACGAGGACTTAAAGCGCACTGGGAATTGGGCATTCCAAATTGGGTGAAAAAAAACAAAAACGAAAAAACCAAAACAAACAAAGATTCATTTCCCATGTCTATTGCTGACTCATGCATTTAGCATGTGACTAAAACGAGAAGTCAGGTTGGGTGGCCGGGTATGGGGGTGGTGGGTTCTGCACCACCAAACACTGCATCAGGCCTACAGTCAGTGAAGGACAGATAGAACAGAGCGGCAGGGTGGACCACCCAGTGCAGACTGCCCCTTCCACCAGGGCATGGTCAGGATGCCTTCAAAACTCACATCGCAATCTCAATATTGACACTGTCTTCCCTGGCTCACAAACAGTCCAAAGCAGCTAAAACGAAACATTTGGTAAGACAATGATAAAAGTGTCACTTTGGATTGGAATGGAAATCTTATCCTAGCAGTCCTACTAAATCGTTAAACAATATGGGAGTAGGCGAAAAGAGAACTACATGTACAACAAGCCTGAACGTCACTGAAACTATAAGACCAAGATGATTTCTCTGAAATAGTTTTTTATGGCCTTTTGGAAATGAAAAACTATTGTTGTTTGGCTTGCGAAAATGATGCCATTAATGTTAATCTCTTTTGCATTGATTAAAGTTTATAAAGCTATGGGTCAAAGAACACACAAGATTTTAATCTTTAGATAAAATGCTAATAAAACTATTTCACAAACAAGTTTATAAACAAAAGTCGCCAACACATTCTGCCATTTAATTTGTAATTCAGTAACCACAATTGTTAAACATCTCAATGGAACCCTCTTAAAGTCAAAATATAAACAGCATGATTGGTGTCATTGCGCTTGTTTCTGCCTAATTTTTTAAGCTCTGCTGAACAGAAAAACACTTCAGTGGCTCTCAGGCACCGCAATTCGATTTCTCCACACCATTTGCAAAGTTGCTTTCTTTGGTAAACTGATGGTGCACTAATTCTGACTTTGGAACAAAAAGCAGAGACAAACACATCCCTGAGGTATTATTTAAAGCACAAAAAAATCCCAAATGTAATTCCCTTTATGAAGAGATTTTGAAATGTGTTTACTCACGTTACAAGAATTCTGCTGAGAAAAACAAAAGTTGGAATGTGGAAGTAAAATGGAATAGCATTACCACCTTGTGGTAATGACTGGAACAACAAGGACTTCTGACATCTGAAAGCTGACTATGCCATACCTGATCTTTTGACTTTGGAGATGGAGATGATTCGTAGTCTTTCTTTGTCTCCAGGATTTTTTTCACAAGTCCACCTATGAACAAATGATAATCACTCATTCTTCAGACTGAAAAATCACTTGCTATCTATTTTCTCCTTAAATGGATAGTTCACACAAAAAATTTAATTATGTCATCATTTACTTACCCTCAAGTCTATATGCCTTTTTACTTCAATGGAACATAACAGGATTTTTTTTTTCTCCCCTTTTCTCCCCAATTTGGAATGCCCAATTCCCAATGCGCTTTAAGTCCTCCTGGCGTTGTGACTCGCCTCAATCCGGGTGGTGGAGGACGAATCTCAGTTGCCTCCGTGTCCGAGACCGTCAATCTGTGCATCTTATCACGTGGCTTGTTGAGCGCATTACCATGGAGACGTAGCGCATGTGGAGGCCCACGCTACTCTCCGTGGCAGCCACGCACAACTCACCACGCGTCCCACCGAGAGCGAGAACCACACATTATAGCGACCACGAGGAGGTTGCCCCATATGACTCTACCCTCCCTAGCAACCGGGGCAATTTGGTTGCTTAGGAGACCTGGCTGGAGTCACTCAGCATGCCCTGGATTCGAACTCGCGTCTCCAGGGGTGGTAGTCAGCATCAATACTCAGTTATCACTTTCACTGCATTTTTTTTTTTTTCAATACAACAAAACTGAATGGTGACTTGGGATGTCAGTCCCTAACATTCTACCAAACATCTCCTTTTGTGTTCCAAACAAGAAAGACATATGGCTTTGGAATAACAAGATGGTGAGTAGGGGTGTAAATAACTTTAATCAAGTAAGTAACTTTAATCAACCAGCATTTAGCTTTTCACTGGTTAATTACCTTCAGAACAGTGTGAAATCGCTCCCTATTTTCTATATAGTGCACTATGTGGCATTCACTATTAAGAGAGTGAACAAGTGAGTTTTCTTTTCGTGGTTAAACTATTTTATGGAGAAATTACACATTGTATGGAAAAATTAAGCAATATATTCATAATATATCGTAATTGGAGAAGAAAGCAATGACAATTATGCAAACTTACTTTGGTCAAATAGATGCAAGCAGTTATGAATTATGACACAGAAAGCCGAACTCGGCAGCATCCATCCATTCATCCATGCTTATCCTATTTAATTTTTATTTATTCCACATCTGTTGCGAGAAGGCTTGTGTATTCTGTGTCAGTACATGTATCACATTGGGTACTAATATACTGTAGTTATGATAATTGGTTCTTGATTTCTGTAATCGATTCATTGAAATTTCTTTCTCAGATGGATGCATGCATTTTTACCATTTGTGGGTGAACTATCCCTTTAATATTACTACATGGCTCACCGTGTTTATCGTCCCCTTGCAGTTCAAGTGAATTATGCTGTAACAAAGAATAATACAGTTAGTCTGATTCAGGTTGTTTATTTTTTCTCTATATGCATGGAGGAGCATAGAGGAGCGCCCACACTACCTCAATTTCATGTATGTCAGCGGGAGGCGGAGCTACATCCTCCACTACAAACTGCCCATCTTCATCATCTTCATCTTCAGAGAGCTTCTTACCATCCATAATGACCGCTGCAGAGGGCTTACCACTGCCCAGCCTGAAATAAATTAAAATATCCAACAAATCTTCCAAGCTAAACTTTACTGGATCTAAACTATTTAACTATAAATGACAAAGCATACATGGACACCAGAAAGCAGCTTATTGCCATAAAGCGGGTTATTGCAAGAAAGCAGCGTTCTCGTTTACATGCACAAGCAGCGTACGTTTTACTCCCGTACACATGGGGCTCGTTTAGTAAGCAGCTTTCTTACTAAAGAAGAAAGCTTCACTATTTTATTCCATGTTGCTCTGCATTATTTCCAGATATTTCAGAGTTGTTGCTGTGTTTGTTTTCTTAATTTTCTGTCGAAAACAAAGTTGCAAGCTGCAACGGAATTGCACTGCAATAGTTGGGGTTCCCTCTTACTTCAAACTCTGGGATTCCCCCAATGTACGAGCGCATATACGTGAATTTGATGTGCAGTCGATATTTTACATTAGTGTGTATAAATGGGTAAAGTTCATAGTGTAGGTTCTTCTCCCACTGTACTCCCAGAAACGTTGAATTCTTTCTGCTGTGTTGTAGGGCTCCATCCTATGACGTTTGTTATCTGGTCTGTTCACGCACATGCGCACTCTTCAAACACCCATCAGAACAACTCTTATGCGTTTACATGACCACATTAAGCCGTGTTCACTAGTTGAAACATGGGTGTTAAACCATTTTCTCTTAATCCCTTAAATGGCATAAGGAAATCTGCTTTTTTGTTTACATGACGTTTCAGAATGCCGCTTTCTGCAAAAACCCTGTAATAACCAGTTTTCTTAAGTGCATGTAAACATGGTCAATGAATGCTAACTACCACTAGGCCCAAACGAAATTTGCATATACAGAACTCAAAGGGTCTGTTCCAAAACCTCCTGCCTGATCGACTACCCTGGGAAAGATACATATTTCTACCTTAGAATTTGGCAAAAAAAAAAAAAAAAAATATCTTAAGAGATACCTACTTTTTGGAACAGCTTTCACATGGGGGGTGAGCCTATGATGCCTTAAAATGCTGCCTCCAAGGCAGCTCACTAGGTTTGAAACAGACCCAACAACTTAGCAAAATGCTTGTCATTCACAAAGTTCTTAGCCCCACTAATCCCTTGAGTTTTCATTTATTTAATAGTTTAGTAGTCTAATTTGATGATGTTTGCCTCTATCAAATCAGAATGCTTTCATGCCTAGCTTACACCAATTATGCTTAATAATCTGACAATGTGTGTGGTCATGTTAACACCTTAAATGGTTTTCCTTTATTGGGGTAAGGTATAAATGGCTTAAGAATAAACCGATGGACACATGGTAGATTTTTGCCCATTACCCCGATTTCATGTTGCATGTGAACACATTGACCGGCGTTCTTACCGGCTTATCCCATGTGCACATGGCTGTTTAGGTTTTGATGTCAAAAGCCGAGAATAACACGGTTTTCTTGTGTAGTCGTATTATTTGAACAAGCTATTTTTGGTAGTTATCAGAGTATTGGTGTGCATGTAAACACACTCAATAATAGTGTAGTGTTTTCAGTATGTAATGTTTGTTACGAATGAAAGTTATCAGCTGCAATTGAAGCCACTGTAAAATGCAGATAAATGCACACTTGTGACCTCACATTCTATATTCATGTGGCAATTTGCTTGGCAACCATGAATAGCCAACAGTTAAAATAATTAACTATTACTGGAATTGTTTATTTAATCAAAATATTTTATTTATTATCCATTGGTGTCTTTTATCATATTTATGTTGCAATACAAAAAGCAAAAGCAATTTGATGTTGTACGTTAGTGTTTTTACAGTGGTAAAATCCCTCTAACGTATGTCCTTGAGTGGCTTATTGCTTTTATATAAAATTAATATGAAGTGGTAAATTGAGAGTCTGAAAGAGAGAGATCTCTCACCTCTCTGCTGGGGTCACGTCAGCATAGCTCTCCTGCCTCTTCACACGTGGGGCCGCTGGACGAGCGCTGCTGGGTCGTGCTAATCTTCTGCTTACATAAACATTCAAGCAAACAAAAGTACATTCAAACAGCAAATAACAGAGCACTTTTCATAAGGTATGCATGTGACTTTATGCGTGGGTAGTTTAGGTAACAGCAAGTTCTGAAATGGCTAAATGCTTATAAAAATAGTGCTGGGAACAAGAGTAATGATCGAGCTTAGAGTGATATCTTGTGGTTTGATCTTGCGGTTCACTGCAGAGAAAGTGGGGATTTTCATCAGTAAGGTCCACTGCCAAGCAATCTCTCATGGGGGCAAACATGATACACTCCATCCACCCACAAACAGCACATTATCACATTGTGTCACATTTGTTTTCATTGGACGGAAATTTACGGGATTGTTTTTATTTTCAAAGCAATTAACTTATGGGATCATTAACACTAATTGAGAAAGAAAGAAAGAAAGAAAGAAAGAAAGGATAAAAAGAAGAAACAAACCTGTGTGTCGTATGAGATGGCACAGCATCTGTTGCGTCGCCATTTTCAATGGGAACTGGTTTCTCTGCTGAAGGAGCGTCCCCTTCTGGAAAAAAATAAAACAAAAAAAGAATGTTTAACATAATGTCTTTTTTTTTTTTTTAAATGACCTGAATATTTGAAGACGGGGTCCTATCAATGGTGGTCTTTGCTGCCCATGAAACAGTATTTTGCATTATTTGTATTACAAAATATATGTTTGTCCATTTGACACTTGGATTTATTGGTTTTTTTCCTTACTGTGACGAGGAGGAGGACATGGCCAGGCTGTGATGGAGCACAGCCGGCACTGAATCAGCTGATCAGTGTGAGAGCGAGAAAAAGGGCAGCCGGGGACACCGGTTCGAGAGAGAGAGAGATGTACACGGCTGCATGCAGCGTGGGCTGCATGTGTCTGTGTTTGTTTATTTTTGTTTTATGTTGAGTTTTATCATTAAACATTATGTTTACTGTTCAGCCAATTCCTGCCTCCTCCTTGCCCATCCTTGAACTGTTACACTTACACATTAGTGTTAAACATCACAGGTCATTGCATCATTTATAAGATGAGCCAGTCTCCATTTCTAAGTGCGATTCTGTTCCTCATATTTTTGTTTTGGTGATTTAATGCAAGTAATATTTCACATGGAGTTTAGGCAAATTTGGCCATTTTAATGCGGGAGTGAATGCCCTATTCAGGGGTTTTCAAACTGGGGTCCGCAAGGGGGTCTATAGAAAAATTTAAGGGATAGAAAAAATATATATTTTACAATATGTATTTTTAGGATTTACAAAGTTAACATTAAGATATTAATAACATAGGTTTAATGCAATAAAAATAACACATTTACTGAATTTAAATTATTATAACGGTTTCATTCTGCTTTCAAAAGACTGGTTGGAAATCAACAGATTTATTTATTTTATTCTATTAACACAGCCATATTTTATAAGCACAAAATTATAAACCAAATCAGCATTTAATTTTTAGAAAAATAAATAAATAAATAAAATCTGTTTTGGTTTTAATACAATGACAATTTAAAGGCCAATTATATTATTTGGAAAATTTAGGAAACAACATGTCTTTGTAATATAATGCTTACAATTTTTTTTCACACAGTATATAAGTTTGTTTGTTTTCTATACATGAAAATATATCTAAATATATCTAAAGAATGGGGTCCTTCCATAGAGGATCGTCATACTGTATTTGGGGGTCCTTGGATTCAAAAAGTTTAAAAGACCCTGCCCTATATTATCGTTCTGTGTGTGTACGAAATACAGAAGTTACTTCCGAAATTCCGATGATTGACAAGTGATAACTATAGCAGCACTTCTGCGTCTTGCTCCTGTGAACACGAAACATGAATGCTTCAGGTTAAACTTGTTTTGTTTGTTATTCTTGAGCGAAAAGATTTTCCACCACAGACGTGTTATCGTGCAGCAATGTTTATATGACTGCCGTCGACAGAGTCGCTGTTTTTCGTTAATGCTGGTTAAGTGTTGGCTGTTAAACAGCCTGCTCTCTCTTGACTGTAATGTATGGGTCAACCCGAGACCGCCAGGCTGATGGAGAGAAACTACAGTGGTGAGAGTTTCACATACCTGTTTGTGCCAGGAGAAGACACTCATATGCGCAATTGATGATGTCATTAACGAATATTTGTTCAGTTCAGTTCTGTACACACTACGTGGAATTTATCAAAATGCGATTGTCACTCTCTGAATTTTTCGGGAGTTAATTTGGGTGTAGAATGCAGTTTGTCACTCCTGTAAATTAACAAAAAATGTGTGTTCAGAACAGGATTAAGCACTAAAAGGTGACTTGACAAACGTACTTAGCTGCAATGTGTAGTATGTGGCTTTTAGGCATCCTAGATTAATGTCTAATAATACATTTTCCACTAAGGAAATCTTTAGAAGACATGCAAGTTGTGATATGTTTTCTTTAGTAGACGGTTCGTATGTCTGATTTGAATCGCACGTCACTCATATCAGCAAGGGTAAGACTATCGTTCCTACATTTGACCGTGCAATGTTGCAGCTTTCAATAAAGGCACAGGCCAACTGGCTAGGTGTTTTATTTACTTGTTAAAGCCAATTTTCACTTGCACTTTGCATTTGGTGATTATTTTAGGGTGCTTTCACACTGGCAGTTTATTTCGAAACACAGCACGGTTCGCATGAAAATTTGGTAATGTGAAAGCTGTCATGCGGACAGGGGAGCGCACCGTGGTACCGAACCCGAGACTACCTGTAGGAGGTGGTCTGAGTTCGGTTGCAATGGAACTGTAGCACGATTCGCGTGAATGTGAAAGCAACTCGGACTCGGGTGCGCACTTGTTCAGGAAGTAAAGTAACCTGCGCATGCCTTTTAGCCGATGACGACATCTATCTATCTATCTATACACCTTATAAATACTATATATAAATACTATTATAGGTTATAAATATAGGGTATAATAGGAGATGACAGTGGCAATAACTTCACCTTGGACACAAGCATGAGTAAGCGTGCAGTGTAAACAAAGATGCAAATGAATTCCTTGCAATTAGCTGTCTCCTCAAAAAACACAGTTTGCGAGCAGCAGCAAGCCGCCTTCCCCTGGACATCTGATGAGTTACACCATGAAGCGCACATATACGCAGCTGTTGTTCACTCTGCTGTGCATTATGGCACCAAAATAACAAAAAAACAAAAAGTATTATGAGTCGCGTTGTGTTCTCCATGCGTGTTTGTGATGACGTAAGATGAACGCAAATGGACCGGGGTTCGATAGAATCAAGTGAGTGTGAAACCAGACCAAAGCTGCGGGGGGCACCGGGAACAATCGCAATCGGAATCGGACCGCAGCAAATGTGCCCAGTGTGAAAGCCCCCTTAGACCGTGTTTACATAACTTGCTGTAACTTAGGACAATCTTTAATTTCAAACTGAAATGGCCATGGAACAGTGACATCGTTTGGAATATAATAAAAAAGAAAGCAGTAAGAGTGCTCACTGAAGAGAACCTAACACTCACCTCCTTCACTGTTAGACTCATCTGAAAGAGAGGTATACAATTAGTCATCATTTGAGATATAAAAATCACATTAAACAATATCTGATCTGCCATTGTGATTTTAATTACTGTACTAAATACACTAAAGCTGCATTCCATTCAACTCGGCAAGTTGGAATTTCCAACTTTCTACTTGGAAAAGCACCCTTGAAATCAGACTACCAACTTCGAAACTGGTGTAGAAGTCCACAACACTGATTTTGTGGGTGCGAATGTATGATGTTAAATGACGGCATCCAGGGAGATATACAGTTAATTCTACACATTCACATTTGAGTAAATAAAATAAAACAAACATTAACGTAACAAAATGTGTACATTATGTAAACGAAAAATAACGCACACCCCAAGGTGGTAATGTAGCCACAACGCTAAGCGGAGGAAGTTGTTTGTCAATGTCTGTTTTATTTGGCTATTATGTTATGGTAGGCTGTATGGCTCTTTGAATTAACTGAAATACTTTGGTGAAGTGATATGGAACCGTAATGCAATCAAGACCTGGAACTACTTCATAGCCGTGCATTTACTGAAAAATAATCAACACTTTAGAAAGTCTGTTAACCAATCAGAATCTAGTATTCAACAGTGATTATATTAAAGTTAATGGGAGAAATTGGAATGCCCAATGGTCAACGGATGTAAAAAGAAAGTCCTGCCTTACAGGTAAAAGAGCCAATCACTTTTTAGATACAGACTTCACCTGTCAATCAACTCAAGAACGCGTATGCGCTATACAAGCCGGGAATTTTTTTATTTTTTTTTATCATTATCTGAGGTAAAGAAGCACAATTTATGATTCCAATGTTGTCAGATTTTATTGCTGATTTGAAATATGTTCTTTGATCTTAATCTTGATCAACCGTTTTTTGAGATTTCAGTCTTTCCCCATTCAAGTAGATATCGGCTGCACTGTCATGACTGGAAATAGCCTCCCGAGAGCATTCTAAAGATGTCCGAAAGTGGACTGACTTGCAAGAAGACCTTGGGTGCCTCTCAATCAGCTCGCTAGCTCCCTATGTCTTGAATCAGTATAACGTGAACACGAATTCGGGCACTGGCAAGGGTGTTCAAACACTGAACACTGGGACACTTATGACTCAATTACCTGCGACACAATAACGAGCTTGCGCATACAAATGCAGCTGTTATTAATCAGCAACATCACTGTATAAATGACACTATCGTAAATTTTCAATGAAGATATTCAAACGTACAGTAATATTGTATGTGTATACGTGTATATTTTAAACGTACTTTTTAAACGTACTTTTAACAACTCTAATATTTAGAAGATTGTTTCCCTTTCATGGTCATTAAGAATGAAAGACATTACAAACAACATGTGGTGAGCAGGGCGGAGCCGAGCGGCGTCTGGGCAGAACGAGGCCAGGAAGATAAGTGGCGAATGACTTTCACCTGCGTGCCACACCGGTCTTGAGTTCCAGCGAGGGGTGGTGTGGCACGCAGGTGAAAGTCATTCGCCACTTATCTTCCCGGCCTCGCTCTGCCCAGACGCCACTCGGCTCCGCCCTGCTCACCACACAACATCTCTTTAAATAAGAAAATAATGCATTGACATCATATATTTACACTTGTGGTCATCTTCAAACGGCTTGAGGGACTTCAGAAGACATGACAACATTTCCGGTAAGGGAACATAGTGAGCAACGATGATCCCTAGTTTTTACGGTGTACTGTGTGATGTTTTAGGCAGCGAGAGTTTCAGTGTACTGGAACGATTTTGCGATTGAGACCTAGAAATGGCCGACCCTCTGATCAGTGCCCTAACTACTGAACTAGGGAGTTGACTGAGACGCACCCTTTGATAGAACAAATGCTTTGCAAAGCATTGTTTATGCTTCACAATTTGGTTGCTAGGAGACTTCTTTGTTGACAATCGAACACCTGCAAAGCTAACGGTAGCATTGCCATTTTGTTTCCTTAAGTGTCATGGATGTGCCTTTATTGTCCGAAGGCCAAGATACCATGTAGGAATATCTGACTTTGAATGGAAAGCAGCATAAATGTACTGTAAGTCAACCATTAATGAGGTCTGTAAAATAAGAACATCTCTGTACCTTGAACCCCTGTTTTGGGCCACCGTCGCTGTCCTTTAGCTGAAGAGGGCCTTGGGATCCGGGAAGGACTCTCAGCCTAAATGGAATGAGGAAAGACATTCATGTCCATTGTATATCACAATGAGCTCCACTAAAGCGCTTAAACTGACATTCCTCAAAAACATGTGACCCCTCCTTTCTTTTAAAACTCTCTGAGACACAAACATACTTCTGCTATTTATTACCTCTAGTGAAAAATTATACTAGAGGTGGTCAAAGAGAAAATGTAAGGGCAAAGCGATTTTATCTGGCATAAAAAGAAATTACCTGAATATCAGAGAGATCTGTGGGCTAAGTGAAGACAAAACAGAAGAACGCAACAGAGATCCTTAAGACAGTGCTATTACAAACACTTAAACCATGAAAGAAACATTCACTTCTCACTTGTAAGTATCTGCACCACTAGCCAAATCAAAAAGTGTACTATTACTAAGATAATTTAGAGTTTCTACAACAGTTGCAAAATCACATGGACAACAATACACAGAGGAGAGCAACCTGACCCACAAAACCAGTCAGACAGACAGGAAATACTGCATGAAGAGACTAAATCACCACCAATCACAACATATTTAGTGGTGCTTGCTAAGGCAATAATTAATATAATAATTATAATTATAATTTTTTATAATAATTATATTTATTTATCACACATTATACATTTGCACATATACAGTGAAATTCTTTTTTTCACATATCCCAGCTAAGTTGGGGTCAGAGTGCAGGGTCAGCCATGATATGGCGCCCCTGGAGCAGACAGGGTCAAGGGCCTTGCTCAAGTGCCCAACAGTGGCATCTTGACAGTGCTGGGGCTTGAACCCCCGACCTTCTGATCAGTAACCCAAAGCCTTAACCGCTGAGCCACCACTGCCCCTATTTTCGCATATCCCAGCCAAGCTAGGGTCAGAGCGCAGGGTCAGCCATGATACGGCGCCCCTGGAGCAGATGAGGTCAAGGGCCTTGCTCAAGGGCCCAACGGTGGCATCGTGGTGGTGTTGGGGCTTGAACCCCTGACCATCTAGTCAGTAACCCAGAGCCTTAACCGCCAAGCCACCACTATTCAAGCATCACTATTACCTTTGCAAATACTTTTAGTTAGGGATCAGAACAAATTAAACTTTGGGGCATAACTCATTTGTGCTGCAGAAATGAATGATATCTCAAATCATTCGACTTGTTAAAGTGCGTTACTACTTTTCATAACAATCAGCCTTAAAATGTTTAACTGGCGAATGAAAATACAGGCAAAAAAACTAAAAGTCCCAAAGACCAGAATATTATAGAGACTTAAGGCTGAGCTCTTTTACTTGGGCCAGCAAGCACCTAGAACACCCTAGCAACCTTATAACAATTACCTAAAAATCACTAAAAACAACTTTCTTTTTTTTTTTTCACTCTCTGTTCATTCCAATCACTAAGCAATGTTGTCATGTCATTCCAAACCCGTAGGGCTTTCTTTCTTATGCAGAACAAAAAGGAGATGTTTTAATGAATATCTTTTGAATGCGACTAAAGATAACGCTTGAAAACTTTTCCATTTTAAATGAGCTTCTCAAATATCGTTCATAAACGCAATGGATGTAAAGATTTTCAATGAGAAAAAGACTTACATTTATGGTAGTTTTTACCAAAACGTATTGTATGTATTGTAATGGTATGCGATTTTTGGGTCACTTTTTTTAAGCTTTAAAGTGAGGAACTAAGCACTAAAGACAGCCGGCGATATTCATTAAAACATCTACTTTTTGTTCAGCATATATAAAGAAAGTACTACGGGTTTGGAATGACATAAGGGTGAGTAAATTATAACAGAATTTTGATTTTTGGGTGACCTATTAATTTAATGCAGTGAGTTGCAACATTGCTTAGCAACTAGGGATGTCATATCAATATATCGATTATTGATCTGCACTATTTTATCAATATATTTTTGATGCATCGATACATAAGAAATAGCTAACATTTAAATTAAAAGCATAATTTGCATGCTTTCCAAATCACTCAATTGGCTTTCTGTTTAATAATGTGACATAATAGCGTTGGGAGACCACAAAAGGGTGATATAACATTTACTGAAGCCGGGTCACAGGTAGGAAAAGAATCGGTATCTCACACACACACACATACACAGATGAGCTGATGCAGCGCAGCAGATGGCAGTCCAAAGTTATGAATGTTTTTGTACTTCAAGCATGAACAAAGTGACGTTGATGAGTTTTCAGGTTAGTGTATGAAACTGTTGTAACTGCGCAAACTGAACGATTAGAAATGGCGATGTTTATTATGCAATTTCCCTGTATGAAGCATTGAATGCACAAAAAAGCATTTTGTATTGTTGTACTCTGGAAGCTCCTGTCACCAAGACAAATTCCTTGTATGTGTAAGCATACTTGGCAATAAAGCTGATTCTGATTCTGAATAGGTCTTTCATTCAAGCTATCAAACCACAAAACGACATACTTGTAACAAAAAATACATTGTGTAGGCTATATGAAAGATACATATAAACAACATATAAACATATCCTTTGATAATGATTTGGGTCGAATTTATGGAAAACAATGCGAGTTGCACTCCGTGGCGCTGCAGAATTTTAATGCTAAGCTTTGGAGGTGTGTGTGCGTAACTTTGTAGAAAATAATTGTTAATTTTAGAATGCACTGCCAGATGCGTCCGGTGTGCGACCACCTTTCATTTTCCCTGCCGCTCACACTTTACCAAAGTTGTGTTTAGAAATATGTTTGAAATGACAAAAACTATTGTGCAACGAGTAGGCCTATTTATAACTTTTTTTTTTTAAATCATTGGGTAAATCTTTAGATTATCAGTATGTGAAAAAGGCATCGACCCCAAGCCTATACAATAAACAATTAAACTTCACTTTGGTTTACACCCCTTAATAACAAGTTCTGCCTCATCTTAACTTGTCTGTGACAAATCAAGCTATGTATTTTTGCATTCCTCCATGTTTCTTCGTCACTCTCACATGTAAATGATGTAGTAAAGCAGCCCTGCCTGCTGATAGTTATGCAGATATATCTACTGCGGTATAAACGGTATGGCAAAATCTCTTTCGGCAGACACTTTTCTACCGTTGCATGTTATTTACTGTAATATGTATTTTATGTGGTCACAAAAGGATGAGCACTGTGTTAACAGTTCAATTCTTCATTTCAAGTGAATTTCTGTGTTTTAATTGAGCTGCCAGTAAAATCTAAAAATGTCAGTCATGCATAACACAACCTCCATGATCAGGCCTGTCATTGTGCAATGAGAATAGTAAATATGCAGTACTTCTTTTGTTCTACAATGAGCAAAGCAGGCGCACAAACCACAACAGACTCGTACCTCCAGTTCACCGCCCTCAGCCTCCAGGTGAGAGAAACAAAGACATGAATAAAGACTATGAGGAACATTCCATCAAAAGCCATATTGATGAAAGCATGTGTTTTCACTGCCCTCCACCCAGAACTATAAAATGTACATGGAGGTAAGGTAAGGTGAGTAAGCAGACAGGCTACACAGGGTTGTGGGCGAGAGGTTGAACTTACCTCTTCTGCTTGAGCTTCGTGGGTTTTACTCGCATCTTCTGGGTGAGGCTTCGGCTTGCTGGTCTCCTCAGCAGCCCTGATCTACAGAAAAAGTAAAGTTGTTACGTACCACATTGACATAAGTATTCAGACCCTTTGCTATGACACTTGAAATTTAGCTCAGGTGCATAAAATTTCTCTGGGTCATCTTTGAGATGTTTCTACACTTTGACTGGAGCCACCTGTGGCAAATTCAATTGATTGGACATGATTTAGAAAGGCACACATACAGCTGAAAATGCATATCAGAGCAAAAACCAAGCCATGAGGTCAAAGGAACTGCCTGCAGAGCTCAGAGACAGGATTGTGTCGAGGCACAGATCTGGGGAAGGCAACAACAAAATTTCGGCTGTATTGAAGGTTCCCAAAGGCACAGTGGCCTCCATAATTCTTAAATGGAAGTAGTTTGGAACAACCTGGACTCTTCCTAGAGCTGGTCGCCCGGCCAAACTGAGCAATCGGGGGAGAAGGGCCTTGGTAAGAGAGGTGACCAAGAACCTGATGGTCACTCTGGTTGAGCTCCAGAGATCATGTGTGGAGATGGGAGAAACTTGCAGAAGGACACCATCACTGCCACACTCCACCGATCTGGGCTTTATGGCACAGTGATCAGACGAAAGCATCTCCTCAGTGCAAGACACATAAAAAAGCACCTAAATGACTCTCAGACTGTGACAAACAAGATTTTCTGGTCTGATGAAATGAAGATTGAACTGTTTGGCCTCAATTCCAAGCATCATGTCTGGAGGAAACCAGGCACCGCTCATCACCTTCGCAATACCATCCCAACGGTGAAGCATGGTGGTGGTAGCATCATACTGTGGGGGTGTTTTTCAGTGGCAGGGACTGGGGGACTGGTCAGGGTTGAAGGAAAACTGAACTCAGCAAAATACAGAGATATCCTTAATGAAAACCTGGTCCAGAGCACTCAGGACCTCAGACTGGGCTGAAGGTTCACCTACCAACAGGACAATGACCCTAAGCACACAGCTAAGCCAACACAAGAGTGGCTTAGGGACAACTCTGTGAATGTCCTTGTGTGGCCCAGCCAGAGCCCAGGCTTGAACCCAATAGAACATCTCTGGAGAGACATGAAAATGACTGTCCACCGACGGTCCCCATCCAACCTGACAGAACTTGAGAGGATCTGCAGAGAAGAATGGCAGAAAATCTCCAAATCCAGGTGTGCAAAGCTTGTCGCATCATACCCCAAAAGACTTGATGCTATAATCGCTGCCAAAGGCACTTCAAATAAGTATGTCAATGTAATATTTCAGTTTTTCTTTTTAATAAATTTGCAAAGTTATAAAAAATCTGGTTTTTGCTTTGTCATTATGGGGTATGGAGTGTAGACTGATGTGATTTTTAAAAAAAAATTTTTTTTAAAGCATTTTAGTATAAGGCTGCAACAAAAAAATGTGAAAATTTGAAGGGGACTGAATACTTTCTGAATGCACTGTACTGTTTATCCAGGCCAGACAGAATCTGCAGATTTTCTTTTTGGGGAAAGTCAGTGGAGTTCTGTGAAATGGATTTAAACATGGTAACATGTGTTAAACAGAGTTGGGTGTATAAGGCTAATTTATATTTACTGGGCGAACAGGCTTCTTTTAGTTTGCCTAAAAAGTATGCCGAAATGCGCAGATGTTTTTGTTCTGCTAAGGTTTCCATAGTGATATTTAACCTGTTTGCGCACATGCCTGAAATTCTTGAGCAAGGAGAAATTGGCTAGTCAAAGAGTGTTGATGAAAGGTTAAAGCTAATATTGGGTGTGGTTTGGATGTGATGTTCTTTATTTACAATTGTGTGTACCAGCTAAGGAGATTGTAGCTAGCTTATCTTAATGTTAAAAACAATGTTACAAGAGAGACAATTTACCTACTGATGTGTTAACATTACATAACATTAAGTTGCTTAAAACTGAATCAAATTAATACAAAAACTGGGTTGCAGGTTTAGACAAAATTAAGCTATCACTTAGTTGGAGCAAGCTAGTTTGGGACCAAATTTTGGTTTATACATTTTTGATTAACTTATATTTCCCATAAACAGAAAAGAAAACATTAATTTTTCTTATAGTTACTTTAGTAGTTTAGTTGAAGGTTGAGCTTGAAGTCAACATTACAGTTAAGAGTAAAAACTGAAAAAATGGATTGAGAATATATACTTGTTTATATGTCATTGTTTGACATTGTGGTATAATTTTAATTGCTCATTACGCTCAAGAAGGTCAAGACCTCTGAGGTCATTTAGCAGCTTAAATCTAGCAAACATTTTTATATTTTAATTTTTTATTTATATTAATTTAATAGTTATTTTACACTAGCATTAATTTTTTTCAAGAAAACTAGTCAACACTGCTGCAATGGAGTTTCAGATACAGCTGCTGAGGGAGTGCCAGTAAGTTTGGCATCCTTCTCTCTTCTGCCCGCCGTAATCCATCCCACTCTATTTGTTTTTTCTTTAGGAAATTTTTGTGGAAGTGTAATAGTGGATTTATTCATTTGCTGTAGTAATGGGAATACAAAAATAATAACATTTGTTGTGTCTCCCACATACCTTTATAGAAGTTCACCCGGTTATAGTTTACTTCAGCGTTCCAAACCCAGAAATGTGAAAAGGGCCCATTGAGAGCAGAAAAAGAAGAATGACTACCTTTCTATAGGCTCTGTCCTTCAGTTTCTCCTCCGTCTCTTTGTGTCGTTCTTTCTCTTTTTCTCTCTCCCTTCGTTTCTCTCGCTCGCGGTCTCTCTCCTTGTCTCGTTCTCGCTCTCTGTCTTTATGAGGTTCTCGTTCTCTTTTCTTCTCCCTCTCTTTATCTCTCTCCTTATCCCTGTTGCGCTCCTTCTCTTTCTCTCGCTCACGGTCCTTCTCTCGGGTCTTGTCTTTCTCCCGGTCACGGCTCTTGTCCTTGTCTCTGTCTTTTGTCCCGTCTCTTTCTAGTCCCTTGTCAGTCCTCTCGGCATCTCGTCGTCTGTCCTTGTCTTTGCTCTCCTGATCTTTGGATTGATCTGGATCTTTCTGCTCTCGGCTCCCACTGCTCTCCTTGATGCCCTTCCTCTCCTGAACAAAACAGACAGAGACAAAATCATACCTTCTCTTTTTTAACATAAGTACAACAAATAAGGGATAATAATGTGCAGTCAGCTGGTCAATATCTCAGATTATAAAGTGGATAGTTCCAACTCTATATTATGATTGGGTGGGCCATGTTTAAAGCTGTTGTATGTTGTATAAATGCATTTCTGTGACCACACATTCAATAGTAACATTGCTGCATTGCTTGGTAACCACAAACAGCATAGACTTAGGCTAATGAACTATATTACTTGGCAGAAGAATTGTTTATTACCACTAATAATCTTAATGTAAAAAAACAATTTGAAAATTGGTGTCTTTTATCATATTGCTATTTCGGCAGTTTTAAAAAACAAAAGGTACATATTTTTTTAAATAGATGAAATTCCAGATTTAATTACTGAAAGACAATGACATGATAAGAAACCCCAAGGGGACAAGTTGAAGAATGAATAGTGATTTAAGAAAAGTCTTGTTTGGCCGAAACTGTCTCAAAAATGTCAAGCAGTTCTTACCTCTCTGTCTCTGTGGCGCTCCCTGCCCTCTCTATTCTCTTTGTCCTGGGATCTGGAGGTGCTGGGCTTCCCCTTCAGGTCCAATTTTTCTCCTGATAACACCCGCCTAACAGCCTCGTCACTGGAGAGCTGAGACAGTTGCTTACAGTATAACAACAACTCAGGCTAATGAACATGTGACCCAAACTACCATTACCATGCTTTCGCACTAGAGCTGTGGGTGTGATTTTTTTAACAAATATTGCAACATTTAAAATCTCATATTGTTGCTGTTTGGATGCCAAGGCTAAAAGAACAAAAATACATAAATTCACATCAAATTCACATTCTTCTTCTTCTTATTATTAATATTATTATTATACAATAGTAATATCTCTGTCGTAATTTCCTCACTTTCACACTGCATTCCGACAGGAAAACTACAGGAAAAACTTTCAGTTTCTATGTTTGGTTGACAATTGCTTTTTTTAATATGCTCCTCATCCCCAAATTTGGAGAAATGCTATATACTCCTCTTCTGTGCACAAAACAAAAATTTCTGTGCCTTATTTATACATTGACTGACTTGTATATTACTTTGGAGCAGCCAAAAATGTTTGGAGTTCTTTGCGTTCACAGCGCACGTAATAAACTAGTAATCTAAATTCTTTTCCTGTACTTAGGTAACCGTTGTGTTAGCAGTCCAGGGGCCTGATGTAGAAATTTTGTACTGGGCCTAATTAATTTAACACGAGCAGAACAAATTTGTGTGTAAATTGTTTGTAGAGCCATTCTGACATAAATTGTTGGATTCATGAAAGTTTTGGTATTTTCAAAACGTTAGTTGGTATGAACAAAATTTACACCTGCTCCCCACCACATGTAAATCTAGCATAAAACTTCTGAACGTGTTATGTTCTTTCAGGCAAACTGTCATGACTATGTTTTGATAGAAGTGAAATTAAATAAGTAATAAGAAAATTAACTAATAATTACATGAGTGGGGGCCTGGGTAGCTCAGCGAGTAAAGACGCTGACTACCACCCCTGGAGTCGCGAGTTTGAATCCAGGGTGTGCTGAGTGACTCCAGCCAGGTCTCCTCAGCAACCAAACTGGCCTGGTTGCTAGGGAGGGTAGAGTCACGAGGGGTTACCTCCTCGTGGTCGCTATAATGTCGTTCGCTCTCGGTGGGGCACGTGGTGAATTGTGTGTGGATGCCACGGAGAATAGCGTGAAGCCTTCACACGCGCTATGTCTCCGTGGTAACACGCTCAACAAGCTATGTGATAAGATGCGCAGATTGACGGTCTCAGATGCGGGGGCAATGGAGATTCGTCCTCCACCACCTGGATTGAGACGAGTCACTACCCCACCACGAGGACTTGGAGCACACTGGGAATTGGGCAGTCCAAATGTTTTTGGCCAAAAAATGTTGGCCAGTTTTTTTTATTTGATATGAGCTCTATAATTTAGGTTTCAGAATTTAGTATAGGCATTGGTAAATCACATTCTGTTGATAACATATGTTCAATGCTATTGCAGTTAAATCCATAAATAAACACATAGCGGGAAGGTGTGTACACAATACAACAGGGACAAAATAGTAAAAGCCTGCGCATTGTTGTATAGCTTGCAAATCTGTTATATCTTACAGCGTTACAGTCAAAGATCATCTTATGGAATTCTATTTATTTCTCTGAAAATTCTTCCAGTTGCAAGTACAGTACATCACTGTTACCATCATGATTTACCCAAGAAGTTTCACAAATGATGCTGGCGACACGATGCGAACTGAACCAGAGAAGGTTAATGGTGGTTGACACTCATGTCAAACAATTTTTATTGACTTCTTGAACTGTTCGATTCACAAAAGAGCGTCATATGAAAGCACAAATATGCGAGGACAGTAAAGGCCCTTTCACACCAAATGCCATGCGATTATGAGAGACGAATCTCTGACAAATGGCCCTTTCCCATAAAAAGTTAAGCAAATGTTTGCGTTAGCACATTCATGCCTTTACAATAGGTGGCGCTAAATGACAAGCAATTTTACCATTACGGTAGATGGCTCAATGCACCTTTGAGCTGGTCTGCCCTCCACTCATCACCAGGTTAGAAGAAATAACCACTTGACAAGTCTGCAAAACTCTCATGGTGTGTGTTACATATGTACAGAAAGAGAGGGGCACATATAGAAGAGAGTTATTACATCACAGCTAGTTTATTTTTTCTGTCAAGTTTAGATAAGCAACTTCTACTATGGATTAGATCCTATTTTTTCATGAAAAGAGTGGTTGTGAGATGGCATTGCCAGCTTTTGTACCTATGCTGTATGTCACAAAGATTAATGCAAGATAGTAGCTTAAATGTTCCATGCTTTCTTTCTCTCTCTAAGAGCATTACTGAAGTCTTTACAACACCCCAGACAAGCACATATTGAACGTGAATTCAATGTATCACAATGTGGTTTTCAGTGTTCCCCATTAATGACCTAGTCTGTGGAGGCCTAGCCCCCACTGTATCTGCGCATGCTCACGCACACATGCACTGGAACCAATTATCTGATGTTAACGTTATTACCAGTGGCTCTGACAACGTAACTATTTTCAGCATCTGAGGAGCAAGTTCAACAAAGGTAACCACTTTTGCTTCATTTCTTTGATGGCTCACAGGGTTCGACATTAACGCTTGTCCGCGACAAGTGGATTCTAGAAGGGGCAAGTGAAAGAATTTCACTTCACCAAGTTCAAGAATTTCACACACCATTGCACCTGTGTATATGGCTGTGTGACAATAAATGTGATTTGATTTGAAAGAGAATTGTACTTGTCCAACCAGACATGCAGACTGATTAAAACTTCAATAACAAAAAAATAACCAGCTATATTTGTGATAGCCTAGGCCTGTGTCACTTATTAGAAAGTTCATATTCATATTCTGCTGTTGAAAGTAATCCAGAGCACGTAATTTTATAATTCGCAAGCGATCAAGTAACAGCTGTGCCCTGTTTGATTGACAGGCGGCGTATGTGTGAGTGCTGAACATGTGCATGTGTGTGTGTGTGTGTGTGTGTGTGTGAAAATGCTCGCGCTAATGCGCACCTGAACGGTCAAATACATTTCAAAATTCTGCCAAAATGCCCGTCTTGGTGAGGTATTCATGTAAACACAGAGAGTGATGTCTAAAGTGAATGTAAACAGTGGAGAAAAAAGCAGATTTATATTAAAATGTCAAACTTGTAAGTATAAATGTAAGCTAATAGACCTGCTGCCATCTAATGAGTCATTATAATAATCAATAAGAAGAAAATGAGAAAACAATCAATGCTCTTGAATGAATAACTATAGTAGCTTTAAAAAGTATTCATATAAGCATACAGTAAAGACCAGTAGCAGTTTTATGTTGCATTTCATTCTGAATGTTTCCTTCAATACTTGATAGCCTACTGCTGTTAAAAACTTTTTTTTTTGTTCTTTTTTTTTTTATCTATTTCTATTCATTGCTGTTTTTATTGTTATTTTATTACTGACTGTTTACTAGTCTCGAATATTTACTTAAGTTGAAACCATTCTTCCATAATTAACATATTAGCTAGTGTTATTATTTGTTGTTGTTTTGAAGCTGGTATTGAGAATCATAAAATTTCAATACAGATTACTTATATTTTGGTATTGTGATAATGTATAATGTACATGGTAGATCTTGCTGCAATAACATGATGAAAACGCAGATTTATTCCATAGAAGTAAAGTTTATTCCATCCCCTGCTGTTAATGGTGGCGATAGAGGCTTTTCTTTATTTGACTACAATGCGTAACATAAAATAATTATCATATGACAATAGCCTCCTCCCCTACTCAGTGCAGTTTACATTTCTGTCGCAGAGAACTGAGTTGATTGCATAGGTACACTATTAGGTTGGGCACCGGTCATAATTTCAGAAAAATATACAACATAAACTTTGACATGTTACTTGAGCATGTAACTTAAATGTACTTTTTTCTCTCCAGACAAGTAACTTTTTTACTCGGACAAGTGAATGACCAATTTACTTGTCCGGAGGACAAGCACATGACAATGCTTAATGTCGAGCCCTGGCTCAAATGTATGCTCTAGTCGATTTTGTGGTTTGACCATTTGTGAACTGCGTTAAACTTCATCTCGTTTATGCTTTGTGGGTGTGACTTTTTTGCCGTGTCATCACCATTCATATCTATACAAGCAATGTGTTTATGATTAAATTACTACTAGAGCACAAAATTGTTTACAAGAGCACAAAGTTCTTCATAGATCCAGCCTCTTAATTTTGCTCTCAAAGTGCACCAGATTGATGCATTTAACTTTCAAATGTACAAAAGTTTCTACAAAACTCCTGTGGGAAACACTGGGTATTACTGATATCGATATGGCCTTCTTTCAAAACATATTTGATCTAATTCTGTGTGTTACAATGAGAATATTCATGCTGAATGAGAATATTCTAGCTAAATTTATCTGATATTTGAATGTATATAATTATTTACTGATATCTGAATTTATATAATTATTTACTTTAATTATTTAACAGTTTCATGGACTTCAGGTGCAGCCTCCTGCTCTGCTCATGATGAAGAGGATCTTCACACATCCAGCAGTACCACATCAGCAAGTACTTCCATCACCTCAACACCTCAAAGAGAAAGAGGCCACACCACTCCCTAGCGGCATCAACATAACAACAGAAGGCAGTCAGATCTCTTTAATAATATCAGATGACCCGTACTAAGGCTAAGTGTCAACTGAAGCTGTGTGCTGTTAAATAGTGAAAAAGAAGTCCTCAGTGCACTTTGAATGTATTTATTTTATTTTTCTGTATTACAGCATGCACTTTAAACATTTTCCTATTATTGGAAGAATTTAATATACGTGCATTTTAAATATACAGTTCAAGTCAGAAGTTTGCAAACACTTAGGTTGAAGTCATTAAAATTCATTTTTTAACAACTCCACAGATTTAATATTAGTAAACTATAGTTTTGGCAAGTCATTTAGGACATCTACTTTGTGCATGACACGAGTAATTTTTCCAACAGTTGTTTACAGAAAGATTGTTTCACTTTTATAATAATTATAATTATATTTATTTATCACACATTATACATTTGCACATATACATGTGAAATTTTTTTTCACATATCCCAGCTAAGCTGGGGTCAGAGTGCAGGGTCAAGGTTTTAATTGACTATATCACAATTCCACTGGGTCAGAATTTTACATACACTAAGTTAACTGTGCCTTTAAGCAGCTTGGAAAATTCCAGAAAATGATGTAAAGCCTTTAGACAATTAGCCAATTTGCTTCTGATAGGAGGTGTACTGAACTGGAAGTTTACCTGTGGATGTATTTTAAGGCCTACCTTCAAACTCTGTGCGCCTTTGCTTGACATTATGGGAAAATCAAAAGAAATCAGCCAAGACCTCAGGAAAAAATTGTGGACCTCCACAAGTCTGGTTCATCCTTGGGAGCAATTTCCAAACGCCTAAAAGTACCATGTTCATCTGTACAAACAATAGCACGCAAGTATAAACACCATGGGACCACACAACCATCATACCGCTCAAGAAGGAGATGCATTCTGTCTCCTAGAGATGAACGTAGTTTGGTACAAAAAGTGAAAATTAATCCCAGAACAACAGCAAAGGACCCTGTGAAGATGCTGGAGGAAACAGGTAGACAAGTATCTATATCCACAGTAAAGCAAGTCCTTTATCAACATAACCTGAAAGACTGCTCAGCAAAGAGGAAGCCACTGCTCCAAAACTGCCATAAAAAAGCCAGACTACAGTTTGCAAGTGCACATGGCGACAAAGATCTTACTTTTTGGAGAAATGTCCTCTGGTCTGATGAAACAAAAATTGAACTGTTTGGCCATAATGACCATCGTTAAATTTGGAGGAAAAAGGGTGAGGCTTGCAAGCCAAAGAACACCATCCCAACTGTGAACCATGGGGGTGGCAGCATGTGGATATATTGAAGCAACATCTCAAGACATCAGCCAGGAAGTTACAGCTAGGTCGCAAATGGGTCTTCCAAATGGACAATGATCCCAAGCATACCTCCAAATTTGTGGAAAAATGGCTTAAGGTCAACAAAGTCAAGGTATTGGAGTGGCCATCACAAAGCCCTGACCTCCATCCGATAGAAAATTTGTGGGCAGAACTGAAAAAGCATGTGCGAGCAAGGAGGCCTACAAACCTGACTCAGTTACACCAGTTCTGTCTGCAGGAATGGGCCAAAATTCCAGCAGCTTATTGTGAGAAACTTGTGGAAGGCTACCCAAAATGTTTGACCCAAGTTAAACAATTTAAAGGCAATGCTACCAAATACTAACAATGTGTATGTAAACTTCTGACCCACTGGGAATGTGATGAAAGGAATAAAAGCTGAAATAAATCATTCTCTCTACTATTATTCTGACATTTCACATTTTTAAAATAAAGCAGTGATCCTAATTGACCTAAGACAGGGAATGTTTTCTACGATTAAATGTAAACTTCTGACTTCAACTGTAGCTTACTGCAATGTTCTGTTTGATATGTTCCTGTTATTTTTTGAAAATAAATGTTTAGTGTTATAAAAGGGTCTTTGTGGGGTGTGTGTGGGGCAGGGGGGCATTCAGAAGGGCCCGTTTTTTTTTCTGTGTTTTTTTTTTTTTGCCTAGGGCTTATACATTATTGGTCGGGGCATTTTTCTGCCGGGCGAAGAAAGAAAAATATGGACACTTACCATAAAAAATTTTAAAAAAAACTTTGCTTTGTCACCACGCGATTTGCCGCGAATGTTCGCTCCAGGTTAGAATGGCTCGTTAGGAATCTTTTGTTTCGATTCAAAATGTTAATCGTGGCAAGGAATTGCGCTGAACATTCACGTTTGGTGTGCAAAAGCCTTTAGACCTCACTTCCTAATTTGACCCTATTGTGCTTGCTAAATCCAAATTTTACGATGTGAATGGACTTCATTCATAAAAAGGATTTCCTGTCTTGATAGGTCTTATCAGAAACACGATACTATACAGCGGAACACAGGTGCAGCACTGCACAACATAGGCATAAAATGTCCTGCCTGGCCAATTTGCCATTAATCCCAATGCAAGACGCAATGAAAGCCCCCTTCGTGGTACTGAAAAACACTATGAAAAATACCATATAAAACAAAACCTGCTTACACGTTGCACATTTTATTTATATAAAAAAAGGCTGCAATCTGATTATGCCAGATAGTGTTTTACACTGCTTTCAGAATTTGTTTTAAAAAAATCTAACTTTTAAGGATCTATAAAAACATCATAAAAATTATTTTTTAAAATTACCTGATAAGCAAAATTGCATAAGTTAGGTTAGTTTTATGCTTAATACACTCAAAAATTATTTCCCAATAGTGTGAGAATAAGACATTTAAATAATATAGGCTAATAATAAAATACATTCTAGATATAAGATGTTATTCTCTGTAAGTCTTAATATACAATTATGTTAATTGATCTTGTTTAAAGGATGTTTAGATATTTTTACAATAAAACAAGACAAAACCTGTATTAAGAAATTAGCAGTTAGCAGCAGCATCTATTCACATGTAACATGAAGGCTTCAGTCTGTTTTATATTCAATTTTCCTAGTTTCTCACACAGTTGAATGCATAAGTATCACATGCCTGGATGGCAATATGCATATGGTAATAATACATAGAAGTAGTGCAATGTAAAAACAGGAGTTGTAGGCTCCATATATGGTTATTTTGAGGAGAAGACGGGGTGGGGAATGAAGCACGTTAATGTACACACAATCTTTCGCTCACTGGGATTTATAAAGAGAACTCTGCGCAGGTTCTGGCATACGTACGGTTTTATACATATGAAAACTTTTATGAAATGTACCAAAGTTTTATACATGAGGCCCATGGTCCTTAATCATTAGACTATCACCACTGTACACTTTTATATATTTTTCTCTTGCTATCTCATAAAATATCCCAGCGTGCCGTACAACAGCAAAGCAGTCATTTTGCCCCAAGGTTCACACCTGCTTTTTTCCATGCATACATCACTGGGCTCCCCTGATAATGCTGCTGGCACTGTTTCATGCCACCTTAACCTTCAGGAAAGCCCGAGGGTGCAATTAAATGAATATGTCTATAAATTAACCCCACTTGGACAGCATTAGTCTTGAGACAATCACTAGACTAGTTAAATAGCTTTTGAACCCTACAGGACAGAAGTACAGTAGCTGTGTGGTCCTTAATCGCTGGACTGACCTTGTTGAGGCAGCACTTGGCAATGGCCTGCAGCAGCTCGTTGGTCTTCTCTGGTTCATATCCGGCAACGATCCGAGCTGGTTTAGCAGACAAGGGCTCTCCGCTTACCAGCATCACTACGTCGATGGCCTTCTGAAGAAATGCTATTTTTGAGTCTTTATCCTGCAGGGTACATGAAGAGAACTGACTTTTGTATACTTAAATAAAGGCCACTTCCACACTTATACATTTCGATTTTTGCTACATTTCTGCCTCTCATCCATACTTGAATGGCGTATTACTCAACCAAAAATGGAGACATTCGAAAATGCTCTCTATTACGGCATATTTTGGAAAGCGATGACTTCGAGGGCTGGTCAAAATTCTTCCGTGCCATTGAGCGCCACTCATGGCCAAATACACTCACTTAGCACTTTTATGGCCCCATTTAAACCTTGCATTATCATGCGTTTCGTATACGGATCCTATCTGGATATTCTTTAGCTGGATTGTATTTACACCTTGCAGTCAAATGCATCTCCACTGTGTCTGCACAAAGTTACCTGCTCATAATGGAAAACCTTACTTGCATATTACATTGAAACTAGTCTTTTAGTGAATTTTAAAAACACTGATGGATCATTCAAATGCTTTCTATCACTTTAACAGGCAGGGTTTTTCCTTCTTTTAAAATTTTTTGGCGGCCGAAAAATATACATTTCGGGTTGCCGAGGCAAATCTTGATACTCATCTCACGTCGGCGCTTTTAATATATGCTTCTCATCAGAAACGCATGAGTGACGCCTGGTTTCATGCGAGAGTTGCGGGTAATTAGAAAACAGAAGAGAGATGTGAGCGAGTGTGGATTTGAGGAGAGGGACGAGATATTCCAAATGTATTCAAATAGAAAAATTCAAGGGATTTTGTTCATTGTTCGGGTGATAAGATTGCAAGATGGCAGTGTTGTGCTCTTCACATTGCAATGGCAGAATTAACAGAAAAAGGCAAGAACACACGACACAGCACTTTAACAATGGATGACTGTAGTGTAACCTCATCAAATAATTAATTACTTATGTATTTGTATCCAGATAACAAAAACGCATTTGCATTTACAGCTTCTTTGAATGTGGTTAGAATCCATTCCTGGCAACCTCCAAATGTGGTTTCAGTGATCTGATCACGATCCGTTCACAATGCATCTTGGGTGTATTTACACCTGTCATTTAATGTGGTCAAGTGCAATTCGATAGTAATCCGATCACCGAAAATGCATTTTAATGCAAGGTGTAAATAGGACCTATGGTCCTAATAAAGTGCCCGACGTGGTCTTCTGCTGTTGTAGCCCATCTGCCTCAAGGTTCAATGTGTTGCACATTCTGAAATGCTATTCTGTGCACTACAATTGTACAGAGTGGTTATCTGAGTTACCGTAGCCTTTCTGTCAGCTCGAACCAGTCTGGCCATTCTCCATTGACCTCTTCTATCAACAAGGCGTTTCCGTCTGCTGAACTGCCGCTCACTGGATGTTTTTTGTTTTTCACACCATTCTGAGTAAATTCTAGAGACTGTTGTGTGTAAAAATCCCAGGAGATCAGCAGTTACAGAAATACTCAAACCAACCCTTCTGGGACCAACAATCTTGCCACGGTCGAAATCACTAAGATCACATTTTTCCCCCATTCTGATGGTAGATGTGAACATTAACTTAAGCTCCTGACCCGTATCTGCATAACTGTATGCACTGCACTGCTGCCACACGATTGGCTGATTAGATAATCGCATGAACAGGTCTTCCTAATAAAGTTCACAGTGAGTGTTGTTTTCCATTAAAATTGACCCAAAAGGGACATACATGATTGACTTTTGCATAGGCTAGAAGATACATTGAGTAGGCTGTAGGCAATATTTCAGTAACAAGTTTGTTAAAAAGGTGGCAAACTGGTATTAAGAGCATTGCTCAAGGATCATTCCTTGTGGTTTTTGAGCCTGCAACCTTTCTGGTACCACCCTCATTATCTTTAACCTACTAAATTTTTTGGTGGTGTTGCTTAGTTACCTTAGCCTCATATAGGCTAATAATATTGACTTGGTCCTTTGAACACAACTATACATCAACAAAAGCAGCTTGATGATGTGTTCACTCCATTAACTCTCTTTTGTTTCTGTATTTCTGCTTTGCTGGTTATAATGAAGCGCAACTGTCTGTGTTCCCATTTAATGCTTTTTATACTTCATGAGGTCACAAATGAGCTCCCACAGGCAGAAAAACCTGTTTGCTGACACGATCTATTATGATTTTACATACTCAACAGTGTTCATCAGTTTACTAGCTACAGAATATCCATGCCATCAGAATTTTTCAAGGCTAACCACCAGTAAAGTTTCATAAAAAATCTAATAAAAAATAAAATAATAAATTACATTTTGCAAAAGGAAAAAGGCCTATTTTTAGGACTTTATTTATCCGATTTTTTGCATGCTAACATTATTTTCATAACAAGTAATCACATTTCTTCCCCAATTCCAGTAAGTCGGTACATTGTCAATGCTAATTGTTCTTGCTAGCTAGCTAAAGTTTACAAACGATATAAACTCGATATTCTAGATAACTAAATAACTTGATACCTCTGCTTGACCTTCCCTCTTGCTTGTGAAATGGCCGGGGTGTATGTGATGTTGGCACCAGTGGCGCATTAAATGCGGGTTTTCAAGCAACGCTATGGTCTATTGGCCCAATGGTGGGAATGCAGATCGATTTTGGTCTCACGGCTCGAGGTCCGAGGCTACTGGCCCCGGCTGACCAGTTGATAGCCCTGGCTCACACTGGCCCGATAGTGGAAACGTGGCTAATCAGGCCCAGGTGGTGTGATAATGGGCCTTACAGCTCACATGGGTGTGGGGAGGTAATTTATTACCAAAAGCCACAGCTCTTTTCGCGGCTCTGCCCAGCATTTGGAGCAGGATCACACTTGAACTCCTCATTATGCACACATACTCATACAATTGTAACATGATGTATCAAGTACAAATAAGAGGATTCATTGTAGAGGACCATTAAATTGTCATGATTTTAAGGCAGAATTGCAGTTAGTCTCTGGTTTGCACATTTAGGCTAAATATGCATTCATGTACTGTATAACATAACATTTCTTTTAAAGGGATAGTTCATCCCAAACATGAAAATTCTATCATTATTTACTCACCCTTATGTTACTCAAAACCTGTAAGACTTTCTTTCTGCCACAGAACACAAAAGAAGACTCAGTCACCATTCACTTTCATTGCATCTTTTTTGCTGTACAATGAAAGTAAATGGTGACTGAGGCTATCAGTCCTTTACATTCTTCCTAACATCTCCTTTTGTGTTCCACATAAGACAGAAAGTTATATCGGTTTGGAACAACATGAGCGTGAGTAAATTATGACAGAATGTTAATTTTTGGGTGAACTAAGTCCTAAAACATTCTAAAAAGACAAACTGTTAAAGGCATTTTACCTTCACATTATCTGACTTCATCTCTGCCTCTCCATAAAGTCCTTTCATAAAGCCTGTGGTACGAATTACCTGAAAACATTGGAAAACAAAAATGTACATTTTGCATTAATGAAAACACACAACAGGGCTTAAAAGTAAACAGGGCTAGAAAATGTAACTTAATAAAATGAAATAAAATAAAAAAAAATAAAAAAAAGCCAATTATGTTTTATTCCAAATTCTTGTGGCTAAAATTGCTATACATACATTTCTAGTGGTCAGCCAATATTAGCCTTTCACAGATATATTGTATAGGCGTATGTTTTCCCATATGCGCAGATATGAAAAACTTTTTTTTCAGAACATATAATGCAGAAAACAATGCTTGGGGTGATTTAGAGTTGGTGTCATAACGTAGTTTGTCCATCAGAGTGCGCACCGACTCCACTGTTTACAGAGCTGAGCTGACGGTGGTTCTGGTGACGGTGGTTCTGCAGACAGTGCGGAATTAAGCGGTGTGGAGTCTTAACGGTAAGTTGATAACTAGTTTATAGTTAATAAACAATGACTCCATCATTTTCCCTTTTCAATTTAACTAATATAACATTAACCCTGTCCCTGACAACCATGTAACTCATGTTTATCACATCTGTTTGTTATGTTAGCCAGCTATAGTTTGTCAGTGCAGTCAGTAACCTAGCACATTAAAAGATAAACATCACAGCATCTTTTTGCAGCACAGCAGACAACGGTGCGGTGGTGGATTGTGTCTGTTGAGTGTTGATTTCACGCTACATTGTTACCTAGTTGGTGAGATGCAATGCTGGAAAGTAAATAAAGTCTTTATTTGAATTTATTCTTTATTTATATGGTCAGCCATTGACTGATACTAAACATACAGTACTGATTTTTATTTAGCTATAATTTTAATTTATTCATTATTTAAATGGTCAGCAACTGACTGATACAGAACAAACAGTACTGGTGTTTATTTAGCTATTTATTTTATTTGAATTTATTCTTTATTTAAATGGTCAGCCACTGACTGATACTAAACATACAGTACTGATTTTTATTTAGTTATAATTTTAATTTATTATTTATTTAAATGGTCAGCAGTTGACTGATACTAAACATACAGTACTGATTTTTATTTAGTTATAATTTTAATTTATTATTTATTTAAATGGTCAGCAGTTGACTGATACTAAACATACAGTACTGATTTTTATTTAGTTATAATTTTAATTTATTATTTATTTAAATGGTCAGCCATTGACTGATACTGAACATACAGTACTGATGTTTATTAAGCTACTTATTGTATTTTTATTTATTCTTTATTTTCTCAGTGTTTATTTCTAGAATTGGTTGACAATGTATAATAATAATGTCAAATATTCTTTGATAAAAATATTTAAGAAAGCAGCCTTCTGAGTACCTTTGCATAGTCATATCGGTGCAAAATCCACATTTTCATTCCAGCTCAAAAATTAACTATATCGGCCACCATATTGGTAATCCCATATCGGTCGGGCTCTATAAATTTCCAAGAGGGACATGCTCGACTTGACTGCATATTCTAGCACAGAAAATGCTAGAACATGATATGTCTCGGGCATAATAAACACGGGGGAGATTGACTGTGTGGAGAATGGAGACTTCACCCACAAGTGGTGAGCCAGGTGCAGGAGAGATATGGGCAAGCTGCCTTATCTCCTTGCATCGCCCGAAAACGCTCACTCACTGTCATCTGAACCAGTGTCAAAAGCAAAACCGTGCCAGAGAGACTGAATGGCAGCCAGACAAAATAATAGTTTAGAGATTTTAAACTTCAGCAAATTAAACTTAATTAAAATTTGTTTTGTATCTGTATGTTTAGTGTCTAATAATGCACTGGCAATGTATACTTAGGTTTATCTTGCCAAGGATGCTTGATGTTAATTGAATCTGCCCACTTGATCCTATTATTAAAAAAGTCCACTGGAAAACAGCAAATGATTTTGCCCAACTTTTAATTACAGCATGTCCACTGATTTTATGGCATGTAAACAGATATTTGTATCAAAGATTTATACCTTTAAAAAGTGTCTAATTAACTCTATACATAAAAACCTGAACACTTTAACATGTACATATATAAATAATTTAAATAAATGATGACTAACCAATTTCTTGCAAGTTATTTGAGAAAGTATAAAGTAAACATATATATTTTCATATTTTTGTTTTAATCTACCACGTACCATGATTAATCAGAAACCAATGATTAACCGCAGTGCGATTAATTAGTTAAAACATTTTAAATCAATTCACAGCCCTCATTTTTTTTTTTTGCTGGGCTCATCAGGCCAGTAGTTCAGACTGTTAAGTATTTTGGCAAGTGACAGATCTATTAACTAGCCTAAAACTTTCTCATACTGGCCGTGGACAATATGGCCATAATTTTTGTTGAGTTCTAATTAACAATGATGAACGCAATAATACATGCAATTAGCGATGCACCAATGTATTGGCTGCCAATATTTATCAGCAAATTATTGACCAAAAATTATCTGCATAACGGTAATAAGCATGAAAACTCTGATATGAAAAACTGATGTTTATATATAACTATAATTAGTTACATACTTTGTTAAAACTCTGTGAAATCAAATGCACAATCCAGAAATAATAATATCCACAATGATTCACATGACTTTTGCATCACTTCCCTCTTGCTTGTGAAATGACCGAGGTGTGTGATGTTGGCACCAGGGTGGCGTATTAAGGGTGGGTTTTCGAGCAACACTGCGGGGCTATTGGTCCATTGGTGGGAATGCAGATTTTGGTCTCGCGGCTCAAGGTCTTTTTGTGACTGTTTTGCTAATCTTAGCTGAGCCTCCAACCCACAGATCTATCCCTGGCTACAAACACACCCACTTCTACCTTAACTTCCCTCTTCCTTTACCTAATACTGTACACAACCAGCTATGCAGTACCAGTCAAAAGTTTAGATTTTTACTTTTATATTAACACACATTTCAGCAGTATAACTTCTGATTTGACGACATTTTGGCAAACTGTTCGACACATGAACATGCTAAAAAGGTAAGCCTTTATAATTTGTAATTTCCTTTTATTTCTTAAATTGTCTCGTAAACCAGGTTTATTCAATCCAATTCTGCAGCACCACCAACACTGCACATTTTGGATGTCTCCCTCGTTAGCATGTGATGTAACAAACTCTTTTTTTTTTTTTTCTTTTTTTTTTAAATGCACTTATAGAATTTGACCTTTACCAGATTAAACCTGTCTAACTGGCCTGTAATGTTGCTATCACTTTGTCTATGTAAACCAGGAATTGTCAAATCAAACAAAAGTTAAGTATTGAGTGCCACAGGGACCAGTTTTAGGGCCTCCTTATATATGCTTCCCCTGGGGGATATTATCAGGAATCGTGGAATAAGTTTCCACTGTTATGCTGACGATACACAACTTTATATTTCTTCAAAACCCAACAAAAATTCAAAATTCTCCAAATTAGCAGAGTGTATCAATGAAATCAAAGACTGGATGCCAGAAATTTCCTTATGCTCAATTCTGACAAAACAGAGGCACTAATTATTGGACCAAAAATCAACAACAAAAAAAAGCCGCTAAAACATAATTTGACTCTCGATGGATATACTGTTACATCTTCTTCTACAGCGAACAACTTAGGTGTTATATTTGATACCAATCTGTCCTTTGAAAATCAAATTTCCAATGTAGAACAGCATTCTTCCACCTCAGAAATATTGCTAAGTTACGACACATGCTCTCTGTTGCTGATGCCAAAAACTAATTCATGCGTTCATGACCTCAAGACTAGATTACTGTAATGCAATACTGGGAGGATGTCCAGCAAGTTCAATAAATAAACTTCAATTGGTTCAAAAAGCCAGGGTGCTGACTAGAACCAAGAAATATGATCACATTAGCCCCATTTTATCATTGTTACATTGGCTACCTGTTAAATTTCATATTAATTTAAAAATGTTGTTAACTATGTTCAAAGCTTTGAATGGTCTAGCTCCGCAGTACTTTAGTGACCTTCTACCATGCTATATTCCATCACGTTCATTACGATCGCAAAATTCTGTTAATAGTTCCTAGAATATCAAAATCCACAAAAGGAGGTAGCTCATTTTCCTATTTGTCTCCTAAACTATGGAATATTCTCCCTAACACTGTTCGCAGACTCAATCACTCAGTTTAAGTCTAGACTAAAGACTCATCTATTTAGCCAGGCATACACCTAATTTATCCACCAAATTAGGCTGCTTTAGTTAGGTCTGCCGGAAACAGCAACATTTAACATGCTCTGTAACTCTTCAAAAAATTTAATGGCATCTACGCTAATATTATTATATTTGTTTCCCTGTCTCAACCTCGGGATTCATATCCAGGTTACCAGAGCCGGCTAGATCCACCTCCATTCCTGCTTGGTGTCAGACTCCACTGCTATGTGTCTCTGAGTGATGACGACCAAACGCAGCCGGTGCCAGCCAGATATCACTTCAGTCTAATACGATGGACTTCAGGGGATGAACTGATGCCAACTCCAACCATAAGACATGGGATACTTCATATGCCACTGCCTGAACATTGGACTTAGGATAGACCTCACCGAAATGACCTGTTGGTTGAACTGTGATGCACCTCACTGATCTCTGCCTGCATCACCTTGGTCTAATGATGGACTACACTCTTAAAATGGAATATATAGACTTTCAATTATCTGCCAACAAAAGCCTTCATCAGCCAATTAACAAAGGACAATGCATCAATGTGAACTTCTGCAGTTAATCCAGGCTGAACTTCAAAGACATTAGTAATTAAACTTACAGAACATACAAAATCTTTGTATAAACACTGGCCTAATTAAACAGCACTTGAAATGTCACGTTTTGGAATCATAACTCAAATATACACCGATGAGCCAAACATTATGACCACCTGCCTAATAGGATGTTGGAACTCTGCATGCCACCAAAACAGCACCTATCTGCCGAGGCATGGACTATACAAGACCTCTGAAGGTGTCCTTTGTTATCTGGCACCAAGACATGAGCAGCAGATACTTCAAGTCCTGTAAGTTGCGAGGTGGAGCTGCCGTGGATAGAACTTGCTGGTCCAGCACATCCCACAGATGCTCAATCAGATTGAGATCTGGGGAATTTGGAGGCAAGGGCAACACCTTGAACTCTTTATCAAGTTCCTCAAACCATTCCCAAACAATGTGTGCAGTGTGGTAGCGCACACTATCCTGCTGAAAGATATCAGAGAATACCATTGCTATGAAGGGGTGGACCTAGTCTGCAATGATGTTTAGGTAGGTGGCACTTGTCAAATTGACATCCACATGAATGGCCGGACCCAGGGTTTCCCAGCAGAACATTGCCCAGAGCATCACACTCTCTCCACCAGCCTGTCGTCTTCCGACAGTGCATCCTGGTGTCATCACTTCCCCAAGTAAATGCCACACACGTACATGGCTGTCCTCATGATGTAAAAGGAAATGGGACTCATCGGACCAGGTGACCGTCTTCCACTGCTCCAAGGTCCAGTTCCGACATTCGCATGCCCATTGTAGGCGCTTTCAACGGTGGACAGGGGTCATCATGGGGACTCTGACCGGTCTGTGGCTAAGCAGCCCCACACGCAGCAGGGTGCAATGCCCTGTGTGTTGTAACACATTCCTCCCGTAACCATCATTAACATAATTCTGTGACTTGTGCCACAGTAGACCTTCTGTCGGCTCAGATGAGACGGGATAGCCTTCGTTGCCCTCACAACGCCTTCGTTTGGCCCTGGTCACAGTCGTTCAATTTTACTCCTGCCCATTTCTCCTGCATTCAACATGGTGACTACTAATCTACCCAGACCCTGACATGTGGCCTTGTTAGGAGATGATCAATGTTATTTGCTTAACTGTGAGTGGTCATAATGTTTTGGCTCATCAGTGTATATGTTCTTTAAATTTTGACTTCGAGAACTACTAACTCAAAATGATCAAGTATAAAATTGCAGCTCTGTGGAATACCCATAAGCCCTTGCACTTGAATAAATTGTTTGGTCAAAACAAGTAAACTTATGTAGAAAAATAATAATTGTTATTTAAAAATATATATCATTTTAATTCTTATGACTATTTTTTGTTGAAGCTGGTTGATAGTTGTGATTTGTGTGAAGACACCATGAGGGTGATTAATGTTACCTCTGGTGAACATGGAGCATGTTAAATTTAAGCCATTCTTCTTTACTCAACTGTACTTTACAAAAGTGCAGATTTATGTTCACTTGGAGGTAGCCTACTGAGGAGAATCCAATGTGCCATATGGCTAACCGAGATTCCAGTCATAATTTCCCTTATACTGAATAAGACGCGCTATAATAATTTAAATAGTTAAATAAAAAATGATCCATTAATCACAGATGAGTTAAGTTTACTTGTAACTAGTTAATGTAACTTAAATTAAGTTCAGTTTACTTGAGCCAAATAAGAAAGTTTACTTAGAAAAAGCATGCAAACCGATTGCCTAGAAAAATCTAAGTAAGGTCAACTAATTAGATTTTACTGTGCAAGCCTTCATTAATTTTCAGTAACAATCTTTCTACTTTCATCTTAAGGCTATTTTCAGTTTCAAAATGCTGTATAGCTACAAGGGATAGTTCACCCAAAAATGGAAATTCTCATCATTTACTTATGCTATCCCAGATGTGTATGACTTTATTTCTTCTGCTGAATGGCAGGCGGTATGGCAGCATCAGGACCCGCACCAGCTGACTTCATGACAGCTTCTTCCCCCAAGCAATCAGACTTTTGAACTCTTGATCTCTCACGATCAATATACATCAGCACTGCACTTTATTAATCTTATTATCTCACACTGGACTGTCATAAATTATATTCCCTCTTAACAACACACTGGCAACTGACTATCAACCGACAGCCTGAATGTCAATACAGCACAATACAACCTACTGTACATTTTATATATACTATTTTTTTGTATAATGTGTATTCCATAATGTGTGTATTGTATATTGTACATTATTATTTGTATATTGTGTTGTAATTATGTGTGTATTAGATATGTAAATTGTGTTGTGTAAATCTGATGTTTATTGTAAACTGGTACAAGTCTCATCACTGTCATGACTGCCATGTTGCTCGGAACTGCACCCAAGACTTTCACCCACTATTGCACTTGGGTTTATGGTTGAGTGATAAGTAAAGTGATTTGATCACAAAGATTTTTAGAAGACTATCTCGGCTCTGTAGGTCCATACAATCCAAGTATTCACCAGAAATTTGTAGGTACCAAAACTTTTGACCCACCCCTATTGATCAATATGATGATTTACACTTGTGGTGTCCTGGACCCTTTAGTTTTGTTTGCATAACCATGTGGACAGACCTATGCCTAGTAACCAGGTAAACGGCTCAACAAGAGCCATGTGACTTAAATCACACAACACCCAAGCTGCCTTTGGCATCGTATGAACATCATCTCTAATCTCGTGTACTGTAATGTTTATTGCACACTATTTTGTACTGTATCGCATAGTGCATATTTTAGTATCTGACCCACAGTGACAGTACTGTACATTGTCACAATGTGCCATGTATGTATATTGCATGGCTTTACCAACACCAGTTTCCACTAGCCCTGCCAAAAGATTGCATTCTATCCTCTTCTATTATATTATTATAGAATTTTATTGCATCGTATTTCTACTGTATTGCATGGTTTTCCTTGTTTTGTATAGCCTTTGCTCAATATAGTGTATACTGTATTGTCTAACACATAATACTGAACATTGTGCAGTATTTAAGTTATGCAATTTTACACACTGTCCCATGTATGTTGCATTACTGTATCGATTATTCTATTCTGCTAGCCCCCATCAATATAGAAACATCGACTCAACACTGTACATTCATCATGACTTTAGATGAAACATTTAGGTTCTGGGTTGTATGAGACTTTAGAGATAGGACACATTCAGAGTGATGCATTATGAAACATCTCTTATAATCTGACGACCATGAGCAGGCTACATTAGCAGGTTAGCCTACTGCGATCTATAAACTGCATTTTAAGTATTTAAAGCATAATGTGCATGAAATTAGATAAACAAAGCAGTATGTATGTAACAATAATGTGTTTAATAACTCACCTCACTGAATATATCGTGCAGGTATCGGAACGGCGGTTTGCTGAGCAGTTTTTCTGTCAGTGGAGGCTTTTTAATCACTTTCCCCAAACTCTCCTGGGTCTTTTTGACCACCGATTCGTTCATAGCAACAAATTAAAGAGGTATTTAGTGTAAAAGATGCGTCTTTATTGAATTAATCTTGTGTTGGTGTTATGCTAGCTGCAGATTTCCGCCCGCTAAACTCTGCTGCTGTTGCCGTGGCGATAGCTTTCTCCCGCAATCCGCCATTGTGCTAATTCTGCGCCTGCGCGAACACAAACAGCGGGTTAGAGTTGTCCAAAATCATGTTAAGTGCTTTGTTTCTTTTATTTCTATCGAGTTTAGCACCCAAAACAAAATCAGAATAAATATCTGCATTGCTACCGGTCACAAACAAGCATAAAGGCCTAGATGAAATAAACAAATAAATGACAAATAAATACTCAATAAATAAATAAAATTGCATTTAGAAATGAATGTATTTAAATATTTCAAAAAAGTAAAAAAATAATAAATGTATAATAATAATAATAATAAACTAATGATGCAATATGTACAAATAATAAATACTACATAAAATAAACAATAAATAGCTACTAATAAAAATCAAATAAATAACACTTATAAAAATATTAAAATTAACAAATGAATTTATTTATATAGTTATAAGTATAGTATTTTAAATACATAAAATAATCTAAAATATTTATAATAATAGTACTACTACTTATAAATGATAAACACTACATATTAGATAATTTAAAAAAAATAAATACTACAATTAAAAAAATAATTACTAACAAATAAATTAAAATAAATATTGGATGTATTAATACATTTATTTATTTAAAATCATCAATTTTAATATAGTATTCTAAATACATAAAATAAATTAAAATGAATAATAATAATAATAATAATAATAATACTACATGATAAACAAATAATAATGAAATATATACAAATAATAAATGAATAAATATTGTAAATATTGTACATAATACAAACAAATAAATATAATAAAATGGAAAACATTATTCAAATTATGAATAAGTGTATTAATTTATTTAAATGTATCAATTATAATATTTTGATTGTAGAATATTTAAGTAAAAAAATAATGATAAAGTGTACTAAATGCTTTTAATATTAATAATAAATTATCAACAATACATAAAATATGTCTAAATAATAACAATAAAAAATTCTGACCTCCTAGCCTGCTCAGTGCATCCACGTGAGAGCTAACAAACTCATTGACTATTTATACACAGACACTAATTGCAATTTAAAAAGCCACAGGTGTGGGAAATCAACCTTTAATTGCTATTTAAACCTGTGTGTGTCACCTTGTGTGTCTGTAACAATTCCAAACATTCAAGGGTATGTAAACTTTTGATCAGGGCCATCTGGGTGATTTCTGTTATCATTATGATTTAAAAAGGAGCCAAACAACTATGTGATAATAAATGGCTTGATATGATCACTATCCTTAAATTAAAAACAGTTTTTTTGCATGATCAGTCATATTTTCAAAATCAATGCCAAAATTTCACAATTTCTGCCAGGGTATGCAAACTTTTGAGCACAACTGTAGGTAAAGATCAGTCTAAACTTTAGGCATTTAGGGCTCCACCTAAAAGGCGCAGGCGTCTGAGCTTGTTGCACAAATATGCGTACATTTATGTGATTTCAAACCACAACCTGGAATATTAAAGCATCCTGGAACAAAGAATATTGTCTCAAATTAAATAATTTTACAGACAACTTCAGCTGACAAAACACATTGACATATACAGTACATATAAAAGATATCAATTGTCTCATTGTTGAGTTTTTATCATTGGCTTACAAATATAAATGGGAGAGGAATTGTGGCTTTCTTTTGTGCAAAACCTGTTTGGGAGGTTACAGAGCATGACTATAAAAATGCCTGCCATACTAGATAGTAGTTGCTGTCTGGAGAGAGCAACAGTAAATCTGGTTCACTTGTTTCACTCCCGGTAAGTTCTCCCTTACTTGCAAATTTTATATTATATATTTATTTATTTTGTACTAAGGGGCAATTTATTACTCATATACAAGTGTCTATGTACACTGTATTCTTGTTAGACACTTGAGTTACTTTTGCACTCCAGACTTGCTAGCCAAGAATGTTTACACAAAAATGGCAAAACTGAAGGTATTGTTATAATATTAAGGGGCTTCTTGTAGAATATCAATTGTTTAAGCTGAATTATGCAATTGCATTTTAAAATGCTCAAGGTATGTGAATATCAGGAGCATGATATTGTTTCAGTTGGATCTTGATTGTAGTTCACAGTGGGTTTGAAAAATATTGTAAAAGTGTATTATTAGACAGTTTTTCTTAATTAAAATGCTGTGAACTGTCAACTGAACATTTGTCAGCTGAGAACAAAGCTTTAGAAGCATGTTTGTCCTGTCCAACAGCTCTTCTCAACTAGTTTTTTTGAGAGATATGGCATGCAAAGTCAGTAGTAGGTGGACCCAACCTTTAACAGTCAAAAATGTAAAACATTACTCACCTCTGACTTTCCATTCCTTTTCTTTTTTTTTTCTTAGCACACGCAGTACATACCGTAATCATGCAGCACTGGACTGCACATGTAATAATTTTATTTTTGGTGTTTTGTGATGTCTCCTCGCAAAGGAAAAAAAAGTCAGTCCAAACACTCTCAAGAGGTATTAGTACATTTTATATTCACAAACTGATATTAATAATCCTATTTTAAAAGCGATCCATCCAGTCTAAAGTATTTCCTCTTTTGTGCTTTCAGGCTGGGGCGATGACATCAACTGGGTTCAGACATATGAAGAGGGATTGGTTAAAATGGTTGAAAGGTACCTAAAGATTATGAAATCACTTTGAAATCCCTTCTCACCTAAATGTCATGTATTTTCTGGTTGTTCAGTGTCCTCTGTTTTATTGTAGTAAGAAGCCTTTGATGGTCATTTTTCATTTGGAGGATTGTCCACACAGTAAAGGTTTGGATCCTTATTTGCATAATCTGCACTAAATCTGTAATAAACTAAAATGACATCATTTTATAGATTATTTGCCTGTACTAAGATACACATAACATTTCTTAAAGGAGTAATTCACCCAAAAATAACAATTCTGTAATTGTTTTCATTTCAAACACAAATGCTGTAATCAGTCGTGGTTCTAGCTTGTATGGCGCCCTGGGCAAAACCCACTTCATTTGTTGATGGGAGGATGGGGGGGGGGGGGGGGGTGATTGTGTTGAAGTAGTTGATGTTGGGGTGGGAGGGGTGGATTACGCCCCGAAGTTCTCGACCGGGGGAGGTGGGGGTGCCTCGGAACCCCCCCCCCACAAGATGCCGCCCTGGGCAACTGCCCATGTTTCCTATGCCTAAATCTGCCCCTGGCTGTAATTTATTTATTTATTGAACAAAAAAAGGAGATATTTTTAAGAATCTTCATGCAGCTCTCTTTAAAGGGATAGTTCATGTAAAATTGTAAGTATTTTGTCATCATTTACTTACCCTAATTTTGTTACAAACCTGTATGGGGCCATTAAAATTGCACTAAAAAAATGCTAGATGCAGCAAAACGCACATAACAGAACGCAGGTGTCTCAAGGCGCACATTTAAAAGTTGACATTCCCTATCTGACAGTAGTGACACTAGGGGTCACTTTTGGGAGCCCAAGTCACCTCTGGTCTTTGATAAAAGGCCAATGAAAATTGGTGAGTGGTATTTGCATGCCACTCCCCCGGACATATGGGTATAAAAGGAGCTGGTATGCAACCACTCATTCAGATTTTCTCTTAGGAGCTGAACGGTCATGCTCATTGAGCTGAATACTACTGTTCATTCACCTCTGCTGGATCTGACGGCGCATTTCAGCGGCTTTTCCCTCCTCTGCACTGGTGCACTGCAGAGAACGCCCCTGGGCACTTTGGCAGAGAAATTAGAGAGTATATTTTCTGAAAGAGCTTTTTCCTTCTAAAAGAGTATATATTTCTCTAAAAGAGCGCACACACGGAACGTCTTTTTAAAGACGCGTCTTTTTAAAGATGCCTTTCCGATTGTGTGTTATTCCTGGTTGCAGTCGTTATCTCTCAACTTCAGATGGTCATGATCGCTGTCTTTCGTGTCTGGGCGCGACCCACATAGACGCAGCATTTGTGGATGGTTCATGTTCTCACTGCGAGAACATGACCATGGCCACGTTGCGGTCACGGCTTGCTTTCGTAAGAAAGCAAGCCACCCCAGCGGCTCCCCGCCTCAGTCCTTCTACCTACGGGTATGAGGCCAGCGCGGCTAGCACTGGGGGCAATTTGGGGATCCCAATGGGATCGTCTCCGCCGAGTATCCCCCCGTGGACCTCCCATTCCCCAGCACGCTCATCTGCCCCAATCGGGCTTCCGGATGAGTTCGCCGGCTCGTCTCACGGCTAGTCTGGCTTCTTGTTTGGAGCCCGCGAAGATGATGAGCTCTCGAGCGCAGCATCGGAGAGCGGGCTTGTCCAGCCGGACGCAGAAGCCTCAGCTGGGCTTCCCCCTTCAGGGACGATTGCCCAGTCACAGGCCGATTCCGAAATGACGGACATGCTTTCCCGGGTGGCCGCGATCGTCGGGTTAGAGTGTAACCCTCCGCTCTCCCCTGAACCCTTGCAGCTTGATGATTGGTTTCTGGGCTCGCGGTGCCGCTCAAAGCAGCCACGACCCGCTCCAGTGCCATTCTTCCCGGAAGTGCATGAGGAGCTGACATAGTCGTGGGAGGCACCTTTTACTGCTCGGCCCCGATTCCGCAGTTCCCCCGCTCTCACTACCCTCATTGGCGGGGCAGCCAGGGGCTATATGGCGATTCCTCTGGTGGATAAGGCACTCGCGGTGCACCTATGCCCGCAGAGCGCCGCCACCTGGCACGGACGCCCTAAGCTCCCATCCAAGCCCTGTACGCCATGTCTCTCCTGCAGGTCTACCAAGCCAAGGCGCTGAAAGAACTGCACGAGGGTAGTTCCGCTCCGAGTGACGAAGGTCACGGTGCGGTCTCTCGGGCAGACAATGACCACACTAGTGGTCCAGGAGCACCACCTTTGGCTCAACCTGGTCGAGATGGGCGAGGTTGACAAGACACGGTTTCCCAGGCGGGCCTATTCGGCGACACCGTCGAGGACTTTGCCCAGCAGTTCTCGACGGTGAAGCAGCAGACGGAGGCAATCCAGCATATCCTGCCCCGGTGCGGCTCAAGATCCTGCACCCCGTCTGCTCATTGCCAAGGGCATCCCCCTGCGTTGACTGCACCAGCTCCACCGCAACCCGCCCCTCCGGCCCGGCACCGGCGTGGAGCCCACCGCAGGAAGCCAACGCCACCCGTCTCGCAGCCGGCGCCGAAGAACCCACGGAGGTCCTCAAAGCGCCCCTGAGACGGGCAACCCAGGGACAAGGGAACCCACTCACGTGGAGCTAGTAAGAAGACCACTCCATCCCCCGGTGGAGGGCCGGGTGGAAAATCTTTTGTTGCCTTTTTGTTTGATTTCACCACATGCCCAAGTGGCTGCGGTACCCAACAGTTTAGCAAAAGAGCGGCTTCCTTCCTCCTTGGGTCACATTCCCGGTGTGTACAGTCATCACCACGACTACCATCCACAGGCTTTTTCTTGCAGGATTGGCGCTCCAGTGGTGGCCTTTCTGCCCCTGAGCGCCCAGCTGTGGCACACAGCCGCCCCCAGTGTGGCAGTCTCCACGGGTCCCTGTTCCGGGGGTGGTCACAAAGAGCCAGGTAAGTGCTTCGATGTCCCTAGACTCAGCACGGCCATGACGTGCTGTGGCACCTCGCGCTCTGCCCCCCCGCCGCGAGGCCCCACCTGCCGGTACGTCTGACGATGTTGTCCCCTTGGTCCCCCTCGCATGGAACTTGGACGCGTGGCTTGCGCTTTCCAATCCGTCGCAATGGCTGATCCGGACCGTCCGATTCGGCTACACGATTCAGTTCACTAGGTGCCCGCCCAGGTTCAGTGGTATACACTTCACCTTGGTCAAGGGCGAAAACGCTGCCACCCTGCGCGCGGAGATCACTACCCTCCTACGGAAGGACGCGATAGAACCTGTCCTTCCAGCTGAGATGAAGAAAGGGTTTTACAGCTCCTACTTCATCGTACCAAAAGAAGACGGTGGGTTGCGGCCAATCTTGGACCTGCGAGTACTGAATCGGGCTTTACACAGACTCACGTTCAAGATGCTGACGCAAAAACGCATTCTGGCGAGCGTCCGGCATCAAGTTTGGTTCGCGGCGGTAGAGCTGAAGGATGCGTACTTCCACGTCTCGATCCTTCCTCGACACAGACCCTTCCTGCGGTTCGCATTCGAGGGTCAGGCGTATCAGTACAAAGTCCTCCCTTTTGTCCGGTCCCTGTCTCCTCGTATCTTTACGAAGATCGCAGAGGCTGCCATTGCCCCGTTAAGGGAGGTGGGCATTCGCATTCTCAACTATCTCGACGACTGGCTAATCCTAGCTCACTCTCGAGACATGTTGTGCACACACAGGGACCTCGTGCTCTCACACCTCAGCCGACTAGGGCTTCAGGTCAACTGGGAAAAGAGCAAGCTCCTCCCGGTTCAGAGCATCTCTTTTCTCAGATTGGAGTTGGACTCAGTCTCCTGGATGGCGCGCCTTACGAACACGTGCGCCCAGTCGGTGCTGGCCTGTTTGAAGGCATTCAAACAGAAAACAGCGGTTCCCCTGAAACGTTTTCAGAGGCTCCTGGGGCATATGGTGTCCTCGGCGGTGGCCACCCTGCTCGGGTTGATGCATAAGAGGCCGCTTCAGCACTGGCTCCAGACTCGAGTCCCAAGATGGACATGGCACCACGAGACACATCGTATGGCCATCATGCTGGTCTGTCACCGTCTTTTCAGCCCTTGGACAGACCTCTCGTTTCTACGAGCAGGTGTTCCTTTAGAACTGGTCTCCAGGCACGTCGTGGTCATGACAGATGCCTCCAAAACGGGCTGGGGCGCTGTTTGCAATGGGCACGCAGCCACCGGCCTCTGGATGGGCCCGCGACTGCATTGGCACATCAACTGCCTCGAGTTGTTGACAATTCTGCTTGCCCTGTGGAGGTTCCAGCCATTGATCCAGGGCAAGCATGTGTTAGTTCGGACAGACAGCATGGCATTGGTTAGCATATGTCAACCACCAAGGCGGTCTGTGCTCTCATTGTATGTCACAACTCGCCTACCATCTCCTCCTCTGGAGTCAGCAGCACTTCAAGTTGCTGTGAGCCACTCACATCCCGGGTAACCTCAACACTACAGCGGACGCGCTGTCACGGCACGTTACCCTCAGGGGAGAGTGGGGACTCCACCCTCAGGTGGTCCAGCTGATTTGGAGTCGATTCGGATGGGCACAGGTGAACCTGTTCGCCTCCCAAGAATCCTCCCATTGCCCGCTCTGGTACGCCCTCACTGAGGCTCCCCTTGGCATAGACGCACTGGCACACAACTGGCCCCCTGGCCTATGCAAATATGCGTTTCCTCCAGTGAGCCTATTGGCACAGACCCTGTGCAAGGTCAGGGAGGACGAGGAACAGGTCATCCTGGTAGCACTCTACTGGCCCACCCAGACGTGGTTCTCAGACCTCACGCTCCTTGCGACAGCTCCCTCCTGGCGAATTCCCCTGAGAAAGGACCTTCTTTCTCAGGGACAGGGCACCCTCTGGCACCCGCACCCAGACCTCTGGAATCTCCATGTCTGGCCCCTGGACGGGACCCGCGGTGGTAGACATGATCACTCAGGCTAGGGCCCCCCTCTACAAGGCGCCTGTAAGCCTTTAAGTGGCGTCTGTTCGCTAAGTGGTGTTCTTCCCGACGCAAAGACCCCCAGAGATGCGCAGTCGGATCAGTGTTTCCTTCCTGCAGGAGAGGTTGGAAGGGAGGCTGGGCAACACCCAACACCTGTGCAAGGTTCTACAACCTCCGGGTGGAACCGGTTTCATCCCAGGTAGTGGCACGCAACACAAGCGGATAAGCCCGGGATAGCTGGCCGGGTGTATCGCTTGCACATAGCGCCTTCCACCTCCCTTGGAGCTGAAGACGTGCGCCTTTTAATTCCCAGTAGTGTTCACAAACTTTGTTTCCTGGTTGAGTTCCTCTGAGCCCTGTGGCAGTCGAGTTTTCGGAGAGACTCGCTGCCAGCCCAGTACACGTGCTAACTAAGAGTCCTGTTCTGGGGTAGGTGCTCCGCATGTGGTGGTTCCCTGTAAGGCTAACCCCATGCGATATATATATCTTCCGCTAGTTTGTTTCCCTGTTGGCAAACTGCATCTTCCTAGGGCAGAGCCCCTCTGCCCCAGTCTCCATGTTTGTAGTAACTCCTCCCTTGTTGTGTAGGATCTACCTTGAAGACTCTCCACATGGTCAGAAAGACCATGTGATGTATTTTTCCACTTAAATATCCCACCCTCTCTTTGGGCGAGGTGTGGTCTCCGCGGTGTCTTCCCCTTGGGAGGGACACCCCCTGACTAGACCTGGTGGCCCAGTCAGATAATCCCCCTTCTTTTTTAGGGAGTGGAAAAAGAGAAAGGGAAAAGAGGCCACGACTGGGTTAAGCCTGTCTCTGTCTTTTGGGTAGTCGACTTGTCCCTAAAGGGCCATTCGACACTCATGACTATGTTGGGGGAGGTTACGTGTCGACCTGGTGTGCTGGCTATGAGGCACACAGTAGTCTGCCCACTACACATCGCCAGTTCACGTAACACAGTTCAGCCAATTGTGGCATTTCGTATAGGGACCCCTAGTGTCACTACATCGACACAACGTCGAGTGAGTGACAGATAGGGAACGTCATGGTTACTTGTGTAACCTCTGTTCCCTGATGGAGGGAACGAGACGTTGTGTCCCTCCTGCCACAACGCTGAACTACCCGCTGAAATGGCCGGACCTTATATCGGCTCCTCAGCATAAAACCTGAATGAGTGGTTGCATACCAGCTCCTTTTATACCCGTATGTCCGGGGGAGTGGCATGCAAATACCACTCGCCAATTTTCATTGGCCTTTTATCAAAGACCAGAGGTGTCTCGGGCTCCCAAGAGTGACCCCTAGTGTCACTACATTGACACAGCGTCTCGTTCCCTCCATCAGGGAACGGAGGTTACACAAGTAACCATTTGAACACAAAAACACATTGGTGTGAACGGACCACATAAATCCGATTAAACACAAATGTGAATGAGTTTTGAAAACTTTGTCGAAGGGGAAGATTATCAGTGAATAACGACTTAAACTTATTTCTGCTCCCCAAACAATGCTATCGTATGGACTACTTATGGTGCTTTTATTTTATTTTTTAGTGAGCTTGACAGTCGTGGTCACTACGAACTGCTGCATGAAAAAGAGCTGTGTGAAGATTGTTCAATTCTCTTTAAAAAAGCATACACATGTTTGGAATAATGAGTATTTGATTTTCAGTTTTGGGTGAATTGTTCTTTTAAGGAAAAGGTTCCTTCATATCAATTTATTAATCCCCCTGTGCTCTCATTGCTCTCTTTTAGCACTGAAAAAGGCTTTTTCTGAACATCAAACTATTCAAAGATTGGGCAAATCCGATTTCATCATGCTCAATTTAATGGTAAAGTACAAATATTGTATTATACAGAGTAAAGTAACAGAACTTTGCATGAAATATATAAACAAAAGCTAGACTACTCTCAGATATTCTTCACCAAGTGATTGTGATTTTCAGCATGAAACTAATGACAAGAACTTGGCCCCTGATGGCTTCTATGTCCCCAGGATCTTGTTTGTTGGTGAGTTTCCTTTTAAACGATTTATTATAATAGACCTTATATACAGTACCACCATATTTGATTTTTAACGTGGATAAAAACAAAGCTGTGCATCTTATTTTCCACAACTAATGTTTTCTGGAGTTTTTTGTCTACTGAAATTTCTTGGAAAGATGTTGTTTTTTTGTTTTGTTTTTTCTCAATGTTTTGTCAGCAAAATGATCTAAAACGTTTTAAACAACAATACAATCCTTTGAAGAGATTGTCACAGCCTCATTCTCATTCCCGTAAAAAAATTAAAGATTGCCCCACTGTGGATAAAGTCCAAAGCAGTAATGACATCTCCAATTAGGATGACTTGATAAAGTTAATAATAATATCTAACAATAATAATAATTTTGATTTCAACAAAAGCAAAAACAAAAACCAAAAAAAAAAAAAAAAAAAATCTTGTGCAGATTATACTGTTATGAAACACACAAACAAACCTGTCAAGAACACGTCAGATTTCAGTACAAAATCAAAATAATATTTTGCGCAAAGAAAATTAAGCCTTTTAGTCATTATTTTTTACATTGTGACATTTTCATGACAATCCAGCACATTCTCAGTCCTCCAGGTTTTACCATAACAGTGTGAAATATGATAAAAATGACTATTACCGTATTGAGAATCTAATGAGTATCACCACTGAGAATAATGGGAATTACAAACTAACATTCAAAAGTAAAATGCCCTAATGATATTGCCAATTTTGGTGGAAAACAGGCCCAATTCTCATAAAAATATAGACAAAATGCAAAAGATAAATACAATAAAATTCCTAAATCGCAAAATAATTTACCCTTAAAACGTTAAAGTCCCCGGATAAATAAGAAAGGCATAAGTGGTATCATTTGAAAACTTTCCATAGAACACCATCCCTTTGCATTTACATACAATAACAAAATAAGGTCTGAAATTTTTTTGTCACAAATAAGCGCCACCTAGAGGTAAAGTGGTAGAAATATTAATATGAATATAAAAGTCTTTCACATAGCACTTAAAGTCATATATCAAATTAAAGCGCTTATTCTCAGGAATGTGACTATACAGTATTTTGTTGCCCAAATACCACAGTTCAAAAGATTTTCAAAAGAATCACAAAGTGAAATGTAATTTCTGTAAGACATCAGTTACAAATATCTCTTTTATGCGCTGATCACTATTGCTGTTAGCCCCAAGTAGCCAAACATTTCATGTCTGCTTTTACTTTGGGAAGTTTTCTACAAAATGAGCCATTTTTACTTGTCTGTGAGCTTGCTTGGCTGAATAATCCAATGTTATATCTAAGATGTCTAGAACAAAATATGCAGTCCAGCATGCAAAACATATAACTGGAAAAATATCGACAATTGGTGATTAAAAAAAAAAATTATTTCACCATAAAGGGGAGAATCTCGGCTTTCTACTGACACCAATATTCTTGACACCAAGATGAGCTTCTAGCCCACTCAGAAGCCAAGATATTCAATGAAACAATAGGGGTGGTGCATGAACTGAAAATTAGACTGAATGTCAATGGACGAGCACATCTGTAAGGGGCTAAAATGTGTTAGAGTGCCACCTAAATTTCAGATCTGCATTTTGTGAGTACTTGCTGCCATCTAGTGGAATAAAATTAGAATTTTTGAAGTGAGATATAGATACAGTATAAAGTCAAAATCAGAATTAAATGCTTACAAAGTTTGGACAAAAATAAAATACAATTTAAACTCTGTTTATCATAAGATTGTAAACATATACAATATTATTTATGAATAATTTGAGTCTTTTTTTTTATTTGGGGGTTTTTCTAAAAAATTAGAATTTTTTTTATTTATTTTTTTTTGCAATTAGTCCACGATATGTGCGAATGGTGAGCTTTTAAATTTGAGTGTGAAAATTTCAGGCGGCAGCCCAATTATGCACCAGTTTAAGGGGGTTAATGGGCCATAACTTATCTAAGACATTAGATAAAGTAATATAATCTAAAAAAATTCTCCCCCCCCCCCTTTTTGATTATGGGGTAAAAAGTGATCTGGACATGTTTTTGTGAAATTCACCATTTCTCATCCTTCCCTTCTCTCCATCCACCCAGACCCCACAATGACTGTGCGAGCTGACATTGTTGGAAAATACGCCAACCGAATGTACACTTACGAGCCAAGTGACATGGACTTCTGTAAGTGTCTTTCTGCAGTCTAATGAGCTCCACTGAGAGGCTGTGGCTCTGGTTGTCAAGCACCTCTCAGCTGAAGAGAGCTGTTCATTTGTTTATTTACACAATAACACATGCAGCCTCATGCAACCCTGCCAAAGAGACTCAAAATGTGCTAATGTTCTTGTTTAATTTTAGATTTAAGACAGTTATTAATTCATCATGCATTACTCGTATCCCGTGTCTCTATCTTTGTTTGTGTAGTGGCAGAGAACATGATGAAAGCCAAGATATTGCTGAAGGATGAACATGAGGAACATGATGATCTGTGATGGGTAAAGAACCTGATTCAAAGATGACATCTTACCCTCTTTTAGACGTGACAAGACTTCAAAAAACTTCTATGGGGGGAAAAAAAGAGAGTTCTAGATTCTAGAATTTTGTACACAGTATGTGGGTGTAACTATCAGTTTTCAAATGTGAAAATAAAGTCATTGTCAGATTGCAAAATGCTTCTTTGAGACTATGC